>NC_060208.1:15367500-16567500 GCF_021130785.1 Homalodisca vitripennis
TGACAAATGAATCACAAGTGATGACAGAGATACGTCAAAACACTTTTGTTCAACTCACTTATCAGCTACAACCATTTTAATATTGTAGTGATAAAACTAACGCTATTCTAATAGTTTTTTTCTTGGCTCAATTAACTCAATCATCTCTCATTTAATAGCAGTATTGCACTATTTGAAGAAAAAAAACTTGAACTTAGTTTTGAGATTAAACTTTAAGTAAACTTCTATGCGCCTTAGATGGGTAAAAATAATTCGTATTGTCATTTTTAACCTTTAATTTTGTGAAGTGAATACTTTCATGTAAGAGGATAAGTTTTAAAATGGAGGAAATTACAGTATCAGCATTTAGAAAATCTGATTTTACCCACGTAATTCGTACATCATGAATCATGAACGTTATTAATACGCATAAACATTTTATCATACCTGAAACCTAAAGAATGTGGTAGAAATTACTTGAAAATATGAAATAAAGACTGTGGTGTAGACAGTATAGTTGGCACTGAATCCCTCTGGCCCTATTGTAGAGAAAGCCACCTCCTCCCTGCAGTACTTTATACTTTATTGTTATGTGGCTTTAAACATTTAGAAAAACGTTTATTTCCTCGCAAATGTGCTTTTTATTAATATTCTTAAATCGTGAATAATTTACAAAATTGATATTCTCACAAAGCAATAATTCATTTTGTATTATAATTTCTATGTATAAATCTTTGTTATTCTAAGGTATTTTGGTTACGTCAAATTTCCTAATGATATCGGAAATAGTTTCTGATTTTACATGGATATACTTTAATAAAGTTTGTATATTATGTTTGAAACATAGTTATCAGTTATTCTTCGTAGAACGCAGAAAATTCACGATTCTATCAACTATAATATATTTACAACCATAGACTTTGTTTACATACGTATCACACGAAATAAAGTTAATTATACAATTACCTAATTAATTAATAATTAGTAGATTGCCAAGTTAGTTAAAGACTTTAAAATCATCTTATGTTTCCGTGCTCTTTCTTATATTAAAAAAGAATTTTTTGCTAAAAATATACTTTACATATGTTTATTTTATGCAGTGTTATTATTATTACTAGGTCGAGAATAGTTTAAATTTATAAAAAATAATTTTAAATGCATTTAACCTAATAAAAATTCATTTTTAAAATATAAAATTTATCTTCCTCGTTTTACCATAAAATTTATTGTTCTAGAGAAAATAAATCTAAAAGCTGTTTTGTTAATACAGGTATTGTTTCTATTTATGCTCTTCTTTCTTTGTGTTTGTTTTAATTTTAACTTTTATCAAATACAGTAAAATGCTATCATTATGGCACTTTAGGTGTGTTACCTGAAAAGCTAAGAAGTTATATAATTCCTCTACATTGGATTGCAATTGTTAAAATTGTTACAAAAGTCTAAAGGGTTTCAATAATATATTGTTAGAGAAAAATACATGAAAACTCAGATGTACTAGTAAAACATAGTTAGGGTCGACTTCAGGATCCAATTTTCAAACTTTAATCTAAAATGGATCAAGGGATTGGAATATGCTTTTATGGCTAACACTTCTGCAAAGTAAAACATTTATTACATAAAATTAAAATCATACAACTAATCATAAATCATAAAATGGGTAACTGCTAGGTTTTTATACATGTAAAACCGGGAACAATATCTGGCACGGCTGTAGAGTGGAATGGAGCAGCAGACACTTTTGGTACGGGTTACCATTGTTTAATGGTTTGTTTGCGAATCTCACTTACATAGTGTACCCAGTGTAATACAATACAGTAAACAATTTCTTCTTAAATATGTCTCTTGATGATTAATCATAAGTGAGGAGAGCAGGTCGGATTTCCTTAATTGTACATAAAATAAACACATTTTGCTTTCCATGAGTCACTCTGTGTGATCACTCTTTATACTTGGTGCACAGGTTTATGATGGTCTAAAAGGAAGAAGTTTATTGGTTTTATGGTAAAATAGTCACACGGCAGCAGTGTTGTAAGTAACGCCGTTAAGAAAAGCCGTGAATACTGGAAACTCTAAAGAAACTGTTTAAGCACCGTTATTCAAAGGACGTATAGTTTAATTGTTTAAGAAATTGTATGTGTCAAGTCTTTCTACAGAAGATGCTCTAAGAGAATCCATTGATAACAAGATATCAGAGTTCAGTATTGGTGGATAGCTCATCTGTCACAATATCTCTAGCAGCTGCCAGACGTCACAATGGCAGAGTAATCTGTCACAGAGCTCTTCTTACTCTGTAGGTAAAACAAATCACTACTATCAAAGGAAAGCTTTTTTGTATAAAAACACACTATATTTTATTTGTTGTTTTATATATGGAACCAAACTGAAGTCAAGCTATATTTCGTAGTATAATGTTTTAAACTATTGCCAAATTCTTTGGTAGAATTCATGGCAAAATTATATTTTAATAGTTTTTAAATGTGGTATTCTAAAGAGTTATTTTCATTTTCTCATCAGGCGCACAACTAAGTACACTAAGATATTTTAGAGCAATCCCAATGCCACGTGTGCTAAAGGACCTAATTTGAACGTTTAAATATATTGAACCCTATATTCCGTAGCTATTTGTAAGAAAACTTGTTTCCTCCATCGTGCTTAGACATCGTATCACGAAACAAAAAATCGTAAAACATTATTGTGCAATCAGTTGTGCACCTGATGAGACAATTACATTACTTCTTCTTCTCAGATTAAAATGTGTGACTACTGGGTAAACCAGAGAGATTTTTTTCTAGTATATGAGTCTCCGATGTGGAAACGGTATTACCAGTTTTTTTGAACATTGCCCTTTTTATATCTTTAAACAGACGTAGACTCTAAATTCTAGGAGTCAATTCTGACAGTGTCACGCTGCATAAAGAGGAGGTGAAATGGAGCTAAACTCATATACTTCCTTTTTGTTGTTTGTTCCTTGCTTACAATTAATTTTTCAAAAATATAAAAAATATGCTGCGTAGTGTATGATATTAAAGAAAAGTATATTCCTAAAATAAATATATTTCTTAAAAAAACTATATACTATTTGCATGATAATATAATATAATTAACATTGGAAAATATTGTAGCTTGCAAAATATTATCATTTTGAAAACGTATGATGTTTAATCCTTATTAAATATTATCTAAATATATTTATCCAATACAAATTTCAATTTTATAAATTAATTTGTCCTAGAGATATCTCGAAGACAGAGATACATAAGATAGCCCCTTTTAAGGCCATAACTTTCAGTTCATGTAGTAATAAAATAACACTTACCTAAAAACAATTTTGAATTATAAAATTAAATATTTAAAAAAGGTTACATTCTATACTTTAAATGTTGAAAATTTAATTACTTATGAAATTGAGATATGACAGCTTAGAACCTGGGAGCAAATAACTTCTTTCGATTAATGTATCAACAGGATTGATATACTTTTATTGATGTCATGTTATTGTGTTGTTATTACAGAACAATTAAATTCGTAAGAAATTGTAAATAAACAATCTGATTTCCTAGTATTACCTTAATGATTGAACCTAATTTTGTTCAAACTAAAGCCAACAAGTAAAGGAATGCAGTTTCAAATATGTCATAGTTTCAATAAACGCGTGGAAAATACCCTAGTTCCTAACACAATAGAAGGAAGAATTTTAATATGCATGAAAATCTACTAAATGTGTTTACCAAATGAGTTATTTGTAAGAGGTCTTAGTAAATGTAGTTAGCAGACTCATCTTGTCGTCTGTCCTCATTATAAAACGTTCATGGAAGTTAATTTTAATGACGTCGTTAGGGAAAACGTCCTCATAAATGATGCGGAAAGTCCTGACTTTAAAAACAGTAGCCTGACGATAGACTGAAAAATTATATTTTAAAGAAGTTTACTGCATTAGTATATGCATGAATCGTGTGTTACCTAAATTGTCATGCAATACCAGTGATATAGTGCTTTTATTTTTTAATATTATAAACTGTTTGTTATGTTTTCCCACATAGTTGTTGACAAGACACTTTAAATTTTTTTATTAATAGTAACAGTAACATAATTTTGTCGAAACATGCTTTCCCTATTTCCTTATGGGTATCATAATGCAATTCATGTGCACGTAAACTCATCAAAATTCATATATTTCCTTCACATTTTGCTAGTATCATTAAAACTTCCACTGATATTGATAAATGGAACGAAATACCACTTAAAATCGTAGACCGCTGCAAAACCTTGCAGTTAGGAATTTTACGATTATATTCATATGCTGAGAGATATATATGTAAACACTTGCAAAAAACGTTCTGAAGTATTTACATATGAACCTGCTTCAATTGCCTATGATTTAATGACAATATTTAATATCACTACAGAATGATAAGTCAAAATTTAAATGTGTGCACTGTAACAAAACAAAGAAACAGTTAGCTACGTAAAATTTTACATAGCGTAATAAAATTAACTACTAATATAGTATAGTACCTTTCATTTTCAGCTAGCAAATGTGCAGATCTGACAGATTTACGTCAGCAATAAATCACGTTTTCAGTGCACTCGTTGGTCTGTGACATGACAATGTGACAATGACATGTGTCATTGTGTTGTAAAATATTTACGCACATGGTTAGCAAGAAATTGTGCAGATATGACAGATTTTGCAATAAATAACTTTTTCAGTGTAACCATTATTCTGTGAAATGTGATACTGAGCTGTAAAATAGTTATACACTCATTGCCATGAAGCACATGTAGAGTTCTGACAATGGCGTAGAACGTAATATTGTGTTAACACGAATGTATTACACAACTGGAATATCTTTTAGAATCCTTAACACCTGTATTACAACTTCCAGCACCAATTTTTTACAATCAATACTACTATATAAACGTTCTTTAAGGATGCGGTAAAAAAACTTAACAAATAGTAATAATAATAAATGCTGTAATTTTTTATATAACAAAACCTAGATTTTTCAGATAATACGTCAGACAGAATTTGCCCGAAGTATATCATTCCTCAAACAAATTATTTACATATGCCAAATGCGGCATTCTACAAATGCTATTTACTTTCATTACTACACAGCCTTACAGTTACAAAATATAAGCATAGATTTACTCGACAATTATAAATTTATTACTTCTTCCCTTAATTAATGATTAATCCCATGTAGATCTTCCAAGGGGAATTAATCAAAAATAAATCCAGGCTATTCATACATTAAATCATTTCCTAAGTATAGCGCTCTGAAGGAACATAACTATTCTGGATATTTGACACGCTTTAATGATATAACAAATAATTAACACTATGTTTCAATATCTGCAATCTAAACTCTTCCTTAGAGAAATAAATAACCTAAAACATAACTTCATCAATTTGGTTGAAGTAAACAAATTATACTAAAGCGTTATCACACGTGTTGGTCAGGAATCAAAACAAACATGTTACGTAACAACTCCAAGCACACTAACAAGCACCTAATAAAACCAAAGAGTAATCATTAAAATGAACTGTTCAGTTTTATATTGTTTTACGGAAATATTATGACCTGTAATCTGTTATCTTGTAGCCTGATTCTTCAATCTTCTGAAAGAAACTTGAAGCCTATAGAACTTTTTAAAGTTTCCTTTAAAGCTTCTTTGTTGTCGCTATCAAGCTTGCCAAGGTGCATACGATGACATCAATATTAAGGTCAGTTGTACTATATTATTTATTTTCATTAATATTATTTATACTTTATCTGATTTGGCAGGGAAACAATTGCTAAAAGAATTCAAACAACATAATTCTAATGACTACCTTTATATCAGTCATATATATTATAACAGAACTTATATTCATGGATTGATTGATATTATGATTTCGAAATACAAATTACAGAATTGTAACTCAGCGAACCAATCAATGAGACACCCTCTATTGTTATTGAAACTGTAGAAAAGCTTTGTGCCAGTCCATACAGTAAGTATTGAGAAGATTGGTCGTATTGAAGGCAATTATAATAAAAAACAAGAGCTACAAGAACGAAGGAGAAAACAGTCAAATAAGTATGCCTGAAACACGTACAAGAGATAACGAACCGACCTGAACACTTTAGGTAAACCGAGTCCTCTTTCAGTTAAGTTAGTCTTTCAATTAACAGTCCAGTTGGTACCCTCTGACTGATTTGTCAACTCCTTGTTGTTTAATAATCTTAAATAAAAAGTCTGTAAACTAATATCTATGTAAAGGTACAACTAATGATAAAACACATATTTAGTTAGTTTACAAATTGATTTAAGTTGATGTTATCTCCTTGTGGTCATGCAATGAAGTACTATACATTATTATTGAACCTATTGTTCCTCATATAGAAATTAAGCTTCACAATTACAAGCCTATCTGTCAGTTATTTTTTAGAATATCTCGAGGAAAGACAGACAGGCAGGTAGAAATTACAGTTTTCCAGCTAGATTTGTAGTAACACGTAGTAATAAAATATTTGAGATTTTAAAACGTCTTACATTCAGATTTATTGAAGAAGCAAAATACATACTCACGCATGTGTGTGTATGTGTGTGTGTGTGTGTGTGTGTGTGTGTGTGTGTGTGTTTTAATTAAATGCAGATATTTAATGATAACGTATTAATAATGGCCTTTCTACCATGAAATTGTTTTATATCAGAAAAACAATAGGCTATTTAATTACAAATGGCATAACTTTTAGAAGGAGTTTGCTAAATAGCCTACATTGGAGAAGTGGTCCTTTTTCCAACCTGTCTGAAACAGGCTTGTATAAATGGGTTCTTTAGAAACGAAGCAAGCGTCTCTGAATGTGTTTACAAACACTTAGTGTTGTGGTAACTTCCTTTGATAGAGATTAATGGAATGGTTCAAATTCATATTTTGCTATCTCGTCATACAGATGTAACAATTTGTGTCCAATGGTATTTAGTGGATTATGTGTGGTTTTTTCTTATAAACATTTGCATTATTTTAGTTTAGGTTTTTGGTGCGATACATTTTGTGGACGACTATAGTACCTAATAATGTACTGAACACACATATTTGACCCACATTGGCGGTACATCTTAGAAATATTACGTGTCACAGCAACCATACATGTTTTAACAGGTTACTTTGGTAGTGGTTTGTTACGCTAGGAGTATTAAATCTAAACATAGGTTTAAGTTGCGGCGAGTGCCGCTATAGATTTGAATTTGGCGCGCGTAATCCTTCTGTAGCCGCGAACGCGATAGCCAGCTGCGCCGACCTCTAGCTCTTAGCTTAAACAATAGGGGCCTCCTACCATCCAGAATTCTTCTGGACAGGTTCTGGTAGGATGTTTCCTGCTAAGTTAGTAAGCTGAGATCGGAGGTTGTGCGGGCAGTCGTTGTGTGGCTATCGGGTAGAGTGGACCGGGTAGAAGTGTACCTACGTTGTCTAGGCTTACTATAATTGTTAGGGAACTTTTCGGAACCGTATATAAACTATTAGTTAATCTTTCGTCATCAAAGCTGGTTGGGGTTGGATGGGGAAAATCTAGTGGCGGATCCACGGTTAATTATTATTCCTCTGGAAGGTGCCCTTTTCCAGTTGCGACGACACGAGGTCACAAATATTGGTAGCGCGAGCCGTCCGCCTCGGATTCCCAACACCATTCCTAACCAGCATTTAATTAAAAATCACGCATTCCGTCCATTTTTTTAGTTTTCAAATAACATACCAGTGGTAATTTTTCAAACAATGGTGTAAATCACCCCAAGGCAGCGACCGACGCTACGAGGGAAGCAGCGACCTTAACCAACATTATCAGATAACTAAATTAGTTCTAGTCATTTAAAATAAGCTTAAAGTATAAACCTTTATTACATCAATTAAATTAAACATTTATTTTATTGTTTGCAGTTTAACTTTAATCCTAAAATTTCATAGTTCAACCTTAATAATTTAATACTATTTTGCCATTTTTTATTAGTACATCTTAAATAAATTAGCATTTACTAATTTACTACTAAGAGTAAAAGTCTCTTTTAAGCATAAACTAAACAGAGTTACAATTTGTTTAACCAATTTAAATAGTTTTCTCTAATTACTAGAACCGTAACCTGAAGTACGCTTTCTGTTATACTGTAACACTATTAAATTTCACTAATTATAGGTGTTTTGCCGTATTTTTCTTTTGTTACCTTTTATTTACATAATTGTCCATTGATTTCTTACAGCCACAATTCCTTTTTTAATGTTTTCAAAAGGATTAGGTCATTTAAAAATTATTAACTTGGAGTTCGTGAGTTCCGTCCGTCAGTTTCAAACAAGAATTTCTCGTTTCATTTTAAGACAGTTTTACAATTTAATTTGTCAATTTTCCTCGTAGTTATAATTATAGTTTTATAAGCTCGTAATTGTTATAATTATTTTACTTTATTTTTTATCCGAATTAGATTTTCTTATTTTTTGAACTACAGTAAAATTTCTCGACACAAGTTTAGTCAGTTAGCCGGGCAAGCATGTAATTGTTCAAGCAGAGTTCCTCAGATCCGGTTTTTGTATCACTCCGTAGATAACGAAGTCTAATTATGTTACTCTACATTGTAGATTTGAAGAGGTTAATATATATTTTACTACTACAGTTGAGCAGGAATATTTTATAATTTCCAGCCTATTTTTAAGGTACTACGTAAGTTATCTTTGTAAGCCAACGTTAATTCACTTGTTGTCGTTTTCACTTAATTATTGTCTTAAGCAAATGATTTCTTTAAATTATTTTACGTCGTAGCCTTTAATATGTGTAGATATTGGTTATATTATTTAGTGTTAAACACATAATAATGACTGGTGCTTTTTGTTTTAATGTAAATTGCAGCTTGCGACGATCATTTGTAACTAACCTTGAGATACGAATACAGGTAAGATAGTTGGTGACTTTGTTATTTTTGTTATTGCCAATATTTTACTTTCGGTAGAACCTGAGCCTTTGTGGTTTAAAATCTGTTTGCTTGGAAATATGTTTAATGTTGGATATGAGCATTTGTTTCAGGTACTTAAACAGTTGTTACAATAATTATAACTCTTACAACGCAACTTTATTTTAATAACAACTTATTTATTTACAAAATATATACAAGCTAGTTTACAGAGTACATTTTATATAATTTAAACTACTTAAACTTCAATATAAAACTAATTTATAAAATTTTAAATTATATTAAATTTTTCCTCCCTAGTAGGTGTTGGTTTGCTATATTTTCCTCAAAGCTAAGTCAGCCCAAATTGTTTGAAATAATTGTCTTATTACTATTATTGTTTTCAGACTCCTCCAGTCTAATAATTACAAAAGTAAACATATTTTGGTACCAGTTGGCTTTGTTTAGCTTTTTGTGTTCCTATTTTCTCTCATCAAATATGTATAAACCAGACAATATTCCCAAAACTGTAGGGTGGATTAAAGAGTTAAAAGCAACTCAGGCCCGTGATCAGTGCTCTCTATTGGGCATCACACTAGCGGGTACACTTGAGGGAATGAGAGTTCAGCTTCGCCAAACAATCCGCACACCTTTACAAAATAAACGGAATCTTGACCAACTTCTAGAATCTAATTCTGAACCAAGAAACATGGAAGAGAGATGGAGTAAAGCTCTAGACAATCTGATCCGTGCTAAGGATAAAGTATCCAAACAGTATAATAAAGGTCGAGCAAAAGTTTCCTTTAGAGTGGGTGATAAGTAATGTATCGAGTATACCTGAGTAGTGCACCCAAACACGTCTCATCCAAATTTGCAGCCTATGTGGTCTAAACCTTTGGAAATTGGAACCTTTACATCCCCTGTAACAGTTGCCTTGCGTGACCCAAAAACCAAGAAACTTGTGAGGTCAGCACATGTATCCCATATTAAAAAGTGCATTCTCCCAACTCCACGACAATGATCTGCCACTAGAGATTTCCTCTATTCCGGAAAAGTCATTGTGATATTAGGTTTAATTTGGGTTTATTTTCATTCTTCTTTCTCATAACACCTTACAAAATAACATTTCATTTTCTTCTTATTCTCTTCATTGGGACCCTGCTTTGGTGGCTCTGCCTGACACTGAGGTGGATTTGGTTGAGGAGTTCACCTGCGTGTGCTCTCCTTTTGCTACCTGGTGTTGGGTTTGGCAATTCTGGTGTTTGGTCCAAACTTTCTACTATACACTTACACGGGGATGGGTGGTTATGAGGTCTGCCGTTTAAATTTTTTTTGAAGTTTTTACAGCTTCCATGACAATTCATGGATATATTGATTTGTATATTTTTTCTGTAATCAATATTGGGAGCAGCGACAGTCTCATTGCCTCCTATGCGCAACCCCAAACACACTTAATTTACATATCTTTAACTACCTCTATCCTATTGATTTATTTTTTGTTAAGTTATAATTTAAGGCAATTAGGGATAGAGAATAATTTTTATACGTAAATGCTATTAGAACCGACATTATTTAAAATTTCCCTTAGGCCTATAGTCGACTATTCAACAAAGTATTCTCCTATATATACAACTAGGCTAAAGCTATAGAGTAAGATAGATAGATAGAGAAGCACACACGCCAATTACTTAAACTTTATTTATTGCTATAAATGCTTATCCCTGTGTAATTTAGTGTTCGTGTATGGTGTTTCGTTGATAAATATTACTTTGTATTTTCGAGCATGCGTGTTAATCTACGACCATATATTGGTCAGTTATATGTATATTTATGTGTATGTGTTAGTTATATATAGTGGTTATCCTATCCAAAAATCAATGGTCATTTCCAATCCTATCCTGGCCAATTAACTTATCATAACTCTGAGCCAACAGAAGTTTTTTTTTCTTTTCAGTTATTGTTTGTTGGCCCATTTCTTCTCGATCTTAACACTCCATTTAGGGAATACTACTCGCCATATGTCACCAAAATATCTTGAGAAACTAATAGGGTAGATAAGTTTAAAGAACTGTGTTAGCAGACGAATCCTCCTCTTTTCCTTGCCTCTTATGACTGTAGTCACTAGGAGACCTCATCATTTAGATTTGGATTTATTTTTCCAATGGTCATATCATCTTTTCTCCACCTTTCCTGTATGTCAAATATTGAAAGAAAATGAAAAAAACAATTGTATATGTTCTTCCAGAGAGGTCATGGGGACCTTTCACTCCCTCTCTTTCTGCGTCCGGTGGATTGGCTTGTTGGTAGCAGGCTTGTCTCCCGTTGCGGGAGGGGGGGAGGGAAGTGAGGGGAACATGACTAGGATAATGGCCAGCTATGATGGAAGAAATATTCTAATAAGTTACACAAGAATAAAATATCCTTAACTTCTCCTTTCCTACTTGGCCTATTTTTGGAGGGAAATCTGAGTCTGATGATGGGGCTGAATGAAGGTGTGATTCTCAGTCAAACACGGTTTCCAGAATCCTGATTCCTTTTACCTAGATTATCTTCTATAATTTAAATAAACTTTTTAAAGAAGCCCAACCTTAACTTTGGAAGAGTTAGAAGTATATAGCAGGCATGTGACATATTGGTGATAGATAGCTCTTAGTTGCTTTCCTCTTATGGGATTGAAATTGTCTGTGGTTGAGGACTGGAGCTGTTCAACGAGAATGGGCGCGGTTTCTGCACCGCTTTCTGCATGGTAGTGTTTTTGAAAACTTTTAGGAAGCTCTGCGTTCTAGTTTATGATATTTGGCTCATTTAAACTATAACTGGTTCACTTCTAGATAACTTTCCTCTCACCCATTCTACCACTCTTAATGGCTAAGCCTTCGAAACTCCTCGGAGAAGGAGGGGAGGATGAGACGAGTGCCGCTATAGATTTGAATTTGGCGCGCGTAATCCTTCTGTAGCCGCGAACGCGATAGCCAGCTGCGCCGACCTCTAGCTCTTAGCTTAAACAATATGAGCCTCCTACCATCCGGAATTCTTATGGACAGGTTCTGGTAGGATGTTTCCTGCTAGGTTAGCAAGCTGAGACCGGAGGTTGTGCGGGCAGTCGTTGTGCGGCTATCGGGTAGAGTGGACCGGGTAGAAGTGTACGTACGTTGTCTAGGCTTACTATAATTGTTAGGGAACTTTTCGGAACCGTATCTAAATTATTAGTTAATCTTTCGTCATCAAAGGTGGTTGGGGTTGGATGGGGGAAATCTAGTGGCGGGTCCACGGTTAATTATTATTCCTCTGGAAGGTGCCCTTTTTCAGTTGCGACGACACGAGGTCACAAAGTAAAAATGTTTTCAATGTTCAGCCAAATCCCATAAAGAAACATGTAAATGATCAACACCTAACCTTGTTTGTTTGAATTCTTGCAATTAAAATCCATACTTCACTTTGCTGTCAAGATTTGTTAGGAAGGATATACACACTGGAAGAAATATTCCAGCTGCTTGAGTGATTGCATTCACTAACGCTCTGACAGTAGTTACTGATGGCGAGAGAAAAGAAGAGACCTGGCCCGTGCCGGCGCACAGCTGTGTACTAGTGTGTTGCCGCGCGGTAATTTCAGGCGCTTCGCCCCACAGCCAACCCTGCGAATTGTTTATCATAGCAATGGAACAGTGAAACAATAATGGAATTACGAAACAAGGCGCGGCAACATACTAGTAGTAGCGCCTGCAAATTTCAGATAGGCCAGAATCCAGGTCTCTTCTTTTCTCTCGCGATCAGTACTTATGGTTTGCTTTGTACTCCCCTTAAAAAAAATTAATTACTCTTTTAGCTTGACAATTTTTTAAATTTGTTTTACATATATACTGGATACTAACAAACCATACTAACATTACCATTCCCTGTCCTTAAGTTTAATGTAAGCCTACTTCAATGCCTTTAGGATCCTTGATGTCTGTGAGAGGTCTTCATAGGATTATTCGGCCTTTCTCTGATCGCATTTACGTGAGAGAGGCTTTGCATCAGGTCTCACGGTTTTACGGAAATTGAACCAGACCACAATAATTGGCTTCTAATTTAATGGCTTCTAATGTTTTCATTACCCTTAAGATACTGCATCATTGTTTCAATGATATAACTGATACATTGCAAGAAAATCAAAACATATTATTGATCACTGTTCATTCTTTCAGTTTCATGGTTATTAATTTATTTAATATCTTCTGGTTTGAAAGAGGTATTAAAATAATTTTTCAAACAATATAACATTTAACAATATAATATTTAGTGTCTCTTCAAACAAATATACGTCTACACTTATTAAACCAGTCATGCTCTATCGTAAAAGTGGTAAAATCTATGTTAACCACTAGTGATAAATAAATCCATAATTTCAAAGAAATTACATTTTAAGTACTTATCAATCCTTACAAATAGTTTTCTAACAATATTCCTAACAAACTAACTGTAATAACCTTTACCTTAAACCACAAATATTTATGACATTGGACGTCCAATCTTCAAAAGCTATGAATTAGCTCATTTATAGCTCTTAATCTTCTTAAAAGCTATTTAAGACTTGATAATTTGCCTTTTACAGTATAGTTTTTTTACTAATAAGAGCAATGTATTTGTTTGAAATACAAACTGAATTGTATGTATTCCTGGCCATCTCACTAACCAAACACCAAAGATAAATTTATATTCTTCCTGAAGTATTCAGTAGCATGACTTCGGACTACTAGAGCGTCGACCGCAGCCTTCAGGTATGGTAATGTGCACCCTCAGTGTCCTGTATACCTCCGTACATTACCAAGGGTAATGAAGGCTTTGAGTCGCTTGTCAGGCCTTGATTGTGTGAGATTCATCCATGAAGATATTGTGACTACCAAGTGTCAACATTTATGCATTATAAACAAAAGTGTTTTTTTTTCTTGCATTTCTTACATTTGATAATAAACTTTATCTTGTAAAATTCCCTTCAAAATTTTGTTTACTGATATTTTTATAGATTTTTATTAATCCGGATGATTACTTGTAGTTGAAAATGAAATTATCGTTTTTTTAAATTGTTAAAAAAGTGTCTGAAATTATTTTATTTATTTATTTTTTAAATATTTGTACTTTATAATGTGCATTGTTAAGATAATATATACTCTTATAAGACTTGCAATTATTTTAATTAAAATTAATCGAAGCATTATACCTATAAATAAGCTATCTGGTAAGACAAAGAGCCTAATTAATTAAACAGGACATAAAAGCAAGATAGAGTATATAAATAACCACAAGGAACCCAAAAAATTTAAAACGCACTGATTTAAAATGAATAACCTGAAGATAATTTCAATAAGTGGAGTATATCTGGGTATTATCCACTGAGACGGAAATTCTACAGTCTTCGATATTAAGAGACAAGAAATGTTGTGAGGTCTATCTATCTTAGACATTCAAAAAGAACAGCTGATCTAAAGTGTTGACTCTTGCAAAGCTTTGAAGTCAGGGAAAGAAAGGATTGTGACTTAAATGAAGAATATTATATATTATAAATGAAGGAAAGAGGCTTGGCACGTCCAAGCGCCTAAAAATGTCAACTGTTGTTCTGTAATGTTTGAAATTTAACGTTTTTTCTTTAGGAAATTTAGTGAATAATGATATAGGAGTCTATGTCAGCGTCAGTATATTAAATAGTTATTAGAAGATGAAGAAATTGTTTTGACTCAACGTTTAAACGTGGACTACTAAATGCGTGATGGAAAAGATTCTTGATTTTTTCTGTAATCAACTAGTAAAATAAGAACATGAGTACAAAGAAAGCGCAATTATTGTAATTATATCTCAAAGAATATTACAGTGAAAAGATTTCTTATACCTAAAATATGTCAGTAGAGATGTCTATTACTGTTGGATGGGTGCTCTGAGAAATGCAAATGCCAGAGGTGGTATTAGAGTAATAAGACGATCACCGATTTAAACTAAATAAACGTGCCAACAGCGTCTCGCTCATCGTAATAAGAAATAACACTTTTTAATTTGACAAGATAAACTAAGCTAGCAACGAAACGGGAAAATTGAAAAGTTTATAGAAAGTAATATTTGAAAGGATTATTCAAATTTATTTACTACTGCAATTCTATTTTTTAGAATAAATTATAGTAACACATTTATATATTTATGATTATCTTGAATATATAAAAAACAACCGAACCTAAAATTGGAATAAATACTAAAACCATTGCAGGGAGAAATCAAGAGAAATTTGTTACAAATGTATATATATATATTTTTTTGTTCTATAAGAATTTTTCGATTAAATTATTTTTGTTATTTTCAAGATTAACTGCATAGAATTTGAAACTATCGTAGTGATATATAAGATAAATACGAGCATATAAGTATAAGTACTATTAGTAAAATAAGTGTCGAACTAAATTATTCAGTTATTAAGTAATCATTCAACTTACTAGCACAATATAACATTTATGAATCATATAATCTTATATAATAATACCAATCCTTATACCTATGAGATAACAAGACATTCTTGCTCACGAAATATCACTAATCCGCGACACAAATGTATCTCAGGTACGCTTGCTCAGGGACCTGTTAACTCGTCTCATTCATTGCAATGTTCTCATTTGTACCCGATTAGATGTTGTTACTAGAACCGGTTATAGTACAAGATGTCTGAGTCCTGTATTAAATATGTTAGGTATTACGTCTATGGAATAAGGTTACGGTGAAGATACGGGCATTTATAAATATTAAAGTCTTAAAGGTATTAAAGGTATATCAAAGCATTAAAAAGACAATCTCATATAAAATTTAGATTATTTTTATAAATTAACTTTGCAATGTTAATTGAATAATTTTAATTTGGTATTACTTGCTGTTTACCCTGATATTTGTATTCGTCTATCACAAAGACGAGCTATTAACTTAGCAAGCTCATAGTTAAGTACGTTTATAATCAGGTATTATTGGTCAATCATTTACAATGAGAAGCACGTAATGGATAGTTACATGTGGTCCTCATATTAGTCTAGCATAATCCCGCTGTTCACGTGACAATCACGGTGTTGTTAGTTCTCTATTTTAGACTTTTTGAGATCTTTAC
The DNA here is from genome assembly GCF_021130785.1 of Homalodisca vitripennis. Lineage (NCBI taxonomy): Eukaryota > Metazoa > Arthropoda > Insecta > Hemiptera > Cicadellidae > Homalodisca > Homalodisca vitripennis. Next base: position 15,383,516 of record NC_060208.1, read on the forward strand.
ACATTCTCAGATTCCAGATGATGTGAAACAAATCATGAGGCAGTTGTAGTCCCCGCGGCTGGATCTGGATATGTCACGCCGTGATGTATGCCTATTTTTTGTGCTAGTTTTTGGCGGGAGTCTAGAAAAAACATTTTCCGTAATTATATAGGGTTTAGTGTCTGGGCAAGAAATTATTATGTATATTCCCCCAAGTTTATCTTTTATTAGTTAGTTCGGCGTCAGAAAAGCATATAAATAAAATCGACTATTAAATCAATTATAAACATTAATTATACCTCTTTTTACAAATTAACTTTAATATTAAGGCATTTGAATATATATATATATATATAATATATATACATATTAATATTATATATATATATATACGAAAACATGTATAATTATAAACATTAATTTGTCTTCTCGGAACAAATGTCCTTAACTATTTAGGCATTTGTGATTTTCAAAAGATACAATAAAAATATTAAAGGGAACAAGGAGTATCTTATTCCTTTTAATATTGGAGTTTTTAATTACAGCAATTACAGAAGATTATATTACTCCATCCATTACCAAGTAATCTATACGAAACAAAAATCAAACAGCAACAGTTGTAGTTTATCTTATCCTTAACTAACTTGGCCATTAGTTGCATGCATTTTCTATAATAATACCTTGATGTAACTTATTTTGCACAAATACAAAATATAAGAACTTAATAAATGCATTCTTTTTTAAATTTTAAGACAAATTTTGTAAATTACCAGCTACGAAATCAAACTCCTTATACTGTATAACAATTAAAAAGTTTATCATTGAATGTGAAACAAAAGTGATGATATGGATCTGTCGAAACACTTTTCCTTAATTAACATCACTTACGACTAATTTAATATTCAAATGATAAAACGAGGCACTTTACTATAATGCTCTTAAGAAATTTAAAATAAACTTCTGAAGGCAATATTAGGGCCATATAGTTGTCTCATATTTATTCATTTATGTTTTGGAATTACAAATTTTATGTTAAAAGTATTTGTTTAAATATAGAGGAAATTACAGAACGAGCTTTATAAAGACATTTTATCCATTTCATTCGTACACTGTACATATTTATATGTATTTGCCATACATTCAATCTTAAAAAATCAGTAGAAATGACGGGAAAGTAATAGTATGTGTTAAAGACTGTGGGTTAGACGGCGGAGTTGGCACTGAATCCCTCGGGCCCTATTAGCGAGTGAGTCACCTCCTCCTTGAGTACTTTATTGTTATGTTGCTTTAAAACTGTAAATAGGTGTGTATTGTCCATGCAATTGTACTTTTTTACGGACATTTTCAAATTATGAATAATTTCCCAGATGTATAATTTATTAAACTAATAAATAATGTTATGCTAAACTATCTTTATATCAAAATGTATTTTAATGTATCTGGGTTGCTATGCAGTTCCCAAAGGTTTGGTGAATATTTAATACTATTAAATGGAAATATGTAACCAAATCTAGATTTAAAACACAGCTTACAGTTGTTCTTTCAGCATCTGCTGACCAGAATTGAACGTAATTACATAATTAAATATCTAATCAATAATTAATAGAGAATTAGTGATACAGTATGATATATAAATATGATTATTTTATGCCATCTCTGTATCCTATTTACAATTAGTTTCACCAACTGTTATATTTATAAAATTAAATATTAAAGGCGTTACAATTAAATAACCATTGCTATTTGTGAAGTTAATAGTTATGAAGGATTGTAATCCGAAAACTCTTTCATACTAAATGTTTTGTTTATATTTTTAGTAATTTACATTTGTATGTAAATGAATAATTTTATTAATTCTTTGTAATACTTACTTCCTCAAAAAGTGGTTTATGATCAAAAGGAAATTCTAATAAACTAATTTTTTACAACATTATATAATTATTTTTAAGCTCAAATATGCACATTAATTCCCTATACTATTTCGAAAACATAAGAAAATTAACGTGTATTAAATTAATCACTGAATATAACTTTGTTTCATAAAATAACAAATACAGGGTGATTCATGAAGTTCTCCCCCCACTTCTACAGCACATTTTACTAGTAAAAATAATGAAAAAATGTTATATAAACATAGGTCCGAAAACGCTTCGTTAGCGAGTTACAGCTAGCGAAAGATTTCGCCTGAATTCCTAGGTAAAGAGTAAAATAAAGCCATACTGAACTTTTGGAAAGGTTAATTAAGTAAGAAATATCGTGGATTCTTATGTATTTTTACCTGATAAAGCTAATAAAATAGGTTTCAGAACTCTACCTGTAGTAGTTTTTGAGGGATTCAGGGTTAAATGCAAAAAATTCGGGCACGAAACAATGTTTTTTAAGTTTGATGTACAATAACTTTGTTAAATTGGTAATAAATACATAAAATCAACTAACATTAATTGTAGAGAATTTAATTCTGAGAAAATTGATATAATCAAAGTCTAAAATAAAACAGAAATAAGTACCAAAAAATCGATTTTATTCAGTATAATACATTACTAGTTTTAAGCAAAATTAATCAGATTGGGCCAACCGTACGCACCTTTTTATAATAGATGTTCGAAAATGAGGCCATCACTATCAATACATTTTGCAGCACGTTTTTGTATTCTTAATTTTTCAGGACTTCCCTGTATCTGCACAGCCGAATCCATAATACGGGCAATTAATTCATCACGAGAATTCACTTTTGTCTTGTATACAATGTCTTTCATCCATCCCCAGATGCAATAATCCAATGGAGATAGATCTGGTGATCTTGGTGGCCAAGGGCGAGGCCCTCCACGACCAATCCAGTGTCCAGGAAATTGATGATTTAAGTAAGCAGAAACGGCACGTGAAAAGTGGGGAGGTGCTCCGTCATGCTGGAAGTACAAATTTTGTCTGAGATGTAAAGGAACATTCTCTAACAGCTGCGGCAACTCTTATTGAAGGAAATGCAAATAGAACTCAGCATTTAGGCGTCCAGGTAATAATCAGCCGATTGTGCAAAAGGCCACACCAGACATTGACGCTAAATCGGTGTTGAAAGTTCTGTTCCACTACCTCATGTGGATTTTCTTCTGCCCATGAGTGTTCATTGTGCAAGTTATTGACACCATCCCGAGTGAATTGTGCCTCATCCGTAAACAAAATACGCTTGTAGAGTTGATTATTAATATTCAAAAAGTTGCAAAACTCCAAGCGAAGCGGACCATCCCCTAGCTGTAGATGTTGAACCTTTTGTTTATGAAACGGATAAAATTTGTTTCGATTAAGTGACCTCCACACCGTTGACTGCGAAACTCCTATCCGCCTAGAAATACGTCGTGTACTTACACCTGGACTGCGATGAACAGCATTAATAACAATATCATCATCAAGTTGGACAGCTCGTTCATAATTGGTTCTAGTACTTGGTAGTGATCCTGTTTCCCGAAGAGTACGAAAAGTTCCTGAAATTGTTTTGGTATCTAGAATCCTCCTATTAGGGTAACGTAGTTCATATTCTTCTACAGCAGCTCTAGCATTACCATTACAGTAACCCAAAATAAAAACCATATCAGCGTATTCCTCTGATGTAAATAAGTAAGGCATTTTTTCGCTGAATAAACAATCGAATTATAACTCACAGAAAAATTGCATTTAATAACACGATTCACAGAACCCGATCTCCTGCTGTAGCTTGCAAAACACCACTAATACACAGTTCTAACGTAACAGTACAGAATACCATTGCTGATCAGCTGTTATTCGTGCGTTACCAACTTAGAAATTAATAAAACAAAAAACTGCATTTCGATGATTAGTAAACAGTAATGGGAAAATGTTTGCTTCATTTATTTTCGAACATTTGATGTAAATTTTTATTTAAAAAAAAATACAACGTAATATAACATGATATTTTTATTTACAAACAAATTTATTTAACAGTTAATCTTGTTTTCTCAATTTATCTCATCATTAAGGAACAAACATTTTTTTTTGTTTTATTATAACTAAATACCGTACGGTATTTCTTTACAGCTAGTAATGTATTATACTGAATAAAATAGATTTTTTGGTACTTATTTCTGTTTTATTTTAGACTTTGATTATATCAATTTTCTCAGAATTAAATTCTCTACAATTAATGTTAGTTGATTTTATGTATTTATTACCAATTTAACAAAGTTATTGTACATCAAACTTAAAAAAACATTGTTTCGTGCCCGAATTTTTTGCATTTAACCCTGAATCCCTCAAAAACTACTACAGGTAGAGTTCTGAAACCTATTTTATTAGCTTTATCAGGTAAAAATACATAAGAATCCACGATATTTCTTACTTAATTAACCTTTCCAAAAGTTCAGTATGGCTTTATTTTACTCTTTACCCAGGAATTCAGGCGAAATCTTTCGCTAGCTGTAACTCGCTAACGAAGCATTTTCGGACCTATGTTTATATAACATTTTTTCATTATTTTTACTAGTAAAATGTGCTGTAGAAGTGGGGGGAGAACTTCATGAATCACCCTGTATATCTATTACCAACAAAGGTTGGTAATTTTTACATTTTTCTTTTTTCGTGAGTCACACATTGAACATATTCGAGCCTAGAGAGAGATTAAGAATCTTTCGCATACATACATATCATGTACCCTTGTGAGTACGTACATATGTGATGTCTGAAACTCCTAGAAAGAATTGCCCATTTCCACACATCAGGAAAATAAATTAGGAGTGCATCATTATCATGTTATATAGCAAGCTGCACTGAAATTGCATGCACATTTATTTTATTTTAAATATTTTCTGAGGGCATAAAGGTATGCAATAATCATACAGAAAATATATTTTCATAATCCCATTCCCAGGAGGAAAATAAGAAATACGGATTAGTAATTAATAATCTTCAATGATACTCAGTCAAATCCCATGGCAGAATGGGATTTATCGTACTCGTTTTCGTTTGTAGGAAAAATTAATCATGAACATTATTTCTAGTCTGTACGTTAGTTTGTTCTCGAAATATCTTGTGAACAGAAGATAGCCAACTTCCAGTCCCTCGAGTCCTGGGATAAGGATCAGCCAATAAAATCAATCGTAAATATTTTAAACAAAATTATGAAAAAAGGAAAACTATTATATTCGATTCAATTTTATTTTGTAATTTTATAAATTGTGCGTTATCTCCTCTTAAAATCAAAGCCACTGAGTGAGTTACCTGGTTTCAATTATTATAGCACCAGAAATAATGTATTATTATTGTTGTTATTCAATTGTAAAATTGTCTCGTCATTACAGAACAAGCAAATTAAAAAATATGAATAAAAAAGCTGAATTTCTTCCATTACAGATTTTACTTCACTTACCTACTACTAAAGCTCAAAACGTGAACGCACGAATCTCGAATATGTCATGGTTTCAATAAACATTTAAAAGTTCCCTTGCTTACAAAAATATACATGCAAAAGTAATTTAATATGCCCGGAAGCTTATAATGTTGTACAAAATGAAATTTTTGTAAAAGCTTTTAGTAAATATAGTTAGCAGACTCGTCGTGTTACCTCTCATCATTAAAATATTCATGGCAGTGAATTTTAATGACATATTTAGGGCAAATATCCCCACAAATGGTGCAGAATATCATGACAAAACTTTGGCCTGATAATAAACTAAAATATAATATTGAAATAACTTATTATAATATACACGACTCGTGTGTTACCTAATTCATTATTCAAAATCAATGAGAGGTCAAGTTTGTTATACTTTCTAACAAGTACTTTATTTTGTTTATTTAATAATACATTGTATTATATAATTGTGACATTCAGTATTATTAAACTGTTGAAACGTTTGAAACCCATCACTTAAGCATATCATAATGCCCTGAAAGTAAATTTAAACTCATAAACGTGATATATATCATATGCTTTTAATGGATTGGAACCGATAAATCCTCCGCTGATGTGAATTAATCGAACTGAAACCTCTTCAACTGCAGCAAAAGTTGTAGCTACCGATTAATCATAAAAATTATATACTCACATCATTTAAGTAACATGCATAAGTATGCTCAAAGCAAATATCGGTAAACACATTTGAAACATATAGCGCTGAAATTTCGTTGTGTACCTGAATCAGTTGTCCATGATTTAGAAACCACATTCAACGTTATTCTATATTGAAAAGGCAATATTTTTTAGTATACACTGTAAAATATTATTAAGCTATGTTTATTTCTGCAATGTATACGTTTGTTTCGCAAAATATTAAATTACTTGATATAATTAGCTTTTTATATATTAACTCTCATTGTCAACGAGAAAAAGTGCAGTACTGACAGTTGCCGTGAGGACTACATAATATTTATATTGATCGTAAGCTAAGATATTGTGTGTTAATATACTCATTCTCATTTTCAGTAAGCAAATGTGCACATGTGGAAAGAAAGATGTAAAAGCTGGAAAATATTGTATAGCAAGTTAGTTGGCTTTTATGATGAGATATTATGTGTTAATATATTCACATTCGTTGTTTTCATGTTAATGTGGATTTCTAAGAGTTGGTGTAAGATTGATGTTAAACTAACCCTATTGTTATTGAGATCGACGACCTGTGGGGTGAGACAGTATGTACACGAATGGAGATGATATTGAAATGTAACTTGCATCTTTATTTTGTAACTACTTAAAATGCAATGTATTGTACCAATATATTACATCTAACACAAATACAACGATGTTTAAAAAAGGTATGAAAAAGAAATATATTGCAGTTTCAAGACTCATTCTTAACATTTTGTAATTGTTAATTGTAATTGAATTTGTATTTCCAGACCAAATAATTACTTTAATGACCTTGAATGTGTCTGAACAAGTAAAAAGGTTCAGCAACACGTACAAGAGATAACAAGCCGACCTCAACCCAAAGGTAAACCGAGTGCGGTAGTCAAGTTAGTGTTTCAGTTAACAGTCCAGTTTTTACTCTCTGGCTGACTTATTAACTCCTTTGTGTTTTAAAATCTTAATTAAAAGTCTCTAAAGTAATTAGTGTAAAAGTATAACTAATGATCAAACAGAGACATACGGCGTATCTTCGAAATTTCTCTCATAATTATGTGTTTACAAATAAATACATAAAAGAAAGTTTAGGTTTATTCTTATAACGTAGCATTATTCTAATGATCACAAAGCATTTTAGGGTGTATTATTAGTATCTTCAAAATTTATTTCGTATTTCTGTGATCATAAGGACGCACAAGAGTATAATCTAAAATTTTTATTTAATATACTGTTTAAAAACTTATTTATTCAGTTATTTTTTGTTGAATCATTGTTACCAGAAGGACGAATAAAAAACGCTAACACTCAGCCAGATAAAAAATGACAATAACATCATCGATCTCAGTGTTTCAAGTGCTTCGTTCAAAATTTCAAGGGTACAGATTAGTTCTTTTTTATGGTTTAGTGCTAACAAACAGATATATAGACAGGCACAAATTAAATTCTCCCAATTCCTCATTGATAGCATCACTAGCGCTCAGCCAATGAACCTGTTAAATTGCACTCTGGAATTGCAGGGCAAATATGAAGGCGTGCAGTAAAGGTTTGTAGTAGTTTACAACGGTTTTATTGACATTTCGTTTATCGCCACTCGACTAACGTACACTAGACGTGTTTGTATATCACTACATTGTACATGCAGGAGATTGACAGGTAAATAAAGCAATGTATCACAGTACAACAACAATAAAGTTCCCGTAAAAATTTACTCACCCGCATTATTTTTATGTTAAAGAAAAGTTATGCTTTTACGCTTTTATCTCCTGTATTATTAACCAATTATGCTACTTGTTAAAAAAAATATTTTTCATACATTTTATAATATACTTTTTTGAACTTTAAGTTGCCCCTTTAAATTGAAATATCTTACGTCATACATTAAGTTATATCTATAAATATTTTTTTAATACTCTCTGTGGTTTTTAATATCTACAATTAGTCGTTTATAATTTGTGAGATTAAATAAAAACTTAATAAAAATATGTCATTTCGATAATGCAGCTATAAAATTTCATATTATATTAAATGTTTGCCACTTGTGATGCCGTGACGATTTATTACAATTTCTTTACTAAACTTTATATTTTGTAATACAAATTCTTTATATTTTGCACATTGTTTCAAATTATATGATAATGAAATTAAAGCATATATACTATATTTAAAAGGAAATAAGTACGAATAAATATCTTATTTAAAAGACTCGCCACAACTTATGTGTTTCATTTTTTATTGTTAACTTATTCTTTATTTCTTTCCTAAAATATGGATTTCCTGTATCATATTTAAATTACATATAGTACTCTACTGTAACGTTAGAATACTAGAAACGACTTAACTTCTTGATTATCATGTAATGTAAAGACATAGTACTCAGAAAATCTCTAGCGTGAACCGGGACGTATACACGTGGATATCCCAAGGTTCTATCTCCAAAGTTCATCTTCTTCATCACTTTTGATGAATTGCTCCCGTTGACCCGTCAAGTGGTAGTTTCCTCTCCCCTTTTCCCTTCCAAAATAACAACCAATCACCTTCCTGGATAATATTTTCCCTGAACACTTGACCTCTTTCTGTGGTACACTTATTTATTTATTCACAGTTAAGGTGGAAATATAGCACAGGCTTTGGCAACTAGCGTCTAATTGGTTTCCTGCTGTACTTTTAGATATTAATAATTATTTCAAGTATGTCTACTGTTCCATTTATGAGTTTTTTGCACATTCAGATTTTTCAAATATTAAACCATAATTAAAGTTGGAAAAATAAATATCACCCTTAATATACGAGTATCATTAATCTCAGTTACCGGTAGAATTTTAGTAACTTATAAAAAAATTGAATGAGATAAAATATAGCTTACTCGTATCATCCCAGATTTTCTAATTTAAAATGCGTTAAAAATTGCCAACAAAATTCATTCAAATCTTAAAATGCTCCGGCCTACATTGGGAAAGCCATCTTGAATCAATAAGTGTTAAAAGAAAACCGGCTGGAAAAAAAACATACACAGGCGACTGAAAGGACTATATATCATGATTGATTACAGTCCATCGAGTAATTTAAAGTACGAAAGTACTCGTAGATTAGGTATTATATAATTTGCATTGTATTTTTAGCTTGCCGATTAACACAGATAAATACTGTACATTTATTCCTAAGCTATCTTGTTTCTGTGTTAACATCGTAAAATAATCGTTAACATAATTGAGTAAAGTACGTACATCTAATCCAGACAAAACGAACTGAAACAGCTACGAAGTTAAACGATTCTTTGTGATCGAGAAAATCTTTCTGAATCCTTAGATGATTAGTACAAAAATTGGTTAAAATTCAGACGAAATTTTAAGTGAATGTATTGATCTGAATACTATTTCACTGTCATTATCATTTTCCTATAAATAGATCGACATTGTAACATACTATTCGAAAAAACCTGTACTACATTTATTAGTTTAGGCTATAAAGTTATTTTAAAAATCATACTTATCACTTTTACCCTCTCGAAAGGCCATTGTACATTTTAGCTCAAAATAATAGAAACTTGTCCCAAGAACTAATCTCATTTTGCGGAAGTGATGCTTTTCTTTATTAATCTAAGTTTTGCTAACATATCTAATCTAAACTGTTCTGTATTAAAGAACATATCTCCACCGATTTATTTTTTGATTTTCATTTTGTTTTTCTATGATAACTTTTTAATAACCAAACAAACTAGGTTTTTAATGTTAAAAGTTTTAACTTGGTTGTATATTAGCAAACACAATTTTAATAATAAAGGAAAACATGATGATGAAACACTCAATTGAATAATTCATTAAGTGTGGAAAAATAAACAACACACCGCTGCAAATTAAGGTGTCAGTAAATAATCGGATTTGGGATTGGATTGCCACCTAATGTAATATGCCAGCACCAGAGGTAACAAAGTTAGTGTTATCATTGGAAACAGTCACCATAATATAGTTACGTAGCCTGTTATTTTTAGATATTGTGTCACTGTGTTACAAACAAGAATATTGCGTATAGGAAAGGAATGTACTTTATGTATGGACACAACATTAATAACTAATTTTATCTGAGTTTCATCAATGTGTTTGTTCCAAATAGAATAATCTTATGGGTAAATTAAATCATTCTTTGCTTTTTTGCAGTTAATTGTATAGAACTTGATTAATTTTGATGATTGAGGTGATTAATATATCATATAGTTAATATTGAAGATTTTATTTAGAATAAAGTGTAAAGTGTTAAAATCTTTTGTAAAGAGTTGTTTTGTAGCGATACATATGAAATACTTGTTAAAGTAAACAATAAAAGGTTGCTCACGTTACTGCATTATTCATGCTCGATTCAGTTCCTCTGGTGTGTAAGCTAATTTAATAAAATGTAACAATAATACTCATGCTGTAAAAGTCCATTCATTTCTGCTCATTATACTATAAATAGATAACATCATAAAGTTCTTTCTGTAAGTATAATAATATATATCTAAATAAATAGATTTATTTATTTAATGGTTAATGTACACTGATGATGGTTAAACACCGTAACACGTATATATCAATAAAAAGATTCTTACAAGAATTTTAGTTACTTTTCATTTCATTAATATATATATATATATATATATATATATATTAATGAAATGAAAAGTAACTAAAATTCTTGTAAGAATCTTTTTATTGATATATACGTGTTACGGTATATATATATATATATATATATATATATATATATATTAACTTCGGGTGTATAAACGCAGAATTGCTCTATTACAACAATTATTACAACATTTACATTAAAATCGAAAGTACCCTTTGGTCTGAATAAAAGATGAAATGATAAATTGTTTTTATTATGTATTATTTTTTCTAAATTCTTTCTCTGTTCATGATATTTCTTTTTGGTGTTAATCACATGTTCAAAAAATCCTGTTTATTTATTTTTTTATTTATTTTATTTTGTTTGCCGTGTTGTTATTTTTATTATACCTTTTTGAAAACGGCAAAGCCGAAATATTAAAGGAACTATATATATATATATATATATGTATATGTATTTATATATATATATATATATATCTATATATTTATATATAAAACCCTATAAGTGGAGTCAATAATATAATATTAATCTAGTTCATCAATCAGTGTATATAAGTCACTACATAAGTTTAGAAATCAATCACAATGATGAAATTGCTTTAATTGCAGGATGTAAAAATGTAACCCAATGTTTAAGCTTTAATTTTAATATTTTTTTTATCAAAATGTGCGTTCCGCCAGAAAAATAGATGCCAGATTTTATCAGATTGTGCAGACTTTTACATCGAGGTCTATTGTGTCGTCAATATCTTTTGTCGAGTCACACCTTATGAAGGTATCTGTATCCTCGTAATGAACACAATTTTATCCATTGCCAGGCCCTACGAGGATCTCATGCGGCGCAGTATGGAAAGAAATATAGAGGTTTTCAAACAAAAATTAAATTTTAGACACATTTTGAGTGAAGAGAGCTGGGGTAGAGTGTATAAAAACAACACTCAACACACTATACTCTTTTAGGAATAGGGAATTATTTTATATCGATTGTTGGACCGGAAAGGTTAGTTAACCTAGTTGTACTAACAATAAAAAAACCGTGTAAGCTTGTCATTAAAGACGTAATTAATACATTCAATAATATTAAAGGTAGGCGTAAAAAACCTGAAACAATCAGTTTCACGTTTTGCAAAAGTTTTAAAATGAACTAATTGTTTCAGCTGTCAATAAACAATTTTGTTATTGAATAGTTTTGATAAATAAATTTCGTCATTTTGCCTAATAACTTAACCTATATTAAAGTTTCCTATATTAAAATACTATGAAAATAATGTACTTCGTATATTGTATTTAAGTGCTATTAGTAGCACTTACATATTACACATCAATAATAAAAAAGTGCATATACCGTTATTACATAAAATACTTGATTGATTTATTGAATTATTTTTTGAAGGTAATTATAGGAATGCTTATGTATTTCAGTAAGAATATTAGCATATATAATGCACATGAACAATATAATTTATCGTTCCATGAGCGATCAAAAACCCAGTTCGTGCTAAGTAGAAAACATCCACCGATGCTGCATTAATTGTCTAGCCACTAATATTTATGGCATTTCTGTGGCCCATTCCAACCACCTATAAAACGAAATGATGTTATCTGGCCAGTCCATTTTCTATACATAAATGGCTCGTTATAACCCTAATGAGTGACCTTAACTAACAAAGTAATTGGCTTAACCGACAAAGCTAAATAAATGTTAACCGTTTTTATTTTTAATATTAAATGTTTTCATTACAAGTAGCGCAAATATTAAAAATGTATTCAGTGAATTTATTTAAGAAAGATTAATGTTCTATCATTGTTTTGAATTAAAAACATATAAATCATGCTTAATGCTCAGTTACTTTTCGTGATATACAGATACAGTCGGAGGAATTTAGCTGTGCTCGTGCAGCCCTAATACTACCCTTTCAAAAAACGAACGCTATCTGTGTGGCGGGTTACGTTTACGTGCTAGCCGCTGAGATGAAGGCGCAAGAATCTCTTAACGACTTTACGTTATTTTCAAAAACACGTTAAACAACAATATAACAACTGAAAAACAATGATAAGTCCTATTATTGTTATTATTTGGTATTCTCTTATTATTTAATTTACAATCACTTCAATAATATTTAATTAATTTTTCAAATGCTAGAATATAATTTTCCAATAACAAATGTTACTTACAATGATTGTTTTTTCATTGGAGTTCTTCAATTCCACTCAAGTTGTCCTCCTCTTCTGGGTCACTGTCACTGCTGTCTGTATCCGAACCAACTGATATAATAAGGGATTCTATAATATTGTCAATCTGGAGTTCTGTGGCTGCATAGTCCCTTTCTATTTTCTCTACGTGCTTGCACTTTACTGACCACTCTTCTGCGCCCATACTTGATATCTTGTCTTCGCATAGAGCTTTAGCTTGATACGTAGTGAAAGATGTATTTCTTATAACCACATGATGTTGACTTCGGCCCAAATTAACTCAATGGGATTGAGGTCTGGGTGGTAGGGCGGAAGTCGTAAGATGTCATGACTCTGTAGTTGAACAGTTTCGTCCAAGGCGTACCGGGCATGCCTTTGTTTATATAGCTGCACAAGTTTGTAGAGTTCAGGATAAAAGGATATCGTCGCGGAATGGTATTCCGATTTTTAAAAGCCACAACTTCATATATTGCTTCCTACTTTTTGAAGTAGGAGCTTTATCAATTTGTATGTTATGGTAGGGCGCGTTATCGAATACTAGTACTGAATTTGGTTCTAAATTCGGTAACACTTTTTCCTTTATCCACTTCATAAAAATGTCCCCATTCACATTGTCGTGGTAGTCTCCACTATGGTTGCTTGCTTTCCAACATGTAAAAGCATTGGGCAAGAACCCTGTCTCTCCATCCGCATGGATAATTATTAGTCTCTCGCCCTTGGAAATCAGCACGTGTAACCCTTCATTTGAGCCATTTGACCAAGTTTGTAGATACATGAGACGATAGTATATAAGATTCGTCTAAATAAATTATGGGGCGTCCTTGTTCCCTGTAATTTTTCAACGCTCTCAAGTATGTTATCCTCTTCTCTCGGATTTCTAGCTTTTCAATTAATAATTTCCTATTGTTTACCGCCCTTCTCTAAGTAAATTCCAGGTCCTTTAATACCCACCTAAATTTTTTCTCACAACCCTGGAAATATATTTTGTCCCTTAGCGCCTCCCTCAAAAGTTATGCAGTCGGTATTCGATGTTCTTCAACATGGAAGTTGTCAACTATTCTACGTCGTTGACGGTTTAGTAAAACTTGCCTCACACATGTTACTAACCTTCAACTTGTTAAGTTAACTGTTTATTTTGGTCACAACTCGCTCTGACACTCCAGTTGCTGTAGCAGTTCTTTGGCGAGCCTTTGACAACGGAATTTTAACAGTTTGATGGTCTGCCTCTTCCTTCATAAATTTATAAACATTAATCACAATTTCGCAAGCCTGACTATGAATAGGCTTTTGACTTTTGACTTTAACTCAACAGACATTATCGGTAAAAGCGAAGCACAAGCTACACTCAGCACTGTCACAAAACAGACTGATTGTAGCGAGTGCGATGAGTTATTAGGGTCAATACGATTCCTGAAAGGAGGGTTTTAACCATGAGTCAAAGGAAATGTTTTCGGGACGCAGCGCATAATGCAACCCCCCCACCCCTCCCGCCCATCGCCACACACTCCAGGTCACGCGCACAGCTAAAGTCCTCGAACTGTACACAGGCTGACATATAGCCAGAGAGAAAATAAATTTTTCAATTCCCTCGAGTGATTAGCTTTGCTGAGGCTCAGAAAAGTCCTAAGTATGTAATGTTATAAATCGTTGTGTATAAAAGAGTATGTATGCTATGTGTAGCTATTTTTATTACTCATATAACCACTAATAAATCTCCAGACTTTTACAGTAAAGTTTTAAAATTCAATTGAACATTAATGGTAAAGAATTTGTTTTACTGTTAGATATAACATCGCAATAATTTTATTATTGTTGAAAACCTTATTAAAATACTTGCATGGATTAAATATATAAGAATAACCAATTTACAGGCTTATAAAATATAGACTAATACGTTTGTTAAAGTAATAAATGGTTTGATACTTTAAATATATTACATCCCTCGTTGAATAGAAGTGTGGGTTTACAAATGTGCAGGTGCATATTTTCACAAGAGTAAAGCCATCCAAAAAGATATATATATATATATATATATATATATATATATATATATATATATATATATATATATATATATGGAGTTATTTTCTTTTTAGTTACGGCCCATTTGGAATGAATATCCAAAACACATTAAGATGCTAATCTAGAGTTTATAATGAAGTATATAATAAATAATGTTTTCATGGGAGAAGACATGCTTGTTAAAATTTGTTAGCTTTGATATTGTGTTTTAGAAATAGAGCAAACTTGGACACCTAATACATCTTACTGTGCAGATCACTTAACGCAGGGACACCAACCGCTGCCTCCCCGTCGATAATGCACAGATTGTGACACAACTTAGAGCACAAGCCTCACAAGCGAGTCGACTATATTACAAATATAATAACTCCCTCTCCGTTAGTTGGACCAGAAAAAAGTACGCTACATTGCATGGCGCTTAACAAGTTTCACTTAAGCAATAAGCCCAATTTGGAGAATGTAGTTTATTACGGCATATTGTTAAAGTTTCATATTATTTAGTTTGTTTGTAAATGAACTTATTGTGTGATTGGTGCCATCAGGATTACCCAGGGAAAAATTTTAATATTCTCGCTAACCTTGACAAATATCCTATGAAGTGACATGCACCATTGTAGAAACCGATATTGGTTATACAGGGTGATTCAAATCTAAACGGCAATCTCTCGAGAGCTTATTCTATAGCTAAAAACAAGTAAAAAAGTTCATATAACCATATGCCCGGAAACGCTTCGTTAGCGAGTTACGCCTAGCGAAAGATTTCGCCCGGATTTCCGAACCCTTGGTGAAGTCAGGCCGTAATAAAAATGGTAATGGTAGTTACAAAGATACAAATACGATTGTTTTTTATGTTTTTATATCTGAAAAATTTATTAAAATTCGTCCCAGAGCTGTAAATGCAATACTTTCAGAGATATCTTACGTAAAACACAAGAATTGGTGCAAAGAAATAACACATTTTTGTGTTTAACGTAAGACTACTTCCATAAATGTCAAATAAAGGTAATTTTTTTCTTAAACAGATTTGTAGAACATTTAATTCTGAAAAGATTCATGTGAATTACTTAGGAAAAAAATTAATAATAGGTATTGAAATTTAGCTTTATTTAAAAATAAAACAGACGCACAAAAATGCATATTCTTATCTGCATAAAATATTAAGTAATGTTTAGGTTGTGAGTAACAGCTGATCATTTATTCTAGACTGAACATTAACATAAAATGTATTTACCTTTATAAAACTGTAATAATCACCTATAATAGTTGCTCAAAGTGTCCTCCGTTGTTAGCAATGCATGTTTTCGCACGACGAATCCACTCTTTTCTAGCGCGTTTCATAACGTTTGGAGCATTCTTGATAGTTTCTGCCGCCTCTGTAATGCGATTACGTAACTCCTCTATGGTGTTAATCCGTTTTGAATAAACAATTGACTTCATCCAACCCCATAAGAAAAAGTCTGCTGGCGTGAGGTCAGGAGAATTTGGTGGCCATTTTACTGGTCCATTTCGACCAATCCATTGTCTACCGTATGTATCATTTAAATAGTTTTTCACATCATTAGAAAAATGTGGAGGTGCTCCGTCGTGCATAAACCATGCATTTATTCTGTTTTGAACAGGAATATCTTCCAAGAGGGTAGGCAGGTTTGTTCTTAAAAAAGTTAAGTACACTTGTATAAAATATTTCCAAATAATCACAGGATCTCACAAAATACAACCTTCACACGCCACAATACAAAAACCTCCATAAAGGTTATTCAAATATTACTTCATGAACTTAATTGTTGATCAGCTGATATTGCCAACCTTTGCAAAGAAAATATGACGATAAAAAGTGTTGAATAAATGATCAGCTGTTACTCACAACCTAAACATTACTTAATATTTTATGCAGATAAGAATATGCATTTTTGTGCGTCTGTTTTATTTTTAAATAAAGCTAAATTTCAATACCTATTATTAATTTTTTTCCTAAGTAGTTCACATGAATCTTTTTAGAATTAAATTTTCTACAAATCTGTTTAAAAAAAATGACCTTTATTTAACATTTATGGAAGTAATCTTACGTTAAACACAAAAATGTGTTATTTCTTTGCACCAATTCTTGTGTTTTACGTAAGATATCTCTGAAAGTATTGCATTTACAGCTCTGGGACGAATTTTAATAAATTTTTCAGATATAAAAACATAAAAAACAATCGTATTTGTATTTTTGTAACTACCTTTACCATTTTTATACGGCCTGACTTCACCAAGGGTTCTGAAATCCGGGCGAAATCTTTCGCTAGGCGTAACTCGCTAACGAAGCGTTACCGGGCATATGGTTATATGAACTTTTTTACTTGTTTTTAGCTATAGAATAAGCTTCCGAGAGATTGCCGTTTAGTTTTGAATCACCCTGTATAAATATGAAGTTTCCTGCAAAATTTAAAGCCTATGCATAATTTCTTTCTCTTTACGTCGTGCTCTCAGACAAACAGAAATGAATTTTCCAGCTCCAAGAGTCAAATGCTACATAATTGGTCCAATTCTAAGCCAATTAATGCAGTCTGCCTAATAACGGTTCACTTAAGTTTATCTAGTTAGAGGCTCAGATCAGGGGTATAACCAGAAGATGAAGAAATATAACAGGGTGTAGTGAGACATTGTGAGCGATGTTGTCTTCACGCAGGCTAATAGCAATTTATTACATTTTGATCATCTTTAAACATTCTAATCTTGATGTTACAATGACCTTAGTTGAATTATCTCTCGTTAGGAAAATAATATAGGATTATATTTCCAGAATAAAATTCCTTGCAGTGATGGCATACAATATAAGTGATGATATCAGACAAAGTTTGTGACACCACATTGTTTGAAACGCCCAGTAGGTAAGATATAAGAATGCGCAAAATGTACAATAGTAAATCTTTATAAAACAGAGCTTTTGTAAAGCTCCCTTTAGTCTGCCTTCGACAGTAAAAGAAAACGCCACTTTCTGACATGGGCGATACTCAATTGAAAACTTGATTTATTGAGCCTTCCTCTCCTTTTCACCTATTTAAGTGTTTTCAAAGCTTTATGGAAAACACGTAATCCTTACATTTTATAAGATATATCTTGAAATCAAATGAAATATGCCTTTATTCAAGAGGCGGTGTTAGGGGCTTTATATCTTATTGGCGAAGCATGTATTTCTTTATAATTACATATTTGTTTTTACATATATTGTTTTCGTTATTCATTTAATTAATGTAACTCCTTGAAAAGGAATAATTGTAACGTCCATTGTAATTATTTTTTACACTTGTGTGCATTGAGAACACATTTTTTTATGTAAGACGGCCCGTACTGTCCCAACACAAAGAATCTGATGTATAGACTTTAAATCTTTACTTTGTATCTACATGGGCTATAATATAGACATGTGCATGGGCTTTGGCAAAGATTGCTCTTACTGTTATCCATGATGGCAGTGGAAAAATCGTACTATTAACCAATATAAAAACCAAGCTGATAAAGTGGTCTTGTGCAAGGTTGTGGCGATATTTTTTTCTATTGATTGGTAAAATTTGATCAAACCTTTCAATAGACATTGTATGTCTTTGTTTATTCGAGATAGGCTATCTTTGGTACATAGCCAAGGTAAAGAATTGTGATTATAAAGGAGAGAATGGGATCTGGATGATCATTAGGAAAGTCTATAAATCATGGTAATATTATCTGGAAGGAATTGAGCTATAAACTGGAAATTGTGCGTAATTTGGTGTCACTAATTGTTGTGTCATGTTTTACTTTTTTCTTTAACCATTGCTTTTTTCCTCTGGACAAATCGAGAGTGAATTGAGCTTTAGATTTACAACTTTGACAATTTTTATATCATTGAGGATTCTTGCAAAGTTCTACTTACACTTCTGCCTTTGTGTTGTTTTTCCGCTGGGTATTTAAAGAATGTATTGAGCTATAGACATGAAATTTTGCTAAATTCAGCGGAGGATCTGAAAAAATCTACTTGTTCCTCTATCTTTGTGCTTTTTTCCCTACGGTTATATCATAAATCAATTGAGATATAGACTGGAAATTGTTCCTAAATTAGTATTAGTAGGAGTTATAGCAAAATTCCACTTTTGCCCCTACATCTGTGTTTGTTTTTTGGTGGGTATCTCAAGAACGAGGTGGAGCTATAGATTGGAAGGTGTACATGTAAATGCATTTCTTCATAAGCAATTTGCTGTGAGACATATCTCATTATGTTATTTGGCTGAGCGTTTACGTAGCTATCCGCACTATCCGTAGAACATTTCGCAATTTAGCAATTTAATTTGTATTATTAAAATTTTGCGTAGAACGGTGCTATTGCATGCCTATGTATAATATATATAATATTTGCGCGCTCCATTACACAGACATATCGATAGTTGAATAAGATATAATACAAATAGTTCATGCAGCTTTAGAGAGACCCTATTAGGATATGTGATCAGGAGTACTCCAAACCTGTTAAGTTTTATTATTTTGTCTTATACTCACATAAACCCTTAACTTAAGCAATAATAAATGCTCCTTACATTTTATATATATATATATATATATATATATATATAAAACAACAGTGTTATTCTTAATATAGATTTGTAACCAATATAAAAGATAAAGTGATAAGAAGGTACAAATAGTAATCTACCTCAACCCTATCGTTCGGAGAGTTTACTTAGGATCAGCTGTAATTATCCCTCGATCTGGATTCAAGCACAACGATAAATGTTACACTGTTGTGGATTTTATACAAATTAATTGAAGGAAAATAAAACAATGTATGTAAATAATACATGCTTAATTCGTATTACACATTTATAAATATAATAATTCGATTATAAATCTGAATATTTATAAACATTTAAAAATGTGGTTTAAATTCCGAAATATAAATGCTACCTCAGTTCTTAAGTGATTTGGTGATGCTCACACATACTGGTAATTCTAAAAGTTCAATTTGCCTAGAGGTTCTAGTTATATCCTTACGTTCAGTCTTGGCAGTTATATTCATAGTATAATTTCACGCCTTTTAAATGCAATACAAGAATCAACGAATACAAGCAGGCAAATTATAACGTTTTTTCGAGTTCCCGATTTTATAGTTTATTGTATACTATAATTCCTTTTTTTTATACACAACACTAATGATAGAAAAATGTTTTAAACGATAAAGACATTTTTACATTAATAAGTTTTATACATTTTAAAGTACACCTAACAATCACACTAATCAGGCACATTAGCCAGAGAATGCCATGTTGCCTTTAAACCCATTTTAAGCAGCATTCTAATTCGGAACTGCTAAAAAACTTTTAATTGGAAAATCTAGAATCTCAGTTAATTCTGAAATCAATAATTTAATTAAGAACTCCGAAAAAAAACATTTGTATATATTAGAAATAAAATTCTCTTTTTCTAATGGCTACTTAGCTAAAATAAATAAAATGTAATTTGAAGATTGCAAAATATTTTCCACACTGTATGCACAGGATCAGAGAGTCATATACCTTGTATAAATTTATAAAATATTAATTGACGCTTGTGCTTTGTTTAAACATGTTATTAAAATAATCAGAAAATATTTTCCGTATTTAGTGAGTAGATCATCTGTTTCACCAATTAATATAACTTCTGGGTCACATTAAGTTAAAAACATAAAAATAGTCAACAATAATACAAAACATGACTTTTTCTTACAATCTTAAAATCTACTTAAAATCTAGTTTTCCCTGATTTGTATGTATATTTTCCATGTCTATTTTTGTGTCTTAGGTAAGTTTCAAATACGAAACTTCGATAAATTATATAAAGGATTTTTAGTTTGTACTAAAAATGTGTCATGAAATTTAAAAGAGTAGAATCAAGCTAGTGAGATTTTAATGGATAGAATAGTACATAATGCTATTGTAAGTAAATACAGACAATTTGTTGACACTGCATTTTAAATGAATACCTTTGTACGGGAGATTTCAGTAAATACAACTTAAGTGTTTACCTTCTCGAACGCAGTTTACTGTGAAGGAAGAGAGTTATAAATATCTAATCAGTGTTAACAGATAAAGAGAGATCTTAATCAAATATAAGAGAATAGATGTAAAGCTGCAGCACTAGGTAATTCGAACCTTTTTTTATTTTAGGAGTTGAAAATTAGGGGTTAACTTTATGTGTCAACGATAATTATAGTTCACCGACTAGTATGATAAAATCCAACCAACTTAGGGTGAAAATATGGGTGTTTTATCTACAAAGTAATTATTTTACGCAAGTCAATTTTATAATTTAAAGAAATGAGTCATAAGTTTAGTTATACGCAAAAACGTTAGCTAAACATAATGGAACATTAATCTTTTGGAATTACCTGTGTTAATTTTCATTCGCATAGATATAACTATGGATATAATTATATGGTTTTATAACTAACATAATTTTGGTTGTTTTTTTCGGGATGATGCCACAGAGTAAAAACCATTATTTATATTCAATTAATATAAACCCCTTTGATTAGAAGGATTTTAACTACAACTAGCTTAGGAATATTATGAGGAACATTAAAAAATGATAAATTTGTAAACGGCTTTGCAGCTAAGGTTAGCCGAGATGGGCATGGAACTTTGAAATGCAGGGACCTGTCAGAAACATGATACTCCCTGATTCCAAAAGCTCTTAGATTCCAGGAGTTGCTAGCAGACGAACGCTCCAGGGAAAGAAAGCTTCTACAGATTCAGAGAGCCCAGGTCCCCGGAGCTTCCACAGACATGCAGCTACTTGAAGCTGAGACCTCAGTGCATTTTTCAGGTATGTAATTTCCATTTTAGAGACTCATAAACCAGACGGTCTAGTTCTGTTAGCTTTGAATCTACCGATAACATCAACTGTAACAGAATCAAAATTAGTCTGTTATCATATTTTGAACCCAGCATGTACCATAAAATAATAATTCGTAATTTTATATATAACACTTTATTAATGGCTGGAACAGTTTTATTTTCCTCGGTCTGTCTGCATTATATCTTTAAACAGACTTGATATTTTACAAAAAGATTCATTTAATATATATATATATATATATATATATATATATATATTATATATGTATGTGTATATATAATGATGTTGATGGAAACTAACAATGTTTAAAGTGATTGTTTCATTATCATTAAATATAATGTTTTCAATAAATAATTCTCTATTCAGATTGGTGAATAATCCTTACACATTATTTGCTCAAGCAGTTTAATGTGTTTCCCGGATAGTATATGTAATAGTTTTTCATTTTAGAATGTGAAAATCCGGATGGATTCAAGAAAGTACCCAATTAGCCTTAATCATCTATACGATAACATTTCGAGAGATTGCTATAATTTCAAGAATCGAAAAACATCAATCAAACAAGACATTGATGAGGACTCTGTCAATGTTAGGCTGTCGTTTCATTTGTTTATCAAGCTACTACAACTTTAATAGGATTTTACTGCTCTTTTAACTAGAGATGATAAGAAGGATTTAGATAAATTATTTGCACGAATATTAACTGTAATTAAAATAAGATTTTCACACAAATAATAAGAATATTTATTTAATTATAATTAATCCAATTATGGTAACCGTATCTAAAGCTTTCAAATTCCGTCACTACATAAAAACATATATAATTCAAGGTTTACATAGCCACAATTTAATCACAAGTGCCACACAGGACATGAATAGGAAGAGTACATTGGGAAGTAAAGTACGAGTAATGTATGTATGCAAAGGGCAAACATTTCTATCGCCTAATTAGTTTCCTTCTCCAACTTTATGAAATTTCAGAAACTCGAAAATATACATATAGGGTTTTTAAAGCTACATTGGTTTATATTTTTATTAAAAACTAAATTAAACGAAAATTTTGGGAACAGAATATTGGGATTTAATTAATTAGATTGTGAAAAGTCAGAGTATAAACGAACATGTAATCCTTTGGCAAGTTAGTACTGGTAGTTTTAAATTGTTAGGAAGGCGGTAGACTGCCTTGAATTGATTAGAACTTGTCTTGTTACGGCTATTGTTCTCCTTGTTCGATACAGCTGAACCAATGAGAGAACACCGCGGATGTACAGTAGAATTGCTTGAAGGGAGGGAATATATAAGCGCCAACTCATAATTTTCGCCCTTCGTTTGGTAATTTTCGTGAATTAAGTGCATTACAGTGCGCCGTGTTTCTAAATTTTTTCCGGGAGGGATTTTGAGGAAAAAAATTAATTCATAGAAACTACAGAGCAATCTGAATAACAGATGAACAATAGAGCACAATAGAATCATACAAATTGAATTTGGTTCATACTTGCAAGAAAATGTGAATTAAAATTGAACTTTGTTAATAACTTTAATTGAGATTTGGTAATTTAGTAATTTATTAACATTTAATTGGAACTGTTTTATTGTGAATTATTAATTGGAAATTAATTGAACATTAATTATTGTTTGAAATAGTTGTATCTAAGCTGCAAAGACTTTGAAAGTTAAGGTACAACTAGTTAAAGGAGAAGTTTAAATTTTAAGTTTTGAATTGTCAGTGAACTTAGAAGTAAACATTTTTATTTTAGTTATTTCCAAGTGGTAGTTGATTTTTATATTAAAAATTAATTATTTTATTTTAAAAGAGAGCTCTGAATTTAGTTTGATGTATTTGATTAATATTTTTATTTCTTGCCAAAGGAATTTTTAAATTTACTAAACAGTTTGTCAATTCTTTGTGGAAAATAGAGTGATGAAAATTCTGAAACTTTGAACTTATTAATTTGCCAGTTTAAAATAAATCCATTATTTCTATTTAGAACTGTGGTTTTTATTTTAGACAAACCAGATAGTATTTAATAGTTAACAATTTATTAATAAATTGTACTGAATATTCACTCGGAGCTTACTAATAAAAAAATATTTTATATCGTCTTGGATATCTACAATCCAAGTCATTATAATACATACGTATGTCTTATAGCAGATAGAAAATAAATGAATGTTTATGAAGATCAACTACCCATATGGGTTTAAATAGATCGTAAACTATACACAAATATTTCTACCTTTTAAAGACCGGATATCCTATAAAGATGTCATTTGACATAAAGGTATCCATTGCTACTGACAAAGATTTTTCATGAATATCAAACTCCGTCCTAAGGAGAATCTCAATAAATAGTACTTCAATACAATGAAATGTTTTATTTTTAAATTCCTCTGCCTTATAGTCATAAAATCTGATACATTCATTACCTCATAAAAATTATAAAGAAAACTAGAGCATTTACATGAACATCAAACATACAACATACAAAGTTAACGATACAAATTCTCTAAATTAAAAGTTACAATCAATTATGTAATAGCAAAACTTATAGAACCTTAAGTAATTCGAAGTGTGTAGCTATGCATGTTATAGTAGGCGTGCCATATCCACGTATAACACGAGCTCAAGCCTAGTTGTATGTGGAAGGCGGGGATATAATATGGCTCAGGAAAGTTGAGAGGACAGTTTGTCTCAACAATTTACGTTACTCTACAGTTGGTGCAAAAATGGTCAAAATCCCTGACCTAAGAACACTCTAGCTTTTGATTTTACTGAAGTAAAGCTTAGCCAGAAAACGCCACAGTACCGTATAGGTTTCTATTCTGGAATCAATCAACGTAGGGCCGATCCTGATAGTACAGTAGAACTAGGGGTATAATGTTTATTGTAGTGTCTGGTATCTGACGATGTCTCAGACTTCACTCCTGGAATAAAACATAAAAAGGCGTTTTAATTCGATCTTTTGGAATATGTTCTAGTATAAATCTTTACTACCGTTATTATAGCTAGTTTTGTTTATATGGGTTAAATATTGTTAAATATGAAACTATTTTGGATTAGAAAGGAGCTAATTGAAGGTGGAAGAGAAGACAAATTGGATGAAGATATTAATAATGATAGACTTTTGTGGAAAGGAAACAAACGTGATGAACAATAATGAAATGATAAAAAATACATCAAATATTGTGCCATTTGAAAGTTTATTAAGATTACTAGGAAATTTGTTAACTTTAAATAATTGGAAAATATTTGTTATGAGTTATGATGTAATTTTTATTGTTTCATTTGAAAAATCTGTCAAAGCTACTAAGGAATATTATGTTTAAATACAAAGCACGTAACATTTTCCTTAGTTTTACGCCTCCTGCGATGTGTATAGTTTTACTGTGTATCGCGCTTTTTTTTTAAATCTGGGGTGCTAATTATTCACGAAGATATGATTCTCAAGTTTGAATTTTATACGTACAACTACGTTTGTTGTAAAATTGTTGACACGGACTAGTCCATCACCGCATGTTGGTTTGTTCATTTATGTAAATTTTTAATTTTATATATACTAAATACAATATTTTTGCACCATGAAAAGGGGATGGATTATTTGAAAATAATATTATATTCTTGTAACAATTAGATATGACAAATTTCCAAAACCCTAACAGTTCGCGATCATAATTAATAACGTTTCAACGAAGAATACTGAAACAGTTTTAAATCTATTAAGGTATTCTTAAAAGCGAGTGACCGAGCAAATATTTATCAAATAAAAGGAACTGGTTTCCGATTCCACTAATACGACATTAAATCGTTGTTTGATTGCTCAGTGTGAGACTTGCTTTGATCTTTCGCGTTGCGCAAAATGAAACGAGGAAATGTCAATAACACTAAAAGTCCTGTATCACTTTATATTGAATGAAAGGACCTCAACGTCAAATTGCAATCAGTACCTTGGTGAATCCTTTGGTGAGCCTTGATAGAAAATCAGTTTGCAATACCTTTTGAATGATTACATATATTTTCATTCGTTTGTTGTTAGTATTTCATTTAACTTTCTTGAAACTAAAACGAAGTACATTCAAAACAAATATAGAAGTACGTAACATAAATTTGTGCCCATGTTTTTGTAAGTTCATTATTACAATACGTACCTGTAGTGTTCCTTACATTGGCCAATTGAACAATTTATGAGATTACGAAAACGTCACTGATATTGTGTTGCTACTAACAAAATTAAACATCCATAAATTTTAAATTTCGAATAAAAAGAACCAGTTTAAAAATAGTAATAACAAATAAAGAAATACTTGATTAACAAGCTGGGGGTGAAATAAAAAACAAATTAAATCTTAACTTCCCGTCTGAATATTTTAAATTAAAACAACAATGAATGGTCTGTTTGACTACAGGAGTAAATCCAGCTCATCTCCATTTATTTAAATACGGAACTGAATTTTCCATCTGCACCAGAGCAACTCACCTTGATGTGATGGCAGCAGAAAAGTTTAGGAATTTATTGTTGCTACAGTTTCGTATTTGAAATTTCTTTGTTTACAACAGTTTTACGTATTGTAAGAAAGAAAGAATATAATACATTGTTATAAGGGAATTTAAATCTCTATTTAAATTGTATTGTATGGAAATGGTACCTTTTGGTATTCAGATTTTAATTCTTCACCTATTCGTAAAGAACTATATAAATCAAGAATTCGAGTAGTAGTGGACTAACAGAATTTAATTGATTTAATCATTAGTTTTTACTTCCGTCAAATACTATACATTGAAACTCTACGAGAAAAAGTTAGAAATAATAATATCGTTGAAACTGTATATACGTAAATACTAGAACAAAATTATGAGTGTTTTACAAGACTCGTACTTCTGAAAATGCACAACAAAATTCTAACGCCAAAATTTCAGTGTTAATTATATTATTTTTAAGATATGCGTTGAAAAAATCTGACATATAAAATAATATGCTTATTCTTAACTTTTAAATACGAGTATCATTACCATAACGTAAACGAAGAGGCCCTCATTTAAATTGAAAAGGAGCCAAAAATAAATAAACATTAAGAGACATAAAAGGCCAGAAGTGATTAGAATCATTCATCAGCTCGTAGCCAAAAAGTGAAATGATCTAGATTAAACATCTGTTAGGCTCTAAAACTAATGCTCAAAGCATATCGTTAGGCCATTAACCCAAGAAGATATTTTATCGTACAGCAAAGGAGATTTTCCCTCATTCCTACAATTTTAAAAGTAAGTCTTTTTTCAGAAATGATTATTCATTCTCCACAAATCCTTTCTGTCTCAATTATTCCACCCACGACTAAAGTATTAGAAAAGTATTCTTTGCGATAATACTTCAGTTTATGAAGAAGTCCAAACAGTTTTCAGATAACCAGTTTACCTTCAGAAACAGCAAGTCGACGATAGACGGCGTAGTCATGTCTAGTCGATAAGGTAGTGGAGGGGCTAGAATGTCGTTGATTCCATAATTAGTGTGCTTCTCAACTCAAAAAAAAAAATTTGACCGTGCTGTCCCAACTGTCACTGCAGTACATGAAGTATTGGAAAAAACTGTACTGTTTAATATTGCTTGGAATATTCCTTAATCAAGGATTGACCTAGAATGACCACATGTTTGGTCAAAATTGTTCTCAATCTTTAATGTTTTAAGATATTTGGCTAACTATTGCAATGTTCAGTTTCTAATGGCAGTGAACTATGGAAAGGTTTACCCCAACCTCACCTACGGGTTGGTGTTGTGAGGAGCTTGTGGAAACAATGAATTCATAAGAGCATTTACACTTCAAAAACAAGTGATTCGTTGATTGCAAAGAGAGATTTGTAAGAAATCCTTTATAAAATTAAAACTGTTAACACTGTCGTGAGTCTATATGTTGGAAATAACGTTGTTCAGTGTATCTAAATGTCCTATTACACGTGGCCTACATATACCTACGTATGCTACTAGAGGGAGAGATGACTACCAAACTGGGAAACACAGAACAGTAATCTATGAAAATTTGCTCCCAGAACGTCTAATATGTTAAAAACTTGTTAAAACACGTTTTAGAATTAAAAACATTCTATAATCCTAACGAATTTTCGGAATACGACTGGAAAACCGCCCAAGAAGAATGACACCGTTGCTACAGGTGGTGGGAGGACTGGAAAATGGAAGGACGTTTGTATGAGTAGATTGTATGTTTAAACGAGAATCTTGTGTTACGCATCTCAAAATGTTATTTACAAATATATCATGACTTTCGTTTTGCATTGTAGGATTTTTATCAGAATAAAAGAATGATCCGATCTGATAAGATGTAACCTTTTAAAAGTTTTATATAATATTATCTCCATATAGGGACGCAATAATCATTTCCAATGATTGACACGTTTTTTTTACACAGTGAAGGCATGCTCATCTGTGGTGTGCAATACACTTCTATGATCCCAGTGAGTGGACTTGACTCTGAGATTCCATATTTCGCTATTGTCAGTCAATAGCTTATTAGTAAGGGTTCACAAGTAAATCCGCCTTGATGTCACCTCTGTTCACCTTTCGGATTTCATCGTGCCGAGATCCAAACTGGACCAGAGGTGCGTTATTGGCTGTACTTACAAGTACAGTATGAGTAAGTAAAAGTAAAATTTTGCTATGAAAGCGTTTTAAAACAAATACTTTTTACTTTAATTTATACTGAAACTAATGAGGTATTGCATAATATAAGAATTCATTAACTTAAACCAAACGTCCTAAAACTTCAAAAAATTTCTCAATTGATAGCTAATAAACTAGACTTCTAATTAACTTATAAGTTTTAAAACGGTATTCTAACTTTCTTACTACGTGTCTCGTCACTTTCCAGGTAATCTTTACTGAACAAAGATTACTTCTAGAGTAGCTTATAACAATAATCAATCATATTTTAAGTATTTTACATGTGTAAATTTAATATTAAGTATCACCACTTGTGATATATATGTGCACATATAATAAGTGTCACATCTAATAAGTATAAACAATTATTAGTTTTGAAAGTGGTCTTGTAATGCAAAATACAACGAACAACTGATAAATAAACAAAAAGTAAAGATAAAAATATAATTTCGAAGCATTTTTTGCTCATGAAACTTTTTAATCTTTTTTGTATGTAATTATTTTCGGAATTTTAGCACATTCACCTTTAGCAAATGAAGCTTAACAGTGTTAATTTGAATGTAAATGACCCAACGTTGGACTTAAGTTTCTCTTCCCTTAATCACTATAAGAATTCCAAATTTATTAATTTTGTGGATTATATATAATAGGTATTGCTCAAATGCTAATAGGCACTAATTAAACTGCAGGATTCAAGTTTGTAAAGTTAATTGGTTGAGCATAAGTGAAGGACATTTAAAAATGTAATTTCTGTATTTTTGTGAACTGTCTAAATGTTTACACGATATCTGGGGCTGTGCCTTGAAATTGAACAGAAAGCTTCATTTCTACATACAACATATTGAGGTTCTTATCAATCCATTGGGATTGGCTGAGCGTTAGCAACAGCTTTTACATTGTTACTACGAGTAACCATGATTCTAACGTGAAATTTATGTTAGGCATTCATTTGTAAATAACTGAGAAATATCTTATTACATTTTATCGTGTGAAGTGCTGTGTGTTGCCTACGTGCCCTAATACATACATAACCATCAATTGGTGATTTGATGATTGAAGACTAGACATGATTTTAGTGTGATCATAAAAGTTCCTTATCTTTTACATAAGAAATACATCCAACTAATTCGGAAAGGAATTTTTTTCTAATTTTTAATTATAATTACAATTCAGTTAATGTGTAGCTTCTTAGTAACTTCCGTAACTAAGATGTAATATCTCATTACGCTGTAACACGCTCAACAAATCCGCCCTAACAAATGTGAGGGCATCACAAGCGAGGCAGACACCTCAGTCCCTGTATAATGGACAATGTTGCCGCAGTGTTGTTGGATATTGCTTGACATAAGTCACCGAACATAACATTGTAAAACTTGGCGTATAAACCAGGGCCGTTACGTAAGTTCAACAAATTCCACTCTAGATGACCGACTTCGCACCTTTTATTACATCTTCCTGCATAATATTGCATAAATTTATTACTGTTTTATATTTCACAGTATTCATGAGGTAGTTCTGAATAGTTTATATAAATGAATTACTGGTTACCGCTGATATTATACAGATATACCAACACTGAAGGAACTAGGCAAACGAAAAGAGGTAGTGCCATGTTTTGTGTTTCATTTTCAGATCATCATGGTTCATTAAACTATATCCTAAATTTGTGTATATAGCTTTGCTACACTGTGTGCATTTGGTAAAACATTTATAATAAATTCAGTAATTATAGATTTTTTTGACTAATTTACATTTCTTTAAAATTGTATATGTTGCCCGGTTAATGATATATAAATAAATATTAATAACATGTATGCAGAGTTAAAAACTGAATTTGAAGTATACAATAATATTTATATTCTGTGAATATACTCGACTGACATGAACGCTCATGAAACATGAAAACGTGAGGTCTAAATAAAAATACATCATTATGCCTTGCGCAACAACTTAGTGCTTACGTATGTAAACGAGTATATAAAATCGTATTTTATAAAATAGTTTCTTAATTTTACTATATTAAATGTATGCACAAGTAAAAAGACCTTCAATGTATTTGGTACTTTTGGCACTGAATAATAATAAATTACAGATACAAATATTTTATTATGTTTTCATAAATATTCTTTTATTTACAATTAAACACTAAGAAAAGGTTACAGTATCTAAACGCTGAACTTACAAACTAACCGTAATTAATTGCTTAAAAAAAAATGTTATATTGTTATATTAAACCAGAAGCAATAAAATATTATCTCGTAGGTGTTCATTAAGAAACTGTTCTCATATTGAGGGCTCCGATTTAATAAAACCTAGTATGTACAAAGCTTCAAAAGCGGAGATGGCTTACAATGTTATCTTGTAAATATGTGCAACGCCATTTACTACACTGTGAGGATATGTGTTTGAAGCCGATGGAAAACAGCTAGCTAAGTTTTTCATTTGGTACTCGTTCATTTTTCTGAGGTACTAGATAACATATTAAAATGGATTTTTCAATTTTTGATTTAAAAACATAAATTGATTTTATATTTATAAGAAAATATTTATATACATATTATTGGCTCAGGTATAAAATTAATTCAACTACGTGTTTTTAAATAAAGGATTTATATACTCATGTAAAATTACGTAAAGATAAAGCAGTTTGATTTCATGAATCTTTTTTAACGTATATCTACTAATCTCAGTGTACGAGAACATTCTAATACTGCAATAACATAATTCAATAATAATAAATAAAATGGCATTTGTAATTTTAAAATAATTCTTTCAATATAAATAACTTTTTAGTAGCACATAGAACCTAAAAAGCACAAATTGTAACTAGAGGTTTGAAGCCACAGTATTACTCGAGGTTTCCGGCAATATATGAAGTAGATTGAAATGAAAACTCCCATTCCCAGAGTCCGTTGTTTGTGGAGTTGAATTATGTACAAGTTTTAAAGGATACTTGAAACCACAACCACTCTTGCTAAAACTCATCTAGAGTCCAATCTTGAGTACTACAATCTTGCAGCTTGCCATTATTAAACTCTGTTAATGACGCAACTGGTCCTTCTTTTTAAACGGTGGACACTGCCTGACTGTCCTTCCGTTTATGAGAGAACTATTAATATAAATGTCTTAGATACTTCAAACTTTGACATTCAAGCAAGGATTTTGACGTTAAGATGTCAAAGGACTGTCTGCATGTCTGTCCTTTGTGCTTTAACTCTTTATATTTGAATCATACGTATATCAGCATAGGTTTCTCTTACCCAAAAAAAGAACTGCATTGATCCTTTTGATCAACAAAGAGCATTCTGTTGATCTGTGTTTTCTAGAAAGATCGTAGAGCCTTAATTATATGGCACATTCTCTAGGATCAAATAGTACAGACACCGCGATGTACGCACTAATCACTAAGTTACCGGTAGATCCAACATTAATTAATTTGAGATTTTTTATTCTTGCATACAAAATAATATCGGAAATTAATTAGATAATAATGCATATTATTCATTGGAATTTGGCTAAACGTTAGCAAATATTTTCACATTGGCCTTGTGGGTAGTAAGGAAAACAAGTAAAAAATAAAATAGCATAATAAATAAATGTTATAGTAAGACACGTTAATATCCCAGCACATATAACATCATTTTACG
Source organism: Homalodisca vitripennis (assembly GCF_021130785.1). Classification (NCBI taxonomy): domain Eukaryota; kingdom Metazoa; phylum Arthropoda; class Insecta; order Hemiptera; family Cicadellidae; genus Homalodisca; species Homalodisca vitripennis. The sequence continues at coordinate 15,415,545 of NC_060208.1, forward strand.
TCGACTTGTAGTGTAAACTTTGTATTATTCATACACTGATTTTAAAACAAATATAATGAAAAAATGTAATATAATTTGTTGTAAGATATCTCGAGAAAGATTTTATCTGTAGACATAAAGTTTTGTATAACACTTCATTTCTATATTGACAAGAATGAGTTCTATGATGGTGCATGTCCAATTAGGGAATGTGGCTGAGCATCACTAAAAGCAGACACAATTTATCATTTGTTTACCTGGGGCATATGAAATTTGTATATGCATAGCTGTGTGCCGGTCCGCATTAATAATGAAATAAGCTAAATAATTAAGCAACCTCAGCCTAGCCTGGTAAACACCACTTGGTGTGGCTTATACCTACCTTGTTTATGAAGATAATACGTACAAGGACCTGCTAATAACCTTATGTAACATGATTTGGGTGGGAGGGAGGAGGGGATTGGTAAACATAAGTAGGAACGAAAAGAAGTGTAAATTGGTTGTTATAATTTAATATTTATTTTCATATACTTTCACTTTTTTAAATGATCAGGCTTTTGTCCTATAAAATTTTTCATCCTATATTATCTGTAAAAATGTAGGATACATTTATTAAACTTGAAATATGTAAAAACTAACTAATTATATTGAGTTTTTCTACACTTAAGCCATTATATTGAGACAAAAGAGTCAGTATTTATGTAATAAAATTGTTTACTAACAGCTATTTAGTATTTTTTAGGATAAAAGCATAACTCTCCATAAGTATTTTAAGAGCGTTTAAATAATAAATTACGAATCAGGAACAAGATCTAGGGTTTCTCGATGACGAAGGTGCGATAGTCCTGAGGATGTGAGAAATCCGGATAGCTACGTGATTAATCGAGACCCCTAGCTTAGTCGGCAGGAAACTCACATCTCGTTATTTTTACAGAGGTTTCATATCAAATCTTCCTTTAAGTTCAAGGTAATAACTCGTCCGTAGTTTTTACGAGCAAAACCACGTTTTTATTCCTTCATGACGACATCAGCAAGTCGTGTAACCAGTCCATTGAAATATTCCAAGCGATTTCTAACTCATTTGTAATGTTTCTACAAATTTTAAAATTAATTTTGTAGATCGAATATAGTGGATACAATATTATTTATAAAATTAGATTTTGTATAAATGTGGTAATATGTGATGTAAAAAGAAAAATTATTAGGTTGAAACATACGTTTACAGCAAAAAAAGTACCACATTCTAGTTTGCTACATCAATCTCATGAGCTTGCGTGAAGGCATTGTGGTATCACGCCATAGAAAATGTCTTTTAACTCCTAAGAAACAGGATGAGTTTTGTATCAAGCGAAGCTAAATATTAAGGCTCATTCAGCTACTCATTAAAAACCTACAGAGCATAATTTTAAAAGACGTATTTTTCTATGTCATTACTATTTTTAGCAGCTGCAGAAAAACGTTTAAACAACCTAAGAAGAGAATTCCTCTACAAAGCTCTTGCTGCAATTTACGTGCCGGCTCTACCCCTAGTACATATAATCCATATAACAGTAGTATACTTGGAACTAATTATTGTATAGCATATTTCTAGCATTATTTCGCAAATACTCAGGTTGTCTACATGACAGATTCATGTTTTTGAAACATCACATATTATATTTTCAGAGAAGGTTATCTTACAATTTAGGAGCAAAAAACTATTTTTAATAATATAGTACAGCATAATATACTTGCAATTACATCATATTTCATTAATTTATTTTCATTCTTTCAAAAAAGTTTAAACGTACAGTTTAAAAATACATTAGTTAAGATTTCAAATTTTAATAAAATAAGTAAAAAATAATTCAACGGAAACACAACGTAGTCCGTGGTTTTAAAAAACCTTTTAAGATTGCATTGTGTAAGTTTTTATTTTAACTCTTTTATTTTATGTTTTACTTATTATTATGGTTACCTTCAAACCATGTTAAATTGTTCGCGAACACTCAGATAAATCACAAGTAGTAACATAGAGAACACCATCGAACTTAAAAAATCCTTCATATTTAGGAAACTTGATGCAAACATAATAATTCTATAGGACAGTTCGTTATCGAGACAGACAGATAAATATACAAAAACCATTTCCTCAGCCCTCGAATAGTAGGGTTCTCTAACGCTCAAACAACGAGAGCTTTTTAAATGGGAATATCCCCTCAACGGCGATCATCTTTGTTCTGAATCGATTGGGTTTTAAACCACCACTACCTGTGCGAAATACCAATATTTATTATCAAAGAGCTTGCACATAAAATCACATCGATTACCCATTACTAATTGTCAACTGAAACAAGCTTGACGTATATATTACTTAAGCATTTAACATTAAACAGATTTGACGTTTTGTAAAATCAATAATGGAAATTGACGTGAGATTATTTTCGAGTTAGAAGATATTGTATTGTTGCACCTGTCACGAAAGAAATAACACAAAGTAGGTTTCTAAAATTTACCTCAACTAAGTAATTTTTCCAATTTGGGGAAGTAGTATTTTTATATTAATAATTAATGCATAAATTTACGAATTTTTTTAAGCATCACGAATTTTTTATGGAATGTGATATCAGAGAGGTATCACCTAAAGTATATCATACTAATTAAGACTGATAGAGTATATGTGGAAAAAGCATTTGAAAACAGCCTGAAATTATTAATTTGTTTCAAAAGACCCTTTGTTAATAAATCTTTAAATGGAAATAAAAAATAAAAATAATCTTAAAAAAATAATAACCCATTTGCATGTAAACCCGCTTAACTGATTCAACATTAACTTTAAAATCGTGTCCTTCTCCTCCGTCTGTCTGTCCGTCTATTTAGAAAGGTCCTTTTGGTAGAAAGTTCATAGAGAAATTAAACTTGGTTCTGGGTTCCTCTTGTTCCCAGAAAGGATTTTAATAATGTTGGCGTCATAAGGTAAATGGTAGTCCAGCTATATTTGAGAGTTATTGTTACTTATATTTAATTTTACATCCGTAAAATTATCAACTGTATAGCAGATTATATGTGTAATCTACAGTATAAAGAAATTGGCAGTATGAAACCATAGATAAATTTGTTTATGAAGCTAATCCATCTGGTTCAAATGTTTCTAGAGTAAATTTAGAACATGCAAATAAAGAGATATGAAAAAACAGACTTTCTGGACTAAATAAATTTGACTGTTTAATATCATTCACCAATTTGCTTTATGTAGTTTGCTTGTAAGTGTTTAAAAATAACTAAGCGCTATAGGCTCAAAATTGAAGTGGCCAGTTAGTTACGCCACGCTTTGGCAAGAGTGGAAAGTGGACGCTTTACCGAGATTGGATTTCCAGCGGCAATTCATTTACAAACTAATTGACTAAAATTAAATATCTTTGACTGCAATCAACCTATTCCGGGTATTTTCCGAGTGCTGCTAACTACTGTAAATACAGTTGTATTAAATTTAAACTCGTATTCAACTAAAATTACATTTATTTAAATAAATTTTCTAGTCAAATCATTGCTAATAAACACTTGTTAAAAAAAAACATTTACGTATTATATCTAATTCTTCACCCGTAACCATTCTAATTGACCCCTAAAAGAAATGTGTTGTCGATTTCCTTGCAAGTATACATTAAGAAAAAAGAACAATGACACAGTTCCGTTGAATACGTCTTATACTAGTATGATTCAATGTTCGTGTGAAAGTGTTTCGTAATACTGTAGTATTATAAAATTTCATGAGTTATTTTATGATCTTTAATAATAATTATCAACCACTTAATCAATATAATGTTACTATTGTATAAGTTCTCCTAATAAACTCATTTTTCAGATATTTTACAATCGGCCTAATTTATGACGAACATAATTAGAACATTTCATAGTACTATTAACGACGCAAGAAAAAAACTAATGTAGTTCACATGCTACGTGAAAAAATAATTTTAATATATACAATTCGTTAATAAATGTGGACGTTTTGAATAAAAACGTGTCTCTCAAATGTGACGCGCGTTATAAACGTTCATATACAGTGATGTTAAAAGAAGAACCTAAAACATTAATAAATAATTTCTTTTACATGCTAATCTCAATTATGACTTTATCCGCCGACTATTTTCTTGGACTATTATCAAACAGATCAAGAGGACCATTGTACAGTACAAGGTAGATATTACTGATAAATTCTTATGACCACACACATGATTTGAACCTGCGTTATACCTATTCAGCTTCAAAATCCAATGCATATTAGACGCATCAGTTATCAAAAATATACCTATATTGAGATAATCATCTTTGCTTTTGAATATTAAAAAATAATGACACTTTTGGACGGCAAGAAGAAATATTTAATGCCATTAAATTATAAAAAAAACACATCCGCATGCTTAGTTAAGTATACATGAAAGCAGTAAAAAAACTGAACTGGTTGTGATAACAGCTACATATGTTAATGGTGAGCTGAAAAAATTTGTTTTCTTCAACGCAGACACGTCAAACCTTTAGAATGTCAAAGTTTCCTAATCCAAGCAGGATTATAGTGAATATTGAAGGTGAACATCGCCACCTCGCGCAATAAAAACAATCGCTACTTTCCGCCAAATTCTTTAGTAACCCTGGGCTCCCCGAAGGTATGAATGACGAAAATAACGTTCGTAACTTTGTATGGTTACGGTTGCATACTCTGCTTACTTTTACATGTAGGATCGTGTGTGTGACATAGGATATGGCAAGATAGTTTTAAATGTTAGGTTTCATAATTAACGATCATGCAATTTTATTAAGTAAAAATGTAATTGATTCAATAATTATGAAATGATTCAATAAGACTAAGAATCTCACAGAAGCTAAGAACTTTCAGAATCCAGAATCTAAAACATTGAGAGAGCTTCCAGAAGCCGGATGTTGCAGAGGTTGGGCGCTGCCGGAAGCTGGATATTACATAGGCCGAATTCCCTAAGATACCATAGCTACCACAGATGTGAATCTAAGAATGTAGCACCGTTAATTAATTTATCAATTTCAGGAGCTTTCGAAATCAGAAAATTCAGTTTTTGTACCTTTATTTAGGGTATGTAACTTAGTAATTAACTATAAGTGGAATGTCTGTATGTTTATAAAGATTTATCTTTATAGTCTGTTTTTATTTTCAAAGATAAAAAAGGGAATTCACATTGATGTACCCAAGGAAAGTATGCAAACAATGCTTTCTTAAAAAATGTAACATCCAGTAATCTATACAATACTATTACAATGAGATTATTTATTCTTAAGACGAAGAAGTTCCTGTAGTCTAGTCAATCCTATAGATACATGATGTAAACTTAAGACGAGATACGAGAGCCTAGACTCCGGGCAGCCAGCTCTACATTATATCCAATTTTCATAGTGATGGGGAAAAAACAGAGCTCTGTCTGGAAGTATAAAATACCCAAGCTGAACTGAATTTATCTTATAACGTTAGACAAATTGGTTCGTGCTTTATTTTTAGGCTGAGAACGTTACAAACTGTTTCGAGTCTATAACTTACGTTATCTAGACCTGCACTAGGTCACATGAGTTTACCCTGTCACATTAGAAAAATTCCAACCTACATTGTTGCTGGTCTGAGTACGTTAAAAACTGCTTCAACTTCAGTGGCTGTATAACTTACATCAACTAGACATTCAAGGATTCCACATTCACTACATCTCACTAACGTGAGACACAAATGATTCTCCATAACGTCTCACAACAAGGTAGAGAGGGAACTGTTACTTCGCCTCTCTTGTTACAAACGAGCAGATTTGTTTACGTAATAATGCTGTATGTTTGTCTTTACAAGTGGCTGCAATGAATTTCAGCTTCGTTTCATATTGTTATAAGCTATTGTCACTTAAATGTGTTTAAGCCTTTACTGTCGTATATGGTATTTAAAAGTTTAATTAATATATATATATATATATATATATATATATATATATGTCTGCCTTATTTTTATTTAATATATTTAAGAGCGTTGTAAAATACATGTATTTGAATTATTTAATGCTTTATCTACCACACTTTTATTAATCTTTTATGCATCCAAAATATACTAAGTACTGTCTAATAGTTCCTAATACTATATTTAAATTCGAACACTTGGTCATTTGTTAAATATGTATTAGTTATTTAAAAACTAAACTTTAATAAAAGTCTATGGGGGTGGGAAAAACAAGAGTAAATAAAGTCATATCCTTAATACAGTGATAGATTAGTCTGACATTACGTCTAGCTGATGGTTAGGATATTTATAGACTGTGGTATGATGCAATTATATATATATGGAACTCTATTAAGATTAAAACTGCATGTTATGTTTATTAGTTGCTAATCTTTATTATATTACTTATTCCGTATTAAAAAAATGTAATTTTGTTTAAGTATTATTAATGGTTTTTGTAAAGATAAATTGCGTGCGGTGTCTACTTTTTCTACATTGTAAGAATTTAAAATACTAAATAATCTAGTATAATATCTACTTATCGTATGACGGGGGTATATGCCCAAAATTCTGTTATCAAATAATAAATTAAATAAATTCAAAATTAAGTTTAAGTATAGAAGATTAATTTTAAGCAATGAATGGGCGCTTTAGTTGGTTTTGTGGTATTCTAGCTATTTTTCCTTGAACGAAACTATATACTACATAACATTTCGAATATTTTTAGATCATAAAAATTTTTTTAATATACTGCATAACATGTATGACTAAAAGACTTAAAATATTTGAATGTATCTAGAAATGAGGATTCTCTCCGTAATGAACTGTAATACAGTGAGTTTTCATTTTTCTACAGTAATTAAGTAATAACATTAACTGCGTTTTAGTAATGAAAAATACATATATTGTTAATATTTTATGCTATTTCTGTAATGAGCTAATTTTTTTAGTGTGATCTATTTTTCTGTCTGTCAAATTTTGTATATTGATCAAGGAAATTTTACCAATTACGCTGATTTACTCCTGTAACCCACCGAATTATAATTTAACTCCTTTAACCCACACGTGACTTTTAGTTTAGGTCATATAATTTACTCCGTCTGTAAAATAATTGTTTAATGAATTATTTAGATTACTAGTGTTATTTTTACAAATATAAATTAGACATAATTAATTATAGTCGTAAAAAATTAATAATGCTGTGGTTTTCTGATTAAAAATTTGTTCATTTAAATTTATTTTTGCGTTACCGTTTCCTTTATTAATTTAACACACATTTATGTAGTCAAAACTCGATAAAAAAAAAAAACGAGTTTGGTACATACATATGTGGATTCTATTCAGTTTGTATCATCTCATATTATTTTATCTACTTCATTTAATTTTTATTATAATTGTTTTTTGAAAACATGTTATCTAATTGTTGGTTTATCAAGTAACTTAACATTAATAAATACTCACTTGCTTTAATACTCAATTAACCTATCTTATTATTAAAAACCTCTAACAAATCTACATAGATTTTAAAAGGCATATAACCTGAATATATTCTCCACAACCAAATTCAATACTTAGTTCAGTAAGCAATTATTGATTTCGTAAGTAATAAATGATGCAAAACATTGTTTTATCTTTCAGTAAGACGAGCAATTCTGTGTATTGAATATAAGTCTCTAACTCGTCTCTATCTTCTCCAAATTTCTCGTAACAACGCTTATAAATTTACACAAGCCATTCGAAGCTTACGTAACTTGTACGTTATGATCTAGTAAGGATTATTTCTCTGCAGGAAAGTTATTACATATGTCAGCGGCATATATTTGTACATTCATTATCTAAAGAAAATTTATAATAGGTGATTTTAAAAGATACGATTGTCATATTTGGATTATACGTGGAATTACGGATTTTGATACAAATCGTATAGCCTCCACTTTTCTATTATTTACATTACTCAGTTATTTAAAAACTCATGCAATTGCAAGTTGCTCCCTCAACTAGTTTTGACAAATTATTACACAACACGAGGTTATTTCATCAATCTATAATTTTTTATAGTTATGATAACGTGGCCCAAAGATTTCTACCTCATTATATACTGCTCAGCACTAAATTGAACAAAAGTATTTATTATTATAGCACGTAATTTTATTATTACAGTAAAAACCCGCTAATCCGGCATCCAATGGTTCAGCACTTTCATTCATCCGGCACCGTCTTAAAAAAAATTGCGTAAATGAGATATTTTAACCGCACTGTGAAACGTACAGTTCGCAAGAGCGCTCGGAAAGGTTCGTGCTCAATCGGAAGGGATCGTATGTGACGCAGCAGCTGTGTGTGAGGGGGTTCAGGGCCACTTACCGAGTGTCCGCCGTTACGTGTTTGTCTAGCGTCTAGCATCTGCCTCAGTCTCAGTCACTGTCAGTTCGTACTCGAGTGCAGTCGTGAGTGTTGTGCTCGTTCATATTGTGTTTTAACTTTCTCAAAGTTGTGCCCTATGTTTTCCAAGCCCGGCTCATCCACCAACAAAGTTGGAAATAAACGTAAGCATGTCACACTTACCATTCAACAAAAGCTAGAAATTATAAGACGTGTAGAAATAGGTGAGAGTATAATGAAGCTAATGGAAGAATTCACCATTGGTTCATCAACAATGTATGACATCAAGAAGAATAAAGAAAAATTACTTAAATTTAAGTCTCAAACTACAAATGTCAAAGACATACAGTCTCGACAAACTTTAAAAAAAACCTAAACTTGACGACCTAGACGAAATTTTATTCAAATGGTTTAGCGCTAAGCGATCTGAAGGAAAGCCTGTGACTGGGCCCATGATCATGGAAAAAAGCTAAACAGTTCCGTGAGGAATTAAAAATAGATGAGTAAGAATGTGCCTTCTCTGATGGTTGGCTGCACCGATTTAAAAATCGACACGGAATACGGAAGCTTGATGTAGCTGGGGAGCTCCGATCAGCCGACCAAAAATGCGGCTGAAGAATATAAAGCTGAATTTGAAAATCTAGTTGAAAAGTACGATTTGTCAGCATGCCGGATTTACAACGCTGATGAAACTGGCCTACTTTGGCGTTGTTTGCCTAATTCGAATTTGGCAGCAGGGGATGATAAATGTGCCAAAGGCTTTAAAAAAACAAAGACCGTTTGACAATTTTGCTCTGTGGCAATGCCTCAGGGGACCACATGTTGACGCCTTTCGTCATCGGAAAAGCAAAAAAGCCAATACCTCTGAAAGGCATTACCCACCTACCCGTAATATACGATGCTCAATCCAATGCGTGGATGAACTCCGATTTATTTAGAAATTGGTTTTTCCACCACTTCGTCCCATCTGTAAAAGACAATCTGAAAAACCGTGGCTTACCTGAAGACAGCAAGGTTGTGCTCATCCTAGACAATTGCAGAGCTCACCCTGCAGCGTCTGAGTTGATATCGGGAAATATTTTTACTGCATACCTCCCGGCAAATTTCACGTCCTTGATTCAGCCAATGGATCAAGGAGTGATTCAGAACTTTAAATGGTTTTACAGAGAGTCCTTTCTTCAAGGCCTGATAAACTCAGAGTGTACGGTGGTTGATTTTCAGAAAAAAATCAACATAAAAGATGCAATTTTCGGAATCGCCTTGGCATGGAAAAAGGTCAAGCCCACCACTCTACAGAAATCTTGGCGAAAAACTATGGCCCAGCTGCCTACCAAGAAGAGGACATTGCTGTTTCAGTCGACAATGAAGCAATACTGGACTTGGTGGCCCACAGTTCCCAAGACGAAATAAGGAAAGTGCCACAAGAAGAAATATTGGAGTGGATACACATTGATTGTGACGAGTCAGTTGAAGAAGAAATTACGGATGAACCGCTCATCAAAAGTGTACTTGGATCTCAGTCAGAGCCTCATCCTGTGGATTGCGAATCAGATGATGAAGAGGGAGCAGATGATGATCCAACACCCGTGCCTACGTGGAGTGAAGCAAGTGCCACTATTGTCACGTTTATACGATTTGCCGAACTCAGCAGCTCCTACAATGCTTCAGAGCTTGTAAATTTATATGTTCTCAGAAAAAGTAAAAAAAGTAAAGTAAAGAATGTCTTATTTTACCAGGCGAAGTTAGGGCTAAGAAGCCCTCTCTAACACTTAACCTGGGGACCAACGGCTTAAAGGTGACTTCCGAACCACCACCAATGGCCAGGCAGGCGGGCCGCTTGCAAGGACAGGATCGCTCAGCGGTCACCTGTCCAAGCAGCAGCCACGCTCGGCGTTGCTTGATCTGGTTATCTTGCGATAACCGCCGTACCCACTACACTGCGCCATTGGCGAAATGACTTTTTAAAGAAGAAACATGATACAAAAAAGCAAACAGACATTAGGTCTTTTTTCAAATAAAATACTGTACACAAAAAGTATGTTTACTACATTTATTACATAATGTACGCACTAGTTAGCCTACATCTAAGTTAACCTAAGTTTAGAAATATTTTTCTAGGCATTAAATGTTCATTTTGTGTTAAAACTAATTTTTGTTTAATTTTATTTATCTCCTTAGTAATTCTTTAATTGTTTACACGTAAAGAGTGATTTTTTAAAGCCACACTCTGAAACTTAGACGACGATTTTTAGCCCGCTATCATCGCTAAAGTAGAAAAAGTAAAATCAAGCTACTGTACATTATCTCTTTGGGACTGAAAACCCAGCCACTATTTTTAAAGAGTGATTGTATTTTGGCTGGGTTTTCAGCTTTTCTGAGTTAATATCATTTGATTTCACTCCTTTTACTTTAGTGTGATACGATTTTAGCGGCTAAAACCCGATTTTTCCGGCATTTTCATATGACGCTCGGTAATCCGGAATTTTCAATAATCCGGAACTCTTCGATACCGAAAGTGCCGAATTAGCGGGCTTTTACTATACAATGAAATGTATGCAAATTAATAAAGTTAAATATACGTTCACGGCTGTGAATTTTCTATTACATGTGGTTTAGAGATTTAAAAATTAAATCTGGTCCAAAAAGTAAAATTCGTAAAAGGTATACTAAACATTTATTGTTTCAATGCAAAGTAATATCGTATACAAACCTCAATAGTAGACATTAATAAACTGTAGCAAACATTTGCTGCCATGGGTAAAAAGGTTTTAAGGATGCAGAAGCCGGAAAAAAGTTTTCTTTTGAGTTAATATAGATATAGTATTTAAACATTCTTTGGGATAAGGCATAAAATGGTTTATGATTCAAAAAAAATAAAGCATTTATTTTCAATATATTCTTTGAACTCGCTATAAAAATGATTATAAGTGGCTTAAGTACATTATCATTAGGTAGACAGGATTTAGAACTGTGGAGATGTTACTTTGAACGCACCGTATGTCTGCAACAGGAAAGTCTAGTCACGTCCTTACTGAACAGCTTGTGTCTTAAAATGAGAAACTAACCTCAATAAATCGCTTTAACCTACGATCCTTCTGTTTTGCTACATCGGTTCTTAAGGTCGAATTGACAAGAGAGAGAGAAAGAGAGAGAGAGAGAGAGAGAGAGAGAGAGAGATCGTACACATTGGTGACACATGACAGTTATAGGCATCGCCATGTGTTTAAAACAAACCCTTTATAAATAAATGTTATTGTACGTACAACTACCCATTTATTCTACTATCCTTCAAACTTCCTATGACACATCGTAATCCTGTTTATGACCATGCATTCTGAATCTCAAAAAACAGTCAATTGGGACATATTCTTATAAAATTAACGATCTGTTCGTTTATCTGAAACAAAACCTTTGCTTTTTCACCTCGCAATGGAGTATTTACTACTGGCTTAGCTGGTTTGCACTTGCCTGTAGAGCCTATGTACAGTCAAACCGATGCGACACTTTAATCTGGTAATGAAATATATATCCCGGATCGGGACTTACCTAACTACAAATGCTGAAATATTTAGATAAAAGGGACTAGTTGGTCTATTTAATGTTGATGATGGATGTTGGGGTAGGTGAGACTTACTCATGCTAAATATCACTCTAGATGTAGCGTAAACATATTTAGGGACAATGAGTGTTCTTCTCGTTATTGTATTTAAATTTAAAAGGCTAAAAGTATTTTTGAGCAAATTTAATCTCCAATACCTGATAGTGTGAAATGTGGATACGTAAATGTGAGGTTAAGGGTCAGTCAATGAAAACAATGCTACAGTTAGAATTGGCCAAGGCTCACATTAATATCTCGTACACTAAAGTTACAGAAGGATATATCATATTCGTCGTTTTTATACAAGTTTATTTATAAATGAAGTAAATGTGGGATGTCCACTCAGTGATGGGTATTTTGTACAATAAATGGACATGTACGTCAATTGTTTATGGTTGGCCTCTGACTACATCGAAGAAATGTTCCGGTCTTCTGACAATATCCGTTCAAGACTACTATACTCATTCTTTCGTGAAGTAGACATAAATTTTGGAGGACGTTTTAGAGAGGTAAGATAGTTGCTGCTACACCGAGGTAAGGCTATGCCTAAGTACTATAGAGTTTATTTCGGTACAGGTATCTATCTTTCTCAAACATACAGGCTACATACATTTATTAAGACAGTCAATAGTTGACAACCAAATTTAGTTTAGATGAATACAGGATAGATTACATAGAAAAAGTCATAAAATAACAGTAAATTCTATAATACCAGAGATAATAAACTAACATTATTATACCATAACATGTGGTCACTTGTTGATAGAGGAATGAAATCGTATGAGTGGAAATGCCAATACCACCCACAGCATAACAACCAATATCCTTATAACAGCAGCACAGCCTGTCTCGCCTAAACATTATTGAGGACAGCAAAACTCTTCAATAACATTTCTTCTAATTACAGTCACAAACGAAACACCGGAAGTGGAGAATGGAGCACAGCCCACTACAAGTATGCTGAGATAGATTATTACAAGACAGTGGTAAAAGGAGGTGTGATATTATGGGATTGTGTTTGATCCAGCTTATCAGGAAAGGCAGATAAACTTACCGTTTTTAAACATTTGAGCCGAATAGCTACCAAAGCTGACAACAAAACTGATTGAGTCTAACGTAGGACTTACTGAATCGAGGAAGTCACAATGTCTTATGTGCCAGGCTCATATTAAGATGTATTTCAAAGAACCAGACTAAAATCTAGCCTAAAATTTATAGGGTTGATCAACTTATTAAATGTATAAAGCGTTAAATATTTCATATATGAGGACCGTACTGCAAAAAGTCGGTCTTTTTTAAAGTTTGCTCATGGTGATATTGTATAACCAAAGGCAATGAGAAACAAAGGGGATTGTTTTATAAAACGAGGATAATACTAAAGTACTAAAGTTAAAGTACTTTACAGTAATGCTATGCTTTAGAGTTGAAATGATTGTCAGCTTCACCGTTATAAAAAAAGTGTTCGGCCAAATACAATGAAATACATTCTTTTCACCGTGTATTGTATTGATTTAATTCCAGTTAATGTAATAGTTTTAGACCAGCAAATGTTAAATGTAATAGTTGTAGACCAACAAATGTTAAATGTAATAGTTGTAGACTAGCAAATGTTATTTACGGAAAAAATTACATGCATGCATTATCAATATATCTTTAAGCGTGATTATTTTTGGTAGAGAAATTGCATTGACTGCTATTGTACAAATATTTCGTATAGGTGTTGTATTATGTTTTTTATCAGGGTACTGAAGTCAATTAACTAGGAATAATAGAAGGGTCTTATCTAAAGTAGTGTAACTTATTTTGTTTTTCAACCATTCTATCTAATGAAACCATAATATTTACAAGTACTAATGAGAATGGGCCCTATCTAGACAAAATCTACTTTATGACTGCATATGTCGAGTGAAAGTTATAAATATCCAAAACCGACCTGAAATTTGTTTGAGCTATAGTTATTATGTATAAATTATGTTCTTATCTGGCATTGAAAATACAATTTTACTTCGTTGTATATAATATAATATGTTTCTTTTTAATAGTGATAACCCACTATTATTTTACATAATTTATAAGGCATCTAATTGTAATCATATTCTGATTGTTTTGTTTCAGCATGCAGTTTTACTTCACGTACTCAGTGGAAAGAATTTCAGTACCGTAAGTCTTTGAAACATTTCAGATATAAGTTATCACGCCATTCTGAAACAACTGTTTTGGTCACATGTCTAGATTGTTACAGCATTATTTTATAAGTTTCAGGGATTGAAATAGGAAACTTCTTAGTATCATATTTGTGATTCGAGAGTTTTGTTCTGATTATTTTCAGGTGGCTTCGGTCCTGCGTTGACGCGACGTCCTCTCTGTGACACTTCTCATCATATAACACTTCTCCACGTGTGTTGCAAAACACACAAAGTATGAATGTTGGTTGAATGGAAAAAAGTGTGAAAGTGTGCGTGCGTGTAGAACTACATATAAATGAGACAAATAATTATTCACTGCACAAAATATTCAGGTATACTATATTTATCTCATCATATTAGACTTAAAATTACGCATTGTTCTATGAATTTATGTTTACTGACACATTTGCGGCAATATCTACTTGTTTGAGGGATATTACTTTAAGCAAATTACTTTTGGAAAGCACCCAATTTTGTATAAATTCATAAAATATTAATTGCATTCATAATTAAAAATCATACAATCAGTATTTTCGGTTTGTTACAGGATGATGTCGTCAATGCGGCAGGAAGTCGCCCCACTCACATTAATACACACACTACACATACACTAGGTAATGTATTATTCTACTTAAAAATTTTGATACAATAGTTGTTTCAGAATGGCACGATATAGTTAAATATATTTCTATTTGAGAAAATTGAATAATTATAATAATTATAATTAATCTGTTTAGAAATTATTAAATAATGGAATTAACTTTAGTTTACGAATAATTCATAATATTAAAAGAACAGTGTTGCTTTTTTGTTTTGATTCTGGTTGTATTCTCTTTTCAAACTGTACAGGAAGGAGTAATGTGTGGTGACTAAGGAGTATTGTAATGTTTACCTTGCGTTTCCGCGTTTGCGAACTTGGGGCTCCTAATGATGGCGTTCGTTTATCCAAAACAATTGTGTACGTGTACTCGTATGTGCAAGCGTGCGTTTTTTTTCGTTTCCCACCACCTTCTTCTATAAATCGCGTGAATTCGGAAAGCTAAGACTGCAGTGGAAAGGTGACCGTAAGCATTTCATGCAGAACATATATAATTAAACGCATACTATGATATACTTGAATAACTTATTTCAGATGCACTATTATTTCGGGTGTTACCAAAATTTTGCGTTTTAAATTTTAAAATAATCTTCAATTTAAAATATTCAAGACACATAATAGAAAGTCCAAGTATTGATCAAATCCAAATGTAACTTAGATTGATGAATACGTGTACATTTTAGAATTTTCTAACTAAAAAATAAGTATTACGAAATTAGTCTCGCCAAATACTTTTAAAATGATAGGATTGTTGGTTAGCGATTGGCTGAAACCGCTAAGTTAAACATAAGTGGTATATTGGCCTGTATTTTTAACTTACGGTTTACATGTAAACTCAAATATTATATATTCAAATAAAATTAACTGCTAAATGTGTTTTTTAATTGTTAAAGGCCGGACCAATTCGGATAAATTCCTTTTGAGTATTTTTGAAATTGGTGGATTTTTTTTATAAAGGTAAAGATTACAAATTGCTTCTGAATGGTTTAGAATGTTGAAAAATAATAATATTTATATTTCACGTACAATTTAAATTAATAAACAGCAAAAATATATAAAAGTTAAGAACTGTAAAAAAGTAATTATGAATGTAACGGGACATACGTGGGAAAGTCTGGAACAGGTTCCGGCAACAAACAACAATGGCTGTAATTTGCCGGGTTAGTTCTTAACAAAGGGTTTTATTACATTTAAACGTTCTCAACGTTATGCTTTTACCCAGAGTATTTTATTGTTTTACAGCAAATGTTGGAACACTCATAATAATCCTCTGACAATCCAGAAGGCATGACAAGTCAAATAAAATTTAACAAATATAACATTTAATTGTGCAGTAATCCTTAAATTATTTTTTGTGGTATTTTATTTTGGTTTGTAATCACACTAATCAATTGTAACCAAGGATTAGTTTAAATATCTCACAACCTATAGGTGTACAATCGAGTAAATGCTAATATTGTTGATTACCACAACAGAATTCGTATACTTGATATTTATTTCAAATAACATAAATTTTATTAATAATTTTAAATTTTTCTCTGTCTATTTATTGTTGTATTAATTATTATATTGTACTTAAAGTCTTATAAGAAAAATGGGATATTACAATTTAAATTTTGTGTTTTAATATAAAACACATAAATACATCAACCTGTTTAACAGTTTCTATTTTGAATTGATTATAAAAATAATTATTCAATGCATTATTTGACATTATTCCTTAAGAATTTACTTCAAAATACCTACTATTTAAAACACTACATAGCTAGGTGCAAAAACAAACAATTATTAAAATCACTCTAAAATAATTGGTAGCAATATTAATGCACTTTAAGCGAATGAAAGGTATAGCTGCAACTTGCATTTCGTGATGGTTAGCTCTCCAAGAATTTTACTGTTCGATAAAGTCTATTAAAATCGCAATATTCCTGGTGGTGTCATCATGAAACAATAGTTACTGTTCATAAAGGTTGCCTACACGCCAACGTCATATCATTTAACTGATACTTTCTTCATTTCAATTTCCTGACTTCCATCACAAACTGATCCCACTAATAAAAAGATTGGCATTCTTGTAATGAGCAATCTTTCTCCCACACAGCTGGAAGTTATTCAGTAACTGTTTTTACCTATCAATAACCTTATCAAATTATTTAAATACATACTATAACATTTATATACTAACATTCCACAGTTGTTTTTTTAATCAATACTAATAATGAGCTCAAACATTAAGTATTTTAATTTGTTTATGGAAACTAGTTTTATAAGTAGCATGTTTACAATTCATTCGGTTTTGCTTCGTAGTAATATTCTACTTTGTAATACATGTAACTAAATCAACTAGTGTGTATCTTGCGTGTGCTTAATAACTTACTATTATCATGAGTCATGGAAAACTTTATTTTCTAAATTTTTCAAGTAAGTATGTCAAAGAATTTTGGTTTGACCTCCATTTTAACTTCCCTTTCCTGACTTGTCATGTGGAATTCTGCAGACCACATCCGGTTGAAGAAATTTAGCATGTCATAATTGTACCGTAATATCAATATCCTTCAACGCACTTCTTCTTGTAATGAAAGTGTCAGGAGCAAACCGATAAGAAAAAAAGGGAGCGAAAGTTTTTCAAATTACTGGCCGGATGCCATTTGGCAGCGAGTAGGATAACTAAGTTGAAAATTATCTATGATCTTTGACTATACTGTATTTCTTAGGAATTCTATTTGTTATGTAAATAAACTTATTAAATGATCGAACCAGAAGTCAACGTCGATTATTCTCTAAGCACCTCATTAATCATAAAATTAAACATAATTTTTATTTTTGGCCTGTTTTTGTTTTTATAAATTACTTTCATTTATCTTTTTGCTTTTATATCTTCAATCTGGCGTAGGTCAGTGATTGAGACAAAAAGTGTTTCCTTCAGTTTGTATTAATAAGTGAAAGAAATATTTACTTAAATTTGAATTGTGATTTTATATTTATCAGATATTCAAACCAAACGTAAAACAATTTACGATTAGGTAAAATACTTTTTAATAATAAATTGATTAAGATATATGTATGTCCAGCAGTGGATAAAAATAAATAGAATACTGATTAATATTCTTAAATGATTCTCAGCGAAACTTTCTTGTCGGACATGCATTATCTTTAAATTAATTTTTGTTACATTAAAAATGCACTTTTGTGCACAAATTAAAAATAACCCTAGAGATAAAACTTTTTCAAGATATCGTGTCATACGAAATACTCACATTAATCTTTATTCCGATAACTTTTATAGCAGTGTTCAACTAAGTTTTAGTGAAATAAGGAGGGTAATACAACGCAAAAGTGCTCTAAATCAAATTTTGTGGTTGAATTTTAACATAAACTTTACGTTATTTTTATTTTTTATCCATGAATAAAAATTTTACATGTTCAAAGCTATTATAATAGTACTTAGTTTTCTTACAAAATTATTTATTTTGTCATTCCTAGCTGCCATTATCTGTAACAATATCCCCCAACGCTTAACTATTGATGTTCAGGTTAATTTTGCTTCTATGAAAGTGAGTGAACCCCGATACCTTATGAATTTATTTACTGGTATTTTGTTTCGATAAGAAAAGAATAAGTCATCTATGAACACATAAAACACTAATAAGTACCAATGATTTTAAACAATAAACCAATGCTCTTATTTGGTCATCAATGGTTTGCTGTGTTAAAATCATAAAAACAAATACACTAAAGTAATGTATATTACTGGCAAGTGTATTTTAAAATGAATACAATATTTTTACCTATGATCTACGGTGCTGGCGTAAAGTGATGACCATGTATTTTAATCCAGGTTTTAATGTATTAAGTTTAATATAGCTTAAGAGCCGTTCTGTTTTTTAAGAGCCGCACCCAAACCTCTTTTTTACTGATATATTGTTTCTATCCATGTCTACTGTTTCCATATACCAACGATTTACATCCCAGTTTATTCAAATAATTTCTTATTACTGAAATAATTAACTTAAATACTAATTAATTATCGCCGGGTTTAATGGTTACGTATGTCAAGTTATGACTTTGTAATAAAATATCCAGGTATGTAACAACAAATTTGAAATTTTTATATTGTTTTAAACTGCAAAATAAGTTATATATCACAGAAAATTACTTAAACTTTGTTACCATATTTAACTAAATAATAAGATAACAATTACTATCTTTAAAACATAATGATCGCGTTGATTATGTCTCATCAAATCTTATCAAACTATTTCCTTTGAAAGTTTCAGAAAATAAACGTTAACTAAAACTATAAACTCATTATTCTTTTAATAATAGCTCATAAATTGGCAAAAAGTCTTAATACTTTAAAGCAAAATTATCTAATTTTGACAATATTACCGTAATATTTTCTATGACGGGAAAGAAGCAAAAATTATTTATGTTCCATTTTATCAATAATATAGAAGTAAATAGCTTTCATAATTTTTGAAATCTTGTAGAAACTACATTAACGAATGTACCACTGGGAGTGCTACGACGAAACAGTTGATACATTGTAAGGTGTGTATATTGCCCTGGTTAACATTACCTCAGAGGTTTGAAGTTCAGACAATGAGGGTATTATTGATAAGTGAACTTTACCGACTGCAGTGAAATATAATACGGTAAAGTGTATATAATACCCGTACGTTAACACATTGTCCGATGAAAGTGTAACACCCTCAATTTTAATAGGGTTGTTCATACAAAGTCAAAACCATATGTCTGAAATATTTGTTTTGGTTAAATTTGGTTGTAGAAACTCTTATCCTATACTCTTAGTGGGTTTTGATTTTAGAGACTTACATATTATTTTAATTTTACTTAACACCAGAATATGTAGCATTTATTTATTCTGGAAAAATGTGGAGTTTTTTATTCAATATTTTGTGCGGAATATGAAATTTAGATTTTCTTTAGTGTAAAATATTTAAAACACAATTTTTTTATTTTCTTTCTTCCAGAATTTAATTTTAATATTGTAAAATATGGTTTATTGGTTTTTGTATTTACTATTTCTTAGCTGATCCTACGTTCAAGTAAACCATTGTATGATTCTGAATTTATTAATTGCCATAAATACCCAATATTTTAATTCTATAAAATATGGACGTATCTTTCAAAAATAGGTACATATTTTACTCATTATTAGGTATCTAACAATAAAATATGATGTACTTGAAAATATAATAATATATTAAACTGCAATGAAAATTTTTTCATGTACATAATTAATATTTTTTTTATCTTTTTACGTTACTCGTTTTTCTTATATTATTACTAGCACTGACACGTTGTAAAATAGTAGTTCAGCTGTATATATATATAATTGATTACTTACATTGTATGGGGCCAGTGAATATTTTGTGACATTGCAATTTCCGCAAAATTATTGTTACTTACATATAACTTTATATCCGTTCTTATAGCAGATTATAGGTCTGATCTGCAGTATACATAATTGGCAGTAGAAAACCATACGTAAATTTGTTTATAAAATTAATCATTCTATTTCAAACTGTTCTATTTCAAATTTAGAAAAATGTAAACCAAGAGATTAAAAGACAGAGAAATAAATTTCACTGTTTAATATCACTCACCAATTTGCTTCATGCAGTTGGTTTGTAAGTGTTTTAAAATATCTAAGCGTTATAAGCCTAAATTGAAGTGGCCAGCCAGTTACGCCACGCTTTGGCAAGAGTGGAAAGTGGACGCTTTACCGAGATTGGATTTCCAGCGGCAATTCATTTACAAACTAATTGACTAAAATTAAATATCTTTGACTGAAATCAACCCATTCCCGGCACTTTCCGAGTGCCGCTAACTACTGTAAATACAGTTGTTTTAATAATGCGTATTCAACTAAAATTACATTTATTTTGTTACATTTTCGAATCAAATCTTTCTAATTAATTTATTAATTGTTAAAATATAAAAAAACTTTACTTTTTTTATATAATTCTCCAGTCATAACCACTCTGATTAACCCCTATTATTACTATTATTATATAAATATGTTTGTCAATTTCCTTGCAGAACATCGTGCATGGCACAGTTCAACATGTTGTGAAATACGCCTTATACTAGTATAATACACTATTCTTCAACTTAGCAAGGATAACTTCCGTTCGTGTGAAGAAAGAATTTCGTAATATTGCAAAGTCTCATTAAATTTTATACGTTATATTTTTACTTTTAACATTAATTTCACAATTTTTCACTTTTGTGAAAATTGTTATTATCAACCACTTAATCAACATTATGTTATTATTGTTCAAATTTTACTAATAAAATCCTGATTTTCAGATATTTTACAATTGACAAAATTTATGACATGGACTTAATTAGAAATTTTCAAAATACTATAAACGTAGGAAGAAAAAACTAATATGCTACATGATAAAATAATTTTAAATATACTATTTGTTTTTAAAATGTGGATTTCGTAATAAAAACGTATCGATCACAAGGGGCGTTAATATACTGTAATTTCCAAACAGAAAACAAAAACATTAATAAATATTTTCTTATTACAGGCCAATCTCAGTTATGGCTTAATTCTGCCCAATTTTTACTGGATGTGCTTGAATCTTATCTACCCGAACAAGAAATCGGTTGTTCAGTTCAAGGCGGATATTACTAAAAAAGTGCGATGATAACACACATAATTTGAACCTGCGTTATATTTAATTTAGATTCAAAATCCTACGCCTTGTAGTTAAATCAGTTGTCCTCGATATATCTGTAGTGACGAAATCATGGTTCCTTTGATTATTCCAAAATCATTACACTTATCGAAGACAAGATAACTACTTAAGTCCTTTAAATTAAAACAAAACATCCACATGCTTAGTTAAGCATATAAATAAGCACTAATATTGACTTGGTGTTGCTCGGAGCTTTGATACTTTGTAATAAATAAACTTGTTGTGATAACAGCTGCTCATGTTAAAGGTGAACTGAAAGCTATTTGTTTTCTTTTCAACGCAAACACTTCAAGACGTTAGAGTGTCAAAGTTTCCTAATCCAAGCAGGATTATCGCACGTGAAGATTGAAGAAAAACATCGCCACCTCGCGCAGTAAAAACAATCCCTACTTTCCGCCAAAGTTCTTCAGTAACCATGGTGACCCAAGGGTATGAATTAGGAATATAAACTTCGTAAGTTTATATGGTTACGGTGGCATACTGATTACTTTTAAATAAATAACATCGATTGTGTGACGTAGGATATGGCGAGATTGTTTTGAATGATAGGAATTTAATAATGTTCATGTAATTTAATTAAGAAAACAAGGTTTAATAATTTAAATTAATCTTAGTTTAATTGCTTCAAGACGGATGAAATCAATCCATAAATATTTGTTTTTAAAGGTATGTCTTTATAGACTGTTTTAATTTCAAAGAAACAGCACATAAAATTACATATGGTATATTGTCTTATTTTAGCTTTCATATATTATCTATCTATAAATTTTAAACTAATGTAAAAAAAAGAAATATATATTTGATTTGGCTAAGGAGCTCCTAGAGGCTTGAAGTGCCAGAATATAGCCAGTGACCGAAAGCTTAAGGTTCAGGTTAACAAACCTATTTTAATATTTTTGGGACTCTCAGGAACCAAGTGGTTAAGTGCCTGTAAGCTAAACCGGATTGACTTTTTGAATTGTTTTCCCGTCAACCAAGCAGTTTTTATCTGTGTGCGTGGATATATACATTTGACGACATTGATATGAAACTCATTAATTTTATACCTTAATTTTTAAATGTTGCAGAATATTGTACATACATTGAAAGAAATGCCCATTTTAAATAGGCAAATGACACCGTATTACGTCCGACAGCACCTAAGTAAGTAACATTAATGTACAAAGAAAAGTTTGCACAAAATTGACTTCTTTCCAAGAATTGCTCTACTTATATAACGTTCAATACGCAGGACAAGCACAACTATATTTATAGAGAAGAAATTCCTGTAGCTTATATGTAGAATCATATTAAAGAGAGGGCCCATATAATACTCTAAAATGTCATGATAGTTAGATTTTCATTAACTATGACTAATATAAACAATACTTAATAATTGCTTTCTAACTTCCCGCAACTCAAAGAGCTAAAAAATTGTAAATCTAAATCGAACAACACATAATTCTCAACAACTCGATCTGTGCAATACGTGTTTTAATGTGTTACACAAACAACACATGATGTACACTTAAGACGAGATAGGGCTAGACTCCGGGCAGCCAGCTCTAGATTAGATGCAATTTATATAGTGATGGGGGCAAACAGTGCTCTTTTTTGAAGTGTAAAATATCCAAGCTGAATTATAATTACCAATGTATGTTGAAAGCATTAAAAATTTTTCCTCATTAACTATCAATCTAATTCTAAAAAACAAAAAATAATGTTTCCCTTTTTTAATTGTAGTAAGGAATTGTAAACCTTACCACATAGAGATGAGGTATTGGGGTATGCTTGTGTATGAAAGAACTTTATTTTAAAAAATCCTCAAATAACTCTGTTAAGCAAAGTAAGACATCTTTCCAAGATAAGTACTCGTAGTAAAGTCTACATGCATTTAAAAAGGATTGAAGATCAAGGAACAAAACTAAGCTGTATGGAGTACGGAATACGAGAGTAAGGCTTAAAAATAAAATATACCAAAACGACTAGATATAATTCAAGGTATTATAAGTAACTCAAGTAGCCTAATAACTTAAGTAATTAGACCTGCACTTTGTTACCTGTATTTTACTTAAACATTAGAAACATTTGCCAGAACTTTATTGTTGGGCAGAATACGCCGCAAACTAACTGTGGCTGTGTAACTTACATTAACTAGACCTGCACTAGGATATGTGAATTTACCTCAACACATTAAATACTATAGCACCTGCTTTATTGTTGGTCTGGCTATGTGACAATATGCTTTAACTCTAGTGGCTGTGTAATTTATGTTAACTACATCTGCTAAGGTTACCTGAATTTACATTATTACATTTTGTTTAATTAGCACATGCCTTATTGTTGGTCTGACTACGTGACAATATACTTTAACTCTAGTGGCTGTGTAATTTACGCTAACTACATCTGCTAAGGTTACCTGAATTTACATTATTACATTTTGTTTAACTAGGACATGCCTAATTGTTGGTCTGACTACGTGACAATATACTTTAGCTCTAGTGGCTGTGTAATTTACGCTAACTACATCTGCTAAGGTTACCTGAATTTACATTATTACATTTTGTTTAATTAGCACATGCATAATTGTTGGTCTGACTACGTGAAAATATACTTTAGCTCTAGTGGCTGTGTAATTTATGTTAACTACATCTGCACTAGGTTACCTGAATTTACATTATTACATTTTGTTTAATTAGCACATGCCTAATTGTTGGTCTGACTACGTGACAATATACTTTAGCTCTAGTGGCTGTGTAATTTACGTTAACTACATCTGCTAAGGTTACCTGAATTTACATTATTACATTTTGTTTAATTAGCACATGCCTAATTGTTTGTCTGACTACGTGACAATATGCTTTAACTCTAGTGGCTGTGTAATATACGTTAACTACATCTGCACTAGGTTACCTGAATTTACATTATTACATTTTTTTTTAATTAGCACATGCATTATAGTTGGCTGAGTACGTGAGAATCTGCTTAAGCTCTAGTGGCTGTGGAATTTAAGTTATCTAGACCTGCACTAAGTTACCTGAATTTAACTTATCACATTAGATGCCTTTTCCTGTTTTTTATTGTTGAGCTAAGTACGTGACAAACTGGTTTATCTTTAGTGGCTGTATAACTTACAATAACAATACATTCAAGGAATCCAAATTCACTAAATCTCACTAACGTGAGACACAAATGATTCTCCATAACGTCTGACAACAAGGTAGAGAGGGAACTGTCACTTCGCCTCGCTTGTTATAACGAGCATATTTGTTTACGTAATAATGCTGTATGTTTGTCTTTACAAATGGCTGCGATAAATTTCAGCTTCGTTTCACATTGTTATAAGCTAATGTCACCTAAAGGTGTTTATGCATTTACTTTCGTATGTTGTAGTCAAAATTTTAATTAACATATATATGTCGGTCTTATTTTGATTTAATATATTTGATAGTGTTGTAAAATAAATGTAATTGAATTATTTAATGCTTTATCTATCACACTTTGATTAACCTTTTATGAATCCAAAATATACTAAATACTGTCTAGTAGGTCCCAATACTATATTTAAATTTGAAAATTAGCTCAATAATTTGTTAAATATGTATTATTATTAAAAACTAAACTTTAATTGAATAAAAGTCTATGGGTGTGGGAAAAACAAGAGTAAATAAAGTCATATCCTTAATACAGTGACAGATTTTTCTGACAATACGTCTAGCTAATGGTTAGGATATTTATAGACTGTGGTATGATGCAATTATCTATATATTGAACTCTATTAATAGTAAAACTTAATGTTATGTTTATTAGTTGCTAATCTCTATTATAATAGTTATTCGGTATTAAAAAATTTAATATTTTTTAATAATAATAGTATTTGTAAGGATACATTGCGTGTGGTGTCTACTTTTTCTGCATTGTAAGAATTTAAAATATAAAATAATCCAATATAACATCGACTTTCAATATGACGGGGGTATATGCCCGAAATTCTGTTATCAAATAATAAGCTAACAGAAATTCAAATCTCTGTTGGAATATAGAAGATTAGTTTTATGCAATGAATAACCAATTTAGTTTGTTTTGTGGTATTCCAGATATTTTTACTTGAACAAAACTATATGCTAAATAACTCATTTCCTTCATTTTTAGATCATAATAATTTTCAAAATATATTGCATAACATGTAGGACTAAAAGACTTAAAAAATCCTGAATGTATCTAGAAATGAGCATCGTCTCCGCAATAAAACGTAACTCAGTAAATTTTAATTTTTCTAAAGTATTTAAACAATAACATTAACTGTGTTATAGTAATAAAAAGTACATATATTGCTAACATTTTATGCTATTTCTCTAATGAGCTAGTTTTTGTAGTGTGATCTGTTTTCCTGGCTGTCAAATTTTTTTATTGTTTTGCGAAATTTGATCAGCATATCCTCCTGTAATCGACACAGACATTTAGTTTAGATCATATAATTTACTCCGTCTTTAATATAAATGTTTAATGATTATTTAGTTGAATAGTGTTATTTTTACAACTATAAATTAGAAATAATTATAGTCCTAACAAAATTAATAAAACCGTGGTTTTTTAAGTTTAAATGTGTTTATTTAAATCTGTTCTTGCAGATTAAATTACATGGTCAAAACTGGATACAGAAAAATACAGGTAAATAAAATGTAGATTGCATTTCACTTGTACCACCCTATATTATTTTATCAACTGAATTTAATTGCTATTATTATAGTATTTTGAAAACATGTAATGTAATTTGTAGGTTTATCAAGTAACCTAACGTTAATAAATACTCACTCGCTTTCATGCTCAATTATCTCTCTTATTATAAAAAACCTTTGCCTAATCTAAATAGCTATTAAAAGGCATATTGTTTTATCTTTCAATAGGACGAGCTGTACAGAATTGCCTATAAGCCTCTAACTCCTCTCCATCTTCTCCAAAGTTCTCGTAACAATGCTTATAAAGTTACACAAGCCATTCAAAGCTTATGTAACTTGTACGTTATGATCTAGTAAGGATTATTTCTCTGCAGGCAAGTTATTACTTATAGCTGTGGCATATATTTGCACATTCATTGTTTCATAAAAATTAATAATAGGCGATTTTGAAAGATACGATTGTCATCGTTGGATTATGCAAGGATTCACAGATTTTGATGGCACTCTTCTAGCCTCCACTTTTCTATTAATATCGATGTTTTTATTTGCATAAAACCGTTATTTAAAAATCCATGCAAGTTCAAGGTGGTTTCTTCAACGAACCTTGACACATTATTACACAATACGAGGTTATTTTACCTATTTATAATTTTTTATAGTATCATAACGTGGCCCAATGATATCTACTTCATTGTGTGCTGTTCAGCACTAAATTGAACTCAAGGATTTAATATTATAGGACGTAGTTTTATGATTACAATGATCTGTATGCAATTAATTAAATTGAAATATAAGTACACACAACAGAGAGTTTTGTATTACATAGAAGTTTAGAGATTAAAAAAATAAATATGGTCCAAAAATTAATATTCGTAAAAGGTAAACGGAATACTTATGGTTTTAATGCAAAATAACTTAATACAAACCGGTAAATAAGATTTAAGTCTACAAGGCGGAAACATTATCTTTTAACTAACAAATAAATAATATTACAAAGTCTTTTAGATTAGGGTAAAACTTGTATTATGACTCTACAATAACAAAGCAATTACTTTTAATATAGTCTTTCAACTCGCTACAAAGATAACCATATATGACTTGACCATATTTTGTAGAGAGCATTATGAACTGTGGAGGTGTTACTTTGAAAGCACCGTATGTATGCACCAGGCATTCTAGTCACGTCCTGATTCAACAGCTTCTGTCGTAAAACGTGAAGTTTACCTCTATCAATCGCATTACCCGTGGATTTTTCTATTTGTCCATTGCATCGGTTCTTAAAGACGACTTGAAGGAGAGAGAGAGCAATGTAATAGTGACACGTGAAAGTCTTAAGTATTACTGTATGTTAAAACAAACCTTTATACATCAAGTGTATTGTACGCCCAGCTACCCATTCATGCGATAATAATAAATTATCCTATGAGTCATCGTAATCCTGTTTATGACTGTAAATTCAGTATCTCATAAACAGTTGATTGCAACATTTTTTTACAAAGTTGATGATCTGCTAAATCTGTAACAAGATTGGCTGTCATACCTCGCAAAGGAGTATTTAGGCTACTTCTTGATTACCTGGTTTACACTTGTCTTTAGAGTCCATACTATGTACAGTAAAACCTCAACGTCACTTAAATCTGGTAACCAAATTGTTATCCAGGAGCGGGACCTCTATAACCGAAATTGCCGCAATATTAGGGTAAAAAGAACTAGTTGATCTGTTTACCGTAGAGGATCGCTGGTGAGATAGGTGAGAGTCTATTAATTTTGATATCTTTTTGAATACTAAACATTAAGGAGGATTGTCTCTTCCGGTCTTCCCTATCCACTTTGACTGGAAGAAGTTGGAACAGATCTAGCCTTCCCTTCTCACAAGCTGGAATACATTATATAGTGGACGTAATCCTTGTACATGGATTTTTGACAAAAGGTGGTCCCTCCTACAAATAATGCCTTTGCTAAATATCATTACTCTCTAGAAGCAGCGCAAAGATATTTTGAGGACAATGGGGGTTCCTCACGGTTTTTATCTCCATTTAAAGGGCTAAAAGTATTTTTCAGCAAATTTAATCTTCCAATCCACATCGTGTGGAAAGCGAATACGTAAATGTGGGTTAAAGAGTCACCGATGCTACAGAAATAAAAATGTGTTTGTATTTTACTCTGCATCTGTAGTACTATTGTTTTCTGCACTATTGCAATAAACTCCATTTCATGCTTACGAAATATAAATATGGACTCTTTATTTTTTACTGAAGCACATGATTAAATTTAGGCCTGTAATTTGCATTTTTGTCCACCATGAAGTGTCATGTGACAGGGTAGTGTCATGAGATTGTGAGGCGAGAGGGGTCGTCCATGGGGAGTATTCGTGCTTCGAGTATGTCATTAAGGCGATATAGAGTTGATCACTTAGAAAAAAAACTGCTTAAGCTCTCACTTAAAATAACTTTGTGCTTGCTTCCACAGTGACACAGTGTTCAGAATGGGTAAAGTAGAGGGTAGGAGCCACCTCCTGTCGAGACCCCATGAGGAGGGATAGCGGGCATTATCTTCGACGTGTCACGTTAGAAAAAAGAGAAGCTCTAGTCCAACCTTTCTAATTAAAACAACAGAGGAAAGGACTCCACGCTAGCAGCAGCCTTTAACTCTAAGGGAGCTCAATCCACTCCAACATTCATCATAACAGTTCACTAAACTTATTCATCGACCCTTCCACCACAATATCTGGATATTTGTGGTATTTTATGCCATGATATGGATATTCGTTGGCTTGCCAAGATGTAAGTGACGCATTGGATTTTGCTGTACGCAGTTGATAACCTTTATTTTGTTAGTAGGATAGATGGTTGCAAAATATAAATTTTGATCCTAATGTCATATCTCCCTACAACTAGATCTGTATCTGTGTATTTATAGACTGAATTTGATTGCACAATAGTGGTTAATACACATTTATTCCGTTATCTATGATCAAATCGAAACCATTTTTATGAATCTTGAAATTTTTTAAGGGTGTCTGTTTTAAAACATTTTTCAAAAGGAAATTTTTTTATTTTCAAGGAACTAAAAATGTTCCTCCACATTCTTTAAGCGCCCTGTATACTCACGAGAAGTTACGTGTATTACAAATATTTATCCAACTTTATCCATATAAATCTTGGGCTAGTATAAATATAAAAAAGACCTATAATCAATTAAACCTTTCATTTATTTTAGATTTATTATTTATACGTTTATATAAAATTTTTATAAAAAAATCAGACACTTTTAGTTTACATATGTTTATATTTTTTTCTCGTGTTCCACAACTTACTAATGACATTCACACTACCTTCAGAGTGTGAACAACAGGTGATGTAACAAATGAAAAAAGACGTATTAATTAGTTTGGAAATTTTGGTCGCTCCATTAAAATTCGTCCATGCAAACAAAATTCACCAAAATAATTTCTATTTATGCTACTAGAAACCGATTCCTGGGGGAAATGCAATGCACCGCAATGGATACACACATTTCATATGGTTCTTAGGCGTATAATTGCACAGCTGCAGTGACAGCACATTTATACTCGTGTGTCAGTAAATAATTATTATGTTCTAAAACCCTACGACGTCTTCCGTATAGACGTCTCGGTTCTTCTAATCGGTATTTTCGTTGCTCGTAATTTTCTTTCACTACACGATGTAACGCACGCTGCTGCAAATGTTTTAGACGTCGAAAAATCTAAATCACATAACCTTTCTGTTCGAATAATGCTGATATAGATAAACAGGTTTAATTTTAAAAGGAGGGAAATTATTCATCAATTTGTATTAAAATCAAATATTGTTTTGATTTGAACCTTCGTTAATTTTATACGAAACTTTTTATTCTTACTCTTTGGAATTTTGATGAAACATCAGCTGTGAGGAATGGCTTACTACTCTTATTATGATACTTCGGATGTTATATATTATACGTCATTGACCAGGTGTCATTTACTATAAAATGTAAACAAAGAAAATAATAAATAAATATTTACCATGTAGCACTTTTCTTTTTGTAACAATGTATATCGTCGTTTCCATGAAAACCAATTTTTAAATTCTCAAACTTCAAAATATTTGACATAGGCATATTCATATAAAGCATGGAAATTAGTTTTGCTGACTGCTAGTGAGAGATTTAAACGGTTAGTGGACGTAAACTCTGTCATAGTCTATGATTCGGAATTTCACCATCTCATCGCTAAGGGACCACGAGGATCAGCCTGTCACCTCTTCTAAAAGGTAAATATAAATATTTGGTACTTTGGGATTATACCGACCACACCCAGAAATGAATCGTTATTTGACATTTTGCTTCTACTGATTACTAGATTAGCGTAGAACAATATTCAAAAATACTAAATTTCTAAAAGTTAAACCTATTATAAAGTTTATTACACAGACTAACATCTTAAGTTACCTACTATTCACACTACATACATTATTGAGATATTCTTTACAGACATCATCATGAGACTATGGTACTGTAAGAATTAATTAGTATTGGAATTAGCACTGATAAATAATAGCAATAACTATGGTACTCCTAGTTGTAGTTGCTTACTCGGGAACTTTTATTACTGTCAGTCCCTTACCTTCTTACCATTTACAACTTTCTTTAGAGATATACCGGGCTTATTGCTCTCCTTGAATCTAAAATAAACCCATGTTAAAGTGTAACTAGCATTAAAATGATTTATTGTTTTTTTTTTCACGTTATGCTGTAACTTACCCACCCTATAAAGTTCTAATTTTTGTATTTTTGTTTCCGGCTGTCTCACAGTTCTAATACTTTAATATCTTATATGCGTGCCCTATAATATTCCTTCTTATTGCTACATACCTATGTAATAACATACTCCCGTAACTCTTCCTAACCCCGATACATTTTCCATCCTGGTATAAATTTGGCTACTTAATAAATCGAGGCCGTTTAATTATAATATATCTATCCCTAGTTTAAATGTTTTTTTATCCATCCGTAACTGTACTTAATTTTCAAGTTTACCAGTCTAGTAATATTTATAAAGAATAGCTCGATCAGCATTATTCAGCTTTATTATGTCAATTGTCTTGGGCAAGTGGTTTTTATTTTTTTGATGACCTTATAAAATACAATCAGGAGGAGAGTCGTTACTGTACAAGGTCGACGTTACTTATGAAAATACTGATGGTCACTGGCAAGTTTTGAACTCATATCCAAATTCCGAGGTTTTCGTATTCTGATAAACACCCGTGATTATAAATGGCCCATCCCGCCTTTAGCTTTTAGCCAATAAAACAACTCCTGAAATTTTCTTTGCTACAAATACTATGATTAACTCCTTGTTGTGTATGATTTAAATTTCAGTATCTCAGTGATGATTGCTTTCTGCCATTTGTATGTGATATAAATATGAAGTTCCAATAAATAAGTTTCCTTACCCAATTACATGCCTTCTCCAAACAATACATAGCATTGTGTCATTGGTACTGATTACTGGATGTGTTTCCTGATCTTGTTCAACAGATCAGTAAACACTATCGTTTTGAGATTGAACTCAGTTGTATTTGTTAGCAGAATAAGCAGGAGTGACATTACTGTATTTATTGACCAAATTACTTTTTCCAAATGAACAGGTAAGTTATAGATGTTGAAAAAACTTAAAATTTAATAAGTCATTTGTGATTACTTTTTCATATATACCATAATATTTATGTAATTAAAGTGAGTATTCTTTATTTTGTTAATGACTTTTAGCTCATTACTTAGAAATTAAATTACTTTCATATTATTACATTTACTTCAATATTATTATTCATTTTTACGAAATCAATAATACACAGAGGTAATATAGTTGCTATTAGACAGAGGTAAGGCTTTTCTTAAGTTACTACAGTTTATTCCGCTACAGATAACTAACTACCTTTCTCCACATATATAGGCTACTAAACCTTATTCAAAGTACGTCAATAGTTGACAACATTCTTTAGTTTTGATAAACACAGGGTGGATTCCATCGAAGAATTCTTCAAATGACAGTAATTTCTCTAATACCAGAGACAATAAACTACTAATATACCATAAACCAGGGTCACTTGTAGATAGAAGTATGCAAACGTAAGATTAGAAATGTCAGTAATTGCAACACAACCTGTCTCAGCTAAACATTATTGACGAATTTCTATGAAATATCTTCCAGTTAAAGTCAACAACAAAAAATCATAACGAAACAACGAAATACATGTATTGAGGGTGACTGGTAGAGAGAGGACTGACAGCTCTAACTCAGCCTCTTCAATAAAGGAGTTTTCCATAAAGAAATACCGGAAGAGGAGAATGGAGAACGCCTCAACACAAGTACGTTGAGATAGATTATTCCAAGAGAGAGTTAAGAGGAGGTGGAAGCAGATGGGAATGTATTTGATCCAGCTAATCAGGAAATGTACCGATGCAAAGCGTTTGTGATCGTGTATTGAGCCGATAACTACTAAGACTGACATCAACTTTTAATAGGTCTAAATGCAGGGCAAATCGTGGAAGTCACAATGTGTTTTGTGCCATGCTCATCTTAAGATGTATCGCGAAGAACGAGACAAAAGGGTTTAAGGATTTTGTTTTCTATGAATGGTGCAGAATGGACCTCCAGATTTTCAGGAAATCCTTTCTTGATTGAATACTATACATAACTTTGGATAAACCAATAATATAAAATAAAATTACTTCAAAAAACTAATTATCGTAGAGTTATGAACGAGTTTAGACTGGTTTTATTATAACCACTAAGCTAAGTTGGTTGCCACAGCTTGAGCTTAAGTTTGTGAGTGATGAAAGAAGCAAATCAAATGACTTAAGCAGGAGTGAACTAAATGATGCCAGTAGCGTATATTATATAAATTTTCTTCAGGTATCAAAATCCCCTTAAGATTAAGCATGCACTAAAATGAAAATTTAATGAATGGTTAATGGTAAACGTATAAAAGTCATGGTGCATAAATTAAGCTGTACGTTAAATCAAAAATACTGAAACAAACATTTGAGAATCAAGAGTTATTGATGCACACCAACAAAATGAGTGGAACAGATTGTGCACTGAATATCACTTTCACAACCCACCAGAGATGACGAACGGCTGAGGAAAAGTAAAAAAAGCAATCCCTATACCTTAGGTAGCTTAGGCAATACGATTTTGTTTTTGATCTTAGTTTTAAAGTGTGTTCAAGTATAGAAGTAATCTTGCTTCAAAAAAGGGCTGACGTAGCGTTGGATCTATTTATTTAATGTATGAAGCCTGAAATATTTTAATTATGAGGACTGTGCTGCAAAAGGTTTGTCTTTTTAAACTTTGCCCATGGTGGTATTTTAGAACCAAAGGCATGTAGGAACAGAGGTGATCGATATAAAACGAGACTTATACTATAAGCAGTTAAAGAACTTTACAATAAGCTTAAGAATAGAGATGAATGTCAGTTTTACTGATATAAAAGAGGTTTTCTGCCCAATACAACGAAATAAATTCTTTTAACGGTGTATTATATTGATTTAATTTCACTTAATGCAATACTCTTAGACCATCAAATGTTATGGAAGGAGAAAATTACACAATGCATTACCATCTTATCTGTAAGCGTGATTATTTTTTGTTACGATAAATTGCATTGTGTGCTACAGTACACATTTTTCGTGTAGTGTTTTATATTACGATTGACGAAATTTGAGTATCTAAAAACTCTGCATCACTTAGATTATCAGCGTACTGAAGTCAATTAACTGGAAATAAAAAGGAAGTTCTTATAGGAAACTTATTTATTTACTCGTAACTTATGTTGATTTTCACCATTCAATCTGATGCAAAAATCATTTTTACAAGCATTTTTGAGAATAGGCCTTTTCCGGACTCAATCTACTCTCTGACTATATATTTAGAGTAAAATGTTAAATGCCTAAAAATCAATAGTATTGACATTTATTTGAGCTATAATTATTTATTGTGTATACATATTGTTCAAATCATGCATTTAAGATCCAGTTCTACTTCGTTGTATAGAATATACATATTTACTTTTAATAGTAATAACCCTATTTATTGTGCATAATTTACAAGGACTCTAATTGTAATAATATTCTGACGTTTTGTTTCAGCATACAGGTTTACTTTACGTTCTCAATGGGAGGAACTTCAGTACCGTAAGTCTTTGAAACATGTCAGATATGAGTTTTCACGCCATTCTGAAACAACTGTTTTGGTCACATGTCTAGATTGTTACAGCATTATGCCATAAGTTTGAAAGAGAAATAGGCATCTTCTTGGTATCATATTTGTGATTCGAGAGTCTTGTTCTGATTATTTTCAGGTGGCCTCGGTCCTACGTTGATCCGACGTCCTCTCTGTGACACTTCTCATCATATAACACTTCTTCACGTGTGTTGCAAAACACGCAAAGTATGAAAGTTGGTTGAATGGAAAAAAGTGTGAATGAGTGAGTGCGTGTAGAACTACATTTAACTACGACAAATAATTCTTCACTACACAACACTTTCAGGTATACTATATTTATCTCATCATATAACCACTTAAGTTTACGCATTGTTGTATGAATTAATGTTTACCAACACATTCTGTCAATATATACTGCTTTCTGAGATACTACCTTAAACAAATTACTTTTTGGAAACACCATCTTTTTAAAAGTTCATAAGATATCAACTGAAATGTTTAATTAAATATAAAAACATGCTTTTTCTGAATGTTCCAGGGTGATGCGGTCTATGTGGCAGGAGGTCGCCCCACTTACACAAATACACACACTACACATACACTAGGTAATGTATTGGTTTAATTAAAATATATAGTAATTTTACTACAATGGTTGTTTCAGAATGGCACGATATTATTAATTTTTAGAGTATACTTGTAGTTGAGAAACTTTAACAGACTTAATTTAATAACTTTAATTACTCTTTTTAGAAATTAATTATTGAGTTTAATAGGTTACGATTTAATTCATAATCTTAGAGGGACAGTGTATCCTTTTGTGTTTTCTTGTAATGTTTCTCTAGCGTTTCTGCGTCTGCAAACTATGGGATCGTAACGATGGTGTTCGTTTATGTGTCGTAACAATGGTGACGTGTGCACGTGTGTGCTCGTGTGAGTGTTCCCTTTCGTCTCCACTTACTTCTAGAAATCAAGAGAATTCGTAAAGTAAGGCTGCAGTGGAAAGATGAATGTAGCCATTTCCAAGCAGGCTATAAGATTAAACATATACTAACATGTACTGAATACTATCTCATTTTCACGTGTAACACAAGTATTATTTTAAATTTTTTAAAGTTCAACTTAAAATATAAATGAGACAGAATGAAAATTAAAGTATGGGTCAAATTCAAATGTCAGGTGGAATGTCAAACATAAGTACGTTTTAAAAATTAATTATAACAGAATTAATCTTGCAAAATACTTTTAATTGCATACGTAAAGGATATGATTAGTTCATTATAAGCGGTAGAAACCACTAAGAAAATCATGTTAAACATATAGTATAGAAACTTATTTTTAAAGTTATGATTTTCATCTAAGCTCAAATGTTATTTAGTAGCTTAAATAAATTTAACTGCTAAATAGGTTACTGAGTGTTAATTTTTAGAACCGCTGACTAATTTGGATAAATCGATTTTTACAGTTTTGAAAGTTTTTTTTATCCAGAGAAATATTGATAATCGTCTCGAAATCGTTTTGAATTTTTTTTAATAATAATAATATTTCTGTTTCACGTCTATTTTAAATTAATAAACAGCTAAATATGTAAACATTGAAAAATTAAAACCGTAAAATGTATAAAAGTAATTATGAATGTAACTTACCACACGTGGGAAAGTCTAGAGCAGGTTCCGGCAACAAACAAAACTGGCTCTAATTTGGGGCATTAGCTCTTAACAAAGGGTTTTATTAAATTTGCAAGCTCACAACGTTTTGTTTTTCCCAGAATATTTCATTGTTTTGCAGCAAAAGCTTGAACACTCGTAGGAAATTTCTGATAATCAAGAAGGTAGGATAAGGAAAAAAACTATAAACTGAATATTTTATTGTGCAGTAATCATTGCATTTTTTTATTGCAATTCATTTTTGTTTGTATTAATCAAAGAATTGTAACTAAGGATTAGTTTAAATATCTCACAACCTACAGGTACCCAATTACGTAATTACTTATATAGTTTATTATTACTACCAATGTCTTACACTTGATATTTATTTTAAATAATATAACTTGTATAAATATTTTCAAACTGTCTTTATGGGGAAAACAGGATGTTAAACTTCATATTTTGAGTAATAATAAATCAAGTGTTTTAAAATACACAAAAATAATAAGTACATTTTTGAATTATTTATTAAAAATATTGGGTAGTAAATTACCACATCACATAACTGTCAGAAACTAGAATGACGTATTAAATCACAAAAGTTAATTGGTATAAATATTAATAATTATCATTATTCAATGTGTTACACTCAGGCTGTGTGCTGTTAAGGAATAAAAGATATATTTACTACTTGCATCACGCAATAGTTCTCTCCATAAATTTTACTTTTCAAAACATTTAATTAAAATTGTAATATTCCTGGTGGTGTTATCGATGAATCAATTGCTACCTTTTACAAAGTTTGCCTACATGCTAACTTCGTATCATTTAACTGATAATATCTTCATTTCAATATCCTGACTTTGATCAAAAACTGATCTCAACAACAAAATGACTGGCATCTCGTAATGATCAATTTGAGAAGCAAGTTATTCAGAAACAGTGTTTTTACCTTTACTGGTACCTAACTCTATGTATCACATTATTTTAATACATACAATTACAGTTATATACTAACACTCCACACAGTTGGTTCATGAGCTCAAACATTCTATTTAATTTTTTATGAAACTTTTTTCATTAGTATCATGTTTTAATTTATTTAGGTTTTGGTTTGTATATAAAAATAAGTTTAATCAAATCAAATAGTATTTACATGTACCAAAACTTGTAATCTTTCATGTTCTTAACAACTTACTGTTATTATATGTTAGGGAAAAACTTCTTTTTCTAAATTTTTTTATGTAAGTTTGTTTATCTGTGAAAGTTGAAGTAACCTCCATGTCCCATTCCCTTACTGCAAAGTCTAAAACCTGATTGGTCACGTGAAATGCTGTAGACTATGTCCGTTTGAAGAAATGTAGCAAGGCAAGATTTTACTGCAATTTCAGTATTTTTAACGCTCTAGAATCACGAGGGTAGTGAAATAGCGGAATAACAAATTGTTAAAAACCCAACTTAACCAGCTGGTGACGAAGACATTTAGAACTTACAGTACTCCCGATAATAGGGTGAGTTCTTACGAGTATTTGTTTACCTATCGCGTCGTTTCAACATCAGATATTACAAAACTACAAAATAGCTCTGTCTGTATTATCCGGTACGTATGTATCTAGATGAAGAGGCGTTCTCATTGTCTCATTTGGTGCAACTAAATCAAAATTAATTTTATTTCCAAACTCTTTTAAACACAAAGTAATTAAATTTTACAGCATATAAAACAACGGCTATGCGTGCTATTCAGTTTTAATTACATTTTTACTGATAACAATCATCGCATAATAATAAAATAAGAAATGGTTTATAAATAAAAAAAATAATTAACCATTGTAAAAAACAAATTAAATAAAAGTAAAAGTTTTACAGTTTACACAAAAATATACATTATTTAATTTTAATAACAGTATGAATGAAATGTTATGTATTTTTTAATGACACAATATGAATTAAATACTACAAAGCATTTTAATACACTGCGGTACAACTATTTCTTGCAAATATGGAAAAACTAATATTATATTAACACAGAGACATCATTAATATAATTATATTATATTAATGATTGCGACAATCGATAAATATATCAGTAATTTCAGTAACTGAAATACATTCTTTGTATTTATTGTTAGTGGTAAGGGGGGTGAGGGGAACAGATGGTCCCTGGCAGTAACCAGCAGATTGAAGCCACTGACAGGTTGTCCTGCAGGTCCCTTATCACTGAGGACAGTGCCTTTACATTGTGTAGGTGACATAGCAAGTGTTCGTAAGGTTAATAGACAGTTATTTTAAAATTATCTACATTGAAAATCGCACATAATTTCTTGTAGAGTATCTGTGAGGATGGTAACTTTATGAGAGTAGTTGTAGACCAGTACATTCATAATAAATTTTTGCCTAATTGTAATATATCAGTTTCCACAATTAAAAGAGTAGGTGAAGAATGTCTTTGTTTATTGCGAGTTGATATAAAATTCATTGCATCATGTCCTGTACTGTTTTGGCCTTGCTGTATCTCTTGAAACTGGCTTAGACTCTAAATGACAAGCGGCAGAAAAGGAAATTGAAATAGAGCTACTCAAAATTTACATAGGATTTATCCCTAACTACCTTAACTGTGTTGCATGCATTAGATTATGTTCATTTGCAACATAGTAAATAAAGCTTTTAATATACTCTCATAGCTATGTGTAGAAGGAAAATAAGAAAAATATAACTGACATATAAATGGAACATTTAACATTGAAATATATTGTGAAGAGAACAGGATTTTTCCGGACACTTGCCATCGTTTAGTGAAAGAACAAATCAGTAACAGTACGTTTCGAGATCAGCAATCTGATCTCTTCTTGAGGTAAATAACTAACCCAATACATAAATACAACTTAGGTTAAAATAAACAAATCATACCAAAGCGTTGTGACGCGCCTCACTCAAGAATCACAACCACCATGTCGTGTGTTAACTTCACTAACTCTAAACATGCACTCAATATAAACTATACACAATACTAATCATTAAAACTGAACTACAGAATACATGTAACAATACGTCTGCATTCGTCTACCAACCACTTACGACTGAACAGATTCCAATAGCAAATGGCAATCGTCACGGCAGAAAGAAACAAGATGGCTGAAATAAAAAGGAGAGAAACAGGAATGGGCCTTTTTTATTATTATTAGTTCATGCCAGATGAACTTTTTAAAACTATATTGTGACTCCTCATTGGTTTAGTACAAATATCTGATCCATTGAATACTTTTGGTTTTCTTTTTAGTTCATTTTTTAGAATTGGCAACCAAAGAGGCCAAATCTCGACTGACGGTTGACTGATAGGTTAATATGCCAATCAATAGGGTTTTCTAGAGTTCTATACGAACTAAAAGTATCACTCTTGTTAAGCTTATCCAGATTCCATGTAGAATTTTATTAATCCTTTAAAATTATCTACATATTCAGAGAAAGATATATTATTATATTTATAATTTCTTCATCCGAAAAAATGAATGTTATGATTTAATAATAATTATTAAATGTACAATACAATAATTAAAGAAATTAATGTCGTATTCTTATTAGCTACAAAATCGTTAGATTTATTTATCAACCCAAATGGAAGACATAAGTATTTAGTTCAAATAATTAATGAAATCTCTCTCTCTCTCTCTCTCTCTCTCTCTCTCTCTCTCTCTCTCTCTCTTCTCTCTCTCTCTCCCTTTCTGTATTTAATAAAACATAGACTATATTGTTTATACAAAGCGAGACATTGTTCAATGTGTGAAAACCTAGAGGCAGTTTAATTACAAATGCCAGTATCTTTTGGAAGGAGTTTTCTGAATAACGCTTTTGAAATGAAATATTGCCTCCATTCGAGAAGTGTTCTTTTCTTTAGCCTGTCAGAAACAGTATTGTTTTAATGTATTCTTTAGAAACGTAGTAAGCTTCTCTAAATCTGTTTACAAACACTTAGTGTTGTGGTAACACCCATTAATAGAAATTCCTGAAATGTTTTTTTTTTTTATATTCTGTCATGTAAATATTCATTACAAGATAGGAACACTCCACATTTGTCTTATTTGTTAGATAATTTTCTTTTAAAATTTGCCGTTCAACTCGCTTCTTTTGACGTGGTCCGTGGTTTAAATAAAACCTTATAAGATTGGATTGAGTATGTTTTTATATTAAATCTTTTATTTTATGTTTTTTTCATTATCATCATCATTACCGTCAAACAATGTTAAATGTTCGCTAACGCTCAGCCAAATCACAAGTAGTAACATAGACCACCATCGAACTTGAAATCCTTCATATTTAGGAAACTTGATGCAACATAATAATTGTGTAGGACAGTTTGTTATTCAGACAGACAGACAAATATACAAAACCATTTCCTCAGCCCTCAAGTGGTAAGGTTCTCTAACGCTCAACCAACGAGAGATTTTGTAAATGAGAATACCCCCTCAACGGCGATAATCTTTGTTCTGAATCGATTGGGTTCAAAACCACCACTATCTGTACGAAGTACCAATATTTAATATCAAAGAGCTTGCAGATAAAATCACATCTATTACCCATTACTAATTGTCAACTGAAACAAGCTTGACGTATATATTACTTATGCATTTAACATAGAACAAATTTAAACGTTTTTTTAAAAACAATAATGGAAATTGATGTGAGATTTTTTTGAGTTTGAAGATATTGTATTGTTGTACCTGTCACGAAAGAAAGAACACAAAGTAGGTTTCAAAAATTTACCTCAACTAAATAGATTTTACAATTTGTGGCGGTAGCCTTTTTATATTAATAATTAATGCATAAGTAATACGAATGTTTAAGGCAACACGAACTTTGTATGAAATGTGATATCAGATAGGTATCACCTAAAGTATCTCATACTAATGAAGACTGAGAGAGTATATGTGGAAAAAGCATTTGAAAACTGCCTGAAATTAATAATTTGTTTCAAAAGACCCTTTGCTAATAATCTTTCAATGGAAATAAAAAGTAAAAAAAAGCTTTGAGGATTTAAGAAAACCTTGTTGGATGTTAGCTGTATGGACATATTACATCTTGTACGCCAATCCATGTATAACTGATTATAAATAAGGTAGGTATGTATGTCATAACCTATTAAATAAACATTGTCTCTACGTCTGCCTACCATAGTAACCAGTTACCTTGATACTATGTCATATTTCCGTTTCTTAAAAAATCAGTAGATAAACTCCACTTATTTACCTTAATTTCATCAAAATACTAGGGTAATTTATTGACCGTTTGAATTCACCACGTCGGCTGAAAATTATTTCCTTATCAAGCTCAAAAGAACCTTATAAATACAGCAAAAAACATTATCAAACTTTTCTTTATTATTAGTTTGATTTATTATCCAATATATAAATTTTATAGTCATTTTTAGAGATTAGATTAGGAACACTATTGCGTAAGAAATGAATTATGTACGTTTTATGTTTAAATATATTGAAAAATTGCTATTGTTGAGATATGACTTTTATATATTGAATACCTTGTATGAGATAAATCTATGAAAATGTTTCAATTCCTTCTAAAGGAGGAAAGCTGGATCAGGTCTTGTATCCTGGCAACATACTTCTGGCAAAGGATATTTGTAGGGCAACTATAATACTTGACACAGCCTCTCAAGTAACATTACTTAAATAAATCCAGTAATCACTAATTTTTAAGTAACCATCTTAAGAAATCTCATAATTCCTTGAAGGTCAAGTGTCTTTACCTACACCAGATTAATATAGCAGGTTTTGCTGGTTTAATTAATTCAAGCGCCTCGTTTGAAGTTTCTATTTAAGGCTTCTGGAAAGTTTTGCAAATCAATGCTCGTATTAGGATCATTAGATATGACACTCAGGGTAATGTATAATATTACGATGAATATAATATTACTTCAACAGACGATTCAATTCTTTTAAGTAAAAGTTTTCAATTTTGACCAGTTTAGCATTACAAAGTTTTGAAATTCTCTAAAAGTAATAAACAATATGCTAGATGAGTTTCAATTAAGGTGATATAGTATAATTAATTTTTTATTTTATAACTAAGAGAAATGTGTCTTTAAATGTTACACATAAATATTTTTGTTTTATAAAAAATTGTTAGTTTCAATTAACGATAACGTTAAGTATTTTTAGGATATATTGCTTGGAGTTACAAACTGTAATAAAATTACGAGTATATAAGTACTACTATTAAATGAAGTATTATACAAATTATGCACTTATGATGAAATACTTCAATCACTAAGCAAATTATCACATTTCCGAAACATATAAAAGTATAAAGTTATACCAATCCTAACATCTTAGAGATAACAAGAAATTCCTGCTCACTAAATATCGCTAATGTGAGACACAAATGTATCTATGGAGCGCCTTACAGCAGCTCAGGGACTTGTTAACTCGCCTCGCTTATCGCAATGTTATCATTTGTACCTGATTATATGTTGTTAGCAGAACCAGTAACAATACAAGATGTCTGAATGCTGTATAAATAGAGTTAGTTAGGTAGTAAGTTTATTGGAGCTTACTAGTATTTTACATCGTACTATCTTCGTGTATTATAAAGGCAATCTCATATTAAATTATAATAACTCATTGTAAAGATATTATGCTATATTAAACATAAGATTTTTTTTTAAAATAATTTTTAACCTTAATAATTGAATTCGTTCAATACAAAGACGAGCTAGTAATGTAGCAGGCACGATTCTCGCCTCCTATTATTCAGGTCTGAACAAGCATCTACAATGACAACACGTATCTATACACACGTTTTCCCTGGTGTTAGTCTGACATGACCCCGCCATTACGTTGACAAGTACGGTGCTGTTTGTTCTTTATTTTGGACTGTGTGAACTCTTTATAAATTCCCCGGTTCCAGTTCTTGTGAAACATACAGGTATCATGAGGCAGCTTTTGTTCCTGTTGCTAAAAAATTTGCCTAAACTTGCTTAAAAAATTTTTCTGGGCAGAAGGCTGGCAACTGCATTTAACGTCATTATGTAGGATTAAATGTCAGGGCACGAAATTATAACATAGTCCCCCAAGGCTATGTTAGTTAATTCTGTGTTAACCAGAGATAATTTTCACTCTGAGAATGCCAATTGCTAAATTACAGATCCCTTCATCAACAGATTACTTTAATATTATTTGTAACACTTGCTATGTTGCTGCCTGTAATAAGTTTAATTTTCAAAGCTGCGAATGCTTTAAATTATATACGAGAAAAACAGACTTTAATGAATATTTAATTTGCAAGGACCCATTAAACCTCTTTAATGACTCAATTAAAGCAGGTAGTTTTTGCAGGATAAATTTTGGTTTATTAACTCACATTTTCCTGTGTACTACTACTACTACTACTACTACTCAAAATACTAAAGCGTGTTACACATGATAACGCGGTTTCCTATGTTTATATACTAGTAGGATTGTTTGGCTTAAAATTTTGGCATACACTATTTTTATTAAATACTTACTGATATAGTTATGAGGTGGACCTTTCTCAAATTGAAAATTCAACAAGAAATGTCTGCTTCGATGTTTCTTTGTAGAAAATTTAATTATGCTGCAATAAAGACCAACGAGGCGGATTTCATATGAGAAGTAACAGATTTGTTGGATAACATTCATTGGAAAATCATCCTTCAAACGTCCTCACATATGCCTCACCTTCATCAACGTTTACTGAATAAATGACAATCAGGAATCGTCAATCTGCGGGTAGGATTGATCACAAAGTGGTAATGATTTCTCAAACAAATACTCATAAAGGGGAGAGACCGTGGAAGACTGGATGCTATATGATTTTCCTCTGACTAGGACTAGGTTGTAAAGGGCATTCGTACTATATTATATCTCAACATTCTTATCAGATGTACAGTTTACATGAGTGGATCGAATATACGAGGGTTTTGCAGAAAAGAATAATTGATGTCTGCTTATTTGACAGAATGTTCTCCTTGAAGCTATTATAGTGGAAATATGGTGTATTCTTACAGGTTTATTATCTCTTACAGTCCTATTATTTGTAATTCTTCTTTTTTAAAGTTGTGTCCTAGAGAAAACTCTCCATTAGGCGTATTTTTAATCCTCAGAATTTAAATTTTTTTTAGCTTTTGGACTTTCTAACTATTATCATACATACGGTTGCCATAAGTATTCACAGTACATAGGTTCAGCCTAAACACCATATGTTAAAATGAGGAGGAAACCTATTTGTTTAAGTAACGGCCTGTTAAGACTGTCATTGTCTTTAATTTTACTTTGTTGGAAGTATTATCAAAATTATGTCATTATGGTAGTCATCATTGAAAAAACACATTTACAGTTAAAAATGTTGAAATTATGAATGCA
Organism: Homalodisca vitripennis; assembly: GCF_021130785.1. NCBI lineage: Eukaryota > Metazoa > Arthropoda > Insecta > Hemiptera > Cicadellidae > Homalodisca > Homalodisca vitripennis. Next base: position 15,459,923 of record NC_060208.1, read on the forward strand.
ATACACGTTTTAGAGAATTTTTTCCAACATTTAAATTTTATTATTTGTCCATTATTACATTTTTCTTTTTGACGTTATAAAATTTTAACCTACTCCTATACTGTTCTGTATGTTAATTGGTTTGCTTCCAATTAAGCTCGTTACAGAATGTATTTTACTGTTCATTATGAGGAATTTAAGACAACAAGGCAGATACAGTTATCCTTGCAGGAAGATTCATTTAGTCTGAAGTAAATTATTTTAGAGAATTGCGTCAAAATAAAACCGAATAACAGTTTCTGAAAGGAAAGATACACATATGGTTAATTTATCATGTGAGTTTCCATTGAAACCTCACGTATGTTTCAGGAGGGTCATGTTATCCACCTATTTTTACCTAACTCTTTTAGCCATAATGATGGTACTGTATTGAACGTTCTCTCGTTCTTTTACTTCAATTCTTTCATTTAGCTAGAGATAGGTTTAGAAGACTCGTATTTCTTACTTGATATATATGCTATGTTCATTTTTATCTCTATATTACAAAAATTTCATTAAATTTGTTTACTTTCTTACATAATTGTATTGTAAATGAAAAAATTACTAAACACATTTTTTTATCTAGTTGTAGTATATTTTTATCGAATGTTTTAAATGGACTGTCCTTTTAGAAGCATGCATTTACTAGCATAATATCTTGTTTTAATTTATTTAATTTAGGGCAAAATAAGATATAGATTTTATTTCACAGTTCCAAGAAAAATATCTTAAACAATCTCCTTTGAAAAAACTGGCTATATACAAATTAAAGAGTTTATCTGTGATCCAATAACAGTAACGAAAAATTTCCGAGAAACTTATGAAACTCCTTCACTGTTTTATGACAAATGAAACACAAGTGTTGACAAGGATATGTCAAAACAATTTTGTTTAACTCTCTACATATTAGTTAAAACTAATTTAATAGTCTAATTGTAAAACGAGGCCCTTTAATAAGGCTTCTCTAGATGCTTTAACTTGGCTCAACTAATTCAATTATATCTCATTTAATAGAAATATTGCACTATTTACAGAAAATTACTTGAATTTAGTTTTAATATTAAATTTAAAGTAAACTTCTATGGGTATTTTAACGGTATAAACAAGTCGTTTTGCCATGTTTTAACCATTTAAATTTTGGAATGAAAGTTTTCATATTACAGGATATGTTTTAAAATGGAGGAAATTACAGTATCAGCTCTAGAAAATCGAATCGTACCCACGTCATTTATACACCGAGTACTATGTACGTGATTTATATATATATATATATATATATATATATATATATATATATATATAAACCTACTAAAACTTTTCAATATCTAAACTACAACAGTTGTCACCATGTATATGTAAAAAGATCAATTCCAAAAAGCTTGGCTACACGAGCAAATAAATTATGCAGTGAGTGAGAAGATCTTAAAAATTACTTTAGTAACATATATGATGCTTTTTTAAAACGAGGATATCCTGAGAAGCTATTGAATGAAAAGCTACAGCTCAATGAAAGTAACCTTAATAATAAATGTCAAAAAGAAATATTATGATGAGCCTAAATTAATAACACAATATCATCCTGGTCTCTACAAAATTAACAACATTTTTAAAGTAGCTTACAAAATTCTTCAAAATTCTCCACTGACAGACTCATTTCTAAAAAGTATTCCACGTATTTGTTTTTAAAAGACCTCCTATCATAAAGGACATTATATCGAAACCAAAATTACCAGCTGATTCTGATGTGGAAAATAAATTTAAAAGAGCACATCCATGTAATAAATCAAGATGCATGGTGTGCAATCAAATACAAGAGTCATCAAAATTCGAAAGTAGTTCAACTAAAAAAGTATACAAAATTATTGGAAATTTGACATGTGATACAAAAAAATGTAGTATATCAAATTCAGTGTAAAAAATGTCCAAAAGACTACATTGTCGCAACAACAAATAATTTAAGAATAAGAATGACAGGTCACCGTTATGATTTTAAGCATAATGATGAATCAAAACCATTAGTCATTCATAGTAAAATACACAAAGAATCTTTTGAAAATTTATATACAGTAAAACCTTAACGATCAATAAAAAATGATTCAAATACATCAAAATTAAGAAATTTAGAACAAGCATGTCACATTGTCACAAAATCTAAATTTCCCTATGGATTAAATTTTTGATAAATTTAAATCATCTGAACACTCATGACATCTTTACACCCACAGTTTGAACATATGTTTATCATTTCAAGAATATTATGCTTATTAATTTAATTATCTGTTTACATGTATGTTTTTAATTATTTTATGTGTTTTGTTATGTTGTTTTGACCTTAAGAAGCGTAATGCGAAATATAGTTAATTAATATTAATATGTTGGCCTTTTTCTACATATATATATATATATATATATTATATTTATTATATTTATTTTACCGTACTTAAAATCCTAAGAAAGCAGTAGAAATTACAGGAAAGTAATAGTATGAAATAAGGACTGTGGTGTAGACAGCGGAGTTGGCACTGAATCCCTCGGGCCCTATTAGCGAGTGAGTCACCTCCTCCCTGCAGTACGTTATACTTTATTGTTATGTAGCTTTAAACTATTACAAAAGCGTATATTTCCTCTTAAATGTACTTTTTATGAGTATTCTCAAATCGTAAATAATTTACAAGATTTATATTCTCACAAAGCAATAATTCATTTTGTATTATAATTTCTATGTATAAAACTTTATTATTCTAAGGTATTTTGGTTGCGTTAATATAGGATGACGTATTATATAGGACGTAATTTGATTAATATCTAGTGTATGCAAATTAATAAATTTAAATACAAGTCCACACCTGAGAGCTTTTGTATTACACAGTGGTTTATAGATTGAAAAATTAAATCTGGTAAAAAAAGAAAAATTAGTAAAAGGTATAATAAACATATTACTGTTTAGCCTACTTTTTTAATGCAAAGCAAAATTTTATACAAACCGCAATTGTAGTGACGTAAGAAACCGTAGGAAATATTTTTGGCATAAGAATATGTTAAGTCTGTAAAGCCGGAAATATAATCTTTTCAATTAATACTAAATAAATAATATTTCAAAGTATTTCAGGTTATATTTAAACATGACTGCAATATAAAGCATTTACTTTCAAATAGTCTTTGAACTCGCTATAAAGATGATTACATGTGGCTTCACCAAATAAAATTATGTAGAGATCATTGTGAACTGTGGAGATGTTACTTTGGACGCACCTTATGTCTGCAACAGGCATTCTAGTCACGTCCTCATTCAACACCTTGTGTCTTAAAATGAGGAAGTTACATCAATCGATCGTTTTAACCTACGATTCTACTGTTTTGGTGCATTAAATCGGTTCTTAAGGACGACTTGACAGAAGAGAGAGAGCAATTATTGGTGAAACGTGACAGTCATAAGCATCACCATATGTTAAAACAAACCATTATAAATCAATTGTATTGTACGCTCAGATATCCATTCATGCGATAATATCAAATTTTCCTATGACTCATCTTAATCATGCTTAAGACTATGTATTCTGAATCTCTAAAACAGTCAATTGGGACATATTCTTATAAGTTAATTATCTTTTAATTCATTTGAAACAAAATCTTTGCTCTCTTACCTTACAGAGAAGTATTTACTTCTGGCTCAGTTGATTTACACTTGCCTGTAGAGCTTATACTATGTACAGTAAAACCGATCTGTCACTTTCATCTGAGTAACTAAACAGATATAAATGAGTGGGATTTACTTAACCGCTAATTCCGAAATATTGAAGTAAAAAAGGACTAGTTGGTCTGTGTGCTGTTGAGGATGGCTGGTGGAATAGGTGACACTATAGTTATTTTAATGGCTTTTTCAATACTAAACGTTAGGGAGTATTGTCTCTTCCGATTTTCCCTGTTCACTTTGACTGGAAGAAGTTGGCAAAGAGCCAGCTTCCCCTTCCTACAAGCTGACATGACCGATATAATGGGCGTTATTCATCCTCATGGATTTTTGACAAGAGGGTACGCCTGCTCCAAAACTTACCGATGCTAAATATCATATCACTCTAGAAGCAGCGCAAAAATAATTTGAGGACAGTGAGCGTTCTCCTCGTTTATGTATCTCAAGTTAGAAGAATAAAATTATTTTTGAGCAAATTTAATCTCCAAACATCAGATAGTGTGAAATACGAATACGTAAAGGTGAACTTAATAGCCAGTCGGTGCTACAGGTATTAAAAATTGTCTTTATACTCGTATTTTCCCGAATATGTACCACAGTGCCAGGTTGTTAATAAAGTTACCTTGTTGCCTACAAAATATAAACACGGACTTTTTTTGGTGGAAGTACGAGCCACCTTCTGTCGATATCCTGAGTGGAGTGATAGCGGACACTTTTCTTGTTATGTCGTCTTAGAAGAAAGAGGATCCAGCTCTACTCCAGCCTTTCCAATTAAATCAAAACAGCACAAGAAATCACTTCACGTTATCACCAACCTTTAACTCTAAGGGAGCTCCATCCGCTCCAACAGTCATCACAAAAGTCTACTAGGCTTATTCATTCACCCTTCCACCTCGATATCTAGAGATTTGTGGTATGTTAAGCCATAATATGTATATAAGTGAATTGCCAAGATGAATAAGTGCACTAGCGAGTTTTTCTGTACCCAAGTGATAACCAAAAAGCTACAGTTACACGTTACATTGTACATTAGCTACATTTACATTGTAAGTTCAACTGTGAGTTATGAATCAGTCAAAAACGAATCTTTCTTCTGACGGTAGGAAAGACAGTTGAATAAGAAGAGAAAATCAGGATCATATGTCATATAACCCAACAATTAGATGCTTATCTGTTTATTTATTTATGGAATCGGGATGCACAATAGTGGTTAATACGCAGTCTTGCCTGTTTTAATATATGTTTTTTTAAGAATTTTTTCTCTTTTCAAGAAATTAAAAATATTCCTTCACATTCTTTGTAAAGCACCCTGTATACTAAAAATACTTAACATGTATCACAAATATTTACTGAAATTTATCCACATAAATATTGGGCTAGTATAAATATTTAAACTATAAACCGATAATCAATTGAATTCCCTTTCATTTATTTATACAGTTTTATAAAACTTAATTAAACATTCGGACACATTTAGTTTACATTCATTTATATTTTCTTTTTATGTTGTACTGTACACCTTAGAAATAACATTCACACTACCTTCAGAGTGCCAATAACAGGTGTTGTAACAAATGGAGCTAGCTAGTGGAAGTAATATACACTAATTGCGTTTCAAGTAAGGAATACTGAGTGTTATAATAATATTATTAATTAAAACCATACGTAGCACTCAGAGAATATCTACATTGTTAGTTTTTGGGTTTCAATTAATTATATTTATGTTTATAGTTTTGTAACGCTTTTACCAGTTTTAATTAAACTAAATGTGAATTTAAGCCAGTATAATTGAAATAACTGCATTAAAGCAAAGTGCTATTGGATTATTTAAGGTCTAATCTAAACCTTACTTAAGCAAGTTTATAAACAACCTTCCTAGTTATTATTAGAGGATTATTGTTTTTGAATTAAGTCAAGTTTCTGTACTTATTATTTTCAATGATATGGTATTGATATATGCAACAGTTCATAAAACTTCGTAATGTTATCACATTATAACTATTAAGGAAAACGGATATATTTAACGTTAATATTTGACTCTTTCGAATATGGGTGACTAGAAACCGATTCTTCGGGAAAATTCAATGCACCACAATTGGTACATACATTTCACATGTTTCTTCTGGGTTCTAAGGCGTGATATTGCACAGCTGCAGTGACAGCACATTATACTCGTATGTCAGTAAATAATTATTAAGTTCTAAAACCCTACGATGTCTTCCGTCATGACGTCTCGGTTCTCCTAATCGGTATTCTCGTCGCTCGTCATTTTCTTTAACTACACGATGTAAACGCACGCTGCTGCAAATGTTTTAGACGTCGAAACATCCAAATCACATAACCTTTCTGTTCAAATAATGTTAATATAGATATGTTTTAATTTTAAAAGGAGGGAATAATTATTCATCAATTTGTATTAAAATCAAAATTTGTTTTTATTTGAACCTTTGTTAAGGTACTTTGGGATTATACCGACCACACCCAGACATGAATCTTTATTTGACATTTTGCTTCTACTGATTACTAGATTAGCGTAAAAACAATATTTCGTCAATATAAAACAGGAATTGTCTTATCGCAAACCCCTCCCCATCCTCAGACAGAGGTCAAAGTCGAGCGGTTTAGTAGATAACGTGATTGCAGAGTCGCGTCGCTTTGTTGTACTTCCGTGTTTTACCTCTACATTTATCCAAACATAAAAATTCAACAAAAACAAACATTACCAAACTAAAACTAAACTCTTTATTGAAAAAAACACTAAAAACTTGTTTTTATTCTTGATCACATTCCGCCACCCAAATTGCGAGTGCCTCCGGATATCAGCGCGGGCTTCGGCAGCCGCGCTGATGTCAACGAAAGAAAAACATCCCTCGAGATAGTACCTATCAGTAAAATATCAAATTCTAGAGGGGCTGATCAGAAATATAAATTGAATTGTAATGGAAAGGCAATTATGTACCGTGCAAAAAAATGTGATGCCGCGCGGCCTGCCGTAATCGGGATTCTCGGGAAAGATAAGATAACAATACCGATCAAAATACCTGGAAATTCTTGTAAGTTTGTAATTTTGTAATTATAGAGTTGTTTTTTTCGTTCTATCGTGTTTGTTTTCTATAAATTTATATTTTTGTGTTCTTCATACTGGTGTGGTCGGTATAATCCCAAAGTACCTTCGTTAATTTTATACGAAACTTATTATTCTTACTCTTTGGAATTTTTGATGAAACATCAGCTGTGAGGAATGGCGTACTACTCTTATTACGATACTTTGGATGTTTTATAGTATCATTGACCAGGTGTCATTTACTATACAATGTAAACAAACAAAATAATAAATAAATATTTACCATGCAGCACTTTTATTTTTGTAACAATGTATATCGTCGTTTCCATGAAAAACCAATTCTTAAATTCCCAAACTTCAAAACATTTGACATGGAGCACATCCACATAAACCATAGACATTGGTTTGCTGACTGCTAGTGAGAGATTACAACGGTTAGTGGACGTAAACTCTGTCATAGACTATAATTCGGAATTTCACCATCTCATCGGGGACCAAGAGGATCAGCCTAGGACCTCTTCTAAAAGGTAAATATAAATATTTTGTTTATTGCCTCAATATTTACTCTTCCTATCTATATATACAGTAAGTAGTATGAAAATGGCATACGGTTATTGCTCTGGGTATTGTTTGTTGTAAAAACTATATAACATTACATTAATAAAGAAAACAAACACTGTGGTTAATCCACAAAAAACAATACAAAAGTATTTGTTTTAAATTTTAAAAGTTTGATTGTAATGGTTAACCCTATTAAACGAAAAATAATTTCTATTATTATCAAAACCACTAATACAACATTTCTAAAAGTTACACCAATTTTAATGTTTATTACACATACTAACATCTTAAGCTACCTACGATTCACACTACATACATTATTGAGATATCCTTTACAGACATCATCATAAGACTATGGTACTGTGAGAATGAATTTGTATTGGAATTAGCAATGATCAATAATAGCAATAACTACGGTACCCCTAGTTGTGGCGGCCTACTCGGAACTGTCTGTCCCTTACCTACCTACCATTTACTACTTTTTTTGGGGTTTACCAGGCTTAGAAATCTCTTTGAATTACTATTTAAAATAAACCCATGTTGAAGTATATCTAGCATATAAATGATTTATTGTTTTTTTTCCACGTAAATGCTGTAACTTACCCACACTATAGAGTTTCTAATTTTTGTATCCGGCTGTCTCATAGTTCTATTACTTTAATATCTTATATGCGTAACCTATAATATTTCTTCCTATTGCTATATACCTATGTAATAACATTCTCCCGTGACTGTAACCCTGATACATTTTCCATCCTGGTGGTTTGGACACTTAATAAATCGAGGCCGTTGAATTATATATCTATCCCTAGTTTAAATGTGTGTTTATCCATCCGTAACTGTACTTAATTTTCAAGTTTACCTGTCTCGTAATAGTTATAAAGAATAGCTCGATCGCCTTTTCTGCCTTATTATGCCAATTGTCCTTGGGCCAGTGTTTTTTTATTTTTTTTGAAGACCTTATACAATACAATCAGTAGGAGAGTCGTTACTGTACTAAGTCGACGTTACTTATAAAAATACTGATGTTCACTACTTGGCAAGATTTGAACTCAAATCCAAATTCCGAAGTGTTACTATTTTGATAAAATAACCCGTGATTATCAAATCAATGGCCCATTCCGCCTTTACTTTTTAGCCAATAAAACAACTCCTGTAATCTTCTTTGCTATAAATACTATGCTTAGCTCCTTGATGTGTATGATTTAAATTTCAGTATAAGTATCTCAGTGATGATTGCATTCTGCAATTTGTATGTGATATAAATATGAAGTTCCAATAAATATGTTTCCTTACCCAATTACATGCCTTCTCCAAACAAAACATAGCATTGTGTCATTGGAACTGATTACTGGACGTGTTTCTTGATATTGTTCAACAGATCAGTAAACACGATCGTTTTGATCTTGAACTCAGTTGTATTTTGTATCAGATTAAGCAGAATTGACATTACTGAATTTATTTATCAATTATGTTTTCCAAATGAATAGGTAAATTATAGATGTTGAAAAATATCATCATTTAATAATTCATTTGTAATTATTTTTTCTTGTATATTATAATATGTATATAATTAAAGTGAGTGTTCTTTATTTTTTTAATGATTTTTAGCTCATTACTTTAAAATTTCATTACTTTAATATTATTTCATTTACTTCAATATTATTATTCATTTGCACGAATGCAATAACACACAGAAGTAATATAGTTACTATTAGACTGAGGTAAGGCTTTTTCCTAACTTAGTATAGTTTATTCCGCTACAGATAACTAACTACCTTTCTCCACATATATAGGCTAGTAAACCTTATCCAAAGTACGTCAATATCTGACAAAATTCTTTAGTTTAGACAAACACAGGGTAGATTCCATCGAATAATTCTTCAAATGACAGTAATTTCTCTAATAACAGAGACATTAAACTACTAATCTATATATATAAAAGAAAAGTCGTGTTAGTTACACTATTTATAACTCAAGAACGGCTGAACCGATTTGGCTGAAAATTGGTAGGGAGGTAGCTAAGGACTGGGAGAAGGACATAGGATACTTTTTATCCCGTTCCCGATTCAGGATTCCGCCCCACTGGTCTCTAAAGTTACGGAAATACCCGTAAGAAATGCATTGCAGCAAACATATGTTATTAAGTGAAAGAGCCTGTTCAAATTTACTCAGCTGTTCTTTGTAAACATATATAATGCGACAAACAAATATGTTTATATAATTTAATTACTATTTTAAATTTCTTTACACTTATAGTTTGAAAGCATAGAGTAAGCTTAAGAGAAACAGCAAATTTTGTTTCAACTGTTTCTGCAATCACTGTTAAACATAGACTTTACTATCCAGATAATACAATTCAAATTTGACGTAAAGATTCACCTTTAACTGCAATATTTATTAATAATTAATATAAACCATGCTCGTGCTTGATCAGAAGAGCAATGCAGATATCAAAATTACTATCTTACATTGGCTACAAATATAAAGAATGTTATAAAACCAACCATACTGTAGTTGTTTTTTTTGACAGAAGTATGGTTCTCAAAACTCCGTGTGTACATATTCTCTCGATCGAGACAACAAAGCAAGCTCAATTATGGCATCGGAGATATAACTAATTTGATCCAGAAGTGATACACGCGCAAAGCCTAAAATAAAAACCATACGCAATTTCGCCTAACATCTGAAGCTCATAACCATTAGACTGTAATAATATGTACCTAAAATATGCCCATTTTCGTTTCAAAATTACATTGAGCGCCATCATTTATTACATTGTATGTGCGCTAATGAATTCCAACTTTTTGACTACCGTCCACGATGGTCTAATATAGTTCAATTGTATACAAAAATCATAGAATATTGGAGAAAAATTCCAGTTATTTCACAGGTGCATATTGAGACTGTTTTAAAATTTAAATCTTAAATAGATCATGAGCTTGGAATATCTTTCAGTGACTATCATTTATCTCAGAAGAGTAATAACGACGTTCAAAAGAAATATGCCTCCTATGTCCCAATTTTTCTGTAGGAAATCGTGTGCGAAGCCGTGGTATCTGGGTATTTGGTTGTAATTGGTATTTTATTGAAAATCAAGAGTTTTCGTTATAAAATACTACGAATTTATTGACGAACTAGCTGTTACCCATAGCCAATCGCGAATAATTGCTTTTATTAAGTAATATAAGGACTTCGGTTCTTAAGATTTGCGTGCGAAGCCGTGGGTAACAGCTAGTATACCATAAACGAGGGTCACTTGTAGATAGAATTATGCAAACGTAAGATTAGAAATGTCAGTAGTTGCAACACTACTTGTCTCACCTAAACATTATTGACGAATTTTCTATGAAATATCTTCCAGTTAATGTCAACAACGAAAAATTATAATGAAACAAAGAAATACATGTATTGAAGTTATATTGAGGTTGAGTGGTAGAGAGAGGGCTGACAACTCTAACTGCGCCTCTTCAATAAAGACGTTTTTCATAAATAAATACCGGAAGTGGAGAATGGAGAACGCCTCATTACGAATACGTTGAGATAGATTGTTCCAAGAGGTAAGAGGAGGTGGAAGCAGATGGGAATGTATTTGATCCAGCTAATCAGGAAATGTACTGTTGCCAAGTGTTTTTTTATCGTTTATTGAGCCAAATAACTACTAAGGCTGACATCAACATTGAATAGGTCCACTGCAGGACTTACCAAACCGTGGAAGTCACAATGTGTTTTGTGCCATGCTCATCTTAAGATGAATCGTGAAGAATAAGACAAAAGGGTTAAGGATTTTGTTTTCTACGATTGGTGCAGAATGGACCCCCAGATTGTCAGGAAATCCTTTCTTGACAGAATAATATACACATACTTTGGAAACCAAGAATATAAAGTAAATTTGCTTAAAAAAAGAATTATCTTAGAGTCATGAATGTGTTGAGATTGGTTTGATTATAACTGGCTAGTTAAGTTAGCCCTGTTTGAAGAACAAACGCTATCACTTACGCAAACTAAATGATGACAGTAGCGCATATATAAACTTTCTTCAGTTATCAAAATCCCCTTAAGATTAAGCACGCAATAAAATTAAAATTTAATGAATGTGTAATGGTTAACTCATCAAAGTCATGGTGCATAAATTAAGCTGTACTTTATATAAAAAATACTAAAAACATAAATTTGAGAATCAAGAGTTATTGATGCACCACAACAAAATTAATGGAACAGACTGTGAATATCACTTTCACAACCCACCAGAAATTACGAACGGCTGAGCAAAAGTAAAAAGAGCAAACCCTATACCTTTGGTAGCTCAGGCATTACGATTTTGTTCTTGATCTTAGTGTGTGTCCAAGTACAGAAGTAACCTTGCTTCAAAACCTTCGGTAACTCAGGCTTACGATTTAGTTTTGCTCTTAGTCTTAGTGTGTTTAAGTATAGAAGTAACCTTGCTTAAAAAAAGGACTGACCTAGCGGTTGATCTATTTATTTAGTGTATGAAGCCTGAAATATTTTACATACGAGGACTGTGCTGCAAAAAGTGGGCTTTTTTTAAACTTTGCTCATAGTGGTATTTTAGAACCAAAGGCATGTAGGAACAGAGGTGATCGATATAAAACGAGACTTATACTATAGCAGTTAAACAACTTTACAATAAACTTAAAAATAGAGATGAATGTCAGATTTACTGATATAAAAGAGGTTTTCTGCCCAATACAACGAAATAAATTCTTTTAACGGTGTATTATATTGATTTAATTTCACTTAATGCAATACTCTTAGACCATCAAATGTTATGGAAGGAGAAAATTACACCAATGCATTACCATCTTATCTGTAAGCGTGATTATTTTTTGTCAAGATAAATTGCATTGTTTGCTATATTACAAATATTTCGTTTAGTGTGTTGTATTACTATTGACGAAATTTGTGTATAAAAAAAACTTAGATTATCAGGGTACTGAAGTCAATTAACTAGAAATAAAAGGAATGGGCCTCTTCTGGGCTCAATCTACTCTCTGACTATATATTTAGAGTAAAACTTAAAATGCCTAAAAATCAATAGTCTTGACATTTCTTTGAGCTATAATTATTTATTATGTATAAATACAGGGTGGCCCATAAATCAGTTGTCAGAAATTAAAATACATAGTTACCAGTTTACTTTATTTGTACAAAGTACTGTATTATTAATGTAATTACTATTATTTATTTTTAATTAATAATTTAAAGAGTATCTAATCTACAATTGGTGCTCAAAGTGGCTTCCACGTTGTTCTATACAAACATCGTCTTATAAAATTGCAAGTGACAACTGACTTATGGGCCACCCTGTATTGTTCAAATCATGCATTTTAAGATCCAGTTCCACTTCGTTGTATAGAATATACATATTTACTTTTAATAGTGGGTCTAATAACCCTATTTATTGTGCATAATTTACAAGGACTCTAATTGTAATAATATTCTGACGTTTTGTTTCAGCATACGGGTTTATTTTACGTTCTCAATGGGAGGAACTTCGGTACCGTAAGTCTTTGAAACATGTCAGATATGAGTTTTCACGCCATTCTGAAACAACTGTTTTGGTCACATGTCTAGATTGTTACAGCATTATGTCATACGTTTGAAAGAGAAATAGGCATCTTCTTGGTATCATATTTGTGATTCGAGAGTCTTGTTCTGATTATTTTCAGGTGGCCTCGGTCCTACGTTGATCCGACGTCCTCTCTGTGACACTTCTCATCATATAACACTTCTTCACGTGTGTTGCAAAACACGCAAAGTATGAAAGTTGGTTGAATGGAAAAAAAGTGTGAATGAGTGAGTGCGTGTAGAACTGCATTTAACTACGACAAATAATTCTTCACTACACAACACTTTCAGGTATAGTATATTTATCTCATCATATATAACACTTAAGTTTACACATTTTTTATGAATTAATGTTTACCAACACATTCTGTCAATATTTACTGCTTTCAGAGATATTACCTTACACAAATTACTTTTTGGGAACACCATATTTTTAAACGTTCATAAGATGTCAACTCTAATGTTTTATTAAATATAGTATATGTTTTGTTTTCTTATTGTTCCAGGGTGATGCGGTCTATGTGGCAGGAGGTCGCCCCACTTACACAAATACACACACTACACATACACTTGGTAATGTATTGTTCTACTTAAAATATTTAGTTACTTTGACTACAATGGTTGATTCAGAATGGCACGATATTACTAATTTTTAGAGAATATTTACTTGATAAAATTTAACAAACTTAGTGTAAAAATTTTAATTACTCTTTTTAGAAATTATTATTTGAGTTGAATAGTTTACGAATTAATAAATAATCCTAGAGGGAAAGTGTATCCTTTTGTGTTTGATTGTATTGTTTCCCTAGCGTTTCTGCGTTTGCAAACTGGTGTCTCGTAACGATGGTGTTCGCTTATGTGTCGTAACAATTGTGACGTGTGCACTTGTGTGCTCTTGTGAGTGTTTCCGTTTCGTCTCCACTTACTTCTAGAAACCAAGGGATTTCCGAATGTTAGGCTGCAATGGAAAGGTGACTGTAGCCATTTCCAAGCAGACTTTAAGAATAAACGTATTCTAAAATGTACTTTAATTTCTTAATTATTTTTAGTTTAACTTAAAATATAAATGAGACAGAATAAAAATTAAAGTATTGGTCAAATCCAAATGTCACGCAGATTTTAAAAACACGTGAACGTTTTACAAATTGTAAAACCAGAATTAATTAAATATAATTAATTTAGTAAAATACTTTTAAGTGCATACATCAAGAATAGGATTAGTTGATTACGAGCGGGTGAAACCACTGAGAAAATCATATTAAACATATGGTATGGAAACTTATTTATTAACTTATGATTTTCATCTAAGCTCAAACATTATTTAGTCTTATAAATAAACTTCATTTGCCAAATTTTAATTTTGAAAACGGCTGACCAATTTGCATAAATCGTGTTTTATATTTTAGAAATAAATTAAAGTTTTTTATCCAGAGAAAGATTTGCTAATCGTCTCTAATGATTTAAAATGTTTTAAAATAATAATAATATTGCTGTTCCACGTTTAATATAAATCACTAAACAGATAAATATGCAAATATTGAAAAGTTAAAAAACCGTACAATGTATAAAAGTAATTATAAATGTAACTTACCACACGTGGGAAAGTCTAGAGCATGTTCCGGCAACAAACAAAACTGGCTCTAATTTGGGGCATTAGCTCTTAACAAAGTGTTTTATTTCTATTAAATTTGCACGCTCGCAACGTCTTGTCTTTCCCAGAATATTTCATTGTTTTTCAGCAAAAGCTGGAACACTCGTAGGACATTTCTTATAATCAAGAAGATAGGATATGTAAAAAAAATCTATAAACTGAATATTTCATTGTGCAGTACTCATTGAATTTTGTTCTATTGCAATTTATTCTTGTTTTGTATTAATCAATGAATTGTAACTAAGGATTAGTTTCAATATCTCACAACCTACATGTAACCAATTACGTAATTACTAATATAGTTTATTATTACTACCATTGTCCTATAGTTGACACTTATTTTAAATAATATAACTTGTAATAATACTTTCAAACAGTCTTTATGGGGAAATCGGGGTGTTACACTTTACATTTTGTGTAATAATAAATTCAAATGTTTTAAAAGGCATAAAAATAATTAATAGATTTTTGATTTATTTATTAAAATTATTGGTTAGTAATTACAACACATACAGTAACTGTCCTGAAACTATAATTATTTACTAAATCACTAAAGTTAATTTGTATAAATATTAATAAGTGTCATTATTCAATGTGATACACTCAGGCTGTGTGCTGTTAAGGAATAAAAGGTATAGTTACTACTTGTATCACGCAATAGTTCTCTCCATAAATGTTACTGTTCAAATAATTGTAAAATTGCAACATTCCTGGTGGTGTTATCAATCAGTCAATTGCTACCTTTTATATAATTTTTTATTTAAAATTAATTCGTAATTATGTTTTAATCGTTAATTTTTTTAAGTTAATATGTTCATGTAAGAGTAGTGTTAGTTTGGTAGTAAGTTTATTGGAGCTTACTATCTTCGTGTATTATAAAGTCAATCTTATATTAAATTATTTAAAATAACTAATTATAAAAACTATGCTATATTAAAAATAAGATTTTATTTAAAATTAATTGGTAATCAAGTTTTAATCGTTAATTTTTTTAAGTGAATATTTTCATGTAAGAGTATTGTTAGTTTGGTAGTAAGTTTATTGGAGCTTACTATCTTCGTGTATTATAAAGTCAATCTTATATTAAATTATTTAAAATAACTAATTATAAAAACTATGCTATATTAAAAATAAGATTTTATTTAAAATTAATTGGTAATCAAGTTTTAATCGTTAATTTTTTGAAGTGAATATGTTCATGTAAGAGTAGTGTTAGTTTGGTAGTAAGTTTATTGGAGCTTACTATCTTCGTGTATTATAAAGTCAATCTTATATTAAAATCTTTAAAATAACTAATTTATAAAAACTATGCTATATTAAAAATAAGATTTTTATTTAAAATTAATTCGTAATCATGTTTTAATCGTTAATTTTTTGAAGTGAATATGTTCATGTAAGAGTAGTGTTAGTTTGGTAGTAAGTTTATTGGAGCTTACTATCTTCGTGTATTTATAAAGTCAATCTTATATTAAATTATTTAAAATAAGTAATTATAAAAACTATGCTATGTTAAAAATAAGATTTTTATTTAAAATTAATTCGTAATCATGTTTTAATCGTTAATTTTTTGAAGTGAAATATGTTCATGTAAGAGTAGTGTTAGTTTGGTAGTAAGTTTATTGGAGCTTACTATCTTCGTGTATTATAAAGTCAATCTTATATTAAATTATTTAAAATAAACTAATTATAAAAAACTATGCTATATTAAAAATAAGATTTTATTTAAAATTAATTGGTAATCAAGTTTTAATCGTTAATTTTTTTAAGTGAATATTTTCATGTAAGAGTAGTGTTAGTTTTGGTAGTAAGCTACCTTTTATATAATTTTTATTTGAAATTAATTCGTAATCATGTTTTAATCGTTAATTTTTTGAAGTGAATATGTTCATGTAAGAGGATAAGTTTTAAAATGGAGGACATTACAGTATCAGCATTTAGAAAATCTGATTTTACCCACGTTTACTCGTACATCATGAACTGTGAACGTTATTAGTACGCATAAGTATTTTATCATACCTGCAACTTAAAGAATGTGGTAGAAATTACGGAAAAGTATGAAATAAAGACTTTGGTTTAGACAGTATAGTTGGCACTGAATCCCTCCGGCCCTATTGTAGAGCGAGCCACCCCCTCCTTGCAGTACTTTATACTTTATTGTTATGTGGCTTTAAACTTTTACAAAAGCGTATATTTCCTCGCAAATGTGCTTTTTATAAATATTCTCAAATCTTTAATAATTTACAAAATTTATATTCTCACAAAGTAATAATTCATTTTGGTCTTATAATTTCTATGTATAAATCTTGGTTATTCTAAGGTATTTTGGTTACGTCAAATTCTGTAATGATATCGTCAATATTTTCTGCTTTTACATGGATATTTTTTATTAAATTTAGTCTATTATGTTTTGAAACATAATTAATTATCAGTTATTCTTCGTAGAACACAGAAAATTCACGATTCTATCAACTATATTATATTTCCAGCCATAGACTTTGTTACATACGTATCACACGAATTAAATTTAATTATACAATTACCTATTTAAATTAATAACTAATAGATAGCAAATTTAGTTAAAAACTTTAAAATCATCTTATGTTTCCGTACTTTTATTTTATTTATAAAAGAATTTTTAATAAAAAATATACTTTACATGTGTATATTTTATGCGGAATTACTATTACTACTAGGTCGAGAATTGTTTATATTTTTAAACATTAATTTTACATGCAATAAACTTAATAAACATTAATTTTTAAAATATAAAATTTATCTCTCTTGTTTGACCATTAAAACTATTTTTCTAGAGAAAATAAATCTAAAAGCTGTCTTGTTAATACGGGCATTGTTTCTCTTTATGCTCTTATTTGTTTTTGTTTGTTTTTATTTAGATTTTTATCAAATACAGTAAAACGCTATCAATATGACACTGTAAATGTGTTACCTGAAAAGCTAAGAAATTATAATCTCTCTACAATGGCTTACAATTGTTAAAATTGTTACCAAACCCCTTGAAGGGATTCAATAATAATATGTTGTTAGAGAAAATTAAATGAAAATTTAGAGTTACTAGTAAAACATAGTTTTAGGGGTCGACTTCAGGACCCAATTTTTAAGCTTAAATCTAAAATGGGTCAGAGGATTGGAATATATTTTTATGGCTGTCACCTCTACAAAGTCAAAAATTGATTGAATTTTATAAGCTGTATAAAATTAAAAATTATAAGCTTAAGTTAATTCAACGTCGTATATCAGGATTGGTTGGAATTCTCTTTGATCTTGTTTTTCAAAATAAAATTGCAAACCCATGGGTAACTGCTAGGTTTTATACATCTAAAACTGGGAAAAAATATCTGGAACAGACTGTAGATCGGAACGGAACAGACACTTTTGGTACGGGTTACCATGGTTAATGGTTTGTTTGCGAATCTGACTTAGATAGTTTACCTAGTGTAATACAGTACAGTAAACAATTTCTTCTTAAATATGTCTCCTTTACGGTTAATCATAAGCGAGGAGAGCAGGTCTTAATATCCCTAATTGTACATAAAATAAAGATATTTTGCATTCCATGTGCCTGTCTGTGTGATTACTCTTTAATCTTGGTGCACAGTGTTATGTTGGTCTAAAAGGAAGAATTTTTTTGGTTTTATGTTAAAATAGTCACATGGAAGCAGTGTTATAAGTAACGCCTTTAAGAAATGCCGTGAATACTTGAAACTCTAAAGAGACTGATTTTTACAGGCACCAGTATTCAAAGGACGTTTCGTTTTTATTGTTTAAGAAATTTTATGTGTAAAGTGTTTCTACAGAAGATGCATTAAGAGAATCCACTGATAAAAAGATATCAGAGTTCAGTATTGTCGGAGAGCTCATCTGTCACAATATCTGTAACAGCTGCCAGACGTCACAATCACAGAGTAATCTGTCACAAAGCTCTTCTTACTCTGTTGGTAAAACGAATCCCTAAAATGAAAGGAAAACTTTTTTGTATACAAACACTATATTTTATTTATTGTTATATATAGAACCAAACTCAAGTCGAGTTATATTTCGTAGTATTATGTTTTAAACTATTGCCAAATTCTTTGGTAGAATTCATGGCAAAAATTATATTTTGATAGTTTATTTAGTATGGTATTCTAAAGAGTTTTTTTTTATTTTCTCATTAGGCGCACAACTGAATACACTAAGATATTTTAGAGCAATCCCAATGCCACGTGTTTTAAAGGACCTAATTTGAACGTTTACATATATTCATCTCTACACTCCATAGTTATTTGTAAGAAACTTGGTTCCTCCATCGTGCTTAGAGATCGTATCATTAAACAAAAAGTCGTAAAAGATTATTGTGCAATCAGTTTCGCACCTGATTAGACAATTACAATACTTATTCTTTTCATATTACAATGTGTGACTACTGGGTAAACCAGCGAAAACTTGTTTCTAGTCTATAAGTCTCAGATGTGGAAATGGTATTACCACTTTGTTTTAAACATCGCTCTTTTTATTTCTTTAAACTGACGTAGACACTAAATTCAAGGAGTCAATTCTGACAGTGTCACGCTGCAGTAAGAGAGGAAAGGAATGGGAGGGGAACATTTTGAACACTTACTTTGATAACAGATACTTAAAAATTGGTGTTTACTTGTAATACTAAATAATTTACATTGTTCAATTGTTTTAAAATTCAAATAGCTATAAATACTGAATGAATCCATCTTTTGAAGTCCGGTTTGCGGCATTGTACTCTGCTAATTAAGACTTTTAATTTGATACCAAACTTGACCTATGCTGCTATTTAATAATTTTGTCTGACTCCTTGTGGACCGTCCCCCCTAAGGGATTATCCGGTCGGTGATTGGGCAGATGTGTGCTTTACTATCACCAGTAAGCACGTGTGAACTTTGGTATTTCTTTATATTGTGGTTTTAAAAATTAAAAAAAGAGGTTCACAGACTTAATTGACACCCTGTATATGTAAACACTTGCAAAAAAGCTCTGAAGTATTAATTTATCAACCTGCCTCAATTGCCTATGGTTTAATGGCAATATTTATTATTACTACGGAATGAAAAGCCAAAATTTAAATATGTGCACTGTACAACTAAACAAACAAACCGTTAGCTTCGTAACACTTTACATAGAGTAATAAAATTAACTAATAATATAGTATAGTACCTTTAATTTTCAGCTAGCAAATGTGCAGATCTGACAGATTTACGTCAGCAATAAATCACGTTTTCAGTGCACTCGTTGGTCTGTGACATGTGTCATTGTGCTGTAATATATTTACGCACATGTTTAGCAAGGAATTGTGCAGATATGACAGATTTTGCAATATATAACTTTTTCATTGTAAACGTTATTCTGTGAAATGTGATACTGAGCTGTAAAATAGTTATACATTCATTGTCATGATGCACATGTAGAGTTCTGACAATTACGTACAACGTAATATTGTGTTAACACGAAAGTATTACGCAAATGGAGTATCTTTTAAAATCCTAAACCTTTTTTACTTAACACCTGTATTACAACTTCCAGCACCATTTTTTTACAATGAATACAACCATATAAACGTTTATTAAGGATGCTGTAAAAAAAACTTAACAAATAATAATAAAAATAAATGCCTAGATTTTTCAGATAATACGTCAGACAGAATTTTCCCGAAGTATATCATTCCTCAAACAAATTATTTACATATGCCAAATGCGGCATTCTACAAATGCTATTTACTTTCACTACTACACAGCCCTATAGTTACAAAATATAAGCATAGATTTCAGCGACAATTATAAATTTATTACTTCTTCCCTTAATTAATGATTAATCCCATGTAGATCTTCGAAGGGGAATTAATCAAAAATAAATTCAGTCTATGCATACATTAAATCATTTCCTAAGTATAGCGCTCTGAAGGAATATAACTAATCTGGATATTTTACACGCTTTAATCATATAACTAATAATTAACGCTATGTTTCAATATCTGCAATCTGATCTCTTCCTTAGAGGAATAAATAACCTAAAACATAACTTCATCAATTTGGTTGAAGTAAACAAATTATACTAAAGCGTTATCACAAGTGTTGGTCAGGAATCAAAACAAACATGTTACGTAACAACTCCAAGCACACTAACAAGCACCTAATAAAACCAAAGAGTAATCATTAAAATGAACTGTTCAGTTTTATATTGTTTTACGGAAATATTATGACCTGTAATCTGTTATCTTGTAGCCTGATTCTTCAATCCTTCTGAAAGAAACTTGAAGCCTATAGAAATTTGTAAAGTTTCCTTTAAAGCTTCTTTGTTGTCACTATCAAGCTTGCCAAAGTGCATACGATGACATCAATATTAAGGTCAGTTGTACAATATTATTTATTTTCATTAATATTATTTTTACTTTATCTGATTTGGCAGGGAAACAATTGCTAACAGAATTCAAACAACATAATTTCAATGGCTACCTTTACATCAGTCATATTATAATAACATAACTTCTATTCATGAATTGATTGATATTATGATTTCGAAATACAAATTACAGAATTGTAACTCAGCGAACCAATCAATGAGACACCCTCTATTAGTATTGAAAACTGTAGAAAAGCTTTGTGCCAGTCCATACAATAAGTATTGAGAAGATTGGTCGTATTGAAGGCAATTATAATAAAAAACAATAGCTACAAGAAAGAAGGAGAAAACAGTCAAATAAGTCTGCCTGAAACACGTACAAGAGATAACGAACCGACCTCAACTCTTTAGATAAACCGAGTCCTCTTTTAGTTACGTTAGTCTTTCAATTAAATGTCCAGTTGGTACCCTCCGACTGATTTGTCAACTCCTTGGTGTTTAATAATCTTAAATAAAAAGTCTGTAAACTAATATCTATGTAAAGGTACAACTAATGCTAAAACACATATTGAGTTAGTTTACAAATTGATTTAAGTTGCTTATATCTCCTTGTGGTCATGCAATGAAGTGCTATACATTATTATTAAACCTAGTGTTCCTCATATAGAAATTAAGCTTCACAATTACAAGCCTATCTGTCAGTTCTTTTTAGAATATCTCGAGGACAGAAAGGCAGGTAGAAATTACAGTTTTCCAGCTAGATTAGTAATAACACGACACTAATAAATATTTGAGATTTTAAAACGTCTTACATTCAGATTTATTGAAGAAGCAAAATACATACACACACACGTGTGTGTGTGTTTGTGTGTGTGTGTGTGTGTGTGTGTGTGTGTGTGTGTGTGTGGTGTGTGTGTGTGTGTGTGTGTGTGCGCGCGCGATGCAGATATTTAATGATAACGTATAAATAATGGCCTTTCAACCATGAAACTGTTTTATATCCGAAAAACAATAGGCTATTTAATTACAAATGGCATATCTTTTCTAAGGAGTTTGCTAAATAGCCTACATTGGAGAGGTGGTCCTTTCTCCAACCTGTCTGAAACAGGCTTGTATAAATGGGTTCTTTAGAAACGAAGCAAGCGTCTCTGAATGTGTTTACAAACACTTAGTGTTGTGGTAACTTCCTTTGATAGAGATTAATGGAATGGTTCAAATTTATATTTTGCTATCTCGTCATACAGATGTAACAATTCGTGTCCAATGGTATTTAGTGGATTATGTGTGGTTGTTTCTTATAAACATTTGCATTATTTTAGTTTAGGTTTTTGGTGCGATACATTTTGTGGACGACTATAGTGCCTAATAACGTACTGAACACACATATTTAACCAACATTAGGGGTACATCTTAGAAATATTACGTGTCACAGCAACCATACATGTTTTAACAGTTTACTTTAAATAGTGGTTTGTTACGCTAGGAGTATTAAATCTAAACATAGGTTTAAGTTGCGGCGAGTGCCGCTATAGATTTGAATTTGGCGCGCGTAATCCTTCTGTAGCCGCGAACGCGATAGCCAGCTGCGCCGACCTCTAGCTCTTAGCTTAAACAATAGGGGCCTCCTACCATCCGGAATTCTTCTGGACAGGTTCTGGTTGGATGTTTTCCTGCTTGGTTAGCAAGCTGAGACCGGAGGTTGTGCGGGCAGTCGTTGTGCGGCTATCGGGTAGAGTGGACCGGGTAGAAGTGTACGTACGTTGTCTAGGCTCACTATAATTGTTAGGGAACTTTTCGGAACCGTATCTAAATTATTAGTTAATCTTTCGTCATCAAAGCTGGTTGGGGTTGGATGGGGGAAATCTAGTGGCGGATCCACGGTTAATTATTATTCCTCTGGAAGGTGCCCTTTTTCAGTTGCGACGACACGAGGTCGCAAAGTAAAAATGTTTTCAATGTTCAGCCAAATCCCATAAAGAAACATGTAAATGATCAACACCTAACCTTGTTTGTTTGAATTCTTGCAATTAAAATCCATACTTCATTTTGCTGTCAAGATTTGTTAGGAAGGATATACACACTGGCAGAAATATTCCAGCTGCTTGAGTGATTGCATTCACTAACGCTCTGACAGTAGTTACTTATGGTTTGCTTTGTACTCCCCTTAAAAAAAATTAATTACTCTTTTAGCTTGACAATTTTTTAAATTTGTTTTACATATATACTGGATACTAACAAACCATACTAACATTACCATTCCCTTTCCTTAAGTTTAATATAAGCCTACTTCAATGCGTTTAGGATCCTTGATCTCTGTGAGAGGTCTTCATAGGATTATTCGGCCTTTCTCTGATCGCATTTACGTGAGAGAGGCTTTGCATCAGGTCTCAGGGTTTTACGGAAATTGAACCAGACCACAATAATTGGCTTCTAATTTAATGGCTTATAATGTTTTCATTACCCTTAAGATACTGCATAATTGTTTCAATGATATAACTGATACATTGCAAGAAAATCAAAACATATTATTGATCACTGTTCATTCTTTCAGTTTCATGGTTATTAATTTATTTAATATCTTCTGGTTTGAAAGATGTATTAAAATAATTTCTCAAACAATATAACATTTAACAATATAATATTTAGTGTCTCTTCAAACAAATATACGCCTACACTTATTAAACCAGTCATGCTCTATCGTAAAAGTGGTAAAATCTATGTTAACCACTAGTGATAAATAAATCCATAATTTCAAAGAAATTACATTTTTAAGTACTTATCAATCCTTACAAATAGTTTTTCTAACAATATTCATAATAAACTAACTGTAATAATCTTTACCTTAAACCACAAAGATTTATGACATTGGACGTCCAATCTTCAAAAGCTATGAATTAGCTCATTTATAGCTCTTAATCTTCTTAAAAGCTATTTAAGACTTGATAATTTGCCTTTTACAGTATAATTTTTTTACTAATAAGAGCAATGTATTTGTTTGAAATACAAACTGAATTGTATGTATTCCTGGCCATCTCACTAACCAAACACCAAAGATAAATTTATATTCTTCCTGAAGTATTCAGTAGCATGACTTCGGACTACTAGAGCCTCGACCGCAGCCTTCAGGTATGGTAATGTTCACCCTCAGTGTCCTGTATACCTCCTTACATTACCAAGGGTAATGAAGGCTTTGAGTCGCTTGTCAGGCCTTGATTGTGTGAGATTCATCCATGAAGATATTGTGACTACCAAGTGTCAACATTTATGCATTATAAACAAAAGTGTTTTTTTTCTTGCATTTCTTATATTTGATAATAAACTTTATCTTGTAAAATTCCCTTCAAAATTTTGTGTACTGATATTTTTATAGATTTTTATTAATCCGGATGATTACTTGTAGTTCAAAATGAAATTATCGTTTTTTAAAATTGTTAAAAAAGTGTTTGAAATGATTTTATTTATTTTATTTTAAATACTTGTACTTTATAATGTGCATTGTTAAGATAATATATACTCTTATAAGACTTGCAATTATTTTAATTAAAATTAATCGAAGCATTATACCTATAAATAGGCTATCTGGTAAGACAAAGAGCCTAATTAATTAAACAGGACATAAAAGCAAGATAGAGTATATAAATAGCCACAAGGAACCCAAAAAATTTAAAACGCACTGATTTAAAATGAATAACCTGAAGATAATTTAAATAAGTGGAGTATATCTGGGTATTATTCACTGAGACGGAAATTCTACAGTCTTCGATATTAAGAGACGAGAAATGTTGTCAGGTCTATCTATCTTAGACATTCAAAAAGAACAGCTGATCTAAAGTGTTGACTCTTGCAAAGCTTTGAAGCCAGGGAAAGAAAGGATTGTGACTTAAATGAAGAATATTATATATTATAAATGAAGGAAGGTTGGCACGTCCAAGCGCCTAAAAAATGTCAACTGTTGTTCTGTAATGTTTGAAATTTAACGTTTTTCCTTTAGGCTATTTAGTGAATAATGATATAGGAGTCTATGTCAGCGTCAGTATATTAAATAGTTATTAGAATATGAAGAAATTGTTTTGACTCAACGTTTAAACGTGGACTACTAAATGCGTGATGGAAAAGATTCTTGATTTTTTCTGTAATCAACTAGTAAAATAAGAACATGAGTACAAAGAAAGCGCAATTATTGTAATTATATCTCAAAGAATATTACAGTGAAAAGATTTCTTATACCTACAATATGTCAGTAGAGATGTCTATTACTGTTGGATGGGTGCTCTGAGAAATGTAAATGCCAGAGGTGGTATTAGACTAATAAGACGATTACCGATTTAAACTATATAAACGTGCCAACAGCGTCTCGCTCATCGTAATAAGAAATAACACTTTTTAATTTGACAAGATAAACTAAGCTAGCAACGAAAAGGGAAAATGGAAAAGTTTATGGAACGTAATATTTGAAAGGATTATTCAAATTTATTTACTACTGCAATTCTATTTTTTAGAATAAATTATAGTAACACATTTATATATTTATGATTATCTTGAATATGAAAACAACCGAACCTAAAATTGGAATAAATACTAAAACCATTGCAGGGAGAAATCAAGAGAAATTTGTTACAAATGTATATATATATATATATATATATATATATATATATATATATTTTGGTTCTATAAGAATTTTTCGATTAAATTATTTTTGTTATTTTCAAGATTAACTGCATAGAATTTGAAACTATCGTAGTAATATATAAGATAAATACGAGCATATACTGTAAGTATAAGTACTATTAGTAAAATAAGTGTCGAACTAAATTATTCAGTTATTAAGTAATCATTAAACTTACTAGCAAAATATAACATTTATGAATCATATAATCTTATACAATATTACCAATCCTTATACCTATGAGATACCAAGACATCTTGCTCACTAAATATCACTAATCCGCGACACAAATGTATCTCAGGTACGCCTGCTCAGGGACCTGTTAACTCACCTCACTCATTGCAATGTTCTCATTTGTACCCGATTAGTTGTTGTTACTAGAACCAGTTATAGTACAAGATGTCTGAGTCCTGTATTAAATATGTTAGGTATTACGTCTATGGAATAAGGTTACGGTAAAGATACGGGCATTTATAAATATTAAAGTCTTAAAGGTATTAAAGGTATATCAAAGCATTAAAAAGACAATCTCATATAAAATATAGATTATTTTTATAAATTAACTTTGCAATGTTAATTGAATAATTAAAATTTGGTATTACTTGCTGTTGACCCTGATATTTGTATTCGTCTATCACAAAGACGAGCTATTAACGTAGCAAGCTCATAGTTAAGTACGTTTATAATCTGGTATTATTGGTCAATCATTTACAATGAGAAGCACGTAATGGATAGTTACATGTGGTCCTCATGTTAGTCTAGCATAATCCCGCTGTTCAGGTGACAATCACGGTGTTGTTAGTTCTCTATTTTAGACTTTTTGAGATCTTTACACATTCTCAGATTCCAGATGACGTGAAACAAATCAGATGCAGTTTTTCCAGCGGCTGGATGTCACGCCGAAATGTATGCCTATTTTTTGTGCTAGTTTTTGGCGGGGGTCTAGCAAAAACATGTTCCGTAATGATAAAAGGGTTTAGTGACGGGGCAATAAATTATTATGTGTAGTTCCCAAGGTTATGGCATTTGCATACATACATACACACACACACACATACACACACACACACACACACACACATTATATATATATATATATATATATATACATATATATATATATATGTGTGTGTGTGTGTGTATTCAAACATGTTTAATTATAAATATCGATTAGACTTCTCGGTACAAATGTCCTTCACTATTTCGGCATTTGTCATTTTCAAAAGGTATGATGAAAAATAATACAGGGAACAAGGAATATCTTAATCTTTATAATATTGGAGTTTTTAATTACAGCAATTACAGAAAATTATATTACTCCCATCCTTTACCACGTAATCTGTATGAAACAATAAACAAACAGCAACAGTTGTAGTTTATCTTAACCTTAACTAACTTGGCCATTATTTGCATGCATTTTGTATAATAATACCTTGATGTTACTTATTTTGCATCAAGACAAAATATAAGAACTTAAGAAATGCATTCTTTTTTTAAATTTTAAGACAAATAATGTAAATCACCAGCAACGAAATCAAACTGCTTATACTGTATAACAATTACAGAGTTTATAATTGAATGTAAAACAAAAGTGGTGAAGGGGATCAGTCAAAACACTTTTTCTCAATTCATATATCACTTACGACTAATTTAATATTCAAATGACAAAACTAGGCTCCTAACTAGCGCTCTGTCAATAATTATACTTAGCTAAAATTATTGCAAGGTATGCCTATTAAAGGTTATTGATGCTATACATCAATAACCTTTCATTTAATAGCAATGATGTTTTTGACAGAAAGGAAAATTAATTAAATTCAATTTTAATGATAAATTTGTAATTAAAACTCTGAAGGCAATATTATGGCCATGTCGTTTTGTCATATTTATTCATTTATGTTTTGAAATTACACTTTTTATGTTATAGAATAAGTTTTAAAATAGAGGAAATTACAGAACACGCTTTATAAAGACAAATTGTTTCCACGCCATTCGTACACCGTGCATATTTATATGTATTTTACCCTACTTTCAGTCATAAAAAAAATCTGTACAAATGACGGGAAAGTAATAGTATGTGTTAAAGACTGTGGGTTAGAGACTGTGGGGCGGAGTTGGCACTGAATTCCTCTGGCCTTATTAGTGAGTGGGTCACCTCCTACCTGCAGTACTTCATACTTTATTGTTATGTTGCTTTACAACTGTACAAAGATGTGTATTGGCCTTGCTAATGTACTTTTGTACGGATATTTTCAAATTATGAATATTTTTCCAGATGTATAATCTATTAAAGTAATAACTCATTTTGTGTTAAAATATCTATATATCAAAATGTATTATAATAATCAATCTGGTTACTACACAATCCCCAATGCTTTGGTGAAGATTTAATACTCTTAAATGGAAATATTTAACCTGAAATAGATTTAAAACACAGCTTACAGTTGTTCTTCCTGCGACTGCTGACCGCAATTAAACATAATTACATAGTTAAATATATAATATATAATTAATAGAGAATTAGTGATACATTATGATATATAAATACGAATATTTTATGCCATATCCTATTTACTAATAGTTTCACCAATTGCTATATTTATAAAACTAAATATTAAATGCATAACAATTAAATAACTATTGCTATTTTTGAAGTTAATAGTTATGAAGGATTGTAATCCAAAAGCTCTTTAATACTAAATGTTTTGTTTATGTATTTAGTAATTTACATTTGTATGTAAATGAATAATTGTATTAATTCTTTGTAATCCTTACTTCCTCAAAAAGTGGTTTATGATCAAAAGGAAATTCTAATAAACTAATTTTTTACAACATTATATAATTATTTTTAAGCTACTAAACATATGCACATTTAGTTCCCTATACGATTTCGAAAACATAAGAAAATTAACGCGTATTAAATTATTCACTGAATATAACTTTGTTTCATAAAATAACAAATATTTCTATTACTAACAAAGGTTGGTAATTTTTACATTTTTTTTTCGTGAGTCACACATTGAACATATTCGAGCCTAGAGAGAGATTAAGAATCTTTTGCATACATACATGTCATGTACCCTCGAGTGCATACATATGTGATGTCTGAAACTCCTAGAAAGCATTGCCCATTTCCACACATCAGGAAAATAAGTTAGGAGTGAATCATTCTACATGCTATATAGCAAGCTGCACTGAAATTGCATGCACATTTATTTTATTTTAAATATTTTCTGAGGACATACAGGCAGACAATAATCATACAGAAAATAAATTTTCAAGGTTTGTAGGAAAAATTAATCATGAAAATTTGTAGTCTGTAGGTTAATTTGATCTCGAAATATCTTGTGAACAGAAGATAGCCCGCTCTAGTCCCATAATTACAGTCCCTAGAGTCCTGGGATAAGGATCAGCCAATAAAATAAATTTTTAATTAAAAAAAAGTATGAAAAAAGGAAAATTCTATTATATTCGCTACATTTTTTTATTGTTTATAAATTGTGCGTTATCTCCTCTGAAAATACAAGCAACTGAGTGAGCTACCTGGTTTCAATCATTATAGCACCAGAAATAATATATTATTATAGTTGTTTATTCTATTGTGAAATTGTCTAGTTATTACAGAACAGGCAAATTACAAAATATTAATAAAAAAGCTGAATTTCTTCCATTAGAGGTTTTACCTCACTTAGCTACCACTAAAGCTCAAAACGTGAACGCAAGAATCTCGAATATGTCATGGTTTCAATAATCATTTAAAAGTACCCTTGTTTACAACATTATACATGCAAAAGTACTTTAATATGCAGGGGAAACTTTTACAAAATCAGATTTTAAGTAAATATAGTTAGAAGACTCGTCGTGTCGCCTATCATAATTACAAATTTAATTGCAGTGAATTGTAATGACAAATTTAGGGCAAATATCCCCACAAATGGTGCAGAATATCATGACTTAAAACTTTAGCCTGGTACTAAACTAAAAAAGAATTTTGAAATAAATGTAACTTATTATAATATACATGAATCCTGTGTATTTGAATTTATATTTCCAGACCAACTAATTACTTTAATAACCTTTACTGTGTCTGAACAAGTAAAAAGGTTTAGCAACATGTACAAGAGATAACAAGCCGACCTCGACCCTCAGGTAAACCGAGTGCGGTAGTCAAGTTAGTGTTTCAGTTAACAGTCCAGTTGTTACTATCCGGCTGATTTATTAACTCTTTGGAGTTTTACATTCTTAATTAAAAGTCTATAAGTTTATCGGTGTATAAGTATAACTAATATTCAAAAAGAGACATAATTATGTGTTTACAAATAAAATACATATAAGAGTTTAAATTTTAGGTTTATTCTTATAACGTAGCATTATTATAATGATCATAAAGCATTTTAGGGCGTATTATTCGTACCTTCAAAACTTATGTAGTAATTCTGTCATCATAAAGCCGTACAATAGTAAAATGTAAAATTGCATTTAATATACTGTTTGTTTAAAAACAGAAATAATGACAATAACATAATCGATCTCAGTGTTTCAAGTGCTTCTTTCAAAATTTCAAGTGTACAAATTACTTGGTGTTTATGGTTTAGTGCTAACAAACACACATATAGACAGGTAAACATACATACAGACAGGCAGGCACAAATAAAGATTTTCAAATCACTCATTGATAGCATCACTAATGCTCAGCAAATGCATGTTTTAAATGCATCCTGGAATTGCGGGGCAAATATGAAGGAGTGCATATAAGGGTTGTAGTATTATTTGACAACGGTTGATATTTCGTTTATCGTCACTTGAGTAATGTACACTAGACGTGTTTGTATGTCATTACATTGTACATGCAGGAGATTGACAGGTAAATAAAGCAATGTATCACAGTACAACAACAATAAAGTTCCCGTAAATATTTACTCACCTGTATTATTTTTATGTTAAAGAAAAGTTGTGCTTTTACTCTTCGATGTCCTGTATTATTAACCAATTATGCTACTTGTTAAAAAACAATATCTTTTTCATACATTATTTAATATACTTTTGTGAACTTTAAGGTTTATCTTTAAAATGAAACATGTTACTTCATACATTAAGTTATATATAAATACTTTCTGTGGGTTCTACTATCTACAGTTAGTAGTTTATATTTTGTATGCTTAAATATAAACTTAATAAAAATTTATAATTTCGATAATGCAGCTATAAATTTTCGTACTATATGAAATGTTTGCCACTTGTGATGCCGTGACGATTGATTGCAATTTCTTTACTAAACTTTATTTTTGTAATAAATTTCTTTGTATTTTTCACGTCGTTTCAAATTATATAATAATAAAATTGAAGCATATATACTATATTTAAAAGGAAATAAATACGAATAAAAATCTTATTTAAAAGACTCGCTACAACTAATATGTTTCATTTTTAATTGTTAACTTATTCTTGATTTCTTTCCTAAAATATGGATTTCCTGTATCATATTTAAATTACATATAGTAATCTACTGTAACGTTAGAATACTAGAAACGACTTAACTTCTTGATTATCATGTAATGTAAAGACATAGTACTCAGAAAATCTCTAGCGTGAACCGGGGACGTATACACGTGGATATCCCAAGGTTCTATCTCCAAAGTTCATCTTCTTCATCACTTTTGATGAATTGCTCCCGTTGACCCGTCAAGTGGTAGTTCCCTCTCCCCTTTTCCCTTCCAAAATAACAACCAATCACCTTCCTGGATAATATTTTCCCTGAACACTTGACCTCTTTCTGTGGTAAACTTATTTATTTATTCACAGTTAAGGTGGAAATATAGCACAGGCTTTGGCAACTAGCGTTCTAATTGGTTTCCTGCTGTACTTTTAGATATTAATAATTATTTCAAGTATGTCTACTGTTCCATTTATGAGTTTTTTTTGCACATTTAGATTTTTTAAATATTAAACAATAATTAAGGTTGGAAAAATAAATATCACCCTTAATATACGAGTATCATTAATCTCAGTTACCGGTAGAATTTTAGTAACTTATAAAAAAATTGAATGAGATAAAATATAGCTTACTCGTATCATCCCGGATTTTCTAATTTAAAATGCGTTAAAAATTGCCAACAAAATTCATTCAAATCTTAAAATGCTCCGGCCTACATTGGGAAAGCCATCTTGAATCAATAAGTGTTAAAAGAAAACCGGCTGGAAAAAAACATACACAGGCGACTGAAAGGACTATACAGGGTGATTCATGAAGTTCTCCCCCCACTTCTACAGCACATTGTACTAGTAAAAATAATGAAAAAATGTTATATAAACATAGGTCCGAAAACGCTTCGTTAGCGAGTTACAGCTAGCGAAAGATTTCACCTAAATTCCTGGGTAAAGAGTAAAATAAAGCCATACTGAACTTTTGGAAAGGTTAATTAAGTAAGAAATATCGTGGATTCTTATGTATTTTTACCTGATAAAGCTAATAAAATAGGTTTTCAGAACTGTACCTGTAGTAGTTTTTGAGGGATTCAGGGTTAAATGCAAAAAATTGGGGCACGAAACAATGTTTTTTTTAAGTTTGATGTACAATAACTTTGTTAAATTGGTAATAAATACATAAAATCAACAAACATTAATTGTAGAGAATTTAATTCTGAGAAAATTGAAATAATCAAAGTCTAAAATAAAACAGAAATAAGTACCTAAAAATCGATTTTATTCAGTATAATACATTACTAGTTTTAAGCAAAATTAATCTATCTTGTTTCTGTGTTAACATCGTAAAATTATCGTTAACATAATTGAGTAAAGTACGTACATCTAATCCAGACAAAACGAACTGAAAACAGCTACGAAGTTAAACGATTCTTTGTGATCGAGAAAATCTTTCTGAATCCTTAGATGATTAGTACAAAAATAGGTTAAAATTCAGGCGAAATTTTAAGTGAATGTATTGATCTGAATACTATTTCACTGTCATTATCATTTTCCTATAAATAGATCGACATTGTAACATACTATTCGAAAAAAACCTGTACTACATTTATTAGTTTAAGCTATAAAGTTATTTTAAAAATCATACTTATCACTTTTACCCTCTCGAAAGGTCATTGTACATTTTAGCTCAAAATAATAGAAACTTGTGCCAACAACTAATCTCACTTTGCGAAAGTGAAGCTTTTCTTTATTAATCTAAGTTTTGCTAACATATCTAATCTAAACTGTTCTGTATTAAAGAACATATCTCCACCGATTTATTTTTTGATTTTTTATTTTGTTTTTCTATGATAACTTTTTAATAACCAAATAAACTAGGTTTTTAATGTTAAAAGTTTTAACTTGGTTGTATATTAGCAAACACAATTTCTATAATAAAGGAAAACATGATGATGAAACACTCAATTGAATAATTCATTAAGTGTGGAAAAATAAACAACACACCGCTGCAAATTAAGGTGTCAGTAAATAATCGGATTTGGGATTGGATTGCCACCTAATGTAATATGCCAGCACCAGAGGTAACAAAGTTAGTGTTATCATTGGAAACAGTCACCATAATATAGTTACGTAGGCTGTTATTTTTAGATATTGTGTCACTGTGTTACAAACAAGAATATTGCGTATAGGAAAGGAATGTACTTTATGTATGGACACAACATTAATAACTAATTTTATCTGAGTTTCATCAATGTGTTTGTTCCAAATAGAATAATCTTATGGGTAAATTAAATCATTCTTTGCTTTTTTGCAGTTAATTGTATAGAACTTGATTATTTTGATGATTGAGGTGATTAATATATCATATAGTTAATATTGATGATTTTATTTAGAATAAAGTGTAAAGTGTTAAAATCTTTTGTAAAGAGTTGTTTTGTAGCGATACATATGAAATACTTGTTAAAGTAAACAATAAAAGGTTGCTCACGTTACTGCATTATTCATGCTCGATTCAGTTCCTCTGGTGTGTAAGCTAATTTAATAAAGATGTAACAATAATACTCATGCTGTAAAAGTCCATTCATTTCTGCTCATTATACTATAAATAGATAACATCATAAAGTTCTTTCTGTAAGTATATAATAATATATATCTAAATAAATAGATTTATTTATTTAATGGTTAATGTACACTGATGATGGTTAAACACCGTAACACGTATATATCAATAAAAAGATTCTTACAAGAATTTTAGTTACTTTTCATTTCATTAATATATATATATATATTAACTTCGCGTGTATAAACGCAGAATTGCTCTATTACAACAGTTATTACATCATTTACATTAAAATCGAAAGTACCCTTTGGTCTGAATAAAAGATGAAATGATAAATTGTTTTTATTATTATGTATTATTTTTTCTAAATTCTTTCTCTGTTCATGATATTTCTTTTTGGTGTTAATCACATGTTCAAAAAATTCCTGTTTATTTATTTATTTACATTTTTATTTTTTTTATTTATTTTATTTTGTTTGCCGTGTT
Organism: Homalodisca vitripennis; assembly: GCF_021130785.1. Taxonomy (NCBI): domain Eukaryota; kingdom Metazoa; phylum Arthropoda; class Insecta; order Hemiptera; family Cicadellidae; genus Homalodisca; species Homalodisca vitripennis. The sequence goes on from NC_060208.1 coordinate 15,494,002, forward strand.
GTTATTTTTATTATACCTTTTTGAAAACGGCAAAGCCGAAATATTAAAGGAACTATATATGTATATGTATCAAAATGTGCGTTCCGCCAGAAAAATAGATGCCAGATTTTATCAGATTGCGCAGACTTTTACATCGAGGTCTATTGTGTCGTCAATATCTTTTGTCGAGTCGCACCTTATGAAGGTATCTGTATCCTCGTAATAAACACAATTTTATCCATTGCCAGGCCCTACGAGGATCTCATGCGGCGCAGTATGGAAAGAAATATAGAGGTTTTCAAACAAAAATTAAATTTTAGACACATTTTGAGTGAAGAGAGCTGGGGTAGAGTGTATAAAAACAACACTCAACACACTATACTCTTTTAGGAATAGGGAATTATTTTATATCGATTGTTGGACCGGAAAGGTTAGTTAACCTAGTTGTACTAACAATAAAAAACCGTGTAAGCTTGTCATTAAAGACGTAATTAATACATTCAATAATATTAAAGGTAGGCGTAAAAAACCTGAAACAATCAGTTTTCACGTTTTGCAAAAGTTTTAAAATGAACTAATTGTTTCAGCCTGTCAATAAACAATTTTGTTATTGAATAGTTTTGATAAATTTCGTCATTTTGCCTAATAACTTAACCTATATTAAAGTTTCCTATATTAAAAATACTATGAAAAATAATGTACTTCGTATATTATATTTAAGTGCTATTAGTAGCACTTACATATTACACATCAATAATAAAAAAGTGCATATACCGTTATTACATAAAATACTTGATTGATTTATTGAATTATTTTTTGAAGGTAATTATAGGAATGCTTATGTATTTCAGTAAGAATATTAGCATATATAATGCACATGAACAATATAATTTATCGTTCCATGAGCGATCAAAAACCCAGTTCGTGCTAAGTAGAAAAACATCCACCGATGCTGCATTAATTGTCTAGCCACTAATATTTATGGCATATCTGTGGCCCATTCCAACCACCTATAAAACGAAATGATGTTATCTGGCCAGTCCATTTTCTATACATAAATGGCTCGTTATAACCCTAATGAGTGACCTTAGCTAACAAAGTAATTGGCTTAACCGACAAAGCTAAATAAATGTTAACCGTTTTTATTTTTAATATTACATGTTTTCATTACAAGTAGCGCAAATATTTTAAAAAAATGTATTTAGTGAATTTATTTAAGAAAGATTAATGTTCTATCATTGTTTTGAATTAAAAACATATAAATCATGCTTAATGCTCAGTTACTTTTCGTGATATACAGATACAGTCGGAGGAATTTAGCTGTGCTCGTGCAGCCCTAATACTACCCTTTCAAAAAACGAACGCTATCTGTGTGGCGGGTTGCGTTTACGTGCTAGCCGCTGAGATGAAGGCGCAAGAATCTCTTAACGACTTTACGTTATTTTCAAAAACACGTTAAACAACAATATAACAACTGAAAAACAATGATAAGTCCTATTATTGTTATTATTTGGTATTCTCTTATTATTTAATTTACAATCACTTCAATAATATTTAATTAATTTTTCAAATGCTAGAATATAATTTTCCAATAACAAATGTTACTTACAATGATTGTTTTTTCATTGGAGTTCTTCAATTCCACTCAAGTTGTCCTCCTCTTCTGGGTCACTGTCACTGCTGTCTGTATCCGAACCAACTGATATAATAAGGGATTCTATAATATTGTCAATCTGGAGTTCTGTGGCTGCATAGTCCCTTTCGATTTTCTCTGCGTGCTTGCACTTTACTGACCGCTCTTCTGCGCCCATACTTGATATCTTGTCTTCGCATAGAGCTTTAGCTTGATACGTAGTGAAAGATGTATTTCTTATAACCACATGATGTTGACTTCGGCCCAAATTAACTCAATGGGATTGAGGTTCTGGGTGGTAGGGCGGAAGTCGTAAGATGTCATGACCCTGTAGTTGAAACAGTTTCGTCCAAGGCGTACCGGACATGCCTTTGTTTATATAGCTGCACAAGTTTGTAGAGTTCAGGATAAAAGGATATCGTCGCGGAATGGTATTTCCGATTTTTAAAAAGCCACAACTTCATATATTGCTTCCTACTTTTTGAAGTAGGAGCTTTATCAATTTGTATGTTATGGTAGGGCGCGTTATCGAATACTAGTACTGAATTTGGTTCTAAATTCGGTAAACACTTTTTCCTTTATCCACTTCATAAAAATGTCCCCATTCACATTGTCGTGGTAGTCTCCACTATGGTTGCTTGCTTTCCAACATGTAAAAGCATTGGGCAAGAACCCTTTCTCTCCATCCGCATGGATAATTATTAGTCTCTCGCCCTTGGAAATCAGCACGTGTAACCCTTCATTTGAGCCATTTGACCAAGTTTGTAGATACATGAGACGATAGTATATAAGATTCGTCTAAATAAATTATGGGGCGTCCTTGTTCCCTGTAATTTTTCAACGCTCTCAAGTATGTTATCCTCTTCTCTCGGATTTCTAGCTTTTCAATTAATAATTTCCTATTGTTTACCGTCCTTCTCTAAGTAAATTCCAGGTCCTTTAATACCCACCTAAAACTTTTCTCACAACCCTGGAAATATATTTTGTCCCTTAGCGCCTCCCTCAAAAGTTATGCAGTCGGTATTCGATGTTCTTCAACATGGAAGTTGTCAACTATTCTACGTCGTTGACGGTTTAGTAAAACTTGCCTCACACATGTTACTAACCTTCAACTTGTTAAGTTAACTGTTTATTTTAGTCACAACTCGCTCTGACACTCCAGTTGCTGCAGCAGTTCTTTGGCGAGCCTTTGACAACGGAATTTTAACAGTTTGATGATCTGCCTCTTCCTTCATAAATTTATAAACATTAATCACAATTTCGCAAGCCTGACTATGAATAGGCTTTTGACTTTTGACTTTAACTCAACAGACATTATCGGTAAAAGCGAAGCACAAGCTACACTCAGCACTGTCACAAAACAGACTGATTGTAGCGAGTGCGATGAGTTATTAGGGTCAATACGATTCCTGAAAGGAGGGTTTTAACCATGAGTCAAAGGAAATGTTTTCGGGACGCAGCGCATAATGCTACCCCGCCACCCCTCCCGCCAGTCACCACACACTCCAGGTCACGCGCACAGCTAAAGTCCTCGAACTGTACACAGGCCGACATATAGCCAGAGAGAAATTAAATTTTTCAATTCCCTCGAGAGATTAGCTTTGCTGAGGCTCAGAAAAGTCCTAAGTATGTAATGTTATAAATCGTTTGTGTATAAAAGAGTATGTATGCTATGTGTAGCTATTTTTATTACTCATATAACCACTAATAAATCTCCAGACTTTTACAGTAAAGTTTTAAAATTCAATTGAACATTAATGGTAAAGAATTTGTTTTACTGTTAGATATAACATCGCAATAATTTTATTATTGTTGAAAACCTTATTAAAATACTTGCATAGATTAAATATATAAGAATAACAAATTTACAGGCTTATAAAATATAGACTAATACGTTTGTTAAAGTAATAAATGGTTTGATACTTTAAATATATTACATCCCTCGTTGAATAGAAGTGTGGGTTTACAAATGTGCAGGTGCATATTTTCACAAGAGTAAAGCCATTCAAAAAGATATATATATATATATATATATATAAGTAGATAGTAATATGGGGTTCCTGGCGCACTTTCGGAGCCAACCGAAAAGCAATGTAAAATACTGTTCAATGTACCATAAAGGAAGCTGAGAAATAACACAGCAAATCTCAATGAAAAATTAACCGAATCTACAGTCGTTCGTCTCCAAAAGCGATCCAGGATCGGCACATTACTATCTACTCTGAGGAATGAAAAATTAACCAAATCTATAGCTGTTTGCTTCTACTTTCTTAAGCTGTGCTTTGTAAAATGTTGTCAAATCTGCTACGAATAAAGGAAAAATCTTCGAAATCTTAATAAAATTTAATCAATTTAAAACATTTTTACTAAAAACATACTGTACTTTAATAAAAAACTTTTCTACTAAATAAACAACATGAACTCACCAAGCTCTCTTCAGTTTTCTAGCATTAAAACAGTGCAACAAAGATGAATTCAGTGAATTGCCGGTTTATTCTCAACAACAGTTGATACCGTCTTTAAATGAAACAGAATTAAAAGAACTTGTAGAGTCTTTTGCAGAAAGAACGAAAACTGCACACGTGTACACAAAAAAAACGAAAAAAATAAGGGATTATATATTTAATATAATTACGAAAGATATTGAAAAGAAAGTAAAAAATAAACAAACAGAGAGTTTTCATCGTTTTTTTTATGACATTTTTCCCATATTATACGTCCTTTCAAGATAATCAAGACTTAATTGATGAATTTCTTAGGAATTTTTGTGAGTATCAAGATTTATCAACACAATTCATTAAAGAGCATTATAGAATTTTTCTTATAGAATATAGCCACATTTTGTGTGAAACAAAAGGTATTACTGTAGATAATATTCCATGTGATTCCTATGAAGAAAGACACCAACTATGGTTATCAAAACAGTACTATGACGTGGGGAGGGACTGCAAGTTTTAGAGTTAAGACTTTATTCTACAAAGTTAATTGTTATAATTTCTTTATCTTTAATAGTCTTCTTTCCAGTAACAATCAAGTGTAATTTTTCATTTTTGTTTAATTCTTTAATCTTTTTCTCATCCAAAACAGTCAAAAATCTGTTCGAAAAAGAAAATGTTATAATAGTAAACGGGAACACAATTTTTATTCTTAAAAATGACAGTCGAGGTGTGCTACTACAGACCGACCATCACGATAATCGCTTCGCCTGCGTCATATCCGTAGTGATATCACGCGCCGTGAGAGGTGCAATCGTTGGTTTACAAGCACCATTTAGTTAAATAAATTTTTCTATCTAAATGGAGCGCGATAAAATATCATGTCCGTTCTGCAAAATAGAAATTTTAAGAAAAAACTATGATCGCCATTATAATTCTAAAAGTCATGAAAAAAACAAGCAAATTTACAATAATGAACTAAATTATTTAAGACAATGGGCTAGAGAAAATAAAATTGCCGATCACGAAAACATGTTTAATATTGAGAAATTACGTGAATTAAAGAGAAATTTCAAAGTTGAAAAGAAAAATCTCGACCTATTTAATGATGAAAAACTTCATTCAATAGCTGAAAAGTTGGCTATCGGTACTAACGATAAAACCAAGTCTGAAATGATCGAAGAAATTGATAAAACTCTTAAAGTAAAATCCGAAAATATCATTGATGTAGAAGTTTTATCCTCAATACACGGTCTTTTCAAGCAATACATTTTTAACAAACTTGAACGACAATTCCATGTCAATTTACAAATATCTTTCAATTATGCGGTCAGAAATTAAAAGTTTAATCGAGAAATTTCAAGAAAATGTTAAAAATATGAAGGGCTATCTCTCTTTGGAATGTGAATACGAACGAACTTTAGTGAATGGTGAACCGCAAACATGTCTAATGTATTTTACTATCAAAGCAGACGAAATCTTTGACGTAAACGACTTTATTACTAAGCAATTTAATAAATTAACACATCGAGAACAAACGAATAATCCAAATAAAGGTTCCGGATGGACATTTAAAAGTTGTAAACAACTAGTTTTGAGCCTTAACAAACACGAAATGATGAATGCAGGATCATACATCGATTTACCAAAGAATATCAAAGATAAAAAAGCTTGTATAAATATAAAAAATAGAGATGATTTTTGCTTTATTTACTCAATAAGATGTGCTATTGAAAAACCAGAAAGAGACTGTGAACGTGTAAAGCAATACGAAAAATTTGTGAATGACGAAATATTTTCAGGTTTTGAGTATCCAATGTCTCTGAAAGATATACAAATATTTGAAAAACGAAGCTACAATTCCAAGTATAAGTATCCTAAAATGTCTATCAATGTCTACAGTTTTTGATGAAAATATTAACATTGTTCCGTTACAAATTTCTGAAAAATATGACGCTGAAACAAACATTGATTTATTGTATGTTAAACAAGATGATAAATCTCATTATGTTTTGATAACCGATTTAAATAAGCTTGTTTCTTCGCAGTTGTCTAAACATAAAGAAAGAAAATTTTTGTGTAGAAGATGTTTAAGCCATTTTTACAAATCTGGAGATTTAACAGATCACTTAGAAATTTGTAAAAAAAAAATCATGAAGTTTGTAAGCCAATTATGCCATTTCCAGGTCAAACAACTAAATTTACTAATTATCAAAAGAAATTTAACCATCCGTACGTAATTTATATGGACTTTGAGAGCATATTAGAAAAAATTCCGACATGCAAGAACAATCCACAAAGATCGACTACAACCAAGATTCAGAGGCACATTCCTTATGGTTTTACTCTATATTTAGTGTCGAATGTGACCAATCGCATGTACAAACCGATATGTTATCGTGCCAAAAATGAAGAAGATTTGAAAAACGTCCCGACAAAATTGTTTGAAGAACTCAATAAATTATCGAAATACATAGCGAAAAAATATAATTCTAAGAACATGAAACCTATGAAATTGACAGAAGAAGAAGAAATTTCGTATCAAAATTCAAACGTTTGTCATATCTGTGAATGGTCTGCTTATGATGTTGGGTCAATTCAGTATGGTTTTACTCCTGATAGTTGGAAAGATAAGAGTTATAATAAAGTGAGAGATCATTGTCATTTAACCGGCAAGTTTCGAGTCGCAGCTCATGCATGTTGCAATCTAAATTTGAAATTTCCTCAGAATATTCCCGTTTTCTGCCACAATATGTCAAATTACGATACTCATTTGTACATAAAAGAATTGGCTAAACAATATGGAAATGTTGATTTGATTGCAAACACCGATGAAAAATATATAAATTATTCTGTAAATTCTGGATATGGCTATGAATTCGAAGGTGATAAGCCAAGAAAATTCATCAAGTTTTCGTTTGTAGACACGTTCAGATTCATGGCCTCGTCTATAGAAAAGTTAGCTAAAAATCTAAAGAGAGAAGACTTCAAACATACAAATCATTTTATACAAGATGGACTGAATGAGATAATAGAAAGACAACCAAATGACGACGACGAGATTTTTAAAATTCTATCTGGAAAAGGAATATTTCCCTATGAATTTATCGACAGTATTGAAAAACTTGATTACACAGAAGAATTGAGAATTCAAGATTTCTATTCACTTTTGACAGATGAGAGCATATCTGAGAAAGATTTTCAACACTACTTAAATGTTTGGAACAAATTAAAAGAGAAAAATCTTGGAAATTACTCTGATTTGTACAATATCCAAGATGTTTTATTGCTTGCTGATATATTCGAAAAATTTCAGAAACATTTGCCTTAATTGTTATAAACTCGATCCAGCACACTATCTAACAGCTCCCAGTCTCGCATGGGACGCAATGTTAAAATTAACGAAAATTGAGCTTCAGCTAATTAACGATTATAATATGTATTTGATGATTGAAAAAGGTATTCGCGGAGGCATTTCTCAATGTATTAAACGATATGTTAAAGCAAATAACAAATATTTGAAAGATTTCGATAAGACAAAACCAGAAAGCTATCTGTTGTACGTCGATGCCAATAATCTTTATGGTTATGGTCTTATGCAAAAATTTACCATATAACGAAATCAAGTGGATGGATCCTAAAACGTATACAAAAGAAGAGTGGCAAGAAGAAACAATTTTAGAACTCACTGGCGACGAAGATTATGGCTATATTCTCGAAGTCGATCTTGGATATCCAACAAATTTACACGAACATCACAAGGATTTACCTCTTGCTCCAGAACATTTTAAAAACAAACTTTGCACAACTCTACTGGATAAAACTGAATACGTTGTTCATTCGAGAAATTTGAAGTTCTATTTGGAACAAGGTATGATTTTGAAACATGTGAATAGAGTTATTGCATTCGATCAGAAGCCTTTTATGAAAGAATACATTGATTTTAAACACAAACATGAGAACCAAAGCTACAAGCGACTTTGAAAAGGACTTTTATAAGCTGATGAACAACTCAGTTTTTGGAAAATCTATGGAAAATGTGAGAAACAGATGTGATATTAAGCTTGGAAATGAAGAATTTTCAATGAAACAAGCTAAGAAAAACAAATTTCAAATGCTTTAACATCTTTGACGACAACTGTATAGCGAGTCACATGTACAAACAAAAGGTTAAATTTAACAAACCGATTTACATAGGATTTTCAGTTCTCGACCTCTCAAAATTGCTAATGTACGAGTTTTTATTACAACAAATTAAAGAAGTTTGATCCAGATTTGAATCTGTGTTACATGGATACAGACAGTTATTTTCTAGAATTGAAACGAGATCCTTTTAAAATTATTTAAAGAAAATATAGATGACTTTGATACAAGTGATTATCCAAAAGATCATGAATGTTTCACTACTAAAAATAAGAAGGTAATAGGGAAATTCAAAGATGAGTTAAATAGCGAAGTTTTAGAAGAATTTTGTGGTTTAAGGTCTAAGATGTACTCGTACAAATATCTAGATAAAAACCCAGTTAGGTGTAAAGGAATTAAGAGAAGCGTTGTAAATAAAACAATAAATATCGAAAACTTGAAGAGATGTTTGTTCGAAGATAAAGAAGAATTTAGGGAGATGACAGTCATCAAAAGTTATAAACATGAGTTGTACACTGTTACCATAAACAAGCTGGCACTGAACGCTAAAGATGATAAGAGAATTGTCCTAGAAAAATAAGATCGATACAGTACCGTATGGATATAAAACAGATATATTAGACGAATTAAATAAACTTGGAAACTTTGATATGTAAATGGAAGATGATTTAATTCACTGTCACAAGTGTAAAAAGAAAACGAAAAATATAGATTCAAAAATCGTTCAAACTCAAAATGGATTGTATAGAATTGCTGCAAAATGTTCAAAATGTAAGACAAACAAGAGTAAGTTTATAAAGAATCCAAATCCAAAACCTGTTAAGCAAGAATTGAAGACTAAAGATGAGATAGAGATTGAAGCTCGAGAAATTCATGCACCGGTACGAAAAAAGTTTAAAAAGAGAAAAAATTATAACATTAGGAATTGACGATTTATGGGCAGCAGATTTAGTAATAATGTCTAACTATTCGGATCAAAATGATGGATTTAAGTATATGTTAAATGTTATTGATACTTTCTCAAAATATGCTTGGTCAAGAGCTATCAAAAGAAAAAACGGCAAGGATATTTCAAAAGCTTTCGAAGATATAGTAAAAGATGCCATAAGGATCAATCACAAACCTCCTAACCTACTTCATACAGATAAGGGTTTAGAGTTTAAAAATAAAGAATTTAACGATGTTTTGAGGAAATACAACATTAAGATTTATCATACTGAAAACGAAGAGAAATCAAGTATTGTAGAGAGATATAACAGAACTCAAAATGAAAGAATGAAAGGTTCTTTTTGAGATTAATAAAAACTTTAAATGGATCGATATTCTTCAAAAAATCGTAAAACAATTATAACGATACAGTTCACAGCACAATCAAAATGAAACCGAAAGACGTAGATAAGGATGCAGAAAAGGAGTTATTAGAGACCGTTTTCAAGTATGTTCCACCTGAAATTCACACGAAAACTAAATTTAAAGTCAATGATCATGTAAGAATTGTTAGAAAAAAAACAAACATTTTCGAACAAATATAAGAACAATTGGTCAAGAGAAATCTTTGTGATTTATCAAATTAATAACACAGATCCTGTAACTTATAGTATAAAAGATTTAAATAATGAAGAAATAACCGGAAAGTTTTATGAATATGAATTGAGAAAGTCAAAGCTGTAATTTTTTCTATATAAATGGAGTCTCAAAAGAAATGTACAAAGTGTCAAGAATTTAAAGATTTAAATGAATTTTATAAAGATAAAAATAGGAAAGATGGAATGCATTATAATTGCAAAGATTGTGAAAGGGAATATCATAAAGAATTATATGATAAAATAGAAAAATTAACTTTGGAAGATAAAGAATGTCTTAAATGTAAAGAAACTAAAAAAATTTCAGAGTTTAATAGTGATCACTATAGTAGAGATAAGAAAGACTCATATTGTAAAGATTGTGTAAAGAAGAATCACCATAGATTATATTATGAAGATACTCAATGTGAATGTGGAAGAACTATAAAATGGTTAAATAATTATCAAAAACATTTACAAACAAAATATCATAATTCAAGAGTTTAACATTTTCATCGTGTAATAATTTGTTCTATATAAATGGAGTCTCAAAAGAAATGTACAAAGTGTCAAGAAGAGAATAGAAAAGACTGTTATTGTAAGGAATTATACGTTAAAATGAACAAATTAACTTTAGAAGAGAAAAAGTGTTACTTTTGTAAAGAAATTAAAAATATTTCTGAATTTAATAACTGGCAGTATAGTAAAGATAGAAAAGATGCTTTTTGCAAAGATTGTGCTAAAAAAATTTTCAGCGAAAGTTATAAAAACGAAATGCCTTGTGAATATGAAAAAAAGAATTCTACAATGGTTACCTAGTTATGCTAAACATTTACAAACAAAATATAATAAATCGAGAGTTTTTAGTAAAATTTAGAAACATTTTCATCGTGTAATTTAGATATTCTATAAATCAGTCGAGATTCTGCCATATTTGTAGTAAAATGATTTCCGTTGTATAAAATATTCAAAGATTCTTTCATTTGGTTATACAGATTGATAGAATTTGGTTCGTCATCAATGAACAAAATCTCTAATTCAGGATATTTTATTTTTAGATGTTTTAATCGGTTTGGTATTTTCTCGTTTCTGAGCTCTGATAACGTAATAAGGATATTCCCACATGTGATTCTTCTTAATTAACACAAAAACATGGTGTTTTTTCTTATCAAAATCTTTACATACCATATCTCTCTTCATTAATTCCATTCGCAATTCTTGATTCTCTATTTTCAAGGATTTCATTTGACCTGAAATTTGTAACTGTTTTATTTCATCTTTTAACTGCTTATTTTCGTTTTTGAGTTTGTACTCACCATATTTTCTAATGGAAGGTAATACTTCTTTCGTAACCCAATTTTTAAACAATTTCGCTTCTGGTTTATGCGATCTCAAAATTAAAGAATAAAGTCCAGATTCATTAACGAAAACAGTGTTATTTTGGAAGTTTGAAGGTAAGCTATTTATAGCCCCCCTTATATTTAGATTAAAATAGAAGTTTTTATCATCTTCGTCAACGTTTATTCTGATCGTTTGCATAGTATTTTCATATTCTAGAATTTTTGCTACGTCTTTAGCCTTAAACCAGATCACATTGTTTTCGTCAACAATCGTTAAAGATATGTTTGTTATTGAATTTTAGTTGATTATTGAGTAGGTCTACAACTGACTCCATTTAGATAGAAATAAAATTTAAGTAGTAATTTTTATTTCAGTATAAAGTCCAGATTCATTGATAAAAACAGGGTCAGGATGAAGATTGTTAAGGGGTCTATGGGATAGACTCTTGTAATTTATACATTCAAAAGTTGTTTTCTTGAAAATTTGAAGGTAAGAAACGATTCGTTCCCCCCCTTGATTCATCATTCTTTCGACAATCTTAAATATATTGTTGTTTTACTCTCATTATTTAATAGATTTCCTTCAGAGTCTTGAATAGTCAGAACGATTTTTTGAATTCTTTTAATATTTTTTCTAATTGGAATATAATCGATTTCATTTGGTTTTTCACTGATTTTTGATCCATAAGCAACATTTGGGAAAAAAAAAAAAGTGTACAAAATTTCAGATTCTTTGTGAAGATGTTCGGTATGATTTTCAAAACTAGGTTCAACGAGATTACAATGTACTTCAATTACATCGAACGGTCTAAATTTTGGCGTTTTATTTCCTAAATATACCTGATTTGGCTCAATAGTTTCTTGAACAAACCCTAATAAATCTACAATAATTGCTGAAAACATTATTCTTACTGGTGATTTTATTTGAATTTTATTAGAGAGATAATTTTTTTGCATTTCAAACTGGTTTTCATCAAAGTTTAAAGATTTATCTGATTGTTTGAATGTTTTCAGATAATTTTTAAGGGAATTTTTTATTTGATCGAAAGTATAATATCCTTTGTTTAAACCATAATATTTTGTTACGTTTCTTCTCACTAAATCCTATACAATAAGGAGAACTTTCACTAATATTTATTACAAAATTATCAGAATAAAAGCCGCTTAAACCGATTAAAATAATTTGATTCTTCCTCTAAGTGTATAGGATGTTCCAAGTTTAAAACTAATTTAGAGCTTTCTGAAGTCAACTTGAACAGCTTCATTTTCGCAAGCGTTGCTTCAAGATGAAAATCTTCTATTTAAATGGAGAAATTTTTTTAAAGCAAAAAGATCAGATAAAACTTCAAACGTTTGAAGAAAATAAGAAAGATCAACCAATCAGATTGTTAATTGTTGGTTCAAGTGGATGTGGAAAAACAACTTTATTATTGAATTTTATCTACAATAGGTTGATTCCTTATTCCAATTTGTATGTTTTTAGTAAATCTTTAGAACAAGACGCCTATAAAAAATTACAAGAAAGATTTGAAAATATTGAGAAGAACTTAAGTAAGAAAATATCACATTTTTATAATGCTTCCGAGGACATAGTTCCGTTTAAGCGAATGTAAACCCAATTCGTTAATCGTTTTTGATGATTGTATTTTAGAAAATCAAGACGTTATTAAGGAATATTTCGTAATGTCCCGTCACAAAAACATATCTTGTATCTATCTTTCTCAATGCTTTTCAAAGGTTGATAAACAAGTTATAAGAAATAACCTGAATATGTTGTGTATTTTTAAGCAAGACGATCACTATTCGAGAAAGATTTACAACAATTATGTGGGATCTGATATGAGTTTTAACCACTTTAATGAATTGTGTGATAAAATTTGGAAGGAAGACTACGGATTTTTAACTATTAATCTAACTTTGAAGCCTAAAAATGGTAAATATTTGAATAAATTTTCCAATATAAACGTGTGATAATCTAGTTGTTTTCATGTTTTTACGTTCACGTTTACGTTTCGTGTTCTCGTTTTTACGTTCCACGTTCACGTTCCACGTTCACGTTCATGTTTCACGTTCATGTTTCACGTTCATGTTTTACGTTCGTGTTTACGTTTCACGTTCGTGTTTCACGTTCATGTTTTACGTTCGTGTTTACGTTTCACGTTCGTGTTTCACGTTCGTGTTTCACGTTCGTGTTTACGTTTCACGTTCGTGTTTGACGTTCGTGTTTCACGTTCCACGTTCACGTTTTACGTTCCACGTTCACGTTTTTACGTTCCACGTTTCAAAATTTTCCTAAATAAATGGCGAACGTAACTTCTGAAGAAGCGAAAAAACTTGATCAAATAGAAAAGAAATTAATCAAAGAATTTAAAGAACAGATTCGAATTGATGAAAAAGAACAAGAATTTATTCAAAAAATTAATCAACCTGTAACATCTGCAATAAAAAATGTTGAGGGCAAAATTGAAAATGTTTTAAGCGATAATCAAAATTTGATGAATTTGGTTCCAGTTGTACGACAATTTGCTGATATTTCAATTCCAGAATCTGAAGTGGAAGAGTTTGAATTGCCAAAATTACCATCTTCAACACCATTTAGACCTCGAATCATTGAAGACTCTACCATAGTTGAACCAATAAGTCCTGGAACAACGGATATAATAATTAGTGAAATTGGTAAAAAATTTCTTCCTAGAGCAAAGGATGATAAATTTGGTTTGTATTGGGACAGAAAAAAGAAAAGTTTTATGATTGGAAATTTGCCCGTGAATTTTGAGCATAATGATATCATTATTAATGAAAAAACATATGAAGGAACTCAAGGTTTATGGAGATTATTAACAGGCACTGATGTTCCAAAAGACGGTTTATATTCTGAAGAAGACTTGAAAAAGTATACTGAAATTTTATGGAAATCTGATTCAATTTACAAAAATAATGATCCATCAACTAAGAAGCCTAAGTCAAGTAAAGGTAAAAAATATCTCAATTTGATTAAACCAATTTGGGAAAAACGAATCGAAGGATCAGGTGTGAGAAAATACAATGATAATAAGATTGAGTACAGATATATCGACGATTTGACAAAACTCGATGGAATTATTAATTATATTTATGCTCAAGAAAAGGCTGGAAACAACAATTTTTTGAACGAAAAGAAAGCGATTAAAGATTTTATTTCGAAACAAACTTGATGAAATGATTGAAAAACCTGATGGAATTAAATATTTAAAACGAGTTTTTGCCGGCAATAAGTTCATCTATGATTGAAGGTTAGTGGACTTTTGAATGATTTTATCAACAATTTACCTTTTGAATTACACGTACCAACTTATCAGTATCTGGGGCCTGGCACAAAACTCGAAAAAAGACTAAAAAGAGGAGATCCTGGTATAAATAAATTAGATCAAGCTGCTATGGAACACGATATTTTTTATGCAAAACATAGAGACACAAATTCCAGACATATCGCAGATAAAGTTTTGCAAGATAAGGCAATGGATAGATTTTTATCAAAAGATGCTAGTTTAGGTGAAAGATTTGTTGCGCTTCCAACAGCTGGAGCAATGTTTTTGAAGAGAAAACTAGGAATGGGAATCGAAGAGAACTTGAAATTTTAACTATATAAATGGAGGTGAACGTAAACTTCAGCAAAAATCAGAAAGAAAAAATAAAATCCGCTTTTAAGAAGAAAATACCCGTTAGTATTCAATTTAAAATAGATCAACTAAAAAATGGCGAAGATAAGATATTTTTAACAAATAGACAATACAATAAACTCGAAAAACATAAGAAAAACGATAAAGGTTTGTCAGAATAGAATTTTCTTATAATCAGTTGAAAGAACTTAAAAATGGTGGACTTTTGAAAGATTTATTAGATTTTGGAGAAAATATTCCAGTTGTTAAAAATGTTGTTCCTTATGTTCGTAAAGCTGCTCCAATCGTTAAAAAAGGATGTGATTCCTATTGTTCGAAACATTTTAAATTGGTTAGATAAAGAGTTGGAAGATGTTACAGGATCTGGATTAGATGAAAAAACTTTGAATTACGTGAAATCAAACATTGAAAAAAAATTTAAACCTTTAACATTCGGGGAATTGGAAGAAATCTGCAAAAATATTAAACATTTTAGAGGAATCTTCATGAGAGATACATTACCTGAAAAAGTTAAGAAATTTGAATGTGGAATTGTGAATTTAGACTCGATTATGGGAAGTGGAACACATTGGATTTGTTATTATAAAAATGATAAGAATGCATATTATTTTGATTCGTATGGAAGAATTGAGGACAAACCACCTATAGAATTGATTAAATATTTGAAAAAATCAAGCGTTTATTATAACGATTCTCAAATTCAAGACTACAAAGATCCCCCAATTTGTGGTCATTTATGTGTTTTTGTGTTGAATGAACTGAGTAATGGTAAAGATTTTAAAAGAATTTGTTAACAAATTATTGCTTAATAAATATGGATTCACAAAATATTTTTGACGTATTTGGTACACAAATTATTCAAAATGTAGATAATAGTTTCAATTTTGATAGTTTGAGAAATGAGTTTGATAACAAGTTAGAAAATTTATTACAAAACCTTCCAGATTCAGATATGTTTGCTGTCGAGATTGAAGATTTTAAAGCAGAATATGATAACAAACTTGCAAATTTCATGAGTTCAAATGAAGTTGCTGATAAAATAAAAACATTGGAAAAAGAAGTTGATGATGGTGTAAAAAAATTATTTACCAATTTAATGTCTCATATCGAAAAAGCTGATGAAATTACTGAAGCAATCAAAGTTGAAAAGAATTATGTTAGTTTAGCTAATAAGAAAAGAATTGTCGGTGTTCGACCTGGTATTGACAAACATGATGTTGTTGTTAAAGAACAAATTTTAAAACCTCTAAAATTATCAGAAAACATCGATATTGTTGATTTACATGATCCGAATGTTAAAAAATGCCTTAGATTTTAAAGGAAAAAGAATTAGCGGTGTTAGTAAAGGAATTAATCCATTTGATGTTGTTGTAATGATTCAATTAGAAGATCCTATTAAAATGTTTAATGAACTAAAACAAAATTATGAGAATCATAAACAGCATGTTAAAGATTTTACAAACAGAAGTCTATGAAAAAACTTGATGAAAGAAGTAAAAGATCAGTAGACGATGTTGGTGAATTACTTGATAAAGTAAATAAACTAGAAGAAAACTTTAATACATATAAAAATGATGTTAATGTATTAGTTGGTGAAGTAATTAACAAAATTCTGGAAGATTTTTATACACATTTCAATGAGGAAGTAAACTTTTTTAAAGATTTTGATACACGTTTCAATGAGAAAATAACACATAATAATGAATTACTTAAAAGTATAGATGATCGATACTCTTTATATCTCGATAAAGTAAATAAACTAGAAGAAAACTTTAATAAATTTAAAGAAGATGTCGATAAAACTTTTGAAAACATCGGCAACAGATTTAATGGAGTAGGTGGTTACGATGACTAATTTTCCTTATATAAATGGCGCTCATATACTGTGTGAGGTGCAAAGAGAAAACTGCCACAAACGATATAAAATACTATGCAAACATTAACGGAGTTAAGAGAATTTCTGGAAAATGTGCTGAATGTAACTCAAAAAAGAGCCAATTTATAAAAACTTGATTTTGAAATTTTTTCTTAATAAATAGAGATGGCGGGACATTACAGTGCTTTCGATCTTTTTATCATGCAACACGAAATAGATTTGAAAAAAGAACATTGGGATGACATTTCTCAAAAATATGAATTATCCGAAGATATGATGAGATTATACGTAAACAAATTGAATTGGTATAACATTGCTAAATATCAAACTTTATCATCAGAGTTCATTCAAGAAAATATACATTATCAATTAAAAGATCATATGTCTGTTCTTTGTCTCTATCAACACTTGAGTATAAAGTTTTTGGATGAAAATAAAGATACAGTTGATTGGAACAATATTATAGATAGCGGTTACTATCCTGTGCAGATTTTATTGAAATATGTGACCGAGATCGCAAAATTTAAGGAAGAGAATCCTGAATATGACGAAGTAGATCATTAAAAATGACTCTAATCTTTTTAATTATTTTACTAAAATTTATAATCATTTTCTTATAAAAACGTACATTAGATCGATGAAAAAATGATACATGATGTTTAAAATTTCTAAATTTTCTCTTATTAAATGGCGGACTACAGAAAATATGCTAGTGATATTGAAAGGGCGGAGTTTTAAAAATTTCTATCCAATTAGTAAACAACATTTGAATGTACCGAATAAAAGAACTGAGTTTAATATTGATTTTGGAGATAACTTTTGCTCGTCTAACTTCCAGTTTTATATTTCTGGAACTTTAACAAAACAAGATGGTCAAGCATATCTTGGAACTGATAATGTTAGATTAATCGATAATTTTATAACCGTTTTTATTTTCTAAGATTGAAGTAAGAAAACACAATAAATTGATAGAAGAAGTCGAAAACTGTGGCCAATTAAGCACAATTAAAGGAACTATTTCGTATTCAAAAAGTGATGTTATTTCTCAAACTTCTAATGGCTTTGAATCAGATTTTAAATTTGGTGTTTTTGAAGCAGCTGGAAATTTATCTCATTTTGGATTAGGATTTTTTGAAAATGTTACTATTCCGATCTATAAAGGAGGATTTTATCTAAGTTTTATAAGAGCAGAAGACGGATGATGTGATTCTGAAGACTGCAACTGGAAATGTTATGCCTGTTGATGGAAAAATAACAATTACAGATTTTTTTATTAGAGTTCCAATGATTGATTATAAAATCACGAGTAAAATAAGGTTGATTGATGAAATTACAAAAAGTCAAAACATTATGTTTAATTTTCTAGATTGGCAATGTATTGAACAAAAAGGTATTTCCGGAACAACTTATTCGTTCGATATCACAAATATTTATAGAAATATCTTCAATCCCAAGTTCGTTATCATAGGTTTTCAAACAGATAGACAGAATAATCAAGAAAAAAATCCTTCAAAGTTTGATAGTTTGGATGTAAAAAATATCAGAGTAAAATTGAACGGTTCTTATTATCCAGATGAATTACAAAATTTAAACATTTCCGGAGGTCTTTTCAGAATCATGTATCAGATGTATCAAGATTTTAAGAAAGTTTACTGTAATAATAAGGAAATGTATTACAATCCTAAAGAATTTTTAGCGAATAGACCTATTTATGTCATTGATACAACAAAGAGTTTGACAAATATTTCTGGTTCAAAGAACGATATAATTATCAATATGGATTTTCAAAAAGCTGTTACAAACGCGATTTGTTATGTTGTTGTTGTCTCTGAGAAATTTTTAGCCTATGATGTGATTAAGAACGATATTAGAGAAATTCAGTAAAATTTTTTGAAAAAATCGTCTTATTTTCACTATTATTCATTGGATAATTCTACAACTTTACAGAATTGTTAAAGACATTGATATAAAGTATTCATTTTTTAATTTCAAAAGAATATCTTAAAAAATGGGGATGATATTAACAAAAAACTATTCCAAGGTCATCTTAAGGGTTGGACCGGAAGTTATGATTTTAAAAAATACTTTAATATTTACTGATCCTATATACCAAATTTCAGCAAAAAAGCTCCAATAGTTCTCGAGATATAAGAGTTTTAAGATAAGGGATGATTGGGGTAGTTTTTGAAAATTTTGTTATTTTCATGAAATTTTAAGTTGAACTCGCTTGTTTTTGAAGTTTCAGATTTTTCTGATAATTTTTTTTTATTTTTTTATGAATATTAAGAAATAGGGGATGATTTCACCCTTATGGATAAGTTAAGTCGAAAGAGTTAAGTATTTACTATATGTGTACCAAAATTTCATTAAAATCGGTTGAGTGGTTTTTTGAAATATAAAATTATTAATAAATTTGTAAACTAGCACTCCTAATTGAACAACTTATATAGCAGAGATATAGCTTATAACTTTCGAGACTCTCCGTAGCTCAGTTGGTAAGACGCTTGCCTTCAAAGCCTGAGGTTCTGGGTTCAAATCCCAGAGCTTCAGGCGCGCTTTTTATTGAGGAAGACATGGTTGTCGTTCAGTGGTTGGGGACAAGTCTTTACACGAGTGGCCATAGTGTAATGACTATAGAACAAGCCGAGTAATGACAACTGTGGTTGGCGCGCCATTTGCTTCCTCACCTTTCCACTTCATTCCTTAATTCCTTCTCTTCCTTAATTTGTACATTCCTTCTCTTCCTTAATTCGTTCATTACATTCATCATTCACATCATTCATTAATACAACATTACACTTACAAAACACCCGACACAAATTCCCTAATTGTATCTCTCCATCAACTTCTACACAGTAGTTACCAAAGAAAAATGAGACTTGGGAACAAAAAAATTCCAGAGTCTAAGACCCGAATTACAGCTCCTAGCCATTAACTTGGTTGGACAGTAGCAGTGCAGGGCCAAGTCTCTAAACAATAGACACCGTAGAAGTTGAATGTGATGTGATTCCCCATAGCGCAAACACGCACACTAACAACACTACACCAAAGACACAATCATTCATTTTGTCTTTTACAATAATTGATGATGTTCATATTATTCTCTTTCATTCCTTCTAAAACTTCAAAAATATACTCTTTTTTCGCACTGAAAAATCTCGATTTCTTCCCGTAATAATCTTTATAATCGTACACATAATATCCTAAATAGTTGTACAATAGAATGAAATTATTTCTATTTATCTCTGTTGTAGAAATGTAAACATAAACATTTGCGTTGAAAAATTTATACCTCGGCAGACTTAGTTCCATAATCTCCATTTAAACAAAAAATCTTTTTGTTTAAATGGAAGAGTATAATGCCAACTGTTACAAGTGTTATAATAGAGGAGAAATTATTGATAAAAAATATTTAGTTTGTAGAGATTGTAATTTAATTTTGTATGAAAGACCTAAACCTAAGAAAATTTCGAAATAAACTAACACATTTGAATAATCTGCTTACAAAATTGCAATATGGAGACAAGAAGCAAACAAAATTTGTTACAGAATTTAGAAAACAGAATAAAAATTTTTACTTATCTCTTGGAACCATTGACAAAATTATTTTCCTTTTCAAAGAATACATTAGGTTTGTAGGTATCGATACACACGTTTATTATGAAAAGATATTACCTGTATTTTTTCATTATCTGGATGTTGAATTTGTCTACGATTTTAAGCCTGAAATCCTCGATGATTTTATAGTACATTTGGAGAAATTAAACGAGGAACCTCGTCAAAGAATGCGGTTTTACTCACATTCTCCCCGACTTCTCGAGTGATTGTTAGCAAATTTCATTTTTTCCGTCTTTGAATTTTTTTCTATTTAAATGGAGTTCTTGAAAGAGTTAAATGATATTGGAGAATGTAAGTTTAAAGAGTATAAGAAGTTAAATGAATTGGAAGAAAGGAAGAAATACAAAATCTTGAATTTGGAGAAAATAAAAGATAAATTCGGGTTTACAATAATTGCCGAGTTGGAAGATTGTAAAGTACACTTACCGAACAGATTTTTGACTGTTTTGGATGAAAAAAAGATTAAAGAATTAAACAAAAATGAAAAATTACACTTGATTGTTACTGGAAAGAAGACTATTAAAGATAAAGAAATTATAACAATTAACTTTGTAGAATAAAGTCTTAACTCTAAAACTTGCAGTCCCTCCCCACGTCATAGTACTGTTTTGATAAACCATAGTTGGTGTCTTTCTTCATAGGAATCACATGGAATATTATCTACAGTAATACCTTTTGTTTCACACAAAATGTGGCTATATTTCTATAAGAAAAATTCTATAATGCTCTTTAATGAATTGTGTTGATAAATCTTGATACTCACAAAAAATTCCTAAGAAATTCATCAATTAAGTCTTGATTATCTTGAAAGGACGTATAATATGGGAAAAATGTCATAAAAAAACGATGAAAACTCTCTGTTTGTTTATTTTTTACTTTCTTTTCAATATCTTTCGTAATTATATTAAATATATAATCCCTTATTTTTTTCGTTTTTTTGTGTGTACACGTGTGCAGTTTTCGTTCTTTCTGCAAAAGACTCTACAAGTTCTTTTAATTCTGTTTCATTTAAAGACGGTATCAACTGTTGTTGAGAATAAACCGGCAATTCACTGAATTCATCTTTGTTGCACTGTTTTAATGCTAGAAGAAACTGAAGAGACTTTGGTGAGTTCATGTTGTTTGGTGACTATTTAGTAGAAAAGTTTTTTATTAAAGTACAGTATGTTTTTAGTAAAAATGTTTTAAATTGATTAAATTTTATTAAGATTTCGAAGATTTTTCCTTTATTCGTAGCAGATTTGACAACATTTTACAAAAGCACAGCTTAAGAAAGTAGAAGCAAACAGCTATAGATTTGGTTAATTTTTCATTCCTCAGAGTAGATAGTAATGTGCCGATCCTGGATCGCTTTTGGAGACGAACGACTGTAGATTCGGTTAATTTTTCATTGAGATTTGCTGTGTTATTTCTCAGCTTCCTTTATGGTACATTGAACAGTATTTTACATTGCTTTTCGGTTGGCTCCGAAAGTGCGCCAGGAACCCCATATTACTATCTACTTATATATATATATATATATATATATATATATATATATATATATATATATATATATTGCATATATATTTCTTACCATAGTTTAAAGATAGGAGATGTTAGACTGACCATAGCATTGAATCTCTACCTCTACTTCTTACTAATTTCTTGCAGTATTTGTACTACTAGTTCTAGGTATTCATTAAAACCACAGGATAGATAGGACACATGAAGTCTCCCTGGCGCACTGGTCGTCATGCAGCGAGAGTATGTGGCAAAATTTTCACTGGTCCTGGTAAAACATCAAGAGTTTTATTGTCATTAATTTCATGTCATTATATGTCATTGAGATTTGCTGTGTTATTTCTCAGCTTCCTTTATTGGTACTTTGAACAGTATTTTACATTGCTTTTCGGTTGGCTCCGAAAGTGCGCCAGGAACCCCATATTACTATCTACTTAAATATATATATATATATATAATATATATATATATATATATATATTTGCGTTATAAGAATACAATTTATAATTTTTCTATGGTAATTTCCTTTATTTTAAAACAAATAAGGTTTGGGATATTGCTCTAGGCTAGATTCTGAATCAAGCAATATTTTATTTGTGGTCGAAATAAGGGTGTTGAATGAGAAGTCAATTTTATATTGGTAGTAACTGTTGGTAAACATATTCTTGAGAGTAGATTAGGCTATTAATTTAATTTTTATAGTTTAAGTTCATGCTGTCCGCAGATTATATATTTATTGAACGATCATGGAATTAATAATCTAGTACGTAAACAATATAATTATAAAATGACTTTAAGTATAATAAATTTCAGATGCTTTAGAAATCTTCCAAAACTTTTGAGTACCGTTATACCATTTGTAAAACATAATAAAGCATTTTCATTTCCAAAAAATATTTTAGATAAAAATAACGGGAAACGGGAATTGTAATAAGAAAATAAACATCATAAAAAATAGTGGTCCAATAAAAATTAAAAATTTCCATGCAATATTCTCTTTCCCTACATTAGTAAAACAATATATGTATTTAACTGTTGTAATGAGGTAGATTAATTAAAATTATAATTTAAATTTCACCATTAAGTAACACTATTAAATCCACGTTTTTCTATGTTTCGCATATGTTAATTTCATAGTTTTTGTATGACAATGACCTGGAAAGGAAAAGTAAATCGTTAAAGGTATTTCAGATTCCGAGTGGAAACATTTCACAACAGCTTGCCTTTGATCAACTTACATAAAGTTCCTAATTAAACAACAGACTACTACCCCTACCCTCCGTACCTACACGTACTACAGTTTGACTTTGTACACCCTCCGTGATGTCTAATTTACGAGAGTTGTAGAGACTGCTTCATCGTACTCGTATTTTCCGCGCAGTTCTCTTTTTTGTTCCTTTGCTCAAGTTATAACTTGTCACGTTTCTTGCAATATGCTGTCTCTCTTTGTCCACTTTCCAAGTAAATACTGTTGCTTTATAAACATGTATCGCTCTGTGTGCGACCACTAAAATAGCATTATTAAACACGAATGAGTTTTAGATGTATTTTATACAGTTATACTTTGAGTTTTCCTAGACTTATTTTAGTGATTTATATTTCACTAAAATGCTCACTGTCTAAAAAATGTTATAAAAATATTAAACGGGAAGGTTTTAAAAAAATTTACAGTGAAGAAATTGAAAAAAGGTAAATTTTTTAATGTATTACAGCTATTGTTTTATTGTTTGTCGTAGGGATTTTTTAGAAATTTTCATATGCATATCAGTATTGACTATATTACATTTATCGTATTATTATAAGCCTATCTGTTTGTATTATTTATGAAGGAAAAGGGATAATATCCTACCATTTAACAATGATTCAGTGACATAAGAAACCATTAGCACTACTTTTC
This sequence comes from Homalodisca vitripennis, assembly GCF_021130785.1. Taxonomy (NCBI): domain Eukaryota; kingdom Metazoa; phylum Arthropoda; class Insecta; order Hemiptera; family Cicadellidae; genus Homalodisca; species Homalodisca vitripennis. Next base: position 15,517,647 of record NC_060208.1, read on the forward strand.
GTGATCTGCAATCTGCTCCCTTTCTCAGGTGGATAACTAAACATGACACTTAACTATGACTAAGTAAAAATAATCAAACCATGCTTGAGCATTGTGTGATGAATGAATAACTCCATGCACACTATCCTTGAAACATGCAATTATTAAAAAAAAAATACTGATGATTAAAACCAAATTAAAAGTTGTAGATTACAATAGGTCTGCACTGACCGAACTACCACTGAAAAACTGACCAGACGCCAATAGTAAAAGGAGATCGTCACGGCAGTAACAAGAAGGCGGAAAAAAATGGGATTGAGCTTTTATAGTTTTTACTGTTGGCTCTTTTTTAGATGAACTTATGAAAACCAAAATTTTAACCTTGCATCTGCATTAGAAATTCTGTTTTAATTTTATTACTTAAAAGTAAAAAACACTTGAATGTATAATCTGTTTGATACATCAGGTATTCCTCTTAGTACATATTTCAGAATTCGCAGTCAAAATTGGATAATTTCACCTAATGGTTTACAAATCGGTTGGTCCACTAAATGAATGTTTCGCGCCTAGATGAATTTTCATTTAATCAAATGAGGTTCCCGATTTATAAGGAACTTAAAAAAGGTGCAGACAAGTTCGCTGTATTTATAGACGACGATCTTTCTTTGTTTACAGTGTCCAGTATAAAAGCTTTAAAAATGTTCCTTACAACCCTCTAGCTTTCTTTGTCCATCTAGTGAACAAGCTAGCTGTGGATACGAGTGTTTTTGCTTTGGTGTTGTGTTGCAAACAGTAAAAAATAGTATAACGTAAATAAAAAAACCAAAAAAGAATGTGTTTCCATTTTGGAAAGTTGCTCTGTGTTGACTGCATGTCAGCGAATTTAGTGATAAAATTTAATTTATCTTGTAACAATTCAAAGAAAATTAGAAATTTATTTAAGGAAAAAATCAATAAATTTACAAAGTTAGTACTTATTTATATAACTATATTTTTAAAACTGATGATTTCCGTTTGTTTTTACTATTTATACAATTGTATTTCTAAGTTGTGAGTTAAAAATAATTACGTTAGATTTTGTCTACATATCGATGTTTATATTAAACGGTTTGTGACAACGAAAATCCGTCCAAACAAAAGTAAAAAAGGTTCAGACTTAATAATAATATTGATCTTTTAAATATCTCAGATACAATTTTTTTGTCAGCAATGGTACGACGTTTTGTTTTAAAATAAACGGCCGTTTTAACCCTTACAAATTTCACAACTAAGTCATATATGAAACGTAGAGAAAAAAGTTTTTCGCAATGTTTTTAACTACTACCAAACATTGTGTTGTGAACGATATTTTTTATATCTCCAATCGATTTCTATATTTTGATTATTTTCGATATAAAACCCAATTACTTTTTTGTTACCAAGAACTGCGATAATAATGCTTGAAACAAGTTTAAAGTTAGCTACAAAAATATTTTTTTATATATCATAATAAAGTTCGTTAGCCAGCTTGGTATACCTCGTTGGTATTTCATCCCATGCGTCCATTTCTAGTTTCTATATGAGGTTAAATGTAAGAAAGGGCCATGAGGCCCTAATTTCCCCTCAAATAAAGAAATATTTCATTTCATTTCCATTAGGGTGTTTGCTTAAACCTTACATCAGTCCTAACTCCGTTATTAATGAAGCTAAAGGAAACATAAAAACTCTGTTGGAATGCTTATGAAATTTTCGTAATCATTTACATATAAATACTTTGTTCGATCTCGAACGGCTTACGATATATTGAGTACAATGTAAATCCCATGAAAACAAAATATTAAGACTTCAGTTATTATAATATCTACCGGAAAGCTGGCAGAACTAATTGTATTGGTTATCGTAATTATCTACTGAGCGTTTGTATAAGATTAATATGGCGATATAAATATATAATAATTGAAAAAGTTACAACGTTCATATTTAAACAAACTTATAAATCCATAATTATATTTATTTTACATAAAAAATATTAAAGGTCTCCGTCGGTATCCAACGTACATATTGTTAAGCAATATATAATCTCCTCGAATATACGTTAAAGTTAGCAATTGCAACATATTTCATGAATATTATAATATAATATAAATAGTACATATCATAATACCTTGCTTATAAAAATGTAATATCACTAATAATAAACTAATAAATGTAAACATGTTATAATTGCGTACATATAATTTCAAACAAAAAACTGTACAGCTGATAGATTTGAACTTTGTTCGCCTTTCATTGTATAACTTGACAAGACTAAAAATAATTCCGTTTCTGCGAATTTGTCTCTGTGTTCCTCCTATATAACATGTACTGTAATATTTTGTCTTTCTTTGTTTCCCTTCCAACTGAAATTTACGGTTCTAAAGAGCTCGATCTCTACATGTAGTAAGTAAAATAATATAGTCTAACGAGGAAAATACCTCGCGTTTAATCTTTAATCTAGTATTACATAAAAATCTATGTTATATTATTTCAATCTTATAAAAAGTACTAGGCCGATTATACTGAAATTTTACAAAGAAATTCTTAAAACCCCCAGTTACCCTATAGACCTGTTTCTATTTCAAAAATCCCTCCGGGTAGGCGCTTATAAACTCCAGTTTTGGCCATTAATAGATAGAAAAGTGTTTTGAAATCAAATGTTTTTTAGTGAAATTTATAATATAACATAATAAATGATTAATTCAAATAAATAAAATTAAAAATTTCTTTACTTTTATAGCTAGAAAGCGTAGAGCAAACTTAGCGTCACATCACTTCTTATTTAAACTAGTTATGAATTTACTTTTGGCACAGAGGGTTATTAAGTTACAAAAATGTGCGTGATACTAAAAATTACACATTTAACTGCGAGTTGTAGCAAATATTAAGTAAGCAGTACTTCATCAGAAGTGTAATGTAGTAATCAAAGATAAAATTATCTTATTTTGCTGCATTTAAAGACTGTTATAAAACCCATCTTAGTTGTTTTTTTTTATATTAATGTGTTTCTCTGAACTGCATTGTATATATATATATATATATATATATATTATATATATATTTATGATCGGGGTAAAAAAATAAATTAAAACTACAGTAGAAGATATAAATTAGCTGGAAGACATTTGCAATATCCTAAAGATAGACGCAGTTACCTAAATTTAAAGAGTTTTCAGAAACTCTGTATTTTAAAATAATCTTTGCCCTTTGTTTAATCAAACTTTTTTTGATTCCTAAATCGTAATATATAATAATTAAAACGTGAAACAGCAGTTATAACGCAAATTATTCATTATATAAAAATGCTTACTCAATAACAAAGTAAATTTTCCCAAGTAGTGTAATCATTCCTAAAAGGTAACACATATGTGTCTTTTAACATATGTAATGTCATACAATAATTAAAAATAGAATCTAAATTATAAACAGTATAACAGTAATAAGATTTGGTATGTTTCGCGTATATTAATTTCATAGTTTTGTATAACAATTAATTCTAAAAAGGAAAAGTAAAGCGTTAAAAGGTATTTCAGATTCCGAGTGGAAAACATTTCACAAAAAGCTTGCCTTTGATCAACTTACAAGAAAGTTCCTAATTAAACAACAGACTACCCTTACCTCCGTACCTACACGTACTACAGTTTGACTTTGTGCACCCTCCGTGATGTCTAATTTACGAGAGTTGTAGAGACTGCTTCATCGTACTCGTATTTCCGCGCACATTCTCTTTTTGTTCCTTTGCACAAGTTATACCTGTCATGTTTCTTGCTATGTGTTCGCCTTTCTTTGCCCACTTTCCAAGTGAATGCTCTTCCTTTTATAGACAAGCCAGGAGCAACAAACAACTGATTACCTCTCAACTGGGAAATGTTTGAGTGCTCCCGGCTTGTGCAAACGTTATCTTTAAAGTGACCGTGCTCGCTTATGCGTTATAATCCTTTTTTGAAAAAATTTACTGTTGGAATTGGTTTGAAAATTACTGAATAGTTATTATCCTATTTCATTTTTATAATCATATAAAATTTCCTCGCTATTTAACTTTAAAAATATTAAACAGAAATGCCATTTGAAAAAAAGTTTAGTTAATATTTTTATTTTTCAAAAAGGTCTACCTTTTTCAAGTTTTTATGACTTTATCTTAACTGGTTAACATTTCTTTATAAAAAAACACATACAGATAGATAGACGGAAAACTAAAGGTCTTAGGAAATACTTTCATAATAAACCTTTTTATTTCATTTCTTATTGTGTAGAACGAAATCCCAAAGTATTGGAAAGCTTTTACTGAACACTGTATATTTTCGTACTAAAATACCCATGAGTAAACAATTTGACTTCGTTATTTATTTTAGACAGTAAAAAATGGTATTTCTACTATATCTATTTAGAGATTTAGAACATCATTGAGAAGTTTTCTGTCCACAAATTGTTCAAAAAGTCATAAAAATAAAAGTTTTTCTGAAGGTATAGTGAGGAAATAAAAAATATAATTTTAATACATTGCAGTTAATACGTGACCTAAAATGATAGGGATATGGTCCAAATGTTATATGGATATTCTTGTGTTGTCTTCAAAGTCAACGGTGGATATTGTTGACTAAGTTACGTATGAAAAATACCGAGGTTCAATTTTAGTTAAATGTAAATGGCAAGGACGGTCTCAAGGGGACTTCAAAGTCGGAACTTCAGCCTAAACTGCAAAACGTTCAACTAGGTATCATGCGCATATAGAGCGGATATAATACTTGTTTAAAGATAGTTTCGGAATCGACAATTACACATATACTGAGGAAGTTAATATGGCTGATTACCATGCTGTACAACACCTTGGGAAATTCTGTGCACTAAATGAGTTTTGAGTAATTTTTGGAGTGTTTATTTGATTTACGCCATATAAGTGCGTAAGTTGTCACTCTGGAGACACGTCGTAAACGCCTAAAATGGACCATCTTGAGTGGAGTTTAGACAGGGACGCTATGTGAAAACTAGTTCTGGAAAATGTTTGGGATCGCTCAAATTTCCCACAGAATCGTGTTTGGCCCACATTAAGAGGCATACACAAACTTAAGGAATTTTTTGAAGTCCCAAACACACCAGCTGATTTTTATTTTTTTCAAGGCCCACATTTGACCGGAGATAATAACTTGTCTTTCAGCAACTTATGTTCGCTTGAGTTGATCATGATTAATTCAAAACCCTAACTAGTAATTGATGAATTGATAAAAAAATTCGTATTTGGCGCAAAAAAGAGTTATACACGCTCTTAGTCAAAACTCTAACTGGTAATTGATAAATTGAATGAAAAAATCGTATTTGGCGCAAAAAAGTCAAATACGTATACACGCTCCTAGTCAAAACCCTAACTAGTAATTGATAAATTGAGGAAAAAAATCGTATTTGGCGCGAAAAAAATTATACACTCTCCTAGTCAAAGCCCTAACTGGTAATTGATAAATTGAGGAAAAAAAATCGTATTTGGCGCAAAAAAAAATTATACACGCTCCTAGTCAAAGCCCTAACTGGTAATTGATAAATTGAGGAAAAAAAATCGTATTTGGCGCAAAAAAAATTAATACACGCTCCTAGTCAAAGCAAATCAAATCAAATCAAAATCATTTATTTCTCATTAACATTAACATGTATCGAGAATTGTCAATATGTATAAAAATAACTAAATACTAAAAATATTGCTATATCTGGAAAAACTACAAATTAAAAATATATTGAAAAACAGTACTAATGATAGTTTTAACTTGTAAGGTTGGGTGGGGCACAAAAATTCAGAGAGTGAGTAAAAACAGTTTTTCACAAGAAAGTCTTTTTAGTTTGTTTTTAAAAGATGCAAGTGAAGTGCTGGCTTTTTAAATAATCTGGCAATCTGTTATAAATTGTAGGTCCTAAATATTCTATTGATTTGCGGAACATATTGTTACTATGGTGGGGTACTGTTAAACTATTTTTATTTCTGGTGGGATATATATGAATTGTGGGTAGGAAAATCGGTAATGTGTTTAAAAGTGTAAATTGATACGGAAGCCCAAACTAGTAATTGATTAAATTGAGGAAAAAAATCGTATTTGGCGCAAAAAAAAATTATACACGCTCCTAGTCAAAGCCCTAACTGGTAATTGATAAATTGAGGAAAAAAATCGTATTTGGCGCAAAAAAAATTATACACGCTCCTAGTCAAAGCCCTAACTAGTAATTGATAAATTGAGGAAAAAAATCGTATTTGGCGCAAAAAAAATTATACACGCTCTTAGTCAAAACTGTAACTAGTAATTGATAATTGATGGAAAAATTCGTATTTGGCGCAAAAAAGAGTTATACACGCTCTTAGTCAAAACTCTAACTAGTAATTGATAAAATGAGGAAAAAAATCGTATTTGGCGCAAAAAAAATTATACACGCTCTTAGTCAAAACTCTAACTGGTAATTGATAAATTGATGAAAAAATTCGTATTTGGCGCAAAAAAGAGTTATACACGCTCTTAGTCAAAACTCTAACTGGTAATTGATAAATTGATGAAAAAATTCGTATTTGGCGCAAAAAAGAGTTATACACGCTCTTAGTCAAAACTCTAACTGGTAATTGATAAATTGATGAAAAAATTCGTATTTGGCGCAAAAAAGAGTTATACACGCTCTTAGTCAAAACTCTAACTGGTAATTGATAAATTGATGAAAAAATCGTATTTGGCGCAAAAAAGTCAAATACGTATACACGCTCCTAGTCAAAACCCTAACTAGTAATTGATAAATTGAGGAAAAAAATCGTATTTGGCGCGAAAAAATGGATTAAATACGTTTTATTCTATATTTTTACTAATGTTGTCAACAATGCATATTTTATAACCTCCAATCATGTGCAATTCCTCTCGGTTATAATTAAACCGAAACTTTCACAAAAAATATATAAATTCCTTATAGATTTTTCCAGTAATGCTGCTATGTATCTGTCTCAAGGTCACTGTTCCAATCAGGATTTTCCCAAAATCTAAAAGTACAGTGGTAAGAGATACCAACAATCCAATGGTGCTACGTGTCGATACGCTGTAAGTTACGTCGGGATATCACGCTCTCAGTTCACGCAATCCTCACTGTGTAACTGGTAAACTTGAGTTAATACATTTTAGAGTTAATCCCAATACTTTGTTTAAAGTTTCATTTAGAGTTCTGGTCGATGGAATGTTTGAAAGGATAAAAGGGTTTCGGACATTTTATCATGGTTATATGAAAAGTTTTTACACCAAATTTCAAGGATTGGAGTCAATCCTATTCGTCAGGTGAGGGAGGTTTTAATATATGCAAAAGTAAAGTACCGTAAGTACAAAATAAGGGATAGAAGAAAGGGTTAAAACATGATTAAAAGCTGTTTACAGTCCAGTCCAGGGGTTGTTACTGTACAGGATGGAAGTCCCGAGCACAGTTCACGAGTACGAGTATCACAATCACACCAGTACACGTACTCGTGACTTGTGCTCACGACTGGCATCCTGTACAGTGACAACGCCTGGACTGTAATCCAAGCAGCTTTTAGGTATATTTGAATCCTTTTATTTCCCTTTTTTTCTTCTTTCTGTTCTTCATTTTTGTATGCATTAATACCTCCACTACCTACCTGACAAGGAGATACACTACAATCCCCGAAACGTCGTGTTATACATTTTGTAACATATAAGGATGAAAAATGTCCGAAATCCTGTTATCCTTTAGTCCCATCACTTATTGGAGTTGAGTTATGAGACTTTCACAACTTTAGCCGCTTTAAGGTCTGACAAAAGCTGAGGAAATTCCTAATTGTAGAAATTAATGACAATAAAACTCCTGATCTCTTACTAGGACCAGTGAAAATTTTGCCACATACTCTCGCTGCATGACGACCAGTGCGCCAGGGAGACTTCTATGTGTCCTATCTATCCTGTGGTTTTAATGAATACCTAGGAACTAATAGTACAAATACTGCAAGAAATTAGTAAGAAGTAGAGGTAGAGATTCAATGCTATGGTCAGTCTAACATCTCCTATCTTTAAACTATGATTAAGAATATATATGCAATATATATATTTGCGTTAGAAGCATATAATTTACAATTTGCTTTGTTAATTTCCTGTACTTTGAAACAAGTAAGGTTAGGGATATTGTTCTGGCTAGATTCTTAATCAAGCAATATTCATTTTTTGTCGAAATAAGGGTTTTGCATGAGAAGTCAATTTTGTATTGGCAGTACTGTTGGTAAAAGTATTATTGATAGTAGATTATTAATTCTATTTTTATGGTTTAGATCATGCTGTCCGTAGATTATGTATTTATTGAACGATCATGGAACTAATAATCTAGTATGTAAACAATATAATTATAAAATGACTTTAAGAATAATACATTTCAGATGCTTTCGAAAACTCCAAAGCTTTTGAGTACCGTATACCATTTGTAAAACTTAATAAAGCATTTTCATTTCCAAAAAAATATTTTAGATAAAATAACGGGAAACGGGAATTGTAATATGAAAATAAACATCATAAAAAATATTGGTCCAATAAAAATTAAAAATTTCCATGCAGTATTCTCTTTCCCTACATTAGTAAAACAATATATGTATTTAACTGTTGTAATGAGGTAGACTAATTAAAATTATAAATTAAATTTCACCATTAAGTAACACTATTAAATCCACGTTTTTCTATGTTTCGCATATGTTAATTTCATAGTTTTGTATGACAATGACCTGGAAAGGAAAAGTAAATCGTTAAAGGTATTTCAGATTCCGAGTGGAAACATTTCACAATAGCTTGCCTTTGATCAACTTACATAAAGTTCCTAATTAAACAACAGACTACCCCTACCTCCCTACCTACACGTTTGACTTTGTGCACCCTCCGTGATGTCTAATTTACGAGAGTTGTAGAGACTGCTTCATCGTACTCGTATTTCCGCGCAGTTCTCTTTTTGTTCCTTTGCTCAAGTTATACTTGTCACGTTTCTTGCAATATGTTGTCTCTCTTTGTCCACTTTCCAAGTAAATACTGTTGCTTTATAAACATGTATCGCTCTGTGCGACCGCTAAAATAGCAGTATTTAACAAGAATGAGTTTTAGATGTATTTATACAGTTATACTTTGAGTTTTCCTAGACTTATTTAGTGATTTATATTTCACTAAAATGCTCACTGTCTAAAAAATGTTATAAAATATTAAACGGGAAGGTTTTAAAAATTTACAGTGACGAAATTGAAAAAAAGGTAAATTTTTAATGTATTACAGCTATTGTTTTATTGTTTGTCGTAGGGATTTTTAGAAATTTCATATGCATACAGTATTGACTATATTACATTTATCGTATTATTATAAGCCTATCTGTTGTATTATTTATGAAGGAAAAGGGATAATATCCCACCATTTAACAATGATTCAGTGACATAAGAAACCATTAGCACTATTTTTCGAGATCTGCAATCTGCTCCCTTTCTCAGGTGGATAACTAACATGACACTTAAACTATGACTAAGTAAAAATTATCAAACCATGCTTGAGCATTGTGTGATGAATAACTCCATGCACACTATCCTTGAAAACATGCAATTATTAAAAACAAAAATACTGATGATTAAAACCAAACTAAAGTTGTAGATTACAATAGGTCTGCACTGACCGAACTACCACTGAAAACCGACCAGACGCCAATAGTAAAAGGAGATCGTCACGGCAGTAACAAGAAGGCGGAAAAAAATGGGATTGAGCTTTTATAGTTTTTTACTGTTGGCTCTTTTTAGATAAACTTATGAAAACCAAAATTTTAACCTTGCATCTGCATTAGAAATTCTGTTTATTTTATTACTTAAAAGTAAAAAAAACTTGAATGTATAATCTGTTTGATACATTAGGTATTCCTCTTAGTACATATTTCAGAATTCGCAGTCAAAATTGCATAATTTCACCTAATGGTTTACAAATCGGTTGGTCCACTAAATGAATGTTTCGTGCCTAGATGAATTTTCATTTAATCAAATGAGGTTCCCGATTTATAAGGAACTTAAAAAAGGTGCAGACAAGTTCGCTGTATTTATAGACGACTGTTTCTTTGTTACAGTGCCAGTATAAAAGCTTTAATGTTCCTTACAACCCTCTAGCTTTCTTTGTCCATCTAGTGAACAAGCTAGCTGTGGATACGAGTGTTTTTGCTTTGGTGTTGTGTTGCAAACAGTAAAAAATAGTATAACGTAAATAAAAAAAACCAAAAAAGAATGTGTTTCCATTTTGGAAAGTTGCTCTGTGTTGACTGCATGTCAGCGAATTTAGTGATAAAAATTTAATTTATCTTGTAACAATTCAAAGAAAGTAGAAATTTATTTAAGGAAAAAAATCGATAAATTTACAAAGTTAGTACTTATTTATATAACTATATTTTTAAACTGATGATTCGTTTGTTTTTACTATTTATACAATTGTATTTCTAAGTTGTGAGTTAAAAATCATTACGTAGATTTTGTCTACATATCGATGTTATATTAAACGGTTTGTGACAACGAAAATCCGTCCAAACAAAAGTAAAAAAGGTTCAGACTTAATAATAATATTGATCTTTTAAATATCTCAGATACAAATTTTTTGTCAGCATGGTACGACGTTTTGTTTTAAAATAACGGCCGTTTAAACCCTTACAAATTTTCACAACTAAGTCATATATGAACGTAGAGAAAAAAGTTTTTCGCAATGTTTTTAACTACTACCAAACATTGTGTTGTGAACGATATTTTTATATCTCCAATCGATTTCGATATTTTGATTATTTTCGATATAAAACCCAATTACTTTTTTGTTACCAAGAACTGCGATAATAATGCTGAAACAAGTTAAAGTTAGCTACAAAAATATTTTTTTATATATCATAATAAAGTTCGTTAGCCAGCTTGGTATACTCGTTGGTATTTCATCCCATGCGTCCATTTTTTGTTCTAGTTTCTATATGAGGTTAAATGTAAGAAAGGGCCATGAGGCCCTAATTTCGCCTCAAATAAAGAAATATTTCATTTCATTTCCATTAGGGCGTTTGCTTAAACCTTACATCAGTCCTAACTCCGTTATTAATGAAGCTAAAGGAAACATAAAAACTCTGAAACATAAAAACTGTTAGAATGATTAAGACATTTCGTAATCATTGACATATAAAAACTTTGTTGGATCTCGAACGGCTTACGATATATTGAGTACATGTAAATCCCATGAAAAAAAAAATATTAAGACTTCAGTTATTATAATATCTACCGGAAAGCTGGCAGAACTAATTGTATTGGTTATCTTAATTATCTACTGAGCGTTTGTATAAGATTATATGGCGATATAAATATATAATAATTGAAAAAGTTACAACGTTCATATTTAACAAACTTATAAATCCATAATTATGTTTATTTTACATAAACAATATTAAAGGTCTCCGTCGGTATCCAACGTACACATTGTTAAGCAATATATAATCTCCTCGAATATAGGTTATACGTTAAAGTTAGCAATTGCAACATATTGCATGAATATTATAATATAATATAAATAGTACATATCATAATACCTTGCTTATAAAAATGTAATATTACTAATAATAAACTAATAAATGTAAACATGTTATAATTGCGTACATATAATTTCAAACAAAAACTGTACAGCTGATAGATTTGAACTTTGTTCGCCTTTCATTGTATAACTTGACAAGACTAAAAATATTCTGTTTCTGCGAATTTGTCTCTGTGTTCCTCCTATATAACATGTACTGTAATATTTTGTCTTTCTTTGTTTCCCTTCCAACTGAAATTTACGGTTCTAAAGAGCTCGATCTCTACATGTAGTAAGTAAAATTATATAGTCTACGAGGAAAATACCTCGCGTTAATCTTTAATCTAGTATTACATAAAAATCTATGTTATATTATTCAATCTTATAAAAAGTACTAGGCCGATTATACTGAAATTTTACAAAGAAATTCTTAAAACCCCCAGTTACCCTATAGACCTGTTTCTATTTCAAAAATCCCTCCGGGTAGCGCTTATAACTCCAGTTTTGGCCATTAATAGATAGAAAAGTGTTTTGAAATCAAATGTTTTTTAGTGAAATTATAATATAACATAATAAATGATTAATTCAAATAAATAAAATTAAAAATTTCTTTACTTTTTATAGCTAGAAAGCGTAGAGCAAACTTAGCGTCACATCACTTCTTATTTAAACTAGTTATGAATTTACTTTTGGCACAGAGGTTATTAAGTTACAAAAATGTGCGTGATACTAAAAATACACATTTAACTGCGAGTTGTAGCAAATATTAAGTAAGCAGTACTTCATCAGAAGTGTAATGTAGTAATCAAAGATAAAATTACTATCTTATTTTGCTGCATTTAAAGACTGTTATAAAACCCATCTTAGTTGTTTTTTTTATATTAATGTGTTTCTCAGAACTGCATTGTATATATATATATATATATATATATATATATATATATATATATTTATGGTCGGGGTAACAAAATAAATTAAACTACGGTACAAGAAATAAATTAGCTGGAAGACATTTGCAATATCCTAAAGATAGACGCAGTTACCTAAATTTAAAGAGTTTTCAGAAACTCTGTCTTTTAAATAGTCTTTGCTATTTGTTTAATCAAACTTTTTTTAATTCCTAAATCGTAATATATAATAATTAAAACGTGAAACAGCAGTTATAACGCAAATTATTCATTATATAAAAATGCTTACTCAATAAAAAAGTAAATTTCCCAAGCAGTGTATCATTCCTAAAAGGTAACACATATGTGCTTTTAACATATGTAATGTCATATAATAATTAAAAATAGAATCTAAATTATAACAGTATAACAGTAATAAGATTTGGTATGTTTCGCGTATATTAATTTCATAGTTTTGTATAACAATAATCTGAAAAGGAAAAGTAAAGCGTTAAAGGTATTTCAGATTCCGAGTGGAAACATTTCACAAAAGCTTGCCTTTGATTAACTTACATAAAGTTCCTAATTAAACAACAGACTACCCCTACCTCCGTACCTACACGTACTACAGTTTGACTTTGTGCACCCTCCGTGATGTCTAATTTACGAGAGTTGTAGAGACTGCTTCATCGTACTCGTATTTCCGCGCAGTTCTCTTTTTGTTCCTTTGCACAAGTTATACCTGTCACGTTTCTTGCAATATGTTGTCGCCTTTTTTTCCCTACTTTACAAGTGAATGCTCTTGCTTTATAGATACGCCAGGAGCAACAAACAACTGATACCTCTCAACTGGGAAATGTTTGGTGCTCCCGGCTTGTGCAAACGTATCTTTAAAGTGACCGTGCTCGCTTATGCGTTATAAGCTTTTTTTGAAAAATTTACCGTGGGAATTGGTTTGAAAATTAATGAATAGTTATTATCCTATTCATTTGTATAACCATATAAATTTCCTCGCTATTTAACTTTAAAAATATTAAACAGATGCCATTTGAAAAAAAGTTTAGTTAATATTTTATTTTCAAAAAGGTCTACCTTTTTCAAGTTTTATGACTTTATCTTAACTGGTTAACATTTCTTTATAAAAAACACATACAGATAGATAGACGGAAAACTAAAGGTCTTAGGAAATACTTTCATATGAACCTTTTTATTCATTTCTTTGTGTAGAACGAAATCCCAAAGTATTGGAAAGCTTTTACTGAACACTGTATATTTTCGTACTAAAATACCCATAGTAACAATTTGACTCGTTATTTATTTTAGACAGTAAAAATGGTATTTCTACTATATCTATTTAGAGATTTAGACATCATTGAGAAGTTTTCTGTCCACAAATTGTTCAAAAGTCATAAAAATAAAAGTTTTCTGAAGGTATAGTGAGGAAATAAAAAATATAATTTTAATACATTGCAGTTAATAACGTCACGCTAAATGATAGGGATATGTTCAAATGTTATATGGATATTCTTGTGTTGTCTTCAAAGTCAACGGTGGATACTGTTGACTAAGTTATGTATGACAAATACCGAGGTCAATTTTAGTTAAATTGTAAATGGCAAGGACGGTCTCAAAGAGACTTCAAAGTCAAAACTTCAGCCTAAACTGCAAAACGTTCAACTAGGTATCATGAGCATATAGAGCGATATAATACTTGCATATGTTTGTTAAATGATAGTTCGGAATCGACAATTACACATATACTGAGGAAGTTAATATGGCTGATTACCATGCTGTACAACATCTTGGGAAATTCTGTGCACTAAATGTGTTTTGAGTATTTTTTGGAGTGTTTATTTGATTTACGAGTATTGCAATACAAAACTCATATAAGTGCGTAAGTTGTCACTCTGGAGACACGTCGTAAACGCCTAAAATGGACCATCTTGAGTGGAGTTTAGACAGGGACGCTATGTGAAAACTAGTTCTGGAAAATGTTTGGGATCGCTCCAAATTCCCACAGAATCGTGTTTGGCCCACATTAGAGGCATACACGATCTTAAGGAATTGTTGAAGTCCCAAACACCAGCTGATTTTATTGTTTTCAAGGCCCACATTTGACCGGTGATAATAACTTGTCTTTCAGCAATAATTTATGTTCGGTTGAGTTGATCATGATTAATCAAAACCCTAACTAGTAATTGATGAATTGATAAAAAGCTTCGTTTGTGGCGCACAAAAGAGGTATACACGCTCCTAGTCAAAGCCCTAACTAGTAATTGATAAATTGATTAAAAAATTCGTATTGGGCGCACAAAAGAGGTATGCACGCTCCTAGTCAAAGCCCTAACTAGTAATTGATAAATTGATTAAAAAATTCGTATTGGGCGCACAAAAGAGGTATGCACGCTCCTAGTCAAAGCCCTAACTAGTAATTGATAAATTGATTAAAAAATTCGTATTGGGCGCACAAAAGAGGTATACACGCTCCTAGTCAAACCCTAACTAGTAATTGATAAATTGATTAAAAAATTCGTATTGGGCGCACAAAAGAGGTATGCACGCTCCTAGTCAAAGCCCTAACTAGTAATTGATAAATTGATTAAAAAATTCGTATTGGGCGCACAAAAGAGGTATACACGCTCCTAGTCAAAACCCTAACTAGTAATTGATAAATTGATTAAAAAATTCGTATTGGGCGCACAAAAGAGGTATGCACGCTCCTAGTCAAAGCCCTAACTAGTAATTGATAAATTGATTAAAAAATTCGTATTGGGCGCACAAAAGAGGTATGCACGCTCCTAGTCAAAACCCTAACTAGTAATTGATAAATTGATTAAAAAATTCGTATTAACCGCACAAAAGAGGTATACACGCTCCTAGTCAAAACCCTAACTAGTAATTGATAAATTGATTAAAAAATTCGTTTTTGGGCGCACAAAAGAGGTATACACGCTCCTAGTCAAAGCCCTAACTAGTAATTGATAAATTGATGATTAAAAAATTCGTATTAACCGCACAAAAGAGGTATACACGCTCCTAGTCAAAACCCTACCTAGTAATTGATAAATTGATGAAAAAAATTCGTATTGGGCGCACAAAAGAGGTATGCACGCTCCTAGTCAAAGCCCTAACTAGTAATTGATAAATTGATTAAAAAAATTCGTATTAACCGCACAAAAGAGGTATACACGCTCCTAGTCAAAGCCCTAACTAGTAATTGATAAATTGATTAAAAAATTCGTATTAACCGCACAAAAGAGTTATACACGCTAGTCAAAACCCTAGTCAAAAACCCTACTAGTAATTGATAAATTGATTAAAAAATTCGTATTGGGCGCACAAAAGAGGTATGCACGCTCCTAGTCAAAGCCCTAACTAGTAATTGATAAATTGATTAAAAAATTCGTATTTGGCGCAAAAAAGAGTTATACACGCTCCTAGTCAAAACCCTAACTGGTAATTGATAAATTGATTAAAAAATTCGTATTGGGCGCACAAAAGAGGTATGCACGCTCCTAGTCAAAGCCCTAACTAGTAATTGATAAATTGATTAAAAAATTCGTATTAACCGCAAAAAAGAGGTATACACGCTCCTAGTCAAAACCCTAACTAGTAATTGATAAATTGATTAAAAAATTCGTATTGGGCGCACAAAAGAGGTATACACGCTCCTAGTCAAAGCCCTAACTAGTAATTGATAAATTGATTAAAAAATTCGTATTGGGCGCACAAAAGAGGTATGCACGCTCCTAGTCAAAACCCTAACTAGTAATTGATAAATTGATTAAAAAATTCGTATTGGGCGCACAAAAGAGGTATGCACGCTCCTAGTCAAAGCCCTAACTAGTAATTGATAAATTGATTAACAAATTCGTATTAACCGCACAAAAGAGGTATGCACGCTCCTAGTCAAAACCCTAACTAGTAATTGATAAATTGATTAAAAAATTCGTATTAACCGCAAAAAAGAGTTATACACGCTCCTAGTCAAAACTCTAACTACTAATTTAATCCAAATATTACAATTTGTAATTTATTTTTCTCTAAAAAAAATTAAATAAAACATATTTATTTAAAAATAAAATTTTAAGAAAGAATATTATTTTAACATTTTTTAATATTAAAATATTAAACATTGACATCATTCTCTCGCATTGGAGATTTAATATATTTTAATACTTAAATTAAATATTAGAAACCATTAATCTGACGAAGTACTTACTTTTTAACTTTTCAGAATTAGCAACCAATGGTTGACTGATTGATTGGTCCACCTGAATTTATGACGCCTTGATTTATTTTAATTTGAAAAATTCAGGTATCCGATGTATTATGTTGGCTTCGTCTCAATTTATGCGATTATCTTCAGACAAATGCCTATGTTCCTAATAGTGTCTTGACGCATACTATAGCAAAGTGTCTGTCTGTACATTAATAAGATCAGTATTGTTTAGAAGTGTTGAGGTGTTTCTTGTATTTACTAAAATTACTTATAAATAGTTTTTCTATAACAGTAAAACAATAAAGTAAATTTGAGTGCAAACGGTAGTGTTGAAGACATTCGGAGCGAAAGAAATATACAATTGTCTATTTCATGTTGTATATAGTTTCATTACAAAAGGACACAATAACGATACTTAAGTAATGTTTGATTTTTGTAACATTTTACGATGTGTAACTGGTAAAAGTTGCAGACAGGTTCGTTGTATTTATAAACGACTCTTTCTTTGTTAAAGAGTCAGAATAAAAGCTTTCATGTTCCTTAAAACCCTCTAGCTTTCTTTGTCCACCAAGTGAACATGCTTGCTTTAGTTGCAATAATTTTTGCTTTGGTTTTATTTATTATACACCAAAAAAGTATATTTTTCTCAAACGTATAACACAAATAAGCCAAAAAAATATGTAGTTACATTTTTATAAGTTGTTCTGTGTTTCTTGCATGCCAGCCAAAGCGTTGAAAAGTTTAATATAACTTTTAACAATGCAAAACATTCATACAGGAAAAAACAATTTAATTTCTACGGCAAATTCAGTACTTATTTACATAACTATGTTTTAACTAATGATTTAAATGTTTTTACTATTTATAAAATTGTATTTAAAAGTTATAATGTAAATATACTTACGTACATTATGTTTACATATTTATGCTGTATAACACATCTTATAGAAACGATATCTGTCCCAATAGAAGCCAAAAAAGTTGAAACAGTAATAATTTTGATCTTAATAATATCTGGGCTAAGTTCGTTTGTCAGTTTGATACGGCCTTTGTTTTATTATTGCGACCGTTCAAGCATTACAGCAATTAAAATCTTTTAAAACTTCTTTATTTATGAGCGTAGAGAAAAAAGTGTTTTCAATGTTTGTAACGATGAATTTAATTCCTAGCATGGACGATTTTTTATATCTCGAATCGTTTTGATATATCGGTTACATGAATATCGCATTTATATTTATAAATCCTATTTATATCACGAAGAGCAGGTGATATGAATGCTGAAAGAAGCAAAATATATTTTACAGATTTCTAAACTAAGTTCCTTAGTCAGCTTTATGCGCTATTTCGCTCCATTCCTCCATCATGTCGGTTATTCAAACCCCAAAGAAGTTTTAAACTCTGTTATTCATAAAGCTGAAGGAAAAAGCTAAAATTTTTTCAGAATGCATAATGATATTTCCTAAACATTTTAATACAACATATTTTTGTATCACGAAAGGTTACGGGATATTGAGTACATTGCAAATCCCATGAGAATAAATTAATAATCCTCCAGTTGTCACTAAATCTACCTAACTCTTAAATAATAGCCAGACTAATTGTATTGGTTATCGTAATTATCTACGGAATTTTAATTCCGAGCGTTTATATAAGATTATCTGTAACGATATAAATAAATAACTGTAATAAATGAAAATTTTAGAAAATTCATATTTGACATACTTATAAAATACATTATTAGATATATTTTTCATGTTTATAAAACAGTATTACAAAGATACAAATTGTCATGTGGGATAGTGCGATAATGTTAGCCTATGATGATGAGTTCGAAAGTACACTCTGTCTCTAGCCTGACGTCACACAAGTAAAGGTCTCCGCCAGTAACCTGTGTACACATTAATAAGCAATGTAATCACCTTGAATATATATATGCATATTATAGAGAGGATAATGTCAGCAAAGGCAATAAATAATATAAACACCCTAGCATGTAAATACCGCATAATATAATACAATACCACTTTATTGAAGATGTAATATTATACTGGTAAAAATTGTTATATAATCATTTTAATTTAGAATTATAAATATATTTTTTTAAATCAATCACATAATATTATGTATGCAACACAGCCATACATAAACATTATTGTTCAGTGTATATAGAATTTTGAGTGAAAAATATTTAAAAATCCCGTCTTTAATCAACCTACACTATATTCTGTAACAAGAGAGCTTTTCAGCTTTTATACACGTTGTAGATTTTAACTTTATGCCCCTCTCACATTGTCTAACTTGAAAGGATTACAGTCAACATTCTGTTTCTACATATGTATCTCTTTGTTCCTCTTATATAACATATATTTTAATATTTTGCCTCTCTTTTTCCACATTTATGATATCTACGTACGGTGATAATTACTTCACGTAATTTTTATTTTGTGCTAGCTGTAACCCGCGGCTTCGCACACTATTTGGTGTTGACAAACTGGAAATTATGGGCACATTTATGGTCATCATAATTCACTCCTGTATTAGTATTTTTGTGGCATAATTGAGTTTGCCTTGTTTCCCCGATCAAGAAAATATAAATTCCTACGTAGGCCTAAGAAGCTTTTTTTGTTCCCTTAAGACAAGAAGCTTATAAAATTGCAAATAGTACTTTAAGGATCGATGTGACTGCTATCCAGAATATTCTTGATAGGTAAGATTGGAACCAGAAGTGATCCCTGCTGGGAATATATGTTTGATAATCTTACTTCGTTCATAAAACATCTATTTTCGGCCATTGTAATTTATTTCTAGTCTAAGATATATATGGTTTTATAATTAAGTTCATATTTTGCCCTGATAAAGAAGATTTATACATAAGCAGGTCTGAGAAGCATACTTCGATCAAATGATAACTAAGGTGGATTTTATAGAAAGAGTACTCTTTACAATTCTGCAATTATGGGAATTTTTGCAACTTTAAAGGCCAAAGTTAGGGGCGCAGCTCCATGGAGGTTACAAATAGGAATATGCCTATTTTATTTTAGAGTACAATCGGGCCAATAGTTTTTACGTGTTTGAGTAACACATACGAACCGACAGACACGATTAGATTGTTTTATAATATTATAAGTATGTTTGAATGGAGTTGAAATCGGTACATGTTTTTTGTACAAAATAACCTAAAAGGTGCGGGAGTTTACTGATTTGTAAATCAAATTATTAGATTAAATAACGTTACACATGTAATATATTACATTATATAATATATTATATAACATATATTATATAATATAAGCAAATTATATAGATATAACGGGGGTAAGTTACGGAAGGAAAGCATTATTAAACTACACATCATCAATTAAAAACATTTCATTACCATAATTTTGTTTTTGAATCTGCAAATGTTACATGTGATTTCATGTAAACCCTTTAATATTGTCCAATATAAACCCAAAAAACTCTTTTTAGGATCGATAAACATTTTTTACTGAAGAAAATATCTAAGATTTGTTGCGTTTTTTAAAGATAATTGGTATTTAAATGATATTTCTTGTAATGACTCATTTCATACACCCATCTCACATTCATTTCAATACTTAATTTAATTTAGAAATTTATTAGTAATAATAATTAAATAATTAAGGAATAATTATTTATAAATTGTCTCAAATTTTAATACAAAAAATAATAAATACAAAATTAAATATATCAAAATTAATCAAAATTCACCTTATTGCATATAAAACTCAAAAGTTAAAAAGTAAACTAAAGTCAGTGGTACAGTGTGCAGGGATGATTGTTGAGTGAAGAGAGCAGAGGTTTAAAAGTGGAGAGGAGAGAGTGATATAGGAAGAAGTGAAGCAAGATTATTATTTTTAATAAAGAAACTGGTTACATTTTATTCAGCAGTATTTGGTTCAAGAGAAAGGTTAATTTATTAAATTCATATTATCACTGAAGTACAGAGAAGCAGAAGACAGACATTGGGTGAGAAAGTTCCTTTTAAATGTAACAGTGATCCATTGGAAGAACATAGAACCTAGGAACATTTGATTTGGCTAACAATTCAAAATTAATATAAGCTTAATTAAAATTTAACAAAATTATTTTTCAAAATTACAATATCTTTTATTAAAAACAATACCTAATATTTCTATTTCATTAAGCCAGCACGACCACCCTGCCCTAAAATTTAAGAACTGTATTGTAAAAAAAATGTACCATTTTTGTATCCTCCATCTTGTTTCAAAATTCAAAACTGTATGTCAATTTATCATCATTAAAGTTCACATTTGCATCATACTGAGTTATTTATTATTTCTAGCTATAATCATCAGAATAGCTAAAATATAAATTAAGTTTAACCATTTATTTAAAGTGTATAGTAGTAGTATATTACATTCTAAAGACACAAATTAAACATTAAAATTAATAGAACTCGGTTATAAAATATGTATAAGGAATAAATGTTCTGTGAAGAATAATCCTTCTTCACTTATTGTACAAATTGTCACGAAAATGTTTCCAGGAAAATTAATAAAAATCACGTCATTAGTTAAAACTTTTTCTCCGTCCAGTCATATTACAGCCTCAAGATTATGTAGGAAAAATAACATTTGATAACCCATGAATTAAGTTATATTGAGACATTTTAAATATAATTTATTGTAATCAAATTGAAATATAAAGTATTTTTGTTTCTGGCTTTATTATCTTGTACGATAATAAAACTTATAAACTAAATATAAAGCTTGAGTGATTTCCACAATTGAGAACGGAAATATTCACAAAAGCTGGATCTTATTGAAGTTATTTAGTTTCTAATTAAAAACAGAATATCTCAACTTCTGTACACGTGATGTAGTTCGAATTTCTGCATGTTACACAGTGACCTAATTTGCAAGAGTTACACACAGCTCTATTGTGTTTCTGTAAAGTTCTCCATTTTTTCCTCTGCAGGAGTTTTACTTTTCATTCTTATGTTTCTCTCTTTTGCTACTCTGAATACAGGTTTTTGCTCTGAAAAAAAGAGTGTTGAGTTAAATACTACATATTTCATTATGTATGGTTTTATTTTTAAAACAATGAATAGCTAAATGTAATTTATTTATTGAAGCATATACGTATGGAATTATCTGGCTGAATACTTATTACTCCTTGTTTCATACCAGTCGTGAATTGTACTTTAAGCGTTTCAAAATTTCGTGACGAGGGACCGTGGAGAGACCAACATAATCTCATAGTGGGTTTCTCAAGATTCTGAGGTTTAACAAGTTTTCCATAATCAAATTTGTTGACGGTTTGCTTGTCTTTTCTTATAGCCAATGGTAAATATACGAAGTAAATTTAATTTCCCTCCTCTTTTGGGGACTTCCAATAGCTCCCTTTTTAAAAGTAGTCTGATTTTGACAGATTTTTCTGAGACATGTGTTTCAATTTCTATTTTCTGGAAAACCTACAAAAATCAAACACTATCTTATTTTAGAGGATCTGGAAAACCCCAATAAATGACTTGTCAAAGGGTTTGGGGCTACAATTTCTTGTACTAGTTTCGCTAAAATGAAATTCTACATAGAAGTGAACACGGAAGGGGTGTTACAGTGTTGAGATACGGCAATAAGCTGAGAAAATGGTCTCAATCATTTTGTGGGGTTTGAGGAAACAAACATCAAAACACATGTTTTAATAAATTTAATCAAAATCGAAGAGTTTTTAAAAAGGGGGACCTTTTGGGTATAATCAACAAGGACATGTAATGTAATCTCACGTGCTTGAAGTTTGATAATATTGTAATCCCCTTGTCATGCATTTGACAGGGTTTTTGTTCCAATCCGCTTTCAAAGTAAATTCTTGAGATCAAAATGTTTGGTAAGTACTTATATACAATGAAACACTTTTTAAGATTGATGTAGTTTGGTCTAGTGCAGGCAACTTCAAAAAGAAGAGTAACAGATTCAAATTTAATGGAGATAGTGTATTTTTTATATAAGAACAAACCTTCAAATTTTTAAATATTCGACCATAAATGAATAAATAATAATACTCATAAATGTCATCCCAAAGGATTGGGCACTCCCAAAGATATTATTGTATAATCAAATTGGATATGTGGCGTATTCGTATTACAGATGAATTAGGACATTGGTAACAGATTATATAAATATCTCCAACATAAATGTCAAAGGAAGTACGTTATAAAATTGTCCTAGCGACACAACCTAGCACTAGTGGCAGTGCTTCGTCGCTTTGGCCGCCACAAGTATACCTACTGTTCTACTTTTAAATAACGCCCGACTTCGTTAATTTTGCATCCACTATATATAATCTTTTCTGTAATTATATAACTTAATGTTTCCTGTTTTTTTTTTTATATATACTTCAATATATTCAATGCATTTAGACAATTGTATGTCCTGCTATTTGTAAATTTTGTGGCGTGCCTTAAGATTATTACTGGAATGTATATTTATATTTTTGGAAAGTTTTAATTGATAGATACATCTAAAATTTAATTATGTTTTAGTAAAATGTTACTATAAAACAAAAAGTTTTCTATACACATGTTTCCTCAATTTATATATTTTTTAGGATTTAATAAAGAAAATCAAGAATAATATATTTATTTTATGCAATAAATTTACTAAGGGAAATTTCTTTCCACTTCTAATCCTAGAATTAAAATCAGTAAAATTTACCAATTAGTATACAAATATGTAAAATATAAACATTATATACTACGTATCTAAGGGTTTATTTATTACAAAAATCACCTATTGTGTAAAACAATAAATTATTTACTGTTAACAATATATTATGGTATAATATTTTCCTCTATTAAAAAAGTTCTAATATAAAGCAGATTAATAGAACTGGTAGTTTATTACAGTCTCCATTACTGCGTTTTAATAAACTTTAATAATGAACTGAGTGTGCAGAGAGTTTGGCGAGTAATATTTGATTTCAGGCGCTTTGAGACGTACATACTATTTACTTTAACTTATCTGACTCAAGCATGTAAACATAGCTACTATTTGTAGTTATGTAATGTTACGTTATCCGTGTTGAAATAGGATTAATTAAGGAAGAAAAATTAACAACGTCAAAGACAAATACCTGAATGTCTACATCAGGTAATATTTGAATATGAGTTGCAGCTAAAATTAAAATTTACTTTATATACTAGGCAATAACTTCCTAATTGTTTCATAAAAAACCAATAATCAAGATTATATATTTCTGTAGAGCCTACGTACTTTTTATAGTCGTACGCTATCCAAAATTACTTTAAATATAAGCAGGTGTAACTAATGAAATATTAAACGATGAAAGTATTCTACCTACATCGTAACACATAATTTAATATTCTATTGGACATCGAAACGAAGATATAATTTAAGAGACACATTTTCCGTGGAAAGAAAAGCCCTCGTTTACAGGAAATTGACAATGATGGAATAAATCGTGTTCCTGAACGAGGGATCGAACTGCAGATGGAACAATCGCTCAAGGCGGGTGTTATTTCCTTTCGGAGGCAGAACAAGAATTGTTTCCGATGCCGGAAAGTGTTCTGAGATGGAGCGGAAAAATGTTTGTGGAAGTTTCTGATCGTCGGGCTGCAGCGTCGTGGGAGGTATCGGTGGGTTGTCGAGGGGTCGGGGGTGGCAGTAGGGGTACTTTCAGGAGTCGGAGGTGGTGGTAGGGGTAGTTGCCGTCAGTGACCGCGTGGTTGTCATGAGTGTTGCATCTTTCGGTCGCCCGGCGTGTCAGGAATATTACCGCTCGTTGTTACGGAAGTTTGTGTCAACTTTACGATGGATTGCAGATGTATAACAGTGATCAAGTGAACTGACTGCTTACATCTGTACGTTGGAAAGCTGTCTATTTATAAGTTATACTCTCTCCCCACCATTGTTTGTTCAAATTGGTTTAAAATTTGTTAAAAAGAGCATTTGGAATTAATCAGGATTTGTTATAAAGTGTTATGGTTTTAAAAGTATGGAATCGTAAAGCATAAAATACTTGACATATTATTAAACTTATGAGAATGAGGATAAATTTTGATAAAAATTTTGTAGGTGAAATGTTTTATTAGAATGGATATGATGTAAAGTAGGAACTTCACCATTGTGTCTCCCAGATACAAAAAGACATCAAATTAATGCGTAATAAAATATTAATTGCTATAAAAATAAAACTGCTTGACCTCCAGTAAGTTCTAGAGAGTATATATTTACTCTATTAGGTAACAAATTTTAGAATTGTAAATGGATCGAAATTTTTACAGACTATTTTAGACACACAGGACACTAATCCTAAAGCCACCTGATTTTTGAAAGATATTTTTGTACGTTAACTATTTTGGCATATTTATACTTTTCTAGTTTTTTTAACTGGGCAAGTAACACGTAGGCTTACTTTGATCATATATATGCAGGCAATATTTCAGGTTGAAACATCAGGTTATTGTGTAAAGGTGTGTAAGAAATTAAATACGCTGCAAAATTCTAGCCGCTCTTAGTTAATGAGATCATTAGTAAACACCGCAAAACACAAAGAATAATCTGGTAAAACCGAAAGTAGTAATATCCCTTATCTCTGGACCTAAATCTTGTTGCCAAATCTTCCCATAAAATTTTCCCTGTCCTTTTCTTCCTTTCCTACTTATTCTTCTTCGGCAGGACTTAAAAGTATGGCAATAGTTATGAAATATTTTGGAACTTTCATCAAGTCCTTTTGTAGCTCTTTTAATAACAAATGATGCAGCTGCTATTAATACCCTTCAAGTGACGCAATAATGTTTAACAAGTCCTATGAGTTAGTAAAATACGTTATAAAAAATTAATTTTCGATACGGTTAAGCTTGTTTGTTTTGCCATTTGTTTTGCATTGATCAGATTTACACTAAAAAAAACGTATTTGTTATTTTCACAAAAGCTATATAACCTACTGTAACTGTACTGGAATAGCCGATGTATGAAAAATTACAGTTAATAACGATTTTATATGAAACACAAAGGACAGATAATATAAATAACTCTCACATTGACGAATGAAAATGTGGCGTGTTGGAAAAGAGACAAAGCAAAAAATATACACTGCCCTTTCAAACCTTTTGGAATATAGTACAGGCTTATTAAAATATCCGAGATTATATGAAAAATGTACGAGCTCTCAAACGAACCGTCTCGTTACAAGAAACCCAGTTGTATTAACTGCAAATACATTGCAATATATATCTCATTATCACGTTCAATTTATTAATAAGTCAGTCAAATAAAAAAATTTTACTTTACAAATTTACTATTTCATCCTTTTTATTATATTTTTTTATTACACTGTAAATATTTAAGGAGTTCTTTTCTAAAAAATATAATTTACAAAGGTGCATCAGCAAAGGCATGCACTTACAAAGTTGAAGTAAAAAACATTAAAGAATTTTTTTTTCTGTAATTCAAAACTACGTACTAAAGTACAGTCGGTTTCTCATTGTAACAATTCATGAGAAAGATTATTGTAAATTAATATCTATGATTAACTGCATTTAATATATTTATCTTTAGATTACTCCTTCCTACCTGCTTTTCGGTTCTCTTTGTGGTTTAGGGAATGAGTAAATTTTAGATAGTAATGGATCCAGGGTTCTCAGGATACAAAATTTTTTTGGTATATGAATTCAACTACCCTGTGGCTAAAAGTGTATATTATTACGCAACATTGAAAGGTAAATTACGCAACAGTAATAACAAAGGAGTTTGTATTTAACTACTAACTTACTTCTTAATTTATTAACATACAGTACTAATTTATTTGTACTTAATTGATTTAAATGAATCCGTAGGCAACCGAATCTTCTTCTTTTACTAAATGAATTATCTCGAATTTCTCAAAGTTTATCTGATTATATTTGTTTTATCTTAATGTTAATTGACAATCATAAAGTAAATAATGCAGTGGTACTTACTAAAGAAACATTTGTTGTCCATTATAAAATACTGTACTAAACCAATTATAAACTTTACATACATTTTAGGAAACGGAAACTAAAGTTATGTTATGTAAACATTGAATTAGTAGACTCAATCCAATACAATGTATCATATAACACATAGGTGAATTTTCATATCGTCACCATTACCTAAGTACTAAAGGATCAGGTACATTTAACACTTTCAAACCCACGTGAATATCGACGCTACTCATACTTGTACTTGCTGTAAAGAAACATTTACGCTTGGGACTAAAAGTGTATAGCCCAAAAACCTGACACACTTTTGCAATGCAAACAAAAGGTGCAATTACAACACCTTCATAACCGATATTGCTCCGTCCAATCAATGGAGTTCTAATTATTCATCCTTGGCGGGAATAATAAAATTCAACCCAACAAGAAATTGATTTTCACAGTTAAAATAGTTTAAAGGAATTTTGAATGTAACAACCAGAATTATACTAAATTCTTTTGTAATAATAATTTTAATAAATTTTTAAAGTTTAAATTAAGGATCCCACTTGGGTAAAGTTTAAAAATTATTTCAGTCACTAAAAGTTTACATTAATAGTTCACGTTGATGACAACATAGGGTCATTAACAATCTACCTCAAATAAGCTTGAAAATTGACTGTATTGCACTCAGCAAATTAAAAATTACAAGGGCATTCACTGAACGATATATTGATAGGAAACCATTTATAATACACACAGATCCTGCCCGATGGGACCACAGTGATGTGAGTGAGCTATGATGACAGAACCTGAAAGGGTGGAGATGCCCCTAGAAGTCAGTGATAGTGATAGTGCTAGTGATAGTGATCTGACGATATGGCGATAGTGATCTCCGCCCGTTCCAAGATAGTGGCGACCGTGATAGTGACCAGTGTAGGCTTGGCGATCACGGGCCTCTTCGGCACCTCTGCGGGATGGTTCCAGACAGCGTCGGAGGACTCTATGCCACTGCCTTATCGCCATCTCCACGGCAACAACCGCCAAGGAAATAAGGTTTGTTTGTTAGGGACAATAGTGCCTGAGTTAAACAATAATTATATACCTAGGCAATCTAGGATGGACTAATATGAGGTTATTCAGATCACTCAAGGACCAGATTATCTGGATTTCCGTTAATTTCTTGACTCCCGGAACAGTATCTTACTCCAGCGTCTGGAATCTGACGCTGTCGGATGCTTGACTCCAGGAGGTTCCTGGAGTCATGTTCCTCTGAAGAGATCTAAAAAAAATTGGCGCCAATGAAACTCAAAATGGACTCTGTACATCGTTTCAACATCAGGTAGACATAAAATACAAAAGTTAGTGTAATCTAGGTAAAGAGTTATTCTCATTGACGTACCAGGTCTACAATTCTAAAGGTACTACCTGTGACTATTTCTTCCCAGAAGGTACAATTTTAACGGCTGCTGGTGTTGATGTAGTCTCTTCGAAAATATTGACTTGCAATGACCGTTTACTAATGAACCTATTGCCTTCAAGAATAGCAAAGCTATAAACATGTCTATAGACGAATTTATCTCAATCTTGTCTTTATTACAGTACCACACCGACTATATAGCACCAAATTTTCATTAAACTTCTATATAAATAAACGCTGTATTTCATACATAATTGGGTAAAGTATAAACAGATGTGTTGACAAATTTATTTGAGAAATAACAATGTTTAAGTTGTAATAATTTTCAAGTAGCGAATCTTTGGATATTTGTATTAAGTGTTCAGGGGGGGGGGGCTGCGATGAAATTATCCTAAAACGCTTCGATAGGTTATAAATTTTGTCCGGAATATTTCTACTGCACTCCTCCATTAGTTGATACTGCCAATAACCTGATTACGGCCCAGATCACTAATAACATGGATTAATCAACGTAACCTCACTGTTACCAATGCAGTACCTTGACACAAGAAGTATTAATTCTTAAACCGAACATTTTTCCAAAACAGGCGCAATCTGTTCAACGTAATGTTTGACGTAAATCAACTAAAAGCAATAATTTGCCTTTAAAGTTTCGTAACAATTCTTCGTAATTTTGTAATCATCACTTAGAATTTTGTAACCATTTTACTACTAATATTATAGTTTATATTACGAAGGAGGTTTATTGGATAAAAACATTGTGTACTGTCCATCACTTCTATTTTAAGATTTATTGATTGATTTAGTTATTTTGTGGGAACTCTTTGAAAAACACACTATTTTTTTTCGTAACAAAAGTTTATAAATAACCTTTTACACCTAGGGCAGAAAAACACGCTACTATCTGAGTATCTTTATATGATTTGTAAGTGATTAAATATCGCTATTTTAGAATTAAAAATGTGATCTTTTAATACCGTATCTCATGGTATAGCTTATTGAATATAGTATCCTATTTCTATAATTAAATAAAAATATATTAAATGAGATAACAGTTTAAAGTAGAATCCTTACAATACTTTGCCAAAACAACAAGGATCCTTGTTACATAGACACACTCCTTGTAGGGAAATTACAGCAGACCCTGTAATACTGACAATTACTATCACTTCACAAAATTACACGGTTGGTTATTATTAGTCAAAACACAACCGTGCAAAAAGTAATTATGAACACATAAGTCACTATTATAAAGAAATGTGACACTTTATTATTAGTAATAAATAGTTCTCCAATAGCAGACCTTTATCCAGTTGAGAAGTAACGTTATTGTGCCATAACACATGAACGTCCCTCATCATATTATGGATCAAACAATCTGTCATTACATATTTTGCAGTGCTATGTAACAAAATTCGTCAAGCCTCCGAGAAATCAGTGGTACAGAGTAAAATTAACTTTACCATTAAGCGTACGTCCAATGGTAAAAATGGTAATGAAATTTTACCCACAGGTGTACAGCTTTCATCAACAGGCTTAGTCATACAAACGCTTTTACCTCTCAAATATGGTTTAAAATACCGCACGTGTGTTAGTATTGACTGTGATTTTATTTACTTTATCCTGAATACTTATTAATTATATAAAGCTTAGTCCTATAGACTATGTTATATAAAACTGTATACTTGTTTTCTTTGACTATAAATATTGTCTTGCATTCTCTCAATCATACATGTAAATCTCGGTTAAGGGCTATTGCCATGATAGTAAGTTTTATATCCTAAATTCCACAATCCTATTATTGATTTTAAACTCTACTAAGAAATCTTTCTCGTATCTGTGTATTGTAACTACAACTGTGTAATATGACATTTACAAAACCTAACGGCTAAACAAGCATGTGATCTCCATTCACGACCTTATGGATATATTTGTGGTTCTGTAATCCATTATTCAACATTTTTCTCCCTGCAGATGTCACAGAATATTTTTTTTAATTCACTGAACATTCCATTGATAGGAAACCTGATAAAATACTCTGTGACCATGCCCGACAACAGCATTTTGAGTAAGGATGACAAAAGGTGATAAGGGGTAGATGCTCCTAGAAGTTAGTGATAATGAGATAGTGAATAATCTGTATAGACCGCTATTACATGTTCTACAGTACTGTGTTGCAATAATCGTTCAACCTCCGACATCACTGGCCCAGGGTAAACCACCCTGAAACCCCCTTTAGGCCCGGTAGGGTAAATCCCTTTGGGGTTTATTTTACCGTGAAGCGGTATTTCCAATGGTAAAAATAGTAATAAACTTTCACCCGCAGGTGGACGTTTTTCAACGACAGTTTTTCAGATCGTCATAGTAGGAACCTTTTAAACTCGCAAATATGATTTCAAAGACTGCTTGTATGGTGTTATTGGTTTTTTAAAATGTAATTTAAGACCATGTATGCTAGTGACCCTATAGTGAACTTTATATTCTCAATTTAATTCTGAAATATATGTTTTATAACTAATGAGATCGTGCCATACACTTGCTTTCTTTCACCATACAACATTTTGTTGCTTCCTCAGGTGAGAACTCTCAGTATGATATTCAGATAATGAATTGATTCGCTTTACTTTTATTGATTTTAAACAATTGCTTTACAGTATAGTGGATATACTCATGATCTCTAAATGAAGATCCAAGATTTACACCAGCGTATATGTCACCAGTACGAGATGTAGGAAAGTACATTTCGAAGATGACACAGTTAGGACGATCACGAATTTTTAAGTTTCCGTTTAAATCTTAATATTCGTGAACCCTCTTTTTTTAGGTCGTATTGGGAACTGCCCCTCGGCTCGATACCTGTTCTACAAAATGCCTGAGTTACGAGTGGGCACGAATTGCTACTAGTCTACGGCCAACGTTCATTATTATTTACATCCACATATCTTTATAATATACGAAGTTATTGGTTAGTTTGTAATTCACCTGTATGAGATACAAACTAACCAATAACGTTTTTACGTGTTTTGGTGAAATATATTCGTATCTCGAAGTAGTAAAACCTTGCTAAAGTCTATAATAATACACATCATAACAAACTCCTCAGGCTTTGCCTTGGAGGTTAGTTATTTTCTCTATTAGAATGTATATTTTATATTTGTATTTCTATTGTACATTAGTAGATTATGGTAATATTGGATGTAAACATGGTTTCTGTACAATTCTGTAATGTATTTTGAGAAAATAAATCATTATTATTATTATTATTTAAACTATTGAAAGAAAATTGAAATTTCTTTACAACCATCTAACGACATTCATATGATTCTGAAAATGTTATTTCACTACCCTGTCGGATACAAACATGGTGTGTTATGGGATGCTTTATTGATACTGTAAGCAATTCCATTTATTTAATTGATAGAAATTTCTCTGGCTAGCTCAAACCATACAATCATTAATTTAACAAATTAATGTTTACCTTTGTTGTGAATGAGAGGAATTAACAGGAATCAAAAACTGCACCTCGCTGTTGACCCTAAACATTGCCTTATGAATAGTGGTGAAGCCAACATAACCTTTTTTTTTAATAAACGAGACATATATTAATTTAGTGAATTCACCGATGAGTCAACCACCAGTCGAAATTAGGCCGACTTCGTTGACAATTCCCATGTGAATCAACAAAGAAACCTAAAGTATCAACAGATTATACATTTCTATTAAACTAAGGTAGTGTCATTGTATGGTTCTGAGAAGCTCATAGAAAACGAACTTATAATAATAAGTCCCTACCCGGTTTTCTGGCTTCCTCTATCTTGTTTCTGCCGTGACGACCGCCATTTCGTTTTAGTGCAGACCTGTTGTGACCTGTATGTTTAGTTCGGTTTCTTTAATTAGTGATATGTTTTTTTATCAAAGTGCACGCCTTTGAGATAGTTTGATTGAAGTTGACACACGGGAAGTTATCGGATTACAGATATTGAAACGCAGTAGTTTGATTGAAGTTGACACACAGGAAGTTAACGGATTACAGATATTGAAACGCAGTAGTTTGATTGAAGTTGTCACACAGGAAGTTATCGGATTACAGATATTGAAACGCAGTAGTTTGATTGAAGTTGACACACAGGAAGTTATCGGATTATAGATATTGAAACGCAGTAGTTTGATTGAAGTTGTCACACAGGAAGTTATCAGATTACAGATATTGAAACGCAGTAGTTTGATTGAAGTTGTCACACAGGAAGTTATCGGATTACAGATATTGAAACGCAGTAGTTTGATTGAAGTTGACACACGGAAGTTATCGGATTACAGATATTGAAACGCAGTAGTTTGATTGAAGTTGACACACAGGAAGTTAACGGATTACAGATATTGAAACGCAGTAGTTTGATTGAAGTTGACACACAGGAAGTTATCGGATTACAGATATTGAAACGTATTGTTACATACTGATTTCTCACACCATTGAACGATGGAAAATCTTGTGTTTATCTCTCTGGCTGCCAAATTTTGGATAATCTGATGTTTTCTTCAATTAAGAAGTTATTTTTCCTCACGTTCCAACAAGTTCACTAAAGACGGTTCTCCGCCGTGAGGCCATATGTTTCAAGGTTTTGTGATACATGATATGCACCTGAAGACGTAGGTGATAAACCAAGTGCATACAATGGCGGAGTAAGCTCAGTTGCTTAGGCAAATGCATTCAATTGGTGAAACATTTTTATAAAACCATATATATTTTAACCATATAAATATAATATGTGTTTAGTATAATATAAGTGTTTGGTAGCTATGATATAAAACCTCACCCAAAACCTAAATACTTGATACATCACTTGTTGGGGTAATGCTCTTTACTATTGTTGCTAAAGACTCTTAAAAATACAGTGAAAGCTTTCCTTTTTACGATACAGTTGCACGGTGGATGCTTCACTCATGAAGTAAGAGGATTTTGGGAAGTAAATCTCTGGTTATCTCTTAATACCTATCTCAACAGGTTCTTTCATATAAATAAACCGTTATTAAACACAAACAATATTTTTCAAAGAAATGTTTACGTCGTTCAGTAACAAAAGTTTTGTTGTACCTCAAATATTGAATTTACCAAATATTTCATATCATATTTATTAAGTACAATACGGAATACATAAATTTTTTTAATATGTCTTAGATAAAAAAATAAAGTTGAAATGTTTCTCTATACAAAAACAACTGTTGAAGAAAAGCATTCATGCTAATTGAATGAACGGATGTAGTATATATATATATATATATATATATATATATATATATATATATATATATATATTTCCTTCAAACTAAGTTATGTAAAAACTGAAAATTATCGTATATGACTAATTTTGGTCCATTTTAAACAACAAATTGTCAGGAAGTCTTATAAAAATAAATTTTATGTTACATTTGAACATTTGCATATTTATAAAAAGACATAGTTTTAACATAAAAATAAAAATTAATGTAATTTTGAAACTTTAAAATCTGGAAAGAAATATTTAACATGTGAAAGTTTAAGGTAAAAATACCGATGACACTTATTAAAATAGAAAAACGCAAATAAAAATATATCAGTTAACGTTGAACTATATATTCCAACAAATACAGGATGTGAAGGTTGAGTTTGGCTCTATTTCACATTCCGCTTACTGCAGAGTTTGACTGAGTTGTGCACTTAGTAACTGTGGACCTAATGAGATAATAAGAATACTCTTCATCTGGATAGCACTGAATGAGTGCTGGAAAACCAGACTGGCTCTTTAGTCCTCTACATGTCGAAGTGATGCAAAGAGTTAATTGTTAATTTTGAACGTCCTCGTCACCATTTTATTTATATATTCTGACAAATGTAGACTCCAGATCCCAGTAGTCAAGTCCGTGACAGTTTCAGATGTCAGAAGCTGCATCAAGTGGAAGGTGAAAGAGAATAAAACCCAACATTCACTTTGTATCAATCGTTGTCATCATAGCTACGTTAAATGAACTTTGACGATTAAACTTTCATAAATCCAAGAATATTACTAAGAATGTTACTATTCAGTAATTTATAAAAAATGAACATAAATGAACACCTTATATGATTTATTAGACATATATCATGGTTATTTGTGTTATCTCGGATTAAATTCATCCCATAAAAATATAAATAGACGTAGTTTTTACATATTAATAAAGAAAGCGATGGCACAATGGCATTGTACTGTAAACGGATTTCATCACAGCATCTCATACTTACAGTATATTCCCATATTAAATTTTACGAATACTTCCATAATTTAACGACGTCTCATTACGGTACGATGTTCGTGTAATATCGAGACACCGGGTTTGCGAGAGAGAACTGAAGCACCAACTGAAGCACCGAGGAAGGTCAAGTGTCATATCCCCGATGCCTGAAGCCACTCTAATATCTTTTAATATTACTTGAAGCTGCGTCTTCCTTATTGATTATTTATATTAGCTTCATTATTCAACTTCATTCCAACATTGATGTATTTCGTACTTACAGTATATGAAAAAAACTCAGTTTTGTGAATATATCCATCATTACGGTACTCGATGTTCAAGTATTATCGAGTGAATGGGGCTACGAGAGGGAGGTGAAACACTAAGTAAGGTCAAGCGGCAGATCTGCGCTACTTAATGCTGCTTTAATGTGACTTCCGTTGCTTCTCCCTCATTGATTACTTACACCAACTCGATTATTCAATTTTACCCTATATTTAAGTATTTAATGTATAGTTATGTTGAGTTTTGTGCTTACTTCCTCAAATTGAGAACTTCATTACGAAACTCGATGTTCAAGTAATTTTTCGAAAATGGGGCAACGAGAGGGAATTGAAACACTGAGTAAGATCAAACGGCAGATCCGCGCTATTTAATGCCATTTTAACGTGACTTTAGTTGCTTCTCCTTCATTGATTACTTACACCAACTCGATTATTAAGTTTTACTCAATATTGAAGTATTTTAATGTATACGTTAAGTTGCCACAATGAGATTTGTGAATACTTCTTCAAATTAGGAATGTCATTACGGTACTCGATGTTAGAATAATTAGGAGGGAATGGGGCTATGAGAGGGAATTGAAACACTAAGAAAGGTCAAGCGGCAGATCCGCGCCACTTAATGCCGCTTTAATGTGACACGTTGTTTCTCCGTCATTGATTACTTACACCAAATGATTATTAAGTGTTACCCTCATTTTAACGTATTTAATGTATACGTTATATTGGCACAATGAGATTTGTAAATATTCTTCAAATTAAGAACGTCATTTTGGTACGATTGTCTTACAAGATCAAAAGAACAGGTTATGTGCGAATATTAAAATACTAAAATTTTTGATTCACGTAATTCAAATTAGGCCCTAGTATAACTCAATAAATTAAAAAATATATAAATTATTTTTGGACCAGATTGTTCAGAATTTGAGTGTTTCATTGAAAACTTTTACTAAATTAAAATCCAGATTGCCAACAAGAAGTTCCTATTTGCTTTCCACTTCGCAAATAGTCAAGTGTTAAAATTCTTGAGACTTAAAGATACTGTTATACTTTTAATGACAAGGAGTAGCGCCTTCCCTATTGTTTACCTATTCAAAACTAAGTAATCAACTTCACCCAAAAAGCTACTATTACATACAATAAATTCACTTATTCAATTTATTAGATCCTTCCATAAATTAAGAGAAAATCCTTCCATTTTTGTACGATGTTTTTTTAAAATCTAAATAATGGATATTTAGGCAGTTGAAGCAAAAATTATTCACGTGTCAAATCTAAGATACCCCAATCACTTAAATACAGTACATTATTATTACTTGAAGTTGCTTCTTCTCAATTGATTACTTATATCAACTTCATTATTCAACTTCACCCTAACAGCCAGGTATTGCATACATGGAGTATATAAAAATATTTAATGTTAGGAATTGTTTGATAAATTAAGAACGTCATTAAGCCGCGACGGTCTTGCAATATTGCGAGAATGGGTTTACGAGAGCGAATTGAACCTTCAAATAAGATCAAGTGTCATATTGCGATATTTTGTTAAGTTAATGGATTAATCTCACCCCAAAACATTTTCAAGTTTTAATTTCACCCATAATAATTAATTTAATTTGTTATTTAGGTTTTACATTTTCTGAACTTTGAACATTTTTAACTAGAGGACGAATCGGATACTAAAGATGGAGAAATTATAGAACCACTTTCGTTAATGTTTTATAGTTTTATTTCATTTAGCATCTACTGGTAATTGGAATTTTATAAGTCAGAAACCCACATTGGACAATAGTATAAAGAAATAAGTTTTTTACCAATAAAGCTGCTTTTGCTTCAGGTTTGATGATTTTAAAATAATTTTCTTAGTTACCATAAAACTCTTACATACATACATCTTACATCTTAAATACATTACTCATTGCATCGTAAAAACATTGTAATAAAGCAAGATTCTTAAATTGGTTCAAGAAACCTGTAGTATATGATTATTAAGCATTACTGAAAGAAACATATCATCCACTGTAAACAAACTCTGTAGATTCCGCTATGTTTAGTGCAATCACTATGATGAATCAAAACCTTTTTAAAATCGGTTTTACATAAGCTGTAGTATAGTATTATTATTAGTGATTATGACGCTCGGGCGTTAATGAAAGAAACATAACATCCACTGTAAACAAACTCTGTAGATTCCGCAATGTTTAGTGCAATCACTATGATGAATCTAAACCTTTTTAAAAGCGGTTTTACATAAGCTGTAGTATAGTATTATTATTAGTAGTGATTATTACGCTCGGGCGTTAATGAAAGAAACATAACATCCACTGTAAACAAACTCTGTAGATTCCGCAATGTTTAGTGCAATCACTATGATGAAACAAGACCTTTTTGAAATCGGTTTTACATAAGCTGTAGTATAGTATTATTATTAGTGATTATGACGCTCGGGCGTTAATGAAAGAAACATAACATCCACTGTAAACAACTCTGTAGATTCCGCTATGTTTAGTGCAAGCACTATGATGAATCAAAACCTTTTTAAAATCGGTTTTACATAAGCTGTAGTATAGTATTATTATTAGTGATTATGACGCTCGGGCGTTAATGAAAGAAACATAACATCCACTGTAAACAAACTCTGTAGATTCCGCTATGTTTAGTGCAAGCACTATGATGAATTAAAACCTTTTAAAAATCGGTTTTACATAAGCTGTAGTATAGTATTATTATTAGTGATTATGACGCTCGGGCGTTAATGAAAGAAACATGAAATCCAGTGTAAACAAACTCTGTAGATTCCGCTATGTTTAGTGCAAGCACTATGATGAATCAAAACCTTTTTAAAATCGGTTTTACATAATCTGTAGTATAGTATTATTATTAGTAGTGATTATTACGCTCGGGCGTTAATGAAAGAAACATAACATCCACTGTAAACAAACTCTGTAGATTCCGCAATGTTTAGTGCAATCACTATGATGAAACAAGACCTTTTTAAAATCGGTTTTTTATAAGTTGTAGTATTATTATTAGTATTGATTATTACGCTACGATTATTACAAGGGAGAATCAGCTCTGACGTTGAAAATTAATTATAGCCAGAAATTTACATACACGTCCACGATATGAGTCAGGTTAGACTCTAATACTATTCACCATAAAAACTCAAATAATATGTTGATTTATAAATAACTACGTATGAAACAGTTCATAGGACTATATCGTATTACGTCATAAGTGATTTTGCTAAGTAGTATAAGAGCTTCGATTTTGTAAATTGCGTGCAAAGCCGCGTGTAGCAATAATGATGAATACAAACTCTCAAGGCTATTTGTAATCAAAAAAGGGTTTTATTTAGTTCATTTTATTATTTTGAAGGATGAACGTGTCTGACAGCTCGTTATACAAATAACACATGTATGAAAGCACTTGGGTGAATTCCTCAAATGCCATACAAATTATTTTAATTCCTTTCATTAATTTGGAACAATATTATTATTCAATATATTAGAAAGAGCTGGAGATCATCAATAATTGTAAATGTTTTAAATAGTTAGAATGTTTTTGTATTTAATAATTAAGGTACCGGTATATTTAATCGACATTTTGAAAACAATAAATATAGATTCCAACATAATAAATTTTAGAGAAAAATTGCATTCGACTAAGATTGAAAGGCATTTTAAAATTACTATAACATTCTAAATACCATAGAACGAACTTGGGCTTCATCAAAATCATTAAGGTGAGCTGAATAGAAGATGTTTCAATGGCTACTCACGTGAACTTTCCAAGTAAAAGTACTCTCAATCATTTGGAGGCTCAGGAATTGCCCCTTTAGAACTGGTGATTGGTAGTTACTAAGGATTCCTAAAACACCTACTTTAATTGTAATAAGATTTAAAGTGAAAGACTTGCGTTTTAAGGAAAACCGTTGTCAGAGATACACTTTTTAGAAAAGGTAATATTTTCTTCGAGATCAAGTATTAGTTTATTGTGTTTCCATTATTATGGAACAGTATAGTAAATAGATGGATGAGGCTACTTAAATGGATAAGAAATAAAAGAGGACCCAGTATAGATTCTTGTATGAATCCGTGACGAATGTTGATCTACTAGGAAGAAGTGACCTGTGTTCCAATCCAATAAGTTTTGTTACAATAAATGACCCAATCCTTAAGTTTCTCTTCAACTCCTATAAATAAAAATTTTAAATCATGAAAGAATTATTAGCGAAACCAAAAGCCTTAGACAAAATATTAAAACGGATCCACCGTACTCTGAGAATCATAAGTAAACTCATTAAGGGATGTGTTCAAGGCATATTAAATATTTTAGTTTTATGGAATATAAGAATATAAGTTTTAAGTAACTGAAACTATAAGAGAGCAGAGCATAGCTTTTAAACACGTAAAAAGATGTTCAAATAAGTATTTTTGGTAATGGCTTTATGGCTCCTAATTCAAAAGCACAATGAACAAAGCAAAATACACATAATGCATAAAAACATTGCAAAATGTGGTATACTAGTAATTGTATGGAAAACCTTAGGAGAATATTTTTAGTAAACTGTTGTACCTAGATTTTAATGACAATTACCCAAGTTTTAACTTGATTTCTAATAAATTTAACGTAGATTCTTAAGATACTTAGTTATACATGCAATATTTCAATAGTATTGATAAATATTTTTTTGTATCTAGCCTAAGGATAAGTTGGGTTGCGTTATTGTTACGATTATAACGATTCTCTAACCACCACAGTACTTCACAGTGTAAAGTATGAGAATTTACCATAATTAATATAGAAAAATGTATTTGAGGGTTGTTTCCCGTTAGATAACTTTTTGTGTAGTAAAAATGCGCTCGTTATACAATGAATTTTATTTAGAAACAATAAAAGCAAATTCAACGATTGCAATATATTGTATGCTTCGTCTTACACAAAACAATATTTGAAAAAATACTGTAGCCTTTTCTTAGAAAATGTAATACGAGGATATTTAGAACTCAATATTGAGAACTGAAACTGGCTACATGCCATTAACTGATTTTAGTTTTATCCACAATATCAAATGTGTCCTTCTATAAATGTTCGATCTTCGTTTGATTTCATACAATTTTGGTACCAAAGTTTTGTAAATTTAAAGTTAAATGGCCGTATGTACTGTACAACATTTTATTCAAACATAATTATATGTTATATTAATTATTGTTACATTAATTATTGTTATATGCATTGTGTAACAATAGCTTGAATGAATAGTGAAAAATTAATCAAAGTTGGTAGAGAATTTGAAGGAGAACAACTTAAAATAAAACTTATGATAATTAAAATATCTGCAAGTCAACATTGATAATATAAAAACAAAACAGAAAAATCAAAATCAAAAGAAACTCTCTCTCTCTCTCTTTTCTCTCTCTCTCTCTCTCCCTCCCCCCCCCCTCTCTCTCCCTCCCCCCTCTATCCCTCCCTCTCTCTCTCTCTCTCCCTCTCTCTCTCTCTCTCTCTCTCTCTCTCTCTCTCTCTCTCTCTCTCTCTCTCTCTCTGTCTCTCTCAGGTAAAAAGGCTAAAGAAAACATGTTCAGGTACCAAATAAACATTGTATCTGGAAACCAAACTTAGACTTCCTGGATCTTCCCCACGTTGAAAGAAAGGCAAGAATATAATTACAGTTAAAACCATTTTTTCCAATGGTTTTTAAGTGCGATATAACACATAGTATTAAATGTAAAGCTGTATAATAATGCTTCATGTGTTAATAGGAGATAGTGTCTAATTTCACAACCCCTGGCTGAATACATGACATCAGAATAATGATACTCCAGTTGCGTTACCATCACAATACTTTAATGATAGTGGCAGGGCATTGAATCCAGTTGGTATTATAATGATGGTCGCATACAGTACATCTCGTAACACAGAAATAATCACAGAAGAGTGCAGTTCCATTAAATATCCGGAGATTTTGTATTACGGTTACCGGATGCCACTCTGTTCCTATCTACTATTTGGTAACACGCAATATAAGTAGGTTTAGATTAGGTTATTATTAATATGTTACTAGTAGTACAAAGTTAAAGTTAACCTTTACGAGCATTCTCGTGATGTAAGCTTGAATCTCGAGGGATATTTTTTCGCCAGAAGTGCGACTACCGAAGACCGCACTGGTGGCTAGGGATATTTCCGATCGGTACTTTCCAGACCTCAGATCACGTGTCAGATCATTCAGCGGCTTTAT
This sequence comes from Homalodisca vitripennis, assembly GCF_021130785.1. Taxonomy (NCBI): domain Eukaryota; kingdom Metazoa; phylum Arthropoda; class Insecta; order Hemiptera; family Cicadellidae; genus Homalodisca; species Homalodisca vitripennis. The sequence continues at coordinate 15,558,427 of NC_060208.1, forward strand.
CCTGGGGAAAAAAGAAAAAACATCCTCGGATCAGTTCCTTAATTCAAGCTCAGATCACGTGAGAGATCCTAAATGTTAACTTTGTCTATTTATAATACGCATGTACGTATTTACCTTCATATAGAGCCTTATAACAAATAATAGGCATTTATTTTGGTCAGAGTGCCATCCGGAAATTTATTTTCTTTTTAATTTTTTATTTATTTGCATGCTGCATTACAGACAAGTTATCCAATTACATTGAAGCATTTATACTATAAATTATTAAATTTAAGCTAGTTAGCAATACTAAATATGCTTAAATGGTTTTCGAAATATACGCTAATATTATTTACCATTTATCAAAATTCCAAGCGTAACCAATATAAACTAAGCGATTTAATGTTGATGTATTAAATGACCCGATTAAATACATTTAGTCGCTGTTGCACTGCTGTAAATTGTACCGTTCTTTGGCCCCCACAGTATTTCACCATGCACGATATTAAATATGCATAAACAACGCTACAGCGCTGGGCGCCCCGTGTGCATGCCGTAACAATAACTCGCGTGTTGTAACAACACCTCATGTTATATGGTGGATTTAGTTCGCCCCGTCAATTGCAATACAATTCTGAACTCTTTGCTGTCAATGTTGGTCAGGCAACGGAGCGTGCGGATAAACGGTTTGTATTTGCTACTAACAAAATAATTTAATATTGTCGGAATAGAGAAGTGGAAAGTATCCATGCACGTTCCGATTGACGTTATATCAAAATACATTTAAAAGTTTTATTTTGTTTTTTAAAGTGATAATCTCAAAACGTATTTATTAGATATTGCTAGTTATTAACCTTTTAAAGATAAAGCTAACCGGACATTTAGCTACGATTATGTTATTCCTTAGTACCTAATAAATTATTTGGGTTTTCAATAAAATGTTTTACAATTGTACTTTTAGACCATTTGTTGAAAATAAGGCTGCAGACGTAAGGGTTCGAAATCGCACGTATTTAAATCCTTTTTCAAATTTTGGCACTTAAAATACATTAGACTGTAATTAAATTGTAAGGGTGAATGTAAACGCGTTTTGATAGAAGTAGACACTGAAACAGTTTCTATTTGTATAAATGTGTATATTTCTATGTATATACATTTCATATCAGGAAATGTACGTAATGATGAATTCTTAGAATTTGAAATGTATATCGTAGGAAATAATAAATATACCAAAAGTGTTAAAAAGGTTTATTATTGTATATATATATATTTTTATAAAACACTTTTCTAGGCTACATCTCTAATATATATATTAACGTTATTGAACTGAACCAAAATGTACGCGCTAAACCTGAAATAAGAACCGAAATACGTATCCATTTGAGTTTCTGATCTCTTAATCATTGTCACCGGTATGATAAGTACCATGTATATGCTTCATTCTATTTAAAAGTATCATAAGATTCCATCATATTACATTATAAATGCTTTCACTAAGAAGACTACGCCCTTTCATTTTTATAATTTCTTGCGAACCTGTGGCTCATTGCTAGTAAGCAATATATCTAGCCTATACTAAACTAAAAACGATGTCTTTTCTCCTCACGGAAAATTGCATGTATTCCATAATTTATAGATATATTTCTCTTTTGCTTTCTCCCTTTCTTATTCTAATACCTATACGTACGTGAAACATTAATATGGTACAGATGTTTTGAAAAATACATCTATTCATGTTATCATTTGACAACTTATGGCATAAAGTATCGAAACAAATTTAATTTTGTGTGGTTTTTAAAACATTTTGTCCGCTATTTTAAACGAACAGCGATAATGAAACACCAAAACACTTTGTAAACAAAAACTATTAAATCATTTGGGTCTTTTTCGTTTAAGGGCCAGCACAAAAGACCCTAGCTTGCCTATTCAAAACTCAGATCACGCGATGCTTGCCCGCTGCGCAGCGCTTTGCGCTGCTTGCTCTTTTAGAAAAAAAATTAACTCGAGCTTGCAAAGTCCAAGCCCAGATCAACTCACCATGCTTACACACACACAACTCAGACAGAATTGACGCAGGTTTCATTACAGGCAAAAGATAAGCGGCGCGCGTTTATCACTGATAAGATAAGACGAGTTTATACTAGAAGTAGTACCTGGACTACTGCCCTACGAACTAATAACACTAAAAAGACGATTAAATGCACTGTCAGTCAGGTATAGTATGTTTGTAAGGTGCTGGCCCTTAAACGAAAAAGACCCAATCATTTACAACATGAGGCGTGTTTGCATTTAAGTTTTGAGATTCGAACATAGGATATCATGTGTATCTCAGACCAAAGTTTATTAAACGGCAGTTTGTTTGCCACAATCCATGCTTTCACAATATGTCTCGTACTTTAGTACTATAAAAATCGCAAGATGCTTCGGCCTCAGGTGGAGACCATCATTAGTCACAAATGTTTAAACCAAAACTGGCAGGGCCAGTAATACACATCCATAGGAGAATGAGCGGAGCAAGCTTTATCACGGATGGCTAAACATTTACCAATCACAGACCAATCTAACCAATCAGCTATCATATTCTCGAGGTCAAACACATCAAGTTTTTAAATCATTTAATGTTTGAAACTGTGTCATCGGAGACCTTACGTGATAGTTATAGTATTGACCGCTTAAAGGAATTCAAATATTCCATATAAAAGGGCTGAAGGAAAGGGAATTTTGAAAGGATTCTATCAAAGAAATTATACCAAGGGAAAACGCGTGATGTAAATCATAGCATGATTTTCCCCTAGTATATATCTTACCAATAATGTTTTTCCTTATCCTTAACTAACTAGCGTTATTGGTTCTGTCCGTATATTCAAGAAATTTAGTGGAAAATTTTGAAGGAGCAACACTTTTTTAAGATTTAACCTTTTCTGAAATTAATTTAGTAATTTTCTAATAACGAAAATAAGTTATTTATGTGAATAGTAATTCACTTACTTCCTAAAACCAAGCGAAATTTAATTTAGTTTTAGTCATTTATAGTAGCTGGTGTTAAAACAGTGAGGTATTTTAAATTAACTTGATACAAAGGAGAGGGAAGGATTTTAGGCTGTTCTTTTGACAGCGTGTTGTATGCACAGCCATGTTGACAGTGTGAGATGTATGAACACAACTAAGCCTGGGGTGTACTGTTGCTGACGTCACAGCACCATACCAGTTCGTACAGTCTCGTCGTTTCGGCAATATTTATTGATTTGAACGTTATTAATTTCTGGACATTTACCATCGTTCAGTGATACAAAAAAAGTAACACTACGTTTCGAGATTATTAATTTTGTTATATTCATTGATTGGAAAATTAGATTTATCATTTTAATATATTGATATATTCTGTACGTCATTTTATATTTATATTGTTTTAAATTACAGACATTACCAAAAACAAGTTTCCATCTTAAAAAAATGTCGCTAGATATAGGCTACTATATATCCATAAAACGTAGTAAAGATAAAAGTATATATCCCATCATAAATTAATTTTATAGTGTTTAAGAAACGTATTCTACTATATTTATATTATTATAGTTTTTTAATAATATTAAAAATCCCTAAATAATAAGGTATGGATTAATTCTGACACACAATCTCCTTATAACAATAAAAACGTACTATATTAAGATAAACAACAAATAAGCAATAGTAGTATTTTAAATATTACTACATTTTAATAAAACCAATAATTTTCCATATTGTTTATTTTGTGGACGAGGCCTTTCGAAACCAAAGTTTCGATCATCCGAAATAAATTTCCAAAATTTTCTGATGATAAAAATTTTGGTTTCGAAAGGCCTCGTCCAAAAAATAAATAATGTGGAAAAGTATTGTTTTTATTAACATTTAGTAATACTTAAAACATTTTCCAGTTGCTCCAAGAGTCTTCAATGATAGTATTGTTATAATATATTCTAAAATACAAAAAAGTCAATATCACGGATTCTTTTTCTGACTTCCTTTTAAGTTTTACTAAAGGTTCTTACTTTTGGATTCTTTCTAATCTAACCAGTTCAAGTTTATCAGTAAAGCTTTAAAATTCGGAGTTTTATATTAAATTTAGTTCTCAAAAGAAATCTACAGCTCGGTTATTTTTTTACTATAGGTATGCAATGGCTTACATCAGTGTGGTGTTATTTCCCAATTGTCAGTGACTTTTTATAACTTTTTTAAATCTAGGTTTTTCTTGTTTGTGACTTGAGAGAAGCCCTTGCTTAAAACGCTGTTAGGCAATTCCACTAATGGAAAGTGCGATAAATATGCATGAGCAGCAGCAGTGAGGTTTTTGCCGTTGTTTTGTCTCTGCGCTTTGTTTATGCCTGGAAAACTAATCACTTCGTTTTTTCAGGATAAACCCTTCTAAGTGCAACCTTAGTTTACGTTCCTTACAATGTTGTAATCTGAAAAAGTATGATAATTTATAATGAAATTTTTTGTGAAAATGTGTGCAGTATAGTAAGCAGCCACCACCACAATCGAATCGGTGCACCAAGATATCGATTAGAAATACTAAAAGTATCTAATACAAAAACATTCTAATCATAGTTTTTACGATTAACTATTCCCAACTCTCCTGCATGTATTGAATAACAATATTGTTCCAAATATATTCAAATAAAGAGTACAGTTATTTGTATGGTATTAGAGTAATGGCCGCAACAGTAATGTGATAATGATTCGATTTTGGTGGTGGTCGCTTATTATACTGAGGCCCCAAAACATTTTCTTTGCTTACTTATTTATCAAAGAGAAAAATGCAAAAATAAAGCACACAAGAATTCAAAGCTATCGGCACCATGGTCAGTAAGCTCCTTCAATGGTTGAAAAGAGTAAAAGTGCATTGTTTAACGCTTGTGGTTTTCTTTAAAAGGGTTCCATTCAAGAGCTAAAGATATTTGGATCTCCAGCGTTGGCAGAACTGCAGTGTGAGAACAGTTTCAAGGTAACGTTACAGAATATTTACATATCAGCTGATTTTATAGAACTAATGTTATAAGAGTATTATTCTCTAACTAATAAGTCGATTGAATATCTAATAACCAATTCTATATATTTGTGTAACAAACAAGCTCATACCAGTATGTGTTAATAATTCGTTATAGAATATTTATTTTAATAACCAACCCAAAATATACGATTCAAAACATTTTTTCGTGAAAATTCGTGCAGTATAGTAAACGGCCACAACAACAATCAAATCAGTGCAACGAATGTTCTTCATTAGGAATTTCGTTAGGGCTGAGAAAACATAAAATCTGCCCTAAGAGTTAGAACTGTTCAAATTGAATAAATAATGGACTGGTGCAATTTAGTATTTTATTTAATTAAATGACGTAAGGTTATAAAAAAATAGTATTTACAGTATGATAAAAACTTTCAATGAATGGGAAGTAAAATAGAATTTAGAAAAATGTTGTAAGGGTTTGTACTTTACTATTGCGGTATACATTTAAAATGTAGCCTATAATAATATGTTTTTACAAACTTGTGCAAATATTTTCGTAAAACTTATTATTATTCTTATACACGAATAAGAAGTTGCCTGAACAAACAACCGTGTTTTAGCCAAATTATTAATGTTTTCTACACTATGCTACTTTAAAGCATGCAGAGTCGACAAAAATGACTTCATTATAAATTGAAAATTCAATGTAGTAATTACCAAATATTACATTGGTTAGTAATTATAAATGTGGTAATTACCATATATTACATTGGTTAGTAATTACCAATGTAGTAATTACCATATATTACATTGGTTAGTAATTATATCAATGTAGCAATTACCATATATTACATTGGTTAGTAATTATATCAATGTAGCAATTACCATATATTACATTGGTTAGTAATTATCAATGTAGTAATTACCATATATTACATTGGTTAGTAATTACCAATGTAGTAATTACCTAATATTAGTATAAATGTTTTTAATTTTTCGTATTTAGGATATTTAAAATCATGTTAACTTTATATTTACAGCCGAAATGCCTCCTGAACATCCTGTTTCATTGAGCACACAACACATTTTACTAACATTTACTTACTATCTCCCAAAATTAAGAACGAGTGCAAATTATGCAATAAAAGTATAAACTATTACCAGTGCTAAATAATTTATTTTACAAACTGTGTACAAAATCCACAATGTTAAATCAGTGGATTGTGTGTAATGTCCCTTAAGTAGCCATTATATTAAAAATTCCGTTTAGTAATTATTGGTATTTTCAATAAATTATGTTTAATTTTCATCCAATAAGACGAGGTAGAAATGTATGATTATCATTTGTGTACAATTTAGATTATTAAAAGTAGAATTAGATTTAGGTATGGAATTGTGGTTATACAAGAAAAACTACACTTATCACATCCTAAAAATAATTTATGATGTAAAATACAAAGTAATAAAATAAATGGATGCTGGAAAAAATATTTTCAACTGCAATAATATTGTGCGGAGTTTCACAATGTGTGTATAGTATAAAATTGTACTCATCTAATATCGATAGAATAGCAAAAACTTAAACTATAAAATTCTTTTGATAAACAGAATATTAAATCAGGTTAAGTTCTACTTTTCAGAATCAAATGCAAGTATTTTATAGCAAAAACAATAAAATATTTCTATTTAGAATAAGAATGCAAATTGTATTATTTAATTACAATACCAGTCTTTAACCGAGTTGTTATTATTACTAGAATCCACTTTATGCGTCACAGTGCAAACGTAAAAAAATACCATAAGTCCTTCAGGTTGAAAACTAATTTAGGTATAATCTAGATCTAATATCTCTTGAAACCAGAAATTAAAATAATTAATTAAGCGCTAATTTAAACAATTACCTTACCGGTCAATTTGTACTTGATACACCTCTATGATGAATTATTTCATTTCAATACCGTACTGGGTAGATATTGATTAGTCGAATGCGGCAAACCGTGACAACAACAAGTGGTAAATGTTTAACGCTTCACGTTATGAATAAATAATATACTTTTCACAAACGAACCTGTTAATGACCAACCTAAAATATCGTTTACTATAAATCATGCAGCATCGTGCTGTCTTCATTTTTATTCGTGTGCCAACACCAAGTAGCCATGTAGAATAAATAATGTACTGTCCACAAACGAACCTGTTAATGACCACGTAAAATAAAGTTTATAATAAATTTTGCAGCTTCGTGTTGTCTTCATTTTTAATTCGTGTAGCCATATAGAATAAATATATAATATACTGTCCACAAACAAACCTGCTAATGACCAACCTAAAATATCGTTTACTATAAATCATGCAGCTTCGATTTGTCTTCATTTTTAATTCTTGTGCTAACACCAAATGGCAATGTAGAATAAATAATGTAGCCTACTGTACAGTAACGAACCTGTTAATGACTCATATAAAATAACGTTTACTATAAATGCTATTTTATTCATGTTTGTTTATTCCTTTAGCAACGTGTGTTACGAGTTAGTGTCGTAAGTTCTAAATATAACTAATGAGTAAACATTTTATATGCTGTACAATAACTTTATTTGTAACTTTCGGTGATTTATAAAACAATTAAAACTGTAATTATCTACCATATTTAATAGAAACACATTTTAGAGACCTCTAGTTTGTAGCATTCTTCTTCTTTTTATAATACCTTTAAAATAGAGTGGCCCTAGCAAGTGTTACAGTTTAAAAGTTTTGACTTACACCCAAAACTACCTAATTTTGGGGATCAAAGCTTCTTATACATAAAGAACTCCTCAGTTGGTCATATAAACATGGCCCAAAGTAAATAACTTCATATCTATTCATAACAAATTTAATGGGGGGAGGAAGGCATTTAAAACACCCGGTATATTACCATAATATGAAATACTATCCATAGTAATTTTTATACGTATTGTATTAAAACTATGAATAAATTCTCGTAGGGAAACAGGTCATCGTAAATCTTAAAAGATTTGCAATCACATAACATCTAAATTTCCCTTGAGGAAAATGCACCACAAAGTGACATTACTGAGTCTGAACAATAACCTTTCAGCGCTTGAAGCCATTGTTAAGCTCTCCTGTGATAGCGTTCAGTCTAAGAGAAGCTCCCCTCGGTGGTGCTTCACAGCTCTCGCCGCAGAAACCCTACCTCTTACAGCGAGCTTCACAATAAGCCGCTAATGTCCCCTTCACAAGGCAGGCTTTCTTGAGTTTTTATTAAAATTATTAGTGTCAAAATTTCCTTTTTCAAATAATTGCTATATCTTGTATTTGTTGAAGAACATGCAATTACATCTTTCATACGTTGAGGCGTTAACTATGTTAAGGTGCAGTCAATTTTTGGTTTAGAAAATAATTTTAAACTCTATTTTTTAAGACTCCACATAGAATTACTGACACGTAAACTCGAATTAAGGGTTTAATGCATGAAAAAGTATTGGGGATTGTTAGAGAATTATAAGAATGAAACCTGTATTATAACGTACTCTTCATTTATATTCAAGTTCTCACCACTTGAACATAGTAGGCAGAGGAGGAAGTATCGAGTGGCCACCAAGATCACCAGATCTATCACGACTTGACTACTTTGTGTGGGGCCACATTAAATTAATATCTATAAAACAAAACCCCATTGTATTAATGACCGTAGGGATAGAATGGTAGTGGAAATTCAAAACTTCTCACGTTGATCCATGCAGTATGCCGTTTTAAGTTTCTAAAACAGGCTTGGGCATTGTTAAACTGTCCTGGGGCAGAAGTTTGAACATCTGATATAAAAACACAGGTTACTAAGTTTTATCTGTTTTCTTGCTTAACGTAATTGTAATTGCAAGTGCTAATGTAACTTTAAATTCAAAATTATTTGGGAAATGGTTTACTTTGGTTTCCTAGAGGGGTATCTTGAGTTATATTTTTCTATCTTTGTCCATTACAGGTTGAGCAGGATCCATCCATGCTTTTAACTTAATGAATTTCAATGAGCTGCCATTTTGTTCTGGATTGAGATAGATAGCTCTAGCTTTCACTGTTCTTTTTCTTTTTTAAAAACACTTTCAAATGGTGTCACTTATTGGGTCTTTATATCTTAACATTTCTTAAGAGTTCCGCTATCTAATAAAACAAAAGGGTTTATTCAAACACAAACCATGGTATCCGTTGTTGTATTTGTCATTACTGAAATATTTATCAGACTTTAAGGCTCTTACCGCTGAAGTTAAATGAATAAATGGCTATAATTAAATCTAAGTAGCCACAGTCGTTGCATTTCGTGAAAACATCCATATTCCTAAATATCATGTTTTACTCTTCGACAGCAGAACTCCAACAAAGCACGGGCCATTTGCTTACATTCGACTGTAAAGTTATTGAGGCACACGAGAGTCATTAAAATATTTAAATGTATGATAGGAATACTTTTAATTGCATTTCAATAGCTAGCCTATTATTCTCCTCAGTTATCTTGATGAAATGATAAGATAAATACAATCTGTGGTGGTCTTTGTTCGTTTTAGTGGTGACTCGGCCTTTCAATTCGTGACTTTTAAAAGGTAAAGTAAAGGTTAGATAGTTATGCCATTAAACTGGGTTTAAACCCTCGTGTCACAGGTTAGTTTTACCCAACTGAAGGTGAGTCATTGCAGCAGTAATCTTGCTCAGTACAAAGAAGAACATTTCGGACATTTGGTTCAAGCACTCGGTCGAGCGGGCGGTTATGCGAAGCTACCATCCGTGGGATTAAGCTTGAACGCCTCAAAGGCAGAATTTCGCCTAGTAGGCGCCGACATCCTCTTGAGGCCCGGTGAAGGCTCAAAACAATGGGGCAAGAAGGCGCCGTCCTCGTGGTGACTCACCGTGCGTGCCGGTGGTGGTATATAACGTATTAGTGTCAGTAACATCGTTATTCAGTGGTAACCTATTACTAGGATAACGTGTTACCAGTAACACCCTGTTATTTCCGTAACAGGTGGACTGAATGATTTGGCGTTCTCATAACGTCTTTCTGGTATTAGGTTACTCAGTAACCTCGTTACTGAGTAACAGCCGAGGCTATTATCGTGCAAATAATTAGTTCTTGTAACGCTTTTCTGGTATTACATTACTGAGAAACCAATAACGTAGTGGAGTGAGCTGGATGGTACGGGAGGTACAGGGAATAAAATATCAGGTTGAAATAAATAATAATAAATAAATAAAATATTGTTTCTATTAACTATAAACGTAGACTTGTTTCTGGACAATTGTACAAAACCTAACTTATCTCATTCAATTCTCCCGTTCTCATTTATCACTAATTATAATTATTCAACTTAAAAGTAGTCAACTGATCTAATTATTACATTGTAGTGAGTTAATTGTTAAATTTTGTATACTAAACAATAATTGAATTGTGCAGTAACATTTTAAATAACCAGTTTTAATTAGTATATTTAAAAGTAGTCTAAGATTACATTTTATTGACTTACTTAAACTGTCGTATATTTTGTATATATACACCCACACATGTGGATTTAGTCTGACTCAGTTTACTTGCAATTTAATAACGTCAGTTCAGTAACAGCAAGATGATAATACAGAGCGTGGGTCAGCTGGTAACGTGTTACAACGGTAACAGGTTACTGGAACGTAATACCAACTAACACGTTATTTTGGTAATAGGTTACTGACAAAGAACGTTATTTCCCATTTCTACCGCGACCAGTGGACAGCTTGATCGATTGTAATCATGTCCGTACCAGTACGCAGACGAACTCGGGTCGGCCATTCGGTGAGTTCGATTCGGGACTCGGAATCGTCGGAACGACGATTTAGAACAAAAAGTAATAGGCATTATTAGGAAGCAAGTTGCAGGGAACTGTTAATCGTAAAAATTGACACACACTATAAACCGCTCCTTTTTTTAATAGTATGAGTAAAATAAGGATTTGAAATATAAAAATGTTATAAATACCGTTATAATATGTACTTTATTTTTAACTCAAAAAGTTCACAGTATATCGTGTTTATAGATGACATTAAAATACATTTAACAGTTCACCGTGTAAGTAATCAATGGTCAGCGATAATAATTTCGGCGCACCCGGGAAAACTTTGCAGTCAGAACACTGTTTGAACACTATCTCCATGTAAAGTAGCAAAGTTCTGGATGAAGGTGCACAGTGCACAGTGTACGTAGCGCGGTGGTGCCGGAGAAACAGATGTTTAATAACGGTAAAGTTGATGTTTAGGTTTGAATGTAGGTTCTACGGAACGCAAAGTTATAATTAACTCCAAACCAAGTTAGCGGCGAGCGGACAACTTTTTAATAGAGATTTTATTCAATCCAATCCGTAAGAGATTTCTTACAGCTCGGAGCGCAGGCTATACTTTTGACACGTATGGTTTCTTACATTCTACTTTGTCTTTATTGTAATTCATTCTTTACTATTCTGTTTTGGAAATTAATTATATTTATATCGTTATTAGGTGAAACACCCTAAGCCCAAAACTCACAATTTTGAACCGTAATTGGAACGTTCCTTAATTATTACTATATCTGAAATGTGGTTCTATGTCAGTTGTTACACCTAGGTTTCTGGTTCACATAGTTACGTAAGTCTAAAACAAAGGTGGCAAACGTGATTGGCTGAGCCTTAGCGAAGCCTATCACTTGTGGGACTAGAAAGTTTGATTTGTATCAGTCCTTACGATGTATCGAAAACGAATTGACATAGAGACTCAAATTTTAGCATTAATCTTCATGTATATATTAGCAACATAGAGTTTGATGATGGTACGTGTGGGATGTTGCTTAGCGTTAGTGAATATACATTGGTCTTTTAGGTAGCAAGGATGGCAAAGAGAAAATAGGGAATAAACCAATTTCTAAACTAACTAAATCCAATTATTTAAGACTCCAACATATGATTTTCATTCATAGAATAAAAAGTATCTCTATTGTCTGCCGGAGGATATGTAAAAACCTTTCTTTCTATCTGCCCACAGGACTTCTCGAGAGTAAATTGATCTATAGATTTGAAAGTTTGAACACAATCTCAGAGACGTCTGTTAAACTCCCCTTTGCTGTTTTTATATTGGAAAACAGAAATTAGTTGGTTTTATAATGTTTGACAGGTTTTATAACATTAAAAGCTATTTTAACATGTAAATTTTAATTTCTACGCTCCTCAACAAACGTTAGTGATCAACAGTTATGAAAGCTACTATTGGATAACTTACTGTCTACAATGATAGTATTCTGGGTCATAAAATAGCAATATAACACGTCGTTAAAACAGTTTATTGCATCATTACCCGAGCATGAGCAATATGATGATTAGCTGTGGAAAAATAATGTCCAATGTCGTGAGACGGTCACGAAAATCCCTCAATAACAATAGACATCTTTGCTTCTGCGCTGAATAAAACTAACTGAAGCACCTTCATTTTATAATGAGCTAATTTCTTGTATATTGCGTTAATATATATTTATTAAAATATTTGTAGGTAACATAATTGGAAAATTCATGAAGATCTACTGCGAATACTAAATGGACAGTTTACTAATAACAAAAATTTGATGCATGATGATGTAATAGGCATTAATTTTGCCTCTAAATAGCATATAAGGCCCAATTCAATCTAATTAATAAAAGGTTGTAATTATGAAATGAATACTAGAATTAAAATAAAACTTATTCAGCCCCAACTAGATCTCGAAGGCTTCACTGACGTAATGTGCTACCTTACCTGACGTAAAATAATTCCTTATTTCTCAAGATAAAGCCATTGTTTCCACGCCCACGTTATGGTTCGGTCCTAGATTGACCTTTTAGTCTGACCCGCCATTATAATGTTATTCCTATAAGACAGACATTTCGAAAATAAATGCACCTTATACAGAAATGTACGTCAAATCAGTATTACTGGGAATTAAAATTCGGTACCATTATTTTTATATGAAATAAACAATTGAAATTTACTTGCAGTACACTTGGTGTTTGTAAAATGGATTGAATTTTAAATGTATTAATGTTCATAAATAGGTTGCCAAACCTGCACTCATTGACAATTCTTAGTCAATGACAAGAAAATTTAAAAATTAGTGGACAATTTTTTAAAGGTATTGGATTAGGAGGATATACGGAAATTAGGGTATATGGAAAATAATAACATAATAATGATATTTATCGTAGTTATTAGGTTACATTTTTCATAATGTTTCCAACGATACGTTCAATTGTTGAAAAATGATATGCAACTTGAATGTAACAAGCAAACATTTTATTTAAAAATGTTCATATACAATCTTTACTTCAGATATACTTTGGTAAAGAAACCAAATTAACGTTTTATTTTGCGGAACCAAAAGTAGAGTTGGTTAGTTAACTAGCATGTGTTTTTCACATTATTTTAAGTGAATAACAAATAATTTATGCATAGTTATGGATAAACATCATTGTTACAGTAAAAACAAGGGAATTATGAATTACACATTTATGGTTTTTTCACCAATTCAACACTGTTTTCACAGATTGAAATAGATTGCCTTTACCGGCCTTTCAATCGAGCGTTAGCGAAGCTTATCACTCGTATAGGTGGGAAAATTCATGTCCGTCTGTTTGTCTTCAATCTGTCCGATATCTCAGGAACGAAGTTACTTACAGAATTAAAATGTTGTATGAAACTTCATCTCGAAATCGGCAACTCCGAGTTCGATGATGGCACATGCCACTCAACAGCATTTAGCTGATTGTTAGCCAACATCTGTGGATTGGTCTTTATGGGTAACCATGCTAACAATGAGAAAAGAGCAGAATAAATAAATTTGTAAACAAACCTATTATAAGTATATGTAATTTTCACAAATTACATGTTACAGCATGTTATCTAACTAAACCAACACATACAACATCATCTTCTGTGACTTGGTGTGTGGAATTTTATTATTATTTAAACACTACTATGAACCTAGCAGTGACAGAGATGTGAATGTTGGTTTGATAACACCAAAAGATTTCCTGCTGATAATAATGGTTCATGAAACAAAATTTCTACGTAGACAAGAATGAGTTCTGTGATGGTGCATATTAAAAAATAGAATTCGGTTCAGGGTTATAGAAGCCAATCACTCAGCAGAGACAATTTCTCATCGAATAAAAAAAAAAAAAAAAAAAAAAAAAAAAAAACAAAAAAAATCATGTGCTAAACTTTGTGAAATATTAATACTTATTGTACGAGATTAACTTTCATTTATATAGTGGTTACAGTTAAATTTCATTATGCAGACTCCACATATTTTTACGACATACGACATAAAAAATATGCATTCATAGATTAAACCTGTTTCTTAGATTAGTTTTCTATTTTAGAAAAAGTTTCCGTATCTTTCGTAGTACCATTGTTTTGGTACTTAAATGGGTTGAACTAAACAATTTCCGTTCTAAGTAATACTTTTTCAGTAAACAGAAAGCTACATTAAGCTAATTACGAGGTGAATGATAGATAACTGAAGAGGTGTACGTAATTCATGTTCTGGGAAATGATACACAACAGTAACAAAGTTTTAGTTCTGCAGTTTACATTCTAAACTAATATAAACTAGTGCAAACATTATATAAGTATTAAAATGTGTACTGTGTACTACTAGTCCCAGCTGTATACAAGTGTTATGTTTCAACTTATTCCATGCTAACTAATAAGTTTCCTTAATAACTGTATATAATGTCAATGTTTTACGTTTTGATGGTTTATATAGAACGTGGCCCCTTATAAAAATACTAAGTAGTTTGAAATAAGATAAATTTCAGATTGTATATTATTTTACGAATTCCAAATAAATTCTGTCGGAGAGAGTTGAAACAAGTTGAAAATTTCTTTCCATCTAACTTTGCACACTTTTTTAAACAACCTCTTGAAACTTTGAAATTTTCCTTAATGTACCCTGTATAATGAACTGTTTCGTTACTTTTACTTAGTTACCTACGGATACTTAATTACTTACGGTACTTAGTTACCTACGGTACTTAGTTACTTACGTTACTTAGTTACCTACGGGTACTTAGTTACTTACGGGTACTTAGTTACTTACGGTACTTAGTTACTTACGGGTACTTAGTTACTTACGGTACTTAGTTACTTAGCATGTACGGTAGAATCTGTTTAAAGCGCTCATGGTCAGGCATTTAAATGTCCTGGTATAAGATGTTTCCCCTAGGAACAGTCATATAGTAACCCACCACATAAAACATCAAAGTTGGGTTTAGAAGAGCTAAACCAGAAACTGAATAATGACGTATCGAATTATTTGTCCAGATAGAATACGTTCGAGTATTTCATTTGGAGCGAAAAAGGTAGGATTAACGTTTAACGTAATCCTTCTTGAGTTCTGTGCATGCGTGCGTTTGTGCGTGCGTGCGCGCGCGTGCGTCTGTGTGTGAGTGTGGGGGTGTATAGAGACGGAGTCTCACCAAGTTGGATTCTATCTTGTAATCTAGCGATCGCGGGACGGATTTCGAGGCTGGAGGTACATGGCCATTGGAGCTGTGGGAGAATTGCGTGGAGGGGGATCAGGTGGTCCTTCCAGACATCCCATCTATGGGAATGGGAGGGAACGAGTGACGCATAGATGTAGTGCCTCCAGGAGGCATATGATACCATGTCTTGTCATAAGCCAGGACTGAAAGTTTCACTATGAACCATTTACTGCCAGACTCAATACATCACAAAGATACTGAACATCCTCGATCTTCTTCGCAAGTCATGTGAAGAAAATTATTGAACAATAATGTCCTTCTTAGGGCACTATTATAGCTTCAACAGCATTAAACATCACGTTATCGAAAACACCAAATTTATTCGTAATCACACTGATGTGGAATTTCATTAAAATTTTCGAATTTGAGTTAGGGGAGTTGTAAGACTAGAAAAAAAACTATTTACTGATGTTTTCGAAAAATTTAATACGTTACTATGAAGTTTACTGGGTCTTAAATTTTGAAATATTTTCATATAAAAGGTCTTTTTTGGGTTTTAAAAATACATTTTGAATTTTAATGATGAAAGTGGTTGTGAAACAAATAATTTAGCATCGATATCCTATTTTTCCAAATCAGTGCATTGACACATAGTTTTTAAAAGATTTATGTCTTAAAATTAATGTCTAGAATCAAAAGTTAAAATACGATAGTGCATCAAAATGCTTGTTTATATATTCTTTTATAAAAATGTTCACGAAGAAGGTTTTAGTTTTTAAATTTTTAGTTTTATCCTTTGCATGATGTACAATTTAGAATATGACATAAAATACGTAACATTAACTTTGAAATATCCTGAAAATTTCAATTACCTATCTTTAACCCTCAAAAAATTCGTTTATGGTTTATTGCCACATTATAGGCATAAAATAAATATTTTTATTCAGATTGTTTCTAAATTTACGCAATATAATATAATATGTTCCTTTATGAATGTTGGATGCTTTTTAAACCACATGGGTACATATACTTTGACAATTACCAATCTTTATTTAAAAATTCTTCGTTATAGATTTTACGTAATTTTATTCAATTACTAGATTTTACTAGGATTCTAGTGGTTTAGTCGCAGACCTACAAATTGTATATATTCTTCATATTTTATCACTGGTTATCATTTATTTGTAATACAAGGTTTAATGAATAAGGTCCAGGCTGTCAGTTTGACAGTTCAAGAGTTATTCTTTGTCAATATGCAAGGTACGCTAGACCACATGCCACGTGGGAGGCTTTGCTGCATTTGAGTGCAAAATTTAAAGTCTACAGCTCATTCTTGAGACATACTGCATACAGACATATAGACTGACATTAATACAGAAACCCAAATATTACATCCCCCAATCAGACAGAAACAAACGTGCTAACCTCTCTGAGTGACAAGGTTTAATGAATAAGGTCCAGGCTGTCAATTTGAGAGTTCAAGAGTTTTTCTTTGTCAATATGCAAGGTACGCCAAATCACGTTTCACGTGGGAGGCTTTGCTGTATTTCAGTATAAAATTTAAAGTCTACAGCTCATTCTTGAGACATACTGCTTACAGACATATAGACTGACATTAATACAGAAACCCAAATACTTACATCCCCCAGTCAGACAGAAACAAACGTGCTAACCTCTCTGAGTGACAAGGTTTAATGAATAAGGTCCAGGCTGTCAATTTGAGAGTTCAAGAGTTTTTCTTTGTCAATATGCAAGGTACGCCAAATCACGTTTCACGTGGGAGGCTTTGCTGTATTTCAGTGTAAAATTTAAAGTCTACAGCTCATTCTTGAGACATACTGCATACAGACATGTAGACTGACATTAATACAGAAACCCAAATAATATATCCCACAATCAGACAGAAACAAAATTTCCAACCCCTCTGAGTGTCAGGATTCGCAAAACAAAAAACAAAAAAACAAAAACAATAACAACTTAAAATATGGTTTATATAAATTATACTAAAACTTAAAATAGAATAAAAACAACATAACGTTTTGGCTTAGGCTCTGTTTAAAATGTATGTTTCTCTCTGTAAATGTGACATTAAACTGTATATATTTAACACAACTATATAGCACGATTAATAATATACAAAGTTTGTATCCCCACGTACCCCAATCCTTTTTGTACTTCATCTATCCTACAAAGAACAATCGTGCTTCCAGTAAGACTGTGAATAAATAAATGTAAATATTTCGGTATGAATAAACATAACACTCATAGATACATTACATATAGATAAACATTTTTAAAATAGAATATTCATGAATGGATGGGATTTCATATTTTGAGATATATCGAGGAGTGATAGATGGAATGTTAAACCCCGTTGTTGTCCGTGGTCGCGGCATTCGAGTGAGAAATGTGCAATACCAGCCCAGCTCTGAGATTTGCGCGTGGCTATAAACTACACTGGGACATTGTGTTTTACAGTTGGATATTTTCCATCAAAGTCTACACTGATATTTATTTTCGTTAATTTTGAGTTTGTTCGTTATCACCCAAGCAGTGCTATTCTTATATTGAAACGGTGTAACGGTGTACTATTTACAAGATCTATAGTTCGCTATTACTAAAATACTAAAACAATTTATTAAATCGACAAAACCGTAGCGTTTTCTAAGTATTATAGCTAGGTGTGGGAACGATATCCACACTGTTATAAATTCACGTCACCACAAATGACAATTAACTACAATGTTAACAGAATAACACGCGAATATCTCATATTATTTTAAAGTAGGGATAATTACAGTCGAGATTGAATAAATGAACATATAGAATTCTTAGAGTTTTTCCTAGAGTTCACATAGTGAGTTTTTAAATATAATTAGTTCTCGTTATTTCTGCAATAAATATTTTAACTAATCTTTTATTATAAGCGAACAATACAATAACACTTATTATAAAAATGGATATAAAAGCTAGAGCAATTGAAAGTCATCAAGAATAAAGTAACTATAAAAACTGTAACAGTGAACAAAATAATAACTTTATTCAAGTCAAGAATCGCAGTTTCTAAAAAGAATGATTGCTAATTAGTAGGGAAATCATTTTAATTAATGGAGGTATTATTTCATCCATTAATTGAAATTCTAGGAAAGGTCCTTTACGGAGGAATATAATGGCTTTACAGAGCTTTTATATAAAGAAACTAATAGTCGCAGAAAGTTCTTGGAAACTGATAATAAATGATAATGTCAGGGATGTATAGAATTATCTCGAGGCTCTTTAGGTCAAAGCGCATACATTTTAGTGAGGGAGAAATAAGCTCGAGTATACATTAATCCCTATTTACCAGTTTGGGGTTGAATCAAGGACCAGGAAACTGGTATACGAATCTTAAATGAGTACAAATGATTTCATACTTTAAGCTTGTAATAAGTTACATAGACATTTTTGGTAAAACATTTAAAGAGAACACAATAGTGTTCGTACGCCTTTTTCACATCAAACAAGACGATATCACGCTTTGTTAATTATATATAAAAAGTCAAGGTTAAATTATTTCGAATATATTAAAAATATCAAATCGATTGTAATTGAAATCCAAGAAGGCAAATTACATTTAGAGAGTGAAATTTGTCTTACAAAGTGATGTACACAGCATTCGTTATGAGTGGTCGGATTACTTTTTATAACACACAAAAAATCTTTTGTCGCAGAGACCTCGGTTTTTTTATACGTCAACATATTTTAAATCTTTAAATAGTCCTCCCGAACTCATGACGTCATTAAAGGATACGACCTAAGACACATGGTCGTGGCAAGGTGGGGCAGGGTCAGTACAGGCTGGTGGGTGTGGTTACAGTGGCATGACCTTGGCATGAACTAACTGTCTCATGACCCACAGATGGAGGAAGTGCATGCCACTGGGAGCGACCCATGGTCGTGTGAAGGTAGAAGTGACTGTCACACACCTGGATTCTGTTCCCGAATTTCTGTACACACACAAGATATGTTGCTTGAGATACCTCTCTTATAGGCAAGCGATCGGTAGACTGTACACTATTCTCTCAATTCTAAGTTCTTTTATGAAGTTCTTGGCTTTTATGGACTCAGAAGACGGGTCATAGATAGGCGTAATGCCTTTCTCCTGATTGTAGACAAATTGTTACCTCATTAATTCATAGTATTAATGACTCTAGTTTAATATTTTTACGGCATACTGTTACGGGCAATGGATATACTATACACCTTTATCCCAAGTGTAAATTCCTCTTTCGTACATAGAGACCATTGACAGTTTTCATGGACTTTGGTGAAATATTATTGGAAATATCTTCTAAAACGTATCAGCTATGGTGAGACTACACCTTTATCCCTATTAATAATTTTTACATCAAGGCCATTGATAGGTTCATGGACTCTGATGAAATATAATTGTGAAATATTTCTCCTATGTGTTAAAAAGTACCAGCGGTGGTGAAAACATATCTATATCCTTGTTCTTAATTCGTACATGAAGGCCAATGACAGCTTTCACGGATTCTAGTGAAATATTTCTCCTGTGCGTTAAAACGTACCAGCGGTGGTGAAAACACACCTTTATCCTTGTTCTTAATTCGTACATGAAGACCATTCACAGATTTCACGGATTCTGGTGAAACATTTGTTCTATATGTTAAAAAGTACCAGCGGTGGTGAAAACACACCTTTATCCTCATTCTTAATTCGTACATGAGGGTCATTGAAAGCTTTTATGGACTCTGGTGAAAAATTCCTGCTATGTCTTACAGAATACCAGCGCAATGGTCAACGCGTAAACATGTTTTCCAACTGCAAGGCCTGTCATATAGGCCATGAATAGCTTTAATGGACGTTGATGGAGTCGTGTTGGGAATATTGAAAGACTTTTCATCAGATTCATGGACAGCTTTTTTCTCTTCTTTTTCTCAATTACTTAGTTGATTTACGTTCTATTGAAATCAGTCAGCTGTTCCTCCAAACCCTGAACATCTGCACTGCAGAAACACGTGCTGTCCCCTCTCCAGTAGCCACGGTATCTAATAGCAGCCTGACACCAGCTTTGCGGTCTGAGGGCGAGCCTCCCTGCCCACATATGGGAGCACAGACACCGGCACAGGGATCAGTCACTAGCGGTGTGTGCGGTTACGAGGACCTAACTGTGCTTGTGCGTGTGTGCGTGTGTGTGTGCGTGGGGTGTGTAGGCTATTGTCAGTGTCACTTTCGACTAGGTTACGTGTTTAAACTTTCATTTTGTGCCTGTTACATTATCACTTTATCTAAATGTGCAAATTATCGACTTATACATTGTAAATTCAGCATGCATATCGGAGTAAATATGTTAAAGTTGTATTACATCCACCAATCTGGTTCTAGTCAGGCCTGGGGAAATAATTTTCTTTGACTGCATTGATTACGTTTTAACCCTTTTTAGTCCCCAGAGTCACCGTGTTGAAATTCGTTTATATATTCGTGTCCCTCCGACCTTGAAATGCTCAATAGCCTTATGCCATTTGTAAACAAGTCCATTCAGCAGATAATTGTACACCGTAACCCAATGGTTAGGACCAAAATATGACTCCACTGTGCCGCCTACAAGTTTTCTTTATAGCTCCACGTTAGTCTTAATATTGAGGAAATCGAGTCGATCATTGGCGAAGTTACGTTTTTTATACTACTTGTTGATTTATTACTAACTTACCGTTTTACAGTATAAATCCATTAGAGCGGAAACAATAAATATAACGAGCAAAAGATCAATGTTTTATGTTTGACTCTTCTTATGTTTCTATTAATATACTGAATTATATATATTTTCAGAAAGGTGTAAAATTACTTCGTTTTGTACGTTTTAATTTTTTTGTATAGTATCACTGGACGATGGTAAATGTCTGTAAATTCTTGCCTTTCGTTGATTAGATATGTTCCTGCGTTATTTGTATGATATTATTTAATAAACTTATAAACCTAAAAATTAATACTGCAGTCATAATATGTTAAATTTATAATCATTCCTAACGTAAAATAAACTAATACGCCTCTTAGTATTTTTGTATTTATTTCGCTTAATTGACTTCGTTCTCATTCTATATTTCAAATTAGCGTTCAAAATATCGAACGTTTTCGGGGCAGTTTTGACTTCTTTTTCTCCTTTACTACTACTTATTGTTCTTTTTATTTATTTCAATTCTTAACCAACCATTTAAATATGACTAACCTTTGAAAACGCAAACCTGTTCGAAAGATTTCAACAGCATATAGATTAGGAAAACTTGTACATTATATATCGTTATCTATAGCATTTGACATATCATATATCTAAATAATAATTATTGATAGTATCTGGTGAAACTTTTAAATTAAAATGTTCAACGTATTCCTCTGCCTAACAGTGAGGGGGTCTCATAATACCTAATAATATCTAAAAATCTAGATCGGTTTATCAGTTTTGCCGTCTAGTTCAGCACTATCAAAATATGATTCCATAAATATGTACGTATTAAATACATTAATATTAAATGTCCATTAAAAGTGCAGGGAGAACTTACGCTCGGGTTATGGCCATTGGGTGTTAAAGTATTTGGAAGACGAGAGATGGCCGTCTAATACATTACGTTATTTTCAAGTTTACACATTTAAAATTTTTACTCTTTTCATCTATTATGCCAAAATTATTTTATCTCCATTACTCCTTCCTCTTAGTGCAGAGTGTGGAATCTGACGCTGTCACAGACTTGACTCTTGGAATATGTAGCTATGTTCGTCTGAAGAGATCCAAAAAACTAAACTGGAGCTAAACTCGACGTTCACATCGAACCAACCCTTCCCACTATATCCACGTTATATTTAGAAAAATCTGTTGCTCCATCGGGCTTAGAAATTGTGTCTAAAACATTGTAAGGCTCTATATGTTTAGAATAGAATAGGCCCTGGTGAGAAATTAGAATACTTAGATTACATCAATTTTGTAGTCTATGTGTATCTGATGTCGAAACGATCTAAGAGTTCATTATGAGCTTCTTAGTTGCCAACTTGTTTATCTCTTCAGACGAACATAACTGCATATTCTTGGAGTAAAGTCTATGAAGTTTCCAGAAGCTGCACTAAGATGAAGGTGAACTGGAGCTAAAGTCAACATTTACATTGCATCAATCCTTAACTTGTCAATTACTTGCAGCAAAACTACTAAATTTGTTTCTGAAAATACCATAAGGTCTGGAAAGACTGAAATTTATCGTTCCAAATAACTGCAGTCGACATTATTGACGTGTACAAATATTCATCGAGCCGAGCGCCGTGTACAGTGTGCAGCGTGCAGTGTGCAACGAAAACAGGGTGATATGGTTTATGTAGGCCCATAAACAAGGACTAAACATGACCGGGCTGACAATTTCCACATGTGCTGCTGTGTGCAATATACTGGTATTGATTCCTACTCACGTATTGCCCCAAGATGGGTCGGGGAGCGGTGATTTCACCTTTGAGGTAAAATCTCCATGTAGTGATTTAAATAATATGTGTTACGTTATAGTAGTTTTGAAATATTAATATAATGTCTTACTAAGTTACAGTTGTTGTATATTTATATTAACTTTATTTATATGAGAATAATTTTGATTATATATTGCCTGCTTTAGTTTGTTAAACTATTCATCTGTTTTGAAAGAATTTTAAAGTCTATGAACTCCCCTAGTCTTTACAACCTTATATTTATCAAATGAAAACCCGCTATTTTAATCCGTATAAAACTATTACTTCTTGTAAATAAATAACAGAGACCGTTTGTTTTAAAACTGTTACATGTGTTGAAAATAGCAATATTATTGGGGTTATTTACGATGCTCTTTTGTAAGTTTATATAAAATGAATTTTTCATGAAGGTTTGTATAATATTAATTTAATTTTGAACTTCTTACCGATAAAAGTTTATAAAAAAGAAAAAATTATGGTTGCCTGTAAAGTCGGTTTTACGGGCGAAGATTTGACGTGACAACGTCTTTTTCTCGGTAGAATATTTATTGCTATGAATATTATTAAATTGCACAATAGGAACAAGGAATTGAATGAAAATAAGAATTGCACAAATTTTAACTATAGAAATATATTTTGTTTACTAAAACATTGTACATAATTTGAAATTAATTAAAATTTGTTATTGTAAATGGTAAAGTTGAATAAAACATTTACTAAAATTGGAATTTGAAATTCTTGCTAAACACAGTTACATTCTAACTCCGCGCGTGGTGATTGGTCGGTTTAGTTCGTTTGTTTGGTCGCACTGTTATGACAGGTTAGAGGTTATAATTTGTTATTTTAAATGTTTGACTAGCAATACGCGCTGTTTCTTCTCAATCGACTGAATTACGATTGATTGCAGAGTGATTTAAACTAATAATTTACTTAACACTATCAACATTTGTCAATAGTATGACATAACCTATAAACTCAGTTTCTCAACTTTTGTGTCAATCTAACAATTAATCAATCAATCATAGTTTACGATAATGAAATATCAGTGTACAATTATTTACCTTTATTGTTGTAGTTGTTGTAAATGACGAATCTAAGCACTCCACATTTTCACGAATAAACATAGTTATCTGCTTTATCCCGTGCGGCGGACCCACAGTTATCTGCTTTATCCCGTGCGGATCCCGTGCGGCGGACCCACTGGACGGGCATCGTAACGTTACCGGGCGTTACACTTTTTCATGAGTGACTACGAGCCGCAACCTAATTTAAGACGTTGTCACGTCAAAAAAAACATTATATTTTGTTCTGTTTGGGTTTTTTAGACGCCATGATAGTTTTGATCTCTCGTTTTAACATGCTTAATAAAATATTACTTGAAGAACAATTGGAAATACAAATAAAAAAAGCAATAACTGCAAGAATTATAATTAGGCTATACAGTAATCGAACAATAGTGTAAATAATTCTTTACTCATTTGGCTAAACTGTAACAATTTAAAAGCCTTAACAAAACAATAAATTTTTGAAAGATAACAAGATTGCGTCATTTGCAGTCCATACTCTTCTTCAGGCCTCTACGTATTATGTAATAATAATAATTCTTTATTGCAGTAAAAAAATTAACAAAATTGTATTGCACGCGTCATTTCATAATATTAATTAAAAATCTATAAACTAAATCTATCTTAATTTATCATAGGTACAATCAATTCCACATGTTAATGTTGTCACTTAACAATGTATAGCCTATATTGCATTTTGCTTGTTTTGTATATCGGAAAAGGATAAATAGAATAATAATAAACAAGCACAGATCAATATGAATCGATGTACTCACCGAACTCAAATTGAGCACATAAGTAATTGTACGTTTAAAAAATGCAAATTTTACCTGAGGTTCATAGCTCTGTGGACAATCACAAAACAAACTTCTTCAACTAAAAAAATTAGCAGCATATCATGCTGTACATTCCACTGGAGATGAAAGACTAAATACATCCTCTACATGTAGTGATCAAGGCATATGTCCAAATCCTCTCATGATCCCGAATCATCACAGATAGTTTTTAAACTGAGTATTTAATTTTGGCCATAAAACACATTCCTGCAATAGTCTTCTTTATATTCTTGTGATGTTCAAAACTAGTTGTACGTTATGACTATTTGTATTTTGCATATTTATTTAATTTATTTTATAAAACTCAATAATTTATTGAACTTTATAAAAATGTTGAATTTGTTGATGGATGTTTCAAAGTGAGTAATAATGAATAAGAACTCTGTTAAAAGAAAATAGCGATGTAATACATAGCAAACATTAAAAGTAAAATTTATTCAATAAATATTTAAATTTTACTACAAGCAAACGAAATATAAATTTTTGTTTCCAATACAAATAAAATTACGATTTATGAAACGAGAAGGAGATCCGGATGCGTATGGAAGAAGTACACAGACAAATACCAAAACCAGGAATAGTATGGACTATTCCTTCACTTAAGTGACTGGACCATAATTGCCGTTGTGCTCTAACTACTGTCTCAACATCTGTTTGTACAACATTGGATAAGTGAAGGGGCCTCAACGACCATAACTGACGACAGGTACATTTGTGGCACGTCCTCCTCCAGATCTCGGGCCTGAAAATCTCACTACGTGCGGATTATTATGGATATTAAACAAAATATAATTCTTTTACATAATATATGAAATTATAGGGTGCGGCAGCATATCTACCTTTTTAAAAAACTTAATAAAACGCATTGTATGAGTCAGAAAAATTGTATTTGGTTTTAAAAATACTTATAGTTTAGTTTTACGTAATTTTGAAGAGTCAATCAGGCAGGTGGCGTCTCATATTTTAGATACATTGAGTATACCGATATCTGGTGTTTGTCATTACCCTTAGAAGCATCGTAGGCGTTATGTTGGCAATTTCTTCCTGGATGTTGTTCTTTAAATCTTGAAGGGTCCTTGGACGGTTTACATAAACAAGGGATTTCAAAAAACCCCATAGAAAATAATCACAAGGAGTCAAATCGGTAGATCGAGTCGGTCGTAGCAAATCGCCTCTGATTGAGATTGAGGCGTTCTGGAAAGTTTTCCCTCAAAACAGCCATCGATGCTCTTGTTGTGTATGCCGTTGCATCAACTTGCTGGAACCAAATGTTCCCCAAATCCAACTTATCTAACCGTAGGAAAAAATTCCTGTAACTCCTTTACATACCGGCCCGAATTCACTATCACTGCGACTTCATTTTCCTGAAAGAACCAGGGACCAATAATTGCAGATGAGAAAATTGCACACCACAATGTCACTTCAGGTGAATGCAAAGGCCTTTCATAAATTCTCTAGGATTGGTGTCAGCCCAGTATGATTTGTTTATTCTCGGACGCACACAAATGAAACAGGATTCATCACTAAAAAACACGATAGCGTCCTCAGGAACGACATCCAAAAGAACCTCACATGCGTTCCTCCGATTATTATAGTAGCATTCTAACTGTTCCTGCACAATAGCCATCTCGTATGGATGGAAATATAGGTCTTCATGGAGAATTCAACTCACAGAACGATTGGAAAGTCCAAGGGCAGATGCATGTTTTGAACGCCGTGGAGATCGCAACATTGAAGCTCTCAGTGTCTCAATGTCTCAGGTGATCTAATGGGCCGTAGGACCACACTTTTAGTTTTTTGAATAAATATATGATCTGCCACGTTGCTGTCTAAATAGAGTAATATTTAATTAAAATTATTTCGTGAGAGAGGGGTGGCAATAGTTTTTTCCAATTTTCTTTGGAATTTTGGCTATGAACTTAATCACTTAATTAAAATTAAAAATGATTTTCTATCACGTTGATGTTGAGTTACTCGCGTGGCGTCAATGTCTAGGCTTGAAATCGCAAATATAGTCTCAAAAAGTATGATTGAATCAAAGTAGTCCTCAAAGAAGAATCATTCCTAGGACTCAAGAACTGGATGATAAACTCAACTTTGGACTAAAAATTACAGTGGACAAGGCGTGTGAGGTGGTGGTTACCGGTGAGCTGTCAAACTGTTAGAAAGTGAGACAAGTTACTTCGCGTGCCAATTAGATTATTATTCCGCTCTAAATTTATGTCCAAGAAAACCGGAGAAAAATATTACTAGCCACTAATTAGCAACAGGGTTGTATAAATAAACAAATAATATTATATTACATGTAATGAAACTTGATATGGTCCATTGTAATGTTCAGTGTTCATTGTTTAAAAAAATAAATTATTACACGGTGAGTTATGAGTAGTTCAATGTAAAATAATTCTGTCCTAACTATAAAGAAAAAAGCTAACTGAATGAAAATCTATAAATCTGAACATTCTACCTTTTCCACTGGAATTACTAATATTTATCTAATAATGGATTGAATTTCTGTTTCAGGTAATGAGAACGTATGCTCTGGAAGCTGTCCTGGTATTGTAAGTAGCTTATATTACGCGTAATCAATGCCGAGTATAAACAATATTTTCTATATGAATATTATGTTTAGCACCAGTTCTCCTTCCTCTAGTGCAGCGTTTGGAATCTATTGTCACAGATTTGATTCTTGAAAATTGCAGTCATATTCGTCTGAATGGATCCTTAAAAGTGGACGATGAAGAATGTCAAAATAAACTGTTTACATTGTTTTGACATCAGACGTAACTGGGCTACAAAATATAGTGGAATCTAGGTAAAGAGGTAATCTCATTGTTTCATCAAGTGCACAATTGCACCAACAGAGGTGAACTGGAACTAAACTCAATATTCACATTGAATCAACTCTTCCCACAATATAGCTACGTTATATTTTCTATGTTAGCACAAACATAACTGTAACTCAATATTTATCCCAGACAGAATGATTTAAATTAAATTAGTTTTTTTGTGTAACTGTAAATTGCGTGTGACGTTACAATTTTACATAGATCTTTAATATCTCCCACATTAACAACTATTCTACAACATTAGTTACTTAATGATCATCAGTAAATCTGATGATATCTTGGACAAAGCAACGATTGGATAGACGGATCGATGTAACTGTTCAAGAAGGTAGTAATATGGAGCGAGAGGTAATAAAATATTTATAATCTGGTGATAATTTCCGAGTACAAGTTAAATAAGGCATTGGACAAAGCACAATTAGAATAACTTGCATTCTCCACGTAGTATACCATTCTTATTTCTTAAAATTTCGTTATTGTTCCAGTAGTTATCCAGCCAATTTGTTCCAATAGATTCTATTTAAATTTTAAAATTAGATTTACTTCGTGTGTTTAAAACATGCCACATTCAGAATAAGTCTTAGAAATTTATTGAAAATATGTGAGATATTTTACACTTAACACGTTTGTGATGTGTAATGAAAAATTTCAACTCTACACTCCGTAATTGCGGCTTTCAGCTCAGATCCCGAATTTTGCCGTGTGTTTACCTTACAAGGCAAACCTTCTAAACCTTCTAAACAAGCGCACGACAAAATTTTTAAATTGTAACACGTAGCGATATACCATTGCTAAGAAAATACCAATCTAAGAGTTTTGGTAAGGACCCCTGTACTACAAAAGGTCTTTAACAAATACCTATTCATGATACAGATATCGTAAGCAATTTGTACTCCAAATATAAAATACACTACAAATATTTATTACAAAAACTACTAAGCATGTATAGTAGAAAGATTTAACGGCTTGCTTAATATGAAACATGATGAGACTTAACACCTAACAAAGAAATAAAACAGAATGTTTAACGCATCCATTGTTTTGGAGATTAAAAATTTATAATAGGGGTGGTTCCTGCATTATATATTAATATAATAACAGCCAAATATTAATATTTAAACAGGTACAGTATATATTACGTGTTGTTCTGTATTCAGATAATGACTCCGAAATGTTATACAATTCCGATTATTAACCCAATACGGACAATGCGCTTTAGTGATAAAGGAAATTCATTACCATGCTATAATTAGATGTGGTGTATGAACGCAATATATTTGGCGAGTGTGCGTTGAAATGTTTGGAGCATAATAGAATATATTATTAGGCAAAAGTTTAAGTTCTTTATTTAGTGCTAACATTTTATAAATACAAATGTAGGTTTGAAGTTTATTTTTGACGATAGAAGAATTGTAAAGGAAGCAGGATTATTAAGGACATTTTCCATCGTTCAGTGAAACAAAAAATCAGTAGCACTACGTTTTGAGATCTGCAATTTTACCTCTTCTTCAAGTAAATAATAACCTAATACATAATTAGAGACTAGGCTAAAATAAACAAATCATACCGAAGCGTTGTGACACGCCTCAGTCAGTAACCGCAACCACCATGGAATGTGTCAACTTCACTAACTCTAAAACATGCACTTAATAAAAAACTAAACACAACACTAATTATTAAAACTGAACTACAGAATACAGGTCATAATATGACCTATGACTGACAAAAGGCGAATAGCAAATGGCGATCGTCATGGCAGAAACAAGATGGCGGCAATGAAAAGGAAGGGAGACAGGAATAGGCCATTAAAAAATATTATTGATTCATGCTAGATGAAATTTTTAAAACCATACTGTGACTTCGCATTGGTTTATTACAAATTGGTTTATTGTTGTTTACCTGAAGAAGAGATCAGATTGCAGATCTCGAAATGTAGTGTTACTGATTTTATTTCACAGAACGATGGAAAATGTCTGAAAAAATCCTGTTTCCTTCTCAAATATGTGGATAAGTGAAGCAACTGAAGCAAAGTTTAATCTCAGTTAATTAAATTTTTACTACAATATTGTATTTTATATCTCAGTTGTAAGGAGGGATAAATTTATAAACCCTTGTAATTGACGATAACTCCTTTGTAATAATAAATGCTTTTTCACGTTAGTATATTAATTTTCAGTTCTTTTCCAGTAAAAGTACTAAACTACCTTATTGTAACACAAGTTTAAGTAAAATACAGTGCTGTAGAAGGAATATGGGGCACTACACGAATATACTGACAGGATGATTAATTTATCCACCATCCCTTGCGGCCTCCACTCTATTTGCCATTCATCACACAGCAGCAGGCTACGTCAGAATTATTTATCGGTCGACATCTGTCAAATCGTGAATTGTTCTCGATCTAAAACACACCACATCATAACTGCTTTAGTCACATCGATCTGTACATATTGAAGGTACAATATTACTAACAGTTTAAGGTAGTTTCATAATCGATATTTGAGTTTCAGCTTCAAATGTTTGGTACTTTGGAGATTGTCAGATATTTTTGGTTTGATGTTTTTTTAAACCAGGACTTATTAGTTTTTTAGAGCCACCCCTTACAGTATTGAAAATTTACGAATTTTAATTATTGTACTGTTAATATAAACCATGATTTTAAGTAACTACATTTTTCTGAAGATTTAAAGAAATGATTTATTGGTTCAAGTTAACTTTGTTACTAGGGGGTTTACTAATTAAGGGTTAAACAATTCATGGGAAAACTCTAAATACATTGAGCTGATTACCTGTGTTATGTCTGGAAATCATCGTGCTGTAAGCTGCGATGAGATGCTGTTCATAGTTACGGCAAATATCTTTTAAACTCATCTGTACCGAAATAAATTTTTTGGTATGAAATAAATACTATCATACTACTTGCTGGTAAAGTTTTGATAACACAAATTTTCAGTTAATAAATAACACAGCTGTTTTGGGTTGGTGGTGATTTATCATCATATTATTGTTTGGTAGCCTAACTTACCCCTTTAAAATCCACATAGATTTCAAGATCAAATACAACTGTTGTTTAAATGTACAAGGGGTTACATTTGTCATGTGAAATTTTTCACATTTTAAGCTTTTTCAAACGTATCTTTAAAGTGGTCGCGCTCGCTTATGCGTTGACGAATTTCGTTGGTAAAATTACTGTTAGAATTATTATTAAAATTCTAAAATATTTGGTAACTTTTTAAAGTTTTTATATAATATGTAAAACAGCCATAAAAATGTTTCCTGCTCTCTCTCGCTTGTGTGGCCTTACTTGCTCCTGCATTGAAGTATCAAATTCTGGGACTAAAAATCTGGTTCACTGTCTCAGTTTTGGCTGTACGTGATAAATCAGTAAGGCCTCCATATTTTTATAACTACCCTGAGTACATTGTTAAAAACACAACATGTGTCCAAAAATTTATATTTTTGTATAAACTAAATTTTTCTCTCCGCCACGCTAAGCTTCCATATCATATTAGAACGTGGACTCTTTCAATTATAATTGACCGTAATCTTAGATTTTAGGAAAGAAGCTTCAAAATATTCTGATGGAATGGGGTATTTTTCTTCAGTAAAGATTTATTAAAAAACTCGGTAAATTCATCTGTAGTGTAACAGAGTTGTTCCGAAAATAAACCTTGGCTCACGTACAGACATGCTCAGGTACTAATCTCCAAACATGAAGATTACTCTCTATTTACATAACCACTATCCTGCAGTCGACAGTCACCGGGTAATGCAATACCCTGAGACAATGCGATGACAGTGGAAGCTGTGTTCCTATTGTCATCGATCCAGTACGTCTGACGGAAATTTTCTGCCTTTCACGTAACTGTCTAAAATAGCACTGCCTATTTACTTACTTCGAGTTGAACTCCTCTACTCGAAACTTTTACAAACAAACTATATAAACAGAACTATCCGCATTGTAATTAGATTTTATGTGTATAACACAATATGTATTCTTTTAACATCTTTTTTTTAAACTTTTATTTTTCATACTATGTACCTAGCCACTAAGGTAGTGAAAAAACACATGAAAAATTGGTTTTAATTATTTATTTCATAATTAACTTAACCTTAGTACATAAAGATGAAATCTCATATTTAGAAATGTACATAGTATGAAAAATAAAAGTTAAAAAAAGTGTTAAGAGGTGTATACATATTGTATTATACATATTATTTATAAAACACTTTTCGAGGCTACATCTCTAATAAAGATTTTACGGGTTTTGTCTTAGGACAAGAAGCTTAGAAACTGCAATTATTCCTAAAAGGATCTTTGCGCTGCTTCCGGAGTGAAAGGATATTCTGGTTGGTTAAGGTTGGGGGTAGGATTCACCTCCTGTCAATATGTATGAGGCAAGATTTTATACATTAATCTCATTTATGTCTTCTTAGAAGAAGAGGAGGCCAGTTCTGTACCAGTCTCTCAAGCCAGAGGGTGGTACGCCCTTATGTCAAGTTAGCAACTAGGCTCTCTTATGTCTGCCATTAGCACTTAGGGGCTTACCAAGTCCTTATAACCACTTTGAGGTTTACAAATTCAAACAGTCATCCCCCGCAATAGATTTGGCTTGTGTGTTTAGTAATGTTCCGCTTCCGGACATCCATAAGGTTGCCCAGATTTATGTGACATATCGGTTTTTGCTGTACCCAGTGTAGGTTCAACCGGAAGTTATAAACCACCCTGAAGTGATCCCCCTGGAGAGTAGTGTATTTCATTAATAAATGGCGTGTGTGTATTAAACACCAACGAAAAAACAGATTAACTCGTTAGTGTTTAGTGCAATACTATATTTGAGATAAATAAGTACGCATCTATGAGCAACATGCTTTCAATAACATTACAAATTATAGATAAGAAAAACAAATATTTGTGTTAAGCGTTAGTTGATAGATATAGCCTCTTAAACGTCACTACACCTTTTTGCAATGCTGCTTAAATAGCAAATCAATTAAAGGATATGAATACGTTTATTTTGAATTCAGACGCTACGCAATTTATTGTTACAAAATTATATTTATCATGCATTAAAGTTCAAAGGCTCAAGAAAATATTACGGAACAAGAAAACTGATTTTATTAGAAAATAATAAATTATAACTCACATGTACACAAGGTAAAGATACGCCATAACACATGTCGCGTACATGCATCGCTGAGTTGTTTGCAAACTATCATATTTCATTTCGTTCTCGTGTTCTGTAGACAGATCGACAGACAAACAATCATACAGAAAATAGATTTTTAGAACCCCCCGGCAGACAAAAGAGAAACTATGTCAGCTCTGTGAGTAAATTGGTTGCTTCAATGATGCTGAGCCACATTCCATGTTTGAACATGCTCCATCATAAAGTTCATACTTGCCATTTCATAAATGAAGTTTCATGCTGAAACATTTCCTTTCTTTGTTCATAAGTTAGGGTTCATAACGTGTTCAAATCATAAAAGTCCCGGTGAGCTACGAAGGTCACAACAGTTAGAGATTGTATTAATATATATAAAATCAAAGTTGTCACTTTTAACATTAACTTTCAAAATTATTATTTTTTCTGTATACTCTGTACATAAAATTCACATGTTAAAATGTTCTAAGACTGTAATCTTATTATTAACAAATTTGTTTATCCTGCTATTTTTTCGTTGCCGTACCTCTATCCACAACACCAGTTTAAAAAAAAATATTCGCTACAGCTCAACCAAATCCCATGATGTGATGTGCACCATCACTGATCTTAATGCTACGTATATAGAAATTGACCCTAATGCGAATGTTCAAGGCTATAAATCAGTTATTTTTCGGGATATCGTGTGGGTAGATAGACAGACAAAAATGAAACTTTTCCAGTCCTTCTAGTGATTAGCGTTAGCGCTAAGCCACTAATATTACTTAACTCAATTTGTTTTGAATTTCAGTTATGACCTTATACTCTGGCTTACAATTTTCTCATATATTACAAATAAACGTAGATAATCTTAACTTAAGTAAGGAATTACATTGGATTTTAAATAAAGCCATATAACATTTTTCCGTCGTCTCCACGAAAAACTACAAGAAACATGACTACAATTCTAGTAATCTGTTGTAAATTTGTAAGAAAAAACCAGAAATAAGAGCGCACGACAAGTGTATTAATCAACAAAAATATAGATTAAATTCTGACTCAAAACAATTACTCTATGGAGTCTTAACCGGTCAACTATGCGTTTCAACTATACTGTGATTGTAAAGGATCAGTCGTAAAAACGTTGAGCTGTAGTACAATAAACGTAACATCTTGCAGTATCCTACAGAACAATAATGGTTCTTCATATATAAAAGTTACTGTTTTTTTTTTCAATTACTGCACTACAGTAATTGCAGGTGACTCGAGTCTTCATATCTGAATAATTACAGTATTTACCAAGAAGTCGATACTTAATATTTTTCTAAAAATAATATACAATTAAAAGTATATTTTTCCTCAAACATTTAATTTTAGTATTTTTACATTTTCTCACTGTGGGCTCAACAGCGGTTACCAACAGGCTTAGCCAATATTTTTGATATATTCATGTAAAATTTAAATTCATGTAATTAATTAAAATAGTGTTAAATTAATGAAAAATATTGTTGTGCTGTCCTAACAAAATGTTTGCACAGAAATGTTAATTACATTTAACAGGCTCTTTCAATTAATAATTTAAAATCTTATAGACCAAGATGGGACTTTTGTTACTTTAGACACCAGTAAGGCGTAGTCCGGAATAATTTTTGAAATAAGAATAGGCCATGGTATGAATTTTTGAATCCATACCATGAAGCCTAAAAATGTCCATGTAAAATATTCAGTTCATTCGGTTTAATAGTTTACGCGTAAAAGCAAAACATACAAACAAAGGCGCTTTCGCATTCGCAATATTATTATTATTGATAAAAAATCTTAATACAAAATAATTAAACACAAAAATCTATCGAAATGTGGATTGCTAGCCCCAGCTATGCTGTGGTTACGAACTTGGAAGTTAACACAGAAAAGGATTGAACTAAAACTATACGCCAAGCCGTCATGTATTCTATGACAATTGGAATTTATGCCGAGTAGAAACTGCGGTTACAACCGAGCAGGCATTGTATATCATCCATTATTGGATGTCTAGATATGGCAACAGGACATTTTATTCCTTGCAGCTCCGCGCCTGTTGCTATTTCCAAGGTAGGAGTATATTAATGTCTTACTTTACCAGGCGAAGTTAGGACTAAGAAGTCCTCTTTAACACTTAACCTGGGGACCAAAGGCTTAAATATGACTTTCTGAACCACCACCAATGGCCGGGCACGTGGGCTGGTTGCAAGGATAGGTTCAGCGGTCACCCATCCAAGCAGCAGCCACGGTCGATAATTTTGCTCTGCATTGTATGCTATTTTAGTGATAAGTATTGTGTGGTTGTGGGACCATTTATTTTAGATATTTGCAGTGAATAGATTATAATTATTTTTAAAATAAACGAACAATGATATTTCTCCTATTACTATATTACGCCGTCACACGGAAATCTTTTTGAATTAATTCGGATCAATAACTGGTTATAATATAATAAATACTGTATAACCGTTTTGGGCGCGCTTATTTAAAAATTTTGGTGCTTGCGAGGTTTCTTGAATCGGACCCGTGCTGTTATTATATGTACTACAAACGTTCGATACGACTTATAACTTTAAACTTTTAGCAATAGAAAAAAGTTCTAATTAAAACAAAATTTAAAATCTTTTTCGTTTTCTCCAAGATGGTGATGGCGAAAGGCACACATTGGAAACGGCAGCTATTTTAAAACTCTATGACGTATTATGTAAATTTGTGTATAAATAACATTTCTTTTTTGGAATGTTGAGTTATGCTCCAGTTCAGCTTCCTCTCAGTTCAGCGTCTGGGATCTGACGTTGCTACATACTTGATTCCTAAAACCTAAAGTCATGTTTGTCAAAAGAGATTCAAAAAGAGTCGGCGACGAAGAAGCTCAAAGTGAACTCGTTTCATCGTTTGGACATCAGAGACGCCTAGACCACAAGATTTAGTGTAATATAGAGGAAGACATATTCTCTTTGTCTCATCAGGTGCACAATAAGGACTACCTAATATGATAGATCCAATTTCTAAGCAAGGTACAGGAACTGAAATTTCTTCATTTAAAACAAGTAATCAGATAATAATAGCAAATCCCATCTTACCATTGGACAAACGATATTCTTAGAACTAGAACTCCTAAATACTATATCTACATTGGTCTAAAATGGTTAATAATTACAGCATTTATTGAGATCAAATGCTCTATGTTTCTATATACTTTCTAAAGCAATGACCCGACCGCAGGTTGCATTTCAAAATTAAAAGCACTGTTTATAGTAGCTAATTACAATATTCAGTAGGTAATTGGCTGAGCGTTAGCGAAGCATATCACTTGAGGGGTTTGAAGTATGTAATTTATATCTGTCTGTATGTTAATCTGCACAATATTTCGAGAACACATTGACCTATAATCCTTCCATGTAGAATAAAGCACAATTTCTATAGGTAACATCGAGCTCGACGATGATGCAGTTTGGCTGACCGTTAGAATACGTTTTAGATTGATCTTATGGGTAATACCAAGATTGCAACGAAAATTTTTATATTCAAAATGTGTCATTATAACATGACGTGTCATAGTAACACATACAGCCATGTGAAATTTTGCGTGCAGCCTTAGTGAAGTTAGTTGTGCGACACGTGATATCCAAACATATGTATGGAACGCCTTGCATACGCGAGCACATGTTTGGGCGTTTATTATTGATGATATTGTCTAGCCATTGTTTCAATATCCCCGGTAACATTATTTCCTATGTTGGAAAAGATTAACTATAAAGGACGGAAATATAATGAAACATATTTTAAAACGTGTAAATTAAATAAATTGGAAAGACTGTGAGTACGCAATATACGTAGCCTATAGTCTAGATTGAAGTCTTTTTCAGCGGAATAGTCCGGATCAACTTGTTTTGATAGGTACGATAAAAATCTATTGATGTCAATTTAACTATAAAGAAGCTGTGGCTCTAAAAATATCTTTTTTCAAATGCAAATGTTTGAATTGTTAATTAACGAAGCCTCACTTGAGGGGCTGGAAAAATTTCATTTAGGTTTATCTGTGTAAGTAACTGTATACACGATGTCTCGAAAACTAATTGACTTATACAATTTTGTTTGAAGAGTTCGGTAATGGTGCCTGTCACTCCATGACATATGGATGAGCGTTAGTATATATTTTTACATTGGTCTCATAAGACCATAAGTAATCATCATAGGTAACCATAGTTTCATCGAGAAAATATAAGAATAAACCAATTTGAAAATATGCTGAGTACAAGCATACGGTATTTTAACATGTGACATTTGTCACATTTAAATTATCTATACGTTAAAAAGCACGAAGTAGTAGAGTTGTTTATGTTTTTAAAGTTAAGTAATGTATTTCAGCGCCCTATTTCGTATGTACCTCTAGTTCGCCGGAACTTTTATTTAAGCACTCTAAATCGTAATTTATTTTAAAAAAATGTGAACCTATCTCGAGAAATATTTAATCTGTTTGTTTTGAGTTTTGCATAAAAATTTATGTTTATACGGACAAGAATGAGTTCTGTGATGGTGCATGTATCATCAATGACAATTTCGTTGATGACTATTACTAAGTAGTAGTATAACAAAATTTAACTTTAGTAAATCGAGGAGATGTTACAATTATTTACTGCATAATTGTACGTATGCCAATATACCTGTCAGCAGGACATCCAGAGGATGAAACGTGCTATATAAAGCTGTGACATAAGCTGTGAGGTGCTCTTACCTTGTTTTGTAATCATCGTTTGTACGTCATCACAGTGCACACGTCAGCTTGTACCTTGGTGAACTCAAATGTGGGTCACCTTGATTAAACATGCTAATGCTGGCAGTAAATGTTCATGAGGTACCGAGACTAGTATTGTACCGTATGATTAATGAGTTGGCTGCCACATTCATGATTCGCACACATCATTTTAGGTATGAAATCAGTTATGTATTGAAAATCAGATGTCGTTATTACCTATCTAGTAGCCTAGTAAATTAATAAGGACTTTTACCAGTTTTTCTCAAAATTGTTAGAAGTCATTAAGTTTTATAATAAAATATAAACGGTGTGTTTACATTACGTAAGTCTACATCTCTCATAATTATTTTTAAATTGCACCGAATATAGGTGTATGTATGCCATGTAAATACTAAATAAATTTGTACGGCCAATAGGTTCTTTAATTGTGAATCCATAAACACGTGCAGGCATTGTAAGTTTCTTTATTTAGATGAACAAAGACACTGGTGCCAAGAAGGCATTCAGTAAGCAAAGATATATGCACGCTTCTTACTAGAATGTCATGTTAATAAACGTATTTTCAGACGATGTGAATGAATATCGAGTAAAGTGTTCTACTAATCAGTATATAACATATTAAAAGTTGTGAGAAGAGCGAAAATATGTTCTTGTTTAGTTTATAATGTCTAGTGTCTATTTTTTATTTTTCTAAATAGCAGCGTACAACTAAAAATGGAAATATGAAGCTCGTATTTCCACTTCCGTCCCTGCATATTTCAAACACTTTTCGCAGGGCCTGTTTCCATCACGATCAAATTCTCAATTTGCAGATTAATACAAGAATCTTTATATTCCCTCCGATTTCCTGCTGAGGACCTTTGGGTTTTAACTATTAAAGGTTAAATACTTTTCTTACAAATTCAAGTGACTTTATTTGTCATTTGTACTTATTATATATAAGTAAAAAAGGGCGAATTTAGGGCCATAAGGCCCTGTGTTACAATTAACCCTAATAAAATAATACTTAAGTCAAAAAACTTATAAATTTAAAATAAAACAAAATTGTTTTATAAAGGTCTCTTTAGGAACTTAATACACACACATTCATACAATACATTCATACACACACTCATTAGCACACTACGCTATGCAATACGCTAGAATACGCTATGTTGCAATATTCTTTAAACTAATTCAGAAAGTCGTTTAGTACTTTATTTTTATATAAGTAAGTAGGTATTAATCGTATAAATATACTTCACCCAATTGTGTTGGCACAGTCTATCAATTTACTTTTAAGTGGGGGAGTTTAATTAAACAGGGTTTTAAAATCGTTACCAATAAACTTTGAGAATTATTTGTTACGAGAAAAATACTGTTTTTCTCGTAAACATACTGCTGTAAATATATTTTTAACTTTTATTACAACATGTACTCAGATATCCAAGAAATACAAAAACACAGGGCCACCAATTTCGTGGGTACCAGAGAGCACAGTTGGGACATAGTTTGAGATAGTTTATTGTAAATAATTTACAATTGATTTTGGTGTATTTTTTTTGTTAAAGTATACAATCGAGAACTTTAAAATTTTGATATAACTTTGGTTTCCAAGGTTATTATAATCGGAATTCAAACAATGCCCTGGCGAGGCTAGCGCAAAGGATATGTGAACATTACGTAGATACGAGTACGATGTAGTCGCATGTAAATTGACCAAAGGTCAAACAGTGGATCGGATAATACACAATAAGGCCCTGACACTGGATCAAGCCCAACTGGTTTCAGATCTACTAATTCTTGCATTCACGCAGACAACGTGTATCATTGAAAAACTAGAAGTGTGAGTTGAAGTATGCTCTGATGTATAAAAGCAAGGCACTACAGGAATATGCTGACAGGATGATTAATTTGTCCTCAATCCCTTGCGGCCCCCACTCCATTTCCCATTCATCACACGGTAGAAAGCGATGTCAGAGATATTTATCTGTCTTCTGTCAAGTCGTGAATCGTTCGAGATTTGTAACTTACTACATTACGGGGGATTTAGCCACGTGTTGATATGATATGTACAGTCATTCAAATAAATGGCAAATAAGAAACTAGTACTTATTTATTTATGAACCTAGTGCAACTCATAAAGAGACACTGTTTTGAAGTTAAAGAGTTTGTTTTATGCCAGTCCTTTCAAAGTCAAAGATTTAATATTTACCCGACTTCACAAATCATGAATAAAACGTAAAATATTTTTCATTAGGTCCAAGAATTTTTATTCGTTATTTTTTACGTTATGTGTTAGTAATTATAACGTTACACTAATGCGAGGCTATGTAATCCATAACGAATAATGCGAGGGTACGGTGAAATTGTGGTTTTGAAGATGATATCTTTTAGTTCAGCGTAACTGCTGCGTAATAATTACTGTAATCCATCGTCGGAGGAACCTACAGCCTCAGTGATTCTATCAGTTATACTGGAATTTACGTAATATAATTACAATTTTCCCCTTGTATTCGACCATCCGACCAAAGGATTCTTAAGATGACCTGAAAATCTAAGGATCTGGGAGGCCAATTTGTGCCAGAATTAAACCTACCACAAATAATTAGCCATCGATATTAATTTAGGAGTTCAGTTCCTGAACAATTTAAAAATTAAATGAAAGACAATACAAGTCCTATACTACAATTTATAGAACTTGAAGAAGCTGAATGACAGATCGAAGTCTTGTATGATACCATCCCCAACAGCGTGGAATTTGCGTGGTTTACGAGCGAGTCGAACAGCCTGGAAGTCTCCTTTTTACTGTAGGATCAGGTTCCCTAAAATTATTAAGTCCATATTTAAGTCACATGCGGTGATGGAACACCATCGTGACGTCCTAAATTGAAACGGTGGCGGAATTATAAACAGGCCACCTGCATATCGCCATATTAAAAAAAAACTTTTGAGGCAAATCCACCCCACCTTGTACACCAAGCATCCATGAGAAGTAAATGGCAAGGTAACGTTGTCAGGGTGATGCAGGTTTTTTTGTTTTTCCCCCTCTTTTTTAAGCCTCAGCTTTAAGCTATGACGGCTTAATTGAACAGTGGCTATTCATGTTTATTCATGATGGCCCCTCCCCGGGATTTGAACCCGTGATCTCTCAGTTAGAGAGCCGAGACTATATCCATTAGTCTACGGAGGAGGACATGATGCACGTTATTTACTGCTACAAATTTGCCACGGCTACGAACGTAAAGTCCAAAATTTCCCGATTCTTATATTCATCACGCTGTAATTGTTGTAACTCGTTTTGTAACAAATGTTGCTTTTGAAGTGTTTTAAAAATTTCGGACAAGTGAGGGGAATCTCTTTAAAGAACATCGGGAAATATTTGACAAAAAAATAATCATGTTATATTAGATGAATTACTTTTAAATCGGGATTTATTAACCAATGGTTCAGTCCTGTCCAATTCCAGGAGGCCATACAAGTATGATTGAACCAGTGTCAGCTGTTGATTTGCTCCAGAACCCAATTAAATCATAGAGTGGATCAATATGATATGTGTGCAAAATTACCAATAATTTAAGAGCGCGGTTTGCACTCTATTTCAATAAGCATTATGGTGTCAAACCCAGACAAGGACACGCTGACAGTATTATGACAAGTTCTATTGTCGTGGCTCGGGAGTCTGTTACGGCAATATTTCAGGCTTTGCGTCATTGCCGAAAACACTCTTGACGGTAACGAATTTCACACCTGCCAAACAGGTACTCCTGCAAATTTCAATTCACCACTTCTAATCGTAGAAGTATGCCTACTTATCTCTGTTTTGCCTATTTATAGGATGTTTGCAGAGGTATTCTAGATGTTGTTATTTTAGGACTCCCTCAAGGCTCCAGTTTGGTTGTGGCCATGATTTTCTGCTTTTTTTGTCAATAACCATTTGTACCTTGACTAAAATAAATATTACTTTATAAATGTTGTAAAAATATTTTGTTAAAATTGTATCTTGGAAACGTATGGTCATGTAATTGATTCTTTAATTATATTGTTATTATATTAATTCTAAAAAATCTATAAGTAAACAATAGCAATAATCGTCTTTTGTTTTTAATAAGGTAAGATGTTAATTGTTGACTAGCAAAGGACTTGGTGATTGGTCGATTATGTGCCATTATGGAAAACAATGAGTTGTGAATGTGTTGATGGGATCTATGTAAGCAGAATGCATAGAAGAAACGCAGCGTTTTTACGTCATTGAAGGTACGAACAGAACAGCTGAAAAGGATTCTGTGAATTTTGGTAATGGGTCAGGCTAAAAAAGTTAAGTTTCAAAATATATTTCAATTGTAAAGTCTTAGTGAAGAAATTAGCAGATACACAAGCAGCGCTTTATTTAAAGAAATTCTGAACATTAGGGTCAAGCTCCGTTATTTCAACCCATGTTTTTAAATCGCTACTATAGCCACGGAATTGATTGTTTGAGGTGAACTAATCATTTCAACTTATATTTCTGATCAGCCCCTCTAGAATTTTATATTTTACTGATAGGTACTATGACGTCGTCAAGGAAAACAAACAGTGTCTATCTAGTTTAGTACCTCCGTACTCATCTATGATCATAAATAGTTAAAACAATCAATTCCGTGGCTATAGTAGCGATTTAAAAACATGGAGTGAAATAACGGAACCTGACCAACATTAGATTGAAAGTATAAATTTATGTTATAAACACTACAAAGATTTTTAACTATATTAAGGGAACTAACAAATGCACCATTTCCGTGTCGATGGGAGTAGCAAATAAAGTCAGTCTCAATAGAATAAGAAGTACTCTCTCCTCCTAAGATTTTATCTTCGTTGAAATTTAAATTTTGCTAAGCAATGCAGCGACGCTTCGATCATTAGAATTAATCGCAAACTATTCAAATAATACTAGCACTACCCGCATTGTGAGATTCAAAACGACATCTACATTTGGAAGTACAAACATTCCATCCGAATCGAATGGTATTTTCATTACTTTGTAACTCCATTCTCCATTCATAATGTGCCAAGTCTATAATCTTTGTCTTTGCTCTGAAGACTAGATTCTTGTGTTACTTTTCTCGCTAGATATACTTTTTACTGAAGGGTAATTATTTTGTACACTGCTGGTAAATAATTCACTAAAGTTTTATACTGGATAAGTTTTTAACTATTTTATAATTGGCTGAGCTTCAGCGAAGCTCGGATTAAAAAATATATGCACGTTATTTCAAAAACGAACTGACATGTAGACTTAAAGTTGTGAATGAAACTTTATTCATATATTGAGTTATACACTAAATTCGATTGTCAATGTCACTGAATGGAGTTTGGCTGAATGTTAGCGAATGTTTTTGGTATTACGTAAAAGAAATATGATAACTTACAAATAGCAGGATAAATAAAATTGTAATAAATCTCAGTGCACCCATAAGAGATTTAAACATATGACGTATACATCCAAAATATCGCAAACACGTACAACATCATTTTGTAGTAACTCGATGTAGACACTGTTTTATTAATCGAAAAAAATCGGAATTTATCATGTGGCAAGACATTTCTTGAAAAATTTCGTATGGGGACTTAAATATATTCAAGAAACTTCTCAATAATTAGTTTTACGATGCATCATTATCGTGTGAAATGCTTTTTTTTAATTACCCGTCGGCCTATGTGTCTGGAAGACATCTCTAAAATGAAATGAGCAGTTGCTTTGAAATTTTTGTATGTAACCTCGTCGAAGCTTGATACGACACTTCATGTGGAGTAGTAACCACGTTTAATAATCTGAATATGAAGCAAGAATTGATACGAAAAATATAGCATGTCCCACGCTCTATTACGTTTTAAACATTAATATGTCAAATTAAATCCATGCGGGGCTCCTTATAAGTCTGAGAACATGGTTTTGAAGACACTCGAGAACTTCATCCCTCAGTCAAAATTAATGTGGGGTAGGAGGGCATGTTAAAATGATCATGTTGGTTGTCCAGGTGATGTGTATTGACATGTTGAATCATCCTGGTTCGTGGGTATAGGAAACAATACAGGTAGTTAAATACTTTTACATAGTTCAGTCACGGTAAGAGACATTAAGCCTGTAATAATGCCACATTTAGTTTACCGCATTAATCAGAACCTACATTTAGTACTCAAAGAAACGGGGTTTGGGTTCCTATATGTCTCCCTTTACCACAGTAATATAGTTGATTAAAATTTTAATTTGTCATTGGTAATATTGAATTAGAATTAATTGCATGTATGTTCTTGGTGAGTAAGACAGGATATAATTATTCTAGCTGAACTTCACTGATAATTTCATACTGTTAGATGAAACAATTAAAGACGTCTAAAAACAGTGGGATTCCCAAATAGAGTATTAACGAAAATAACGATTGGACTCATGGAAACAACTGAGTGCAATAAAATAACACTTTACATTTTCATTCTATTTCACGCGCGCTGACTGGGATGTATTATATTTCACACTTACTGGAACAGAGAGACAGGACAAAGTACAGATATTACCCATGACTGATATTGGAGATAGTAAGGTTCTATGTCAGGGTATCAGGTGACGGTTGGGTGGGGAACAATATGAAATCTGCATAGAAATAAAAAAAAAACTCTTATGAAAATTAAATACATATAGAGTTTGAGAGCCGATGGCCTAGCAGTCTAAAACGTTGGACTTTGAGTCAGAGATAGCGCAGGTCCTAATCCTATCTGTGACCTTTGCACCTTTTGTCAGTACCATCGATCTTGTACTGTATCGACTCTCCCCTTTATTCTGTTTGATAAGATCCTTGCACAGGCTAGTGGTCCATGAGGATGGTTAGTAAAAAGCTCGGGGTGACCGTTGTTTTTAATAAGAT
This sequence comes from Homalodisca vitripennis, assembly GCF_021130785.1. Classification (NCBI taxonomy): domain Eukaryota; kingdom Metazoa; phylum Arthropoda; class Insecta; order Hemiptera; family Cicadellidae; genus Homalodisca; species Homalodisca vitripennis. The sequence goes on from NC_060208.1 coordinate 15,602,922, forward strand.
TTTTATATAACACGTAAACAGGCAGGATAGCGAAAAATAACTTTTTGTGGCTAAATGTTCTATTGGTTTTTACACCTTAGCGCAACGAGTACTTCTCGTTTATAAATCTCTATTGATCTTTAATTAGGCTGTTGTCGTTTAAACTAAATTTGGGCAAACATTTTCCATATTATAAAATATAAAAGGGAGGAATACTATGAGGTAAATGTGATATCTTGTCCTTTGATAGAGTCTATATTCATTACGACACGACTTCATTGAAGTCTACGTTTTAGTCAGGCCGAAGTCGAATGTAGATCCCCTTGATTAAACATACTAATGCCAGCAGTATATGTACACGATATATTGTAGCTAGGGCATTGTGTGTGTTCTGAATCGGTTATATTCGTGCATTGAAATGTTACTTCAGTTATGTACGTCTTCATAAACCAGGGAGATTAATGTATACATCTTTTATACGATGTCTCGCATGCTCGTATTTATAATGCAGCCATGAGATGATTAGCAGGGTATTCAATCTTTAAAATAGGTATTACTTTTACAAATTGGCTTGAACTTTGGAACAATGTCAATTCAAGTAATCTAGTTGATATTCCTGTACGTTTGCAACAATCTACTTTTCCTCACCTTGAATTTTATATGTGGTTGGCTTATAATTTGCTAAAGAGTCACGTAGTTTAGCAGTTTAGCAAGTCGAGCAAAATATTAAATACTCACTCGCTATACAACTATTTATTAGTTATCTTTTTCTGTAATGTAAAGAAATAACCCAACAAAATTTGCAGGGAGATTGAGATATGTAAGTATGATAGAATTGTAAGTCATAATTTATAATGGGATTTGAATCTCTACTCATAATCTGTAACACAAATTAAGGAATCAAAAGATAGAGGGGCGTGAAATAATATAGTTAACGATTTAAAGATATGAGAAATTATTCCTGATTACATCACGTGTTTCCATTCCGGAATAAAAGAGCTTCGCTCAACTTATATAACAGGATATAAGACGAGATTTTAATACGGAAAATTCTACGAATTTGTACTGTATATAATAAAACTGAAATTCTTTAATAATTTATATACTCTTACCTTATTAAAAATAAACATTGTATTAAAATGGAAGGTAAGTTTTCATTAACTAAACACTGGCTACACTATATTGCCAGCCATTTATAAATATGTGTAAGCAATACATTGAATTAAAATTCTACACCGAACTATACTCAGAATTATTAATTCGAAACTAAAACCCATTTCCAATTACATTTTACAATTGTTCAAATGTTATGGTTAAAATGTAAAATATGCAACAAGGACTGATTGTAATGGTTTTTAATTAAAATGTTGTTGTTGAATTTGTATACATCCCGTGGTTATACATCATTTAGGTAATTACTCACTGGCGGTGATGTGCAGTGTAATGCCCGCCGAATAGGTTCGTTAATCATGGATTTATACTGCAGTGAAGGCGTTCTAAGCAACGTCATTTCAAGTGAACAATGGGCCTCATGTCACTTTGGCTCAGAGTGGGTAGAAGCACAAATCTACGCCTCTTTATGGGACTATCATACACTTAATCAACGCTTATCCTTATATTCTACAGGCATTTGTCTGTAATGCAGTATGTAATAGATAGAGTGCCTGGAAAAAAACACAGTTCTCTATAATCATTATTCACCCCTTCCATTTCGTAAATACTGGTTGAAAACTTCCATTTCGGTTATTGGAAAATATTGAAATATATATTAAAAGCCTAATTGATAGGAAAATATTTCTAGTTAAATAATGAAAAAAATATACGAGGATGAACCGACCCTATTTTCTTTAAGGAAAAACTCCACAATTAAGGGGAGTTAGATGGCTCCCCGGGGTAAAACTTTTTTATTTTTGTTTTATTTGCAGAGCTTTTTTTCTAAATTCACGGACATTTAATTTAACAAAAATTTCATGAAAATCAACTATGTGTAAACTTAACTCATTTTACACCTCATGTATTAAGCAGTGCACAAAGTTATTTGGCAGATTTGTAGTAAAAATATGCAAATATAGCTCCAGAAATCAAAAGTCAACAACAAAAGATATGCTCATGATGAACATTTTCACGTATCTGTTACGATAATGTCTGAAATAAAGCCTATTTTAATGGACTTAGCCTCTCAAGAACTGTTGAAGAAATATTTTCACGGCGGCGCACAAAACCCGATCGAGTTACTACACATAAGATCTGGTCTCGCAATCAGAAGAAAAAAAATTTCATAAGAAATACACTTCAGTATGATGTGTCGAGGCTCTAGCTTGTTTCAATTCTGGAAAAATTGCTGGCTGTAAAGTCTTGTAGAGGTTGTTACGGGAGGGAACTAAAAAAACTTGACAAGACACCAAGGCTGAAAAAGCTATAGATGAAATGGGTCATCAAAAGTCTTCTCTAGCAAAATTACGGCTGGAGAATAAATATAACGAAGATGAAGAACCAGACAAACCGATATATGGAGCAGAGATACACTGAGGTAGATTCATGTTTTACATTAGTAGTATTTAACTTTAAATTCAATTTCCTAAACGTTTACTTATTTACGTCTTACTCTAGAACCACTATAGATATCTTTGTAACTGTTTTTAACTTGTAGAATATATTAAGGTGCACATTTTGATTCAAAATGTTGACAAAAAATTCAAATTTATAAACTTATACAACTTTTTTGTTTCATAAAAATTAAAGAATATTGTAATTTTCAAAACATGAAAATTTTCCGGGTGTAAATCCTAAAAAAGTGTATTTATATTAACAAAAAAATATATATAACCCATATTCATATCTAATATTGTTTCTGAAAAAGGTACATAAACTTAAACAAATTAAAATTGGCAGCATATAGCCATATAACCACACTTAAACACCGAAAAATTCAGGAAGATAATAAATAACACCAAAAAATACTCCAAAATGGCATTTTTTGGTAGTAGGGGGTATTTTTAAAAGATTAAAATGTAAAGTAAAATTCTATCCGTACCTCATTTTAAAGACCTGCCCTTTGATCATTTCGATAAAAATTTAAGTTATTTCGCATTTTGTGTACAGAGTGGTCCGATATGTCAAATATTTTTATTATAACCTTATTAAAAATTTTCCAAATTCAAATTTTTATCCAAGATTACCAAAGACTCTTTCTATTAATACCTTAGAGCTTAAAATAAGATACGGGCTTAATTAATACAACAAATAAATTTAGTACATGATATAAAGAACATTTCTTTCTAATATCTAGTATTATGATTTTTTTATAAATCGTATTAATACCAATAAATGCTGATAAAATTACTCAGTTTTATACTTAATAAGTAGATGATACACTTCTTTCAATTAATATCAGAGCTATACTATTAGTTATACAATACTATACTATAAGATATGTACAGTGAAGTACATACGTTGACTATAAGAGTTGCTAGTAAGATGGTATGGATATCCTATGAAATTATACTTTTTTTACTTTGTATATTCTGAGGTGGTTGAAAATCTATTTTGCGTACCGGATCACATTAGGATTAAAGTGTTCCGAACTCGCAGCTTATAAATATCTCACTACAGGCAGTATACGCTATATGTTTTAATTACTTATAATTCATTTTGAATCTGTTTATGAAACATTTCGAAAATAAACTAAATTTGGTGATAACGATTTATGCACGTTTTTAAGCTAAATTAAAATTATTTACTTACGCATACAAACTTTTCTTTAATTTTCTATAAAGTACAAAACGGGTGTAGTCGTGGTTTGAAGAACAAGCTAACGAAGTAATATTCGATAGACCATCAAAGCAGGAGCGAAATATTTTTCGTGCGTTATTTAAGTTTGTATGTTCGCAGAAAGGAAGGCCAGTGACGAAGGCTGGAAAAGAAAACGGGTGAGAATACGGGGAGATAATACTATGCAATAAGGATCAAGGAGAAGGTTGAGGAAAATATATTTGGAAAAGGTTCAAGATAAAAGTTCAGTTGTTAAACTGTTTATTGTTATTATTTATACTGCTTTTCTCGTATTACCTCTATTTATTGAACTGTTGATTTAGTTTATTAGTTTGCCTATTGAATTAGCTTATTGTTGGTCGGCAAAAAAAAAAAAAAAAAAAAAAAAAAAAAAAAAAAAAATGATTGCTTGGTTATTGAATTGTTGTTTTAGTTTATTAAGTTTGTTTATTGATTTAGCTTGTTGTTGGTTGACGTGCTTGCAATATTTTATTGTTTTGTTCTTTATTGATACCTTTGTATTGTTTTTATATAATTTGTATTGTCATCTTGATATCCTTATCTGTAAAATGGTGTATTACCGTTGATAAATAAATAAGATAAATAGTGAAACTAGAAAGTCAACGCAGATGGATGAATTAGTAGACGGCCGAAGAGACTACAAGGCTGAGATAAAGCGTCAAAGAAGAATGGCGAGAAAGATGGCTGAAGGTGAGGAGATGAGTAGGCGGTTTAGATAAAAGGTCTAGGATAAAGTCTGAAAATAAGGTGAGGTAGAAGATGGCAAAAGAAGGTTGGGGAGGAATTCCTAGGAAGAGGACCGAAAAAACCGGTGAAGAGGGTATTGACCAATTATTTATGTATAATTTAATTTCCATAGAATACACTGACGTGAACAGCAAAACTAAGGTGTAGTTTAGCACAAAGGAAAGGGTTATTTCACGTTAATGGTAATGCAGCCACAGAGTGGTCGCATGTAAATCGACTAAGGGTCAAAGAGTGGGTCGGGTAATAGAGAGCAGGGCTTTGTCAATAGACTTAGGAGTAGACCACTACAGACCCTCACAAGCGAATGTATTTGTAAAGAGATCTAGACCTGTTAGCATTCGAATATGGGAAGCTGCTAACAGCTTCCTTGTTGCTAGAAACCTTGATGTTCAATATTCTGAGGTTGGGTGGTCTATTAAATGTTTTGCTAGATAACTTTTATTTCATAAAATAAAACGTATTTCATAAAAACTGTTATAAGTTTAATAGTTGAGGTGAGTTTTCTACGACAGGAAAGTATCTATATTGAAAAACAAAAACTTGCATTTACCCGCAACTTCGCACGTAATTGATTAAAAAAAAAAAACAGGGAGACTATGGGAATATCCTTTTTGAATAGCATTTCAAACAATCCTAAGGTAAGTGATAGTGAAAGATATTCCAAACTCTTGATCCATTTTAGATTTGACTTTAATGATGGAGCCCGGAAAGTCGGAGGGTTGAATTGTTTTTTATAACTTCTGTAATTTCTCGAATTGTTCGTGATATTCAATAGTTTCCACGGTTTTAATACTGTAACAATTTTAACATTTTAGACCAGTGTGGAGAAATCCCAAAGTCTAAAGGGCCCTTTCAGTCAACATACTTACGATGAAATAAATAATGACTTCTTACAGCAGTTGGTAATCCCAATAAAACAAATCCAGACAAAGAAATGTTCTGCAGGTAACATGATATATGCAAAGTGTAACTAACTATGACAGATAAATAACAACAAACATACAATATCACCTGTTTAAATGTTTATATTCATAATTCTTCACTTTTTCATGTGATTAAAACACATTCAATATCTTATATATAAGCAAGGTGCATACATATAATGAATAATAAAGTGTAAATGGTGTTTTCAAGACTAGTGGGGCGTAGCCTGTTGGATTTTTAAGATAGGAATAAAGCTATTAACAGTGATTTTAAGAATGTCAATGTAAAATTTCAGTATAATCGGTCCAGTAAATTTTACATCATTAATTGAGGTAAAATACAAACACAAAGAAACCGACACCATTAGACATTTATATAAGAGTATAGATCTTACCTATGATATCAGAGATTACTGGATCACGATGCAGGCAAAGAACCAAGTTGTTTGTAAAATACATAATTCAACAATGCAACGTATTACAGAGAACGTTATTGCATCCAATTACAGATAGGATTTTCTTTTTCTTTTACTTCAAGCTCATGTCTGTTACCAGCCTATGCCCGTTACTTTACTTACTTTTTTTAGCTCTATTGTAATGGGAGCTAGGTTTATGTATTTATGTATGTACGTGAGTGTGTTAAGTGTGCTACATATCTGAGTTATATATGATTAAAACTTATCGGCAATGTGGGTCGACCTATCTTTTCAACGACTCGTGCCCACGCACAGGCTTGCCTATGTGGGTACTTTTTCCTATATTTTAAGTAATGTTAATGTTTTTAATCATACTTGAAAATTACTATAGTATATATTACTCTATTATGGAACTGTAATTTCTTTATTTGGAAATAAATAAGGTTTTGAATTGAATTGAATTCCTAAAGGTCCCGTTCCAGAGAGAAAAAGATTTGCTAACATTGTTATTATCATAAAATAACATAGCTGTATTATAATAAAACTGGTACGAGTTGGAGAGTTGGAAGAGGAATATATGTTTACACAGCTGTACCATGTCAAATATAATTTAAATTATTATAATGATATATTCTCATCTGCCCTGCCCAATCGACTTCCACTATTAGTTAATGTTTCATGGTAAACACCTTTACTTGCGTCACCAGGTAATTTGTACCACCCAAAAACATCTTCGTCCTTTAACTGATATTTTATTGTGCTTTCAACAACAGTTTTATATTGATTTTTTCAACTTCTAATTCTATAAATTCATGTTTTATAACTAATATAGCCTATCTAAATAAAGATTAGAGTTCTTAATTTTACATGAATTTGACCTAGCCTGAGAGTTTAAAACCGTCCAATATCTCAAAAATGCAGTTGGTTACAGTCAGCCTTTTCAACAATGAAATGGATTGTTTTGATTTAATTTTAGAAATTAATTACCGACAAATTAAAATTGAAAAGTATTAATCTCAATCAGAGATTGCTATTAAAAGTGTTAAAAATATTGGAATCAAAACGTAAAACCTAAATACATATTGATGTGAGTTAATACAATTCATCTTATTCCCGGGTTACTGCCAAACCCGTATCGTGCCAGCCATTTTGGATTCTTTGTAAATGGCGAGAACGATGATTATAAATTTTATAAGTTTTGTTATATAATTATATATACGGAATTTAAAATACTTTTGGTTAATTTAACTTATAATTTGAATATGACTGGAGAAGTCTTTCTTGAATGGTTTAAAATTTGTTTTAAAATTTTTGATAAAGTGGTTCTAGGAACTAGATATTATAAAATGTTTGCTCTAACCAAGTTTCTTTTAATTCAAAGTTATTTTAGGGACTGAATTCAGAGAGTAAGCGTCTCCGTGGAACTTGCAGCATATAAATGTTGAGCTTTAAATGCTCAATCATTCAAATTAACGGAAAATCCGGTCTCTTGACAGTGCCGACAATTTAACGCCCCAAAGCTATCCCAGTCGAATTGAGAAGAATGAATGTGATGCAGGAAACAGTAGCAGAAATATACAACGTCTCTAGTTTACATTCTTTTGTTGGTAGATGGTAGTTCGTTGGTAAATTAATTTAAAACCCTTATAACGTCACAGACGCCGTATGGCGCATAGACCAAACTATCTCCAAACGGCAAAGACGCAGTACGGCGCATCGACACAAAACTGCGTCTATAGCAAATTTAAGTTCCTTTTAAATCCGATCAATGTCACTAACGGTATGCGTCAACCATGTGTGTGGGTTATTGACCTATGTCAAGCGTCAAAATATAGCTGTCGCGTTACATTGTTTGAAACAATAGACGCGGTGTCTAGACACTCTCCCCGCCACACGGCACAGACGCCGTACAGCGCGCGCGCTTTTGTTTGCAGTTTGGCTTCAGGTAGTGCGCGTCTAACCATCGCTGAGTCGGTTTCCTTCGTCGTGTTTTCTGTTTATATGGTTTTTATTTATTTTTAATTTTATTATATATAATTTATTATAAATATAATTTATTTTAATTATATTTATATAATTGTCTGGTAATGTTTATAGTTTAGCTAATAAAATTTTGTGTGCCTTTTATTTTGACTTTATTATTTTATATCTACAATTTAATGTTCCATAAATATATGTACGTACAAGATAATTTTAAAATTTTTACTTTTTTATACTTACCATAATTATAGAAAGTAAAAATAAAAATGAACTTTACACATTTAAATTTTTTTTTAATATTGTGCCGTTTGCTGGAAGTCGTGAAAAGATATACTGACGTTATAAGGGATAATAAGAGCAAAAATTACTTAATTTGTTTTAGAGCAAATTTGTGGTTGAAAAACCGGTTGTAGGTGGTTGGTCCGGGAATGCAGAGCTATTGTGACGTGTATTCTGTAGTTCAGTTTTAATAATTAGTGTTGTGTTTTTATTTTCAATAAGTTCATATTTTAGAAAGATAGACTTTAATAAGCTGGCCTACTCTTGTTATTCTGTCGTTTCTTGGAATGGCTGGATTGATTTACAGGCGGGAATAATTCGATATTACAATTTTTTTAACTTAGCATATGATTTCAACTTAGTAACAGTAATGTTAATGTATACAATAAACAGCAAGAAGTAACTAATTTGAGTCTTTGAAAATGGCGATGAATATGAGGAAAATATGTGGGATTATGTTTAACAAGTGACGAGATTTGTTTAAGTGGCTTTAACATGTGGGTTTAGGTCCTGGTAACACGTGGGGAGAATTCTTTCCTCCATTCCACAAAAGTGGATGCTCATTGACATCAAGCTGGGCAAATTATAAATATTGTAAGGTTTCTTTGATATCTAAGTCCAGGCCATAGTTGGTTTTGTTGTTTTGTATTGTTATTGTTAAGGTTATGTTTTCAAAATTGTAATGTACGAAATTCTTCTTGTTACGATAATTTATTATAACTCTTATTCTGTATTAGTTTTACATATGGAGGTTGGATAATATATCGAACAGTTCGATATATTATCCAACCTGTTTGAGTTATTACTAGAAGAAGATCTCATATTGCAGATTTTGAAACGTAGTATTACTGATTTTTTGTATCACTGAACGATGGCAAATGTTCGGAAAAAAAATCAAAGGAAAGGTTGAAAAAATATGTAGATATTAGCATATACAAGACAGTGATGTAAATACCATTTGAATGAAAATAAATAACAAATAACTATTAGTTTAATTAACATAGACTAAAACATTATTTTAGGCAGCACATATAAAGAAAGGGTTTCATGAAAGGGTGTCAAAAAATTCTGTTGGTGATAGGATTCTTAAATTTAAACAATAAATGTCATACAAACATAGGTCGAAAAATGTCTCGTATAGCCGCTGGCTGTCATTTTCTATAAAAAAAATATATTTCAAATACTAGTAAAGCCAAAGAAACCAAATTTGCCAGATACGTTTTGAATAGATAAGAGAAAAATATGATGTTTTTAACATTAAAAAATAGCGTCTCTGTTGAAAATTAAAAAAATCATATAAAAAAATCCAGTATAGCTATAAAATTTTGATTTGAAATTAACTATTTGAACAATTTTATTATACTTGCAACGGTACTGTTTCAACAAAATCCCTCAATTTACAAGCGAGCTAGATTACTTAATTCGGGAGTTTTTCTTTTTTTGTAGCCATCATCTGTACTAGATACAAACTATTTTTCAATTTTTAAATCAATTCCAACGGTACTTTTTATCCGCAAACGCATAAGCCAGCACGAATACGTTAAAGGTACGCTTGCACAAGCCGGGAACGCCAAACTTGTCACAGTTGAGACTTGGCACTTGTTTGTATCTTATCTCAAAAATAAGGCAATTTACAATAAAACTATGAATTTAACAAAAGTGTATAAATTTTGACGTGACAACGTCTTAAATTAGGTTGCGGCTCGGAGTCACTCATGAAAAAGTGTAACGCCCGGTAACGTTACGATGCCCGTCCCAGTGGGTCCGCCGCACGGGATCCGCACGGGAATAAAGCAGATAACTATGTTTATTCGTGAAAATGTGGAGTGCTTAGATTCGTCATTTACAACAACTACAACAATAAAGGTAAATAATTGTACACTGATATTTCATTATCGTAAACTATGATTGATTGATTAATTGTTAGATTGACACAAAAAGTTGAGAAACTGAGTTTATAGGTTATGTCATACTATTGACAAATGTTGATCAATCAATCAATCAATCATTTTTTATTGCAATAGACATGTATAACATGTATAGCAAACGTCACTATAATAACTAAAATTTTGTCCACTCTCACCACATCAAGATCACACTCATACATACAAATCCGCATTCACTCATCGCACTTCCATTCGCCAATTTCCCCACCTCCTCAGCCAAAGTCAATCTCCCTGTTGGGCGGTCTCCCAGTTAAATGCCAAAAACTCGGCCTCATTGTAAAATGCTTGTGACACTAAAAAGCTTTTCAACCGAGTTTTGACCGCCTGGGGCGATGGTGCATTTTTGATCACATTGGGCAGCTTGTTGATGAATGCACACCTGCTTGTGAGGGCAGGTGTTCATAAACCCCCGTTCTGTGTTGTCCAGTTCGGTAGTTTTCCCTGCCTCTAGTCTCATACGAATGAATGTTTCGGCCAGTTGTTAAGGCACACTTAGACATACAAAACAGCGTCGTTTCGCAAATGTAAAGACTAGGCAGAGTCAATAGCTGCAAATTTTTTGAAGGTTTCTCGGCAGGACTCTCGAAAATTCAAATGAGCGATTATCCGAACCGCTTGTTTTTGCAGTTTGAACACTCTCATCAACTGGTTGTTTGCACTGGCACCCCACAATACTACTCCGTAGGTAAGGTTGGGGGTATATCAAACCATAATATGCCGTCATCAAGACCTGAGTAGGGCAATATTTGGCTAAAGACCTCAAGACATAAATGCCTGAGGACAATTTTTTGCAAACATGGTCGATATGAACATTCCATGTCAACCCCCGATCGAGGTGTATTCCAAGGAATTTGATACTGTAAACTTTTCCAGAATGGAATCTGCCAACATGATGGCAGGGTCACACTCTGAGTCTTCAGATCGAAGAGAAAAGTTCATGGGCGTTGGATTTTTGTGTGTTTGTTATGAGATTGAGGCTGTTGAAGTACTGAACACAGTTGTTGATATCAACAAAAGATCGTTCTTCCAACAAAGATTTTGTCTTTTTCATTGAAACAGAGAGTCGTGTCATCAGTATACTGCACAATTTTTCCATGTAGTAGTGATGACCCAATGTCATTGACATAAATGAGAAACAAAGATTGGGCTGAGGATTGATCCCTGAGGGACTCCATAGTTCAGCTGAATTGGTTGGGATTGTTGGTCTGAAATTTGGACAACTTGAGTTCTGTTGCTCAGAAATGATCTGAGCCACAAGAGTGGCACGCCTCGGATGCCGTAGAATTCCAGTCTCTCGAGCAGCGTTTTGTGGTCAACACAGTCGAATGCCTTAGACAAGTCGAGGAACACACCGAGGGTGGACCTACGATTTTCAAATCCCTCTACAACCAAATCGACCAGACTTGCTACCGCGTCTACTGTCGATTTTACCCTTTCTGAACCCGAATTGGTCTTCTGAAAGTAGGTTGTGCATATTCAAATACTGTAGCATTCTTGACAAAAAAGTTGATAGTGTTAAGTAAATTATTAGTTTAAATTCACTCTGCAATCAATCGTAATTCAGGTCGATTGAGAAGAAACAGCGCGTATTGCTAGTCAAAACATTTAAAATAACAAATTATAACCTCTAACCTGTCATAACAGTGCGACCAAACAAACGAACTAAACCGACCAATCACCACGCGCGGAGTTAGAATTTAACTGTGTTTAGCAAGTATTTCAAATTCCAATTTTAGTAAATGTTTTATTCAACTTTACCATTTACAATAACAAATTTTAATTAATTTCAAATTATGTACAATGTTTTAGTAAAACAAAATATATTTCTATAGTTAAAATTTGTGCAATTCTTATTTTCATTCAATTCCTTGTTCCTATTGTGCAATTTGATAATATTCATATCAATAAATATTCTACCGAGAAAAAAAAGGTTGTCACGTAAAATATTCGCCCGTAAAACCGACTTTACAGGCAACCATAATTTTTTTTTTTATTCATTGGATAAGATAGGATAATATATCATTTTTTAATACAATAAACCCCGTGACATAACATAGTTACGTTCAGTGCTGTTATGAAAACATAATACGAACATAGGCCTACAGTCAGAACCATGTTGTGAAATGAGTCTAAGACGTTATAACAAAATATTACATATATTTTTGTTATTTTACTTATTGTTATTTTAAAGAAATAAATAACTTTTATCACGTTATGTTTTATGTATTTATAAAGACTATATGTCTACTATCAAACTAATGCAGTAATTTGAAGTAATATATCATTGAATGATATATATTCCAGACTCAATTAACCTCTAACTGTAACAAGAAATTTATAGAAGGATGCAATAGTTTAAGTCTTAAAAACTATAACATATTTTCTACCTCTAGTAGTGTTATACAAATGTTTCCCTTACATAGCTTTAAACTTAGCACATAAGGTTTATACTATGAATACATACTTACTTTACAATATATTTGCCATGTAAATGACAGGTGTTTGTTATACTGCCACAATATTCATTAGTATTTGTAAATGCTTTCACTTTTGATGTTGAAGTCGAATACATAGACATTTAACTTACTTTACTACATACTTAGTAATACAAAGTGAATAGTAGCCTCAATATAAATACTGATTCAAAATTCTCCATATATTGCAGTTTATTTCTTGATCCAAATACACATATGATGACACAATCACTATACATGGTCCTTTACGAGATCTACTTCTTATATAAAGACAACTCACGCATATTTGCATAATAATTGCGGTTTGAGTAAGTGGCCTCTTCATAACTTGCCACCCTGACACCGGTCAGAAACCGCAGTCGCTACCAACAGACACTCAAACCGCCCACCGCTTCACACTAAATTCCACATCGGCATCATATCATTCTCCAGGTATCACTCTCTATGCAGACAAGTAGATGAAGCCATTATCAGTTGCCACCCTGACACCGGTCAGAAATCGCAGTCGCTACCAACAGACACCCAAACCGCACACCGCTTCACACTAAATTCCACATCGGCATCATATCATTATCCAGATATCACTCTCTATGCAGACAAGTAGATGAAGCCATTAACAGTTGCCACCCTGACACCGGTCAGAAATCTCAGTCGCTACCAACAAACACTCAAACCGCAAACCGCTTCACACCACATTCCACATTGGCATCATATCATACTCCAGATATCTCTAGGCAAAACCACAGTCGCTACCTACACTCAAACCGCACACCTCTTCACACCACATTCCACATTGGCATCATATCATACTTCAGATATCTCTAGGCAAAACCACAGTCGCTACCTACACTCAAACCGCACACCTCTTCACACCACATTCCACATTGGCATCATATCATACTCCAGATATCACTCTCTATGCAGACAAGTAGATGAAGCCATTATCAGTTGCCACCCTGACACCGGTCAGAAATTGCTGTCGCTACCAACAAACACTCAAACCGCACACCTCTTCACACCACATTCCACATTGGCATCATATCATACTCCAGATATCACTCTCTATGCAGACAAGTAGATGAAGCCATTATCAGTTGCCACCCTGACACCGGTCAGAAATCGCAGTCGCTACCAACAAACACCCAAAACGCACACCGCTTCACACCACATTCCACATTGGCATCATATCATACTCCAGATATCTCTAGGCAAAACCACAGTCGCTACCTACACTCAAACCGCACACCTCTTCACACCACATTCCACATTGGCATCATATCATACTCCAGATAATCTCTAGGCAAAACCACAGTCGCTACCTACACTCATTATGAGACTAGAGGCAGGGACAGCTACCGAACTGGGAGACACAGGACGGTAGTACATGAGCGCTTGCCTTCTCAGGCAGGAGCTCAGTTTGTCAACAAACTGCCAAATTTCATAAAAAGTGCCGCAATGCCTAAGGCATTTAAAACTCGTGTGAAAAGTGCATTGCTCTCAGAAGCTTTTTACAATACAGACGAGTTCATGGCACATGTTTGGGTGACCACATAATTGGCTGACTGACGCTGGTGCTAGAGTGGGAAATTCGAATAAATGAGCAGTAGGATGGATGGAATAAATTGTATGTACGAAAGTAACCTAGATGTAATGTATGAATCCAAAATTTTAGCTTATTTTCTTCTTTGACAATTGCTATAACATGTACATGTTCTAAAGCAATAAAATTATTATTATTATTATTACCTACACTCAAACCGCACACCTCTTCACACCACATTCCACATTGGCATCATATCATACTCCAGATATCTCTAGGTCAAAACCACAGTCGCTACCTACACTCAAACCGCACACCTCTTCACACCACATTCCACATTGGCATCATATCATACTCTAGATATCACTCTATATGCAGGCAAGTAGATGAAGCCATTATCAGTTGCCACTCTGACACCGGTCAGAAATTGCAGTCGCTACCAACAGACACTCACACCGTACACCTCTTCACGCCACATTCCACATTGGCATCGTATCATACTCCAGATATCACTCTCGATGCAGACAAGTAGATGAAGCCATTATCAGTCGCCACCCTGACACCGGTCAGAAATTGCAGTCGCTACCAACATACACTCAAACCGCACACCTCTTCATACCACATTCCACATTGGCATCATATCATACTCCAGATATCACTCTCGATGCAGATAAGTAGATGAAGCCATTATCAGTAGCCACCCTGACACCGGTCAGAAATTGCAGTCGCTACCAACAGACACTCAAACCGCACACCTCTTCACACCACATTCCACATTGCCATCATATCATACTCCAGATATCTCTAGGCAAAACCACAGTCGCTACCTACAGACACTCAAACCGCACACCTCTTCACACTACACTCCACATTGGCATCATATCATACTCCAGATATCTCTGGCAAAAACCACAGTCGCTACCTACAGACACTCAAACCGCACACCTCTTCACACTACACTCCACATTGGCATCATATCATACTCCAGATATCTCTAGGCAGACAAGTAGATGACGCCACCATCAGTTTCTACCCTGACACCGGTCACAAACCGCAGTCGGTACCAACAGACAAACTCCACACCGCTTCACACTACATTCCACATCGGCACCATATAATTGAGCAATATTGATAATAATTTATTAAATTTAGAGTTGGGATCGGTAAATTATTCGAAAACACTAGCCAGCGATCTTGTATCCAGTATAGTTCTTGCTAACTGCTTCAAAGGGAGTTTTTTGGAGTCACATCTGATCATCTTATGTTTCATGCCATTTCCTAAGGTAGATGAGTTCTTACCTAATCGCTGAATTCTAAAACGACATGAAAACAATAGTTAATCCTTTTTAAATTGACTCACAAAATATAAATGTAAAAGATTGATAATGATAAATAACATTTTGCAAATAACAGCTTATTACATTACATATACTCTTTTAATTACTATTTCATAACTTTAGAGACAAAGATGGGATTATTCACTACTTTAACGTCCAGTGGGGTTTAACTGTGCGGAATTTTCCAAATAAAAATGTGCCTATATTCATCCCAGAGAATTGTATGAATGTCCATGTAAGAATTCACTACAATCGGTTGAATAGTTTACACTTGAATGTAAAAAAGAAAAAAACTTTCGCATTCATAATATTGTTAATATTAGGAATATAATACTATTCATAACAAATTTATATATTTTAAAGCAACATGGAATGTAATGAAGATATTGATAAGATACGTCTATGATTAGTGCAAAAGTAATGAATTTCAGTTATACAAGAATATAACTTCGAAAAAGAACAGTTCATTCTTTTAATGGTATGTAAAACATTTTAATTATACCAATACAAATTTTATTTAAAACTTTGTATCAAAATGTGAACAGAAAATTTTGTATTTCCTCTTAATAAAAAGTGTGTATGTCTCAAAATGTCATGTTAAATTAACCATTAGCATTAAATAGGACTAAATAGGATAATAAACACGTTTTTGTCAAAATGTGATACGGTAACGAAGTTTTTCATGTAATTAAAGGATATACCCTCCTGTTGTATGTCACTTAGGAATTTGTTGTAGAATGTTGCAGCCAAGATATATTTTTAAACGACTGTACATTTCTGTATTTCTGAACCTCTTGAATGTCGTATTAACGTCTGATATATATCCAGGATGACACCCGACAGTATATACACCTCAATTTACGAGGTCTATAATCCTTAAACAGTTTATGATATTCTAACCCCACTTTTACAAGGTTTATAATCCTTAATCGATTTATGATATTCTAACAGTATATACACCTCAATTTACGAGGTCTATAATCCTTAAACAGTTTATGATATTCTAACCCCACTTTTACAAGGTTTATAATCTTTAATAATTGAAGATTATAAACCTTGTAATTAAAGATTATAAACCTTGTATAAACCTTGTTTATGATTATAGACCTCGTAAATTGAGGTGTATAGACTGTTAGAATATCGTAAATCAATTATTGATTTATGATATTCTAACAGTCTATACACCTCAATTTAAGAGGTCTATAATCCTTAAATAGTTTATGATATTCTAACTCCACTTTTACAAGGTTTATAATCTTTAATAATTAAAGATTATAAAACCTTGTAATTTAAAGATTATAAACCTTGTATAAACCTTGTTTATGATTATAGACCTCGTAAATTGAGGTGTATAGACTGTTAGAATATCGTAAATCAATTATTGATTTATGATATTCTAACAGTATATACACCTCAATTTACGAGGTCTATAATCCTTAAATAGTTTATGATATTCTAACCCCACTTTTACAAGGTTTATAATCCTTAATCGATTTATGATATTCTAACAGTATATACACCTCAATTTACGAGGTCTATAATCCTTAAACAGTTTATGATATTCTAACCCCACTTTTACAAGGTTTATAATCCTTAATCGATTTATGATATTCTAACAGTATATACACCTCAATTTACGAGGTCTATAATCCTTAAATAGTTTATGATATTCTAACCCCACTTTTACAAGGTTTATAATCCTTAATCGATTTATGATATTCTAACAGTATATACACCTCAATTTACGAGGTCTATAATCCTTAAATAGTTTATGATATTCTAACCCCACTTTTACAAGGTTTATAATCCTTAATCGATTTATGATATTCTAACAGTATATACACCTCAATTTACGAGGTCTATAATCCTTAATCAGTTTATGATATTCTAACCCCACTTTTGAGGTTTATGATATTTATGAGGTTTATGATTTTCTAATCACAATTTTCCGAGTTTTACAATTAGTTCTAAACCCAATTTAACGAGGCTTATAATGCTTAATCAGTTTATGATATTCTAACCTACTTTTCTTAATAAAAGTCAAAACCTGCAAGATTCTAAAATAACGTTTCTAGTTAAATTGCTTAGGTTAATCACACTATTCGTTAGAGAGGCATCGCGTTTTATATGGAATGTTCCAGAGCCCACATTATCGTTTTTATCCGTCGGTTTTGAGCAAGTCAATTAGAGGAAGTAATAATAACCAGTTAATGCTGGCTTGGCTGTGAGGGGGGTGGTGGAGGGGTGTTGGGGTTATACCCTATTAACACTTCATCACCCTATTGCTAACTGTGCGGTTCTGGTATTGCGGTAATGCGGTAACAGTGTTAGAATCGGTGGTTATCATTTCAATCATTAAACGAGTTCCCATTAAAAACATAATATATTTTCTTTCGTTAGGTATTCTTATCGCTCGTTTGTCTCAAACCTTAATCTTCATTTGTATGGAAGAAGTACAGAAATGAAAGAGGGCAAACATTTTTGTTTCTGATCACGTATTTCATATTAATTATTCTATTATAACGTACAAAATGAAGGTGCAAGATTAAAAAAATATTATTAATTTAGCAGTCCAATGTAACAGTTATAGGAAAGATAATTTATCAAATGAGTTCACCTTGGTATTTCTTATTGTCTAAGCCGTGTTGGTAAACCTGAATACCTTCTAAAGTTCTTTAAAAAATTTGATATCTGGTAAAGTCGACATTTAGATATTCTGTAAGTACTCTGAAGCAAGTAACGTTTATATCTGCGAATTTCAAATTTGATATAGCCTACTTAATACGTTTTTGAGAATTATCATTAATAACTATCCTTTTGTGATTACGACGGGATGCTTAAGTTCTTTTTCCTACTCCGTTTTGTTTCACTTAGCCGCTGTAAACTTGCCGTTCATCAACGTCAATTTTACAGTAAACGTCAAAACCCGGATTCAGTAAACTTTTTTACTAAAATTAAATTTTATAGCAGTTTTTAATTTAATAATCAGAAGAACAATCTGAAATACTTAAACGACAATCAATTAGGAAAATCTGTATCAATTCACTACAGTTTTATGTCAGCTTTTGCAGTTTATCTATAAACAATTTTCAAGTATTTTTATAAATATTTTGTAAGCAAAGCGTAAACAACATTTTTAATTCAGTATTTACATGTTATAATAAACATTCAGCTGACATTAAGTCGGTTATTGTTTGAGAGTAACTACTTCAGTGTATTCTTGTAAGTACATCAATTCCTAAATAAATAAGATTTCTATAAGATACAAATTGGAACTTTGAAAGCCCTTTAGTGGGATGTACTACACAAGTCCTCAAGGTAAATCAAGAGTACAAGAGATTTAAATTGATAGCAAATATTCATCAGTGTTAGATACATAAAAACATTACTTCACTCAACATGTATCAATATTTGGTTAGAATTTTGTAGAAATTACTAGAATTATAATTTCAGTTTATACACTTTTATAATGCATGTACTGGGCAAAAGTTTTCAACCAAATATGTTTAGTTTTCTTTTTTTATAAGTTAAGTAGAAAAATGTACAGGTATGATTTAATCATTAATGTTTATAACATATAAGCTTCACATACATTGGTTCAGAAAGAACTAGTCTCACTATTATAAACGTTGTACACGGTTGTTTGTATGGTCAGAACACGTCTATGCCAGACGATGGCGTTTTGGTCAACATTCCGCGGACTGACCGCCACCACAGTTTAGCGGTAACTTTATGCTGCAAAACTGTGCAGGTAAAATTACCTGAAGTATACCGCACATATTTTCATCAAGGCTTTTAATAAAGAGGCACTTTAACATCGTAAATAGAAGAATTTGTAGACTAATCATTGTAAATAATAATTTTCCAAGTATTATTATGCGACAAACGTGAACAACATCGATTTGATTCACAATGGAAAGGAGGAAAATGTCGCATTGAAAGCACAACAATAATGATTGTACAGGTGCTTTGAAAGCAGAGTATTTAAAGTGGTGAATTCCCGCAATACGCTACTAATATTTAGTATAATTAAGAATATATATATATATATATATATATATATATATATATATATATATAACAGTGAAGTTGTAAACTCACTAAATAGACATAAGATGAATTGATTAAAAATCAAATATAATAATATACAGTAGCCTTTAAACATTTTATATTTTATTATTAACTATTTTCGGAAGTGAGCCCTTAGTCACAGCAGTAACTTTTCTTACTACTGTATATAATATAATAAAGAATACAAATAAAAAAAAAACTAAATATAACTAATACACGTGTTTAATTAAAATTATGGGGTTTAGTCGGTAGATCTGTATGAGCATGTGCACTTTTCTGTTATGAGTAATTTTTTTTTATAGTGGGGTTTTGATTATTTATTTACAAAATGTTCGAAACATTTTTTGTATCTTAATTGTAGTTAATTAATGATATATATATATATATATATATATATATATATATATATATATATATATATATATATATATATACATATATATATATATCAAACTAAACGTAAAAAGGTAATGATAGGCATTATATCGACAGTCAATATAGAGATAGCTGATGATCTTTAACGTATTTCGATTAAAAAATAAGACGTTACTCGAATTATTA
This sequence comes from Homalodisca vitripennis, assembly GCF_021130785.1. Classification (NCBI taxonomy): domain Eukaryota; kingdom Metazoa; phylum Arthropoda; class Insecta; order Hemiptera; family Cicadellidae; genus Homalodisca; species Homalodisca vitripennis. The sequence continues at coordinate 15,622,967 of NC_060208.1, forward strand.
TCTTTATCTGATCTCTAGAACAGTCGTTATTGTATAGGGGGGGGGGAGGGGGATAAGCAAGCAAATCTAATAGGATGTCAGTTAACCAAGTATTCAATGAACGAGCGTTTGTGATCAGCATGTATTAAAAGCATGTATTATGCACAAAACCTCTACATATTTCACTATCGACTTGTGAGATTCACATTTCTCCACTCATATTTAACAGCTTTATAACGTTATACTGTAATTATTGTTATATGGCAAATATAACATATGATATTGTTAAACTAATCTATAACTTGGTGCGATATCTGCTTTTAAATTATAGGCGTATTGCTATTGTATTGTTTGGTTTTGCACGTTATCACTTTTTATTAAATAATACAAATGATTTAAATATGTGTATTCCTTGTATATAAGTAAGTATTATTTTATTATTTGTTCATTTGTTAGTAACTTTATTATTTTTGCGTTTTATATAATACCGATGTCTGTCTAAATTGACACAATACAAAGTAGTAACTGAATATAGAATGTTTGCTTAAATGATTTGTCAGGAATTAGTTAGGATTTCGCTGAAACCTTTATACGTAATCTAGTACGTACGTTATCTATTTTAGAAGCACCGCATATTCAGGGAGATACCAAGGGTATATATCAACCAGTGAAAGGAGGGCATGGTACAGTACATGTAAAGACAATTAGACTACAGAGCGCCAGCCATGTGACTTGTCGTTTATAGTGATCCATGTGACACGATGGCAACGAATGAATTCTGTGTGGAGCTCGGTTTGTTCACTGGTACTACAGTAATATTGATATAGGAGATTACTCTTATGATTAAAAGAGTTTTCGGAAAAGTTACAAGATTCTTAGTAGTTAAGAACACCGAGATATTATTGCTAGTAATAGATTTTGTATTCTAAGCAATCTTGAAGAAAATGATGAATTCGTCTTCTACCTGAATATCATTGAAAGTAGTATTAATACAGAAATGTTGTGCGACGAACTGATGAAAACCCTACCAGGATTAAGTGCAACTAATATATTTTTATTATAATAGTAGCAGTTAACCCGCAGCTTAGCAAGAAGCTTCTAAATCGAAGTCTGTAGTCCTCTTTGCCATCATCGTTCAAAAAATTATAAGCATTTAGTTTTGAGATCTGTTTCTGATATCTTCCTCAGTTGGATACCTAACCTGATACTAACTTTAATCTAGGCAAAAATTAGCAAAGCAAACCAGATCGTTCTACACGCATAAATCAAGAATCATAACAACCATAATGTAATTCCATGCACACTACTTCTAAAACGTGCACTTACTATATAAAAAAACAATTAACTAAAGAATGCAGGTCACAACAGGTCTGCACTGAGCAACCAACCACTGAGAACTGACTTGACGGCAGTAGTAAATGGCGATGGTTGAGACGAAAATAAATTATGTCAAAAGCTGAAACGGGAGTGGGCGTTTCTTATTGTTGTTTCACTTTAGAAGAACCTCGTAAAACCATACAGTGACTCCGCATCGGTTTTTGTAAATCTCTAAACTCTATGATACTTTAGATTTCCTTGTTGATACATTTTCAGAATTGGTAACCAAAGAGGCAATCTAATTCGCCTGATGGTTGACTGGTTGATTGGTTTGATAATTAAATTTATGACATCTTAAATAATTTCCTTAGAATTAATGTGGTTCTTGATACATTACATTGGCTTCATTTCAATAATTCTTACGATGGTCTTCGGACCTTTGGGACATTTCTGTTTTCCCCTTTCTCATGTTTCGTTGATTGTTTTTTTCTAACCTATTTATTCCATAACTTTATTGTATACTGTAAACACAATTTTCAGAATCCTTATATAACGCTCTGCCAATTATGGGACAGTATATTAATTAGTAAAAAACTCACATGAAAAGTTCAACTTGACAATGTCATGTGACAAATGAAACTGTTCAATCTTTCAGTTGCCTCTGGTAGGTGGAAGTGCTGAGGCCTAAGAAGATGAGATGTGGGTATTTTATAAAGGCGCAATCATACATTTTTCAGAAACAAGCCTCGAGCACAAGGGAGAACACTCGGTAAATTATAGAACACTCACAGCGATGAGTTTACTCTCTTGTTTGCAGTAATCAGTGGGAACCTGTTAGAGTTCAAGTCTACTTTATAACGCACACTAGAAAGATCTTCAACGTCACGAAAATCACTTATATTTCTGGGCACGGGTTTTGCTGTCCTAAACGACCTACCAAACTTATCGATATCTTTAAAATTGCTGCTGTTATATGACAGATAAACATTCAAACAGTTTAAGGACTGTACTTCTCCTAATTTTCTTCCACCGTACAGTCAATATTATAATACTTTATAACAACTAGTATAAGGACGTCTTTGCGTTGTACACGAGATTTAATTTAAAACAATAGTTGGAATTTGGATATTTGACATAGTAAAATGTTACTAAAGGTATAACTCAACGTTTCGAGAATTGAAGTCTATGCTCTTCCTCACGTGTAAGAAACGCCTAATATATTATAAAGCTTATAAATTAAAAAACTTTGTAATGTACTCTCACTCAAAGGTATAATTAAGCAATTTGTATTTTATTTTATTTTTAAACATATATGAAACAAATTAAATAAAATTAGTTTAGTATTTCCACAATTTTGATATGGATACAGAGATTACAAACATGTCTGCAAAGAATTGATTTGTTAGCAAAGATATTAAAACATTTTAATTTCTGAATATAATTTTTATTTGAAATTAGCCTACATGGGCGAGCAGCGTAGGCTAGAGACGCTACCCATTACAGAAATTATTTTAGTTTGTTGTGGCGGGTAAGATACATACGCAAACAAAAGAGCAACAATAAAATTAACAATTTAAATTAAACTATCCGGCGCGAAAAATATATTCAGTATACATGAACTAATTATCAACTTGAAATCGAAGATGAATATACAGGTGGTGTTTGGTGGGGGGAGGTGTGAAATCAAGGACCAAGGTATCTAATATAACGTCGGGTAATGTTTAAAATCCTACTATTTTTCAAATTATCCCTTGTAAATGACAAACATTTTTAAAATTAATTTTGAATAAAGTCTAAAACATTCTAAGTAAATAATTTAATATTTACCGGCTTTACAAATCTAATATAACTTAATATTTAAAACTATTAAAAGGATTATAAAACTATGAATGAATGAAAATATGGGGACTTCTCAGTCCGAGGCAGGTCAGCCTTGCGATTCATTGTACTAAACCAATATGATTCTCAGATAAGGAGTCCTTATGTAGTTTCTTTCACGAGTTGGGAGGTTGCCCCCAGTGTGGTTGGTTTGACATCCTCTAGATATTGATCTCCCAGCAGTCTCCTCAAGGGTTTATTGAAAATATTGCTTTATGCTCATAAAATAAATTAAGGGTATCAGTATAAATTGGTTTATTTCAAATATCAGCAGCTTTATGTTACACGATCATGTTTCATAATTTGCTGTGTATATTTTACTCAGTGTCAACCTTCTGTAAATATTTATACATAATGTAAAAGGTTATATTTTGGCCATAATAAATTCTTTTAAAGATAAAATTACTAAAACGTAACAGGTCACTAGAGAATAAACTTTTTTTGGCAATGTATGGAAAAGTTCTATTATGTTTGGATCCATTTCAGTTTTTAAAGACATTTATATCTTATGTATCCTTTTACAAAGTTAAAATGAGACGTAGGCTACAATTATATGTATTTTTTAAGCTACCATACATATTTTTATATAATAATAATTACAGTAAGTATCGGTGCAGTGAAAGATAACAAAGAGTTGAATTCCATATTTCAATTTTAGTTAGGCTCTTTTCATTTCGCCCGTTTGTAAAACCGGAATAACTATACATCTAGTTATATTTTATCTAATACCTTTTAAAACTGTGTTTAAATTTTAAATCATATTTCTTTTGTAAATATTTGTAAATTTTTCTAGTTAGTTCCTATTTGAATTTACGGTACAATTTTGTTGAGTACAAGCTTTTGTAAAATCTGAAATATGTTTATGTGGATTCCATAAGACGAACTAAAACAGTTTAATTATGTTTTTGTTCCAGATTGATCAAGAAGAGAGTGGTGAAATATTCGGGCCTGGGGAGGATGATGGTAGCGGGAAAGTGGAGACTTACCCACCTGTGTTAACTCTTCCTGGAGGTGGTAAGCTCTTCTCATGGTTATGTAATTAATTAATTAATTTCATATACCTCGTACTCACATTACAAGACTTTTTATATAGACATTTAACTGAAAAATACTGTAACTGCTCTATAATCTTTGGAAATGTGTGTATTAAGAATAATCTTAAGGGATGAAAAATTAAATTATTTTTAATGTGGCCCACATATTGAAAAACATGTTTGGTGTATGTTTTGTGTTCAAACGAACCAACTGTGCATAATCCCCAGGGGAGTTTACTTCTGGCAGCTGAACCTACTCTGGGTACAGCAAAAGCCTGTCACTTAAAACTGGTCAACTTCATCGATTTCTAGGAACAGCACATTACTCCCATACGTATGTCGATATATCTTTGTTTGAAGGTTATTTTTGACGATGGAAGGATTTTGAAGGAAACAGGATTTTTCCGCACATTTGCCATCGTTCAGTGAAACAAGAAATCAGTAACACTACGTTTCGAGATCTGTAATCTGATCTTTTCTTCAGGTAAAGAACTAACCTAATACATAATTACAAACTAGGTTAAAATAAACAAATCTTACCAAAGGGTTGTGGCACGCCTAAGTCAGGAATCACAACTACCATGTTGTTTGTCAACTTAACTAACTCTAAAAACATGGACTTAATAAAAAACTATACACAACACCAATCATTAAAACTGAACTACGGAATACCGGTCACAATCTTCTGCATTCGTCTACTAACCACCTACGACTGACCAGAGGGCACTAGCCAATGGCAATCGTCACGGCAGACAAAAACAAGATTGCGGAAATGAAAAGGTAGGGGGATAGGAATGGACCCTTTCGTTATTATTGGTTCATGCGAGATGCACTACTTAAGTGCATGTTTTTTATTAAGTGCATGTTTTTAGAGTTAGTGAAGTTGACAAACAACATGGTAGTTGTGATTCCTGAATAAGGCGTGCCACAACGCTTTGGTAAGATTTGTTTATTTTAACCTAGTTCGTAATTATGTATTAAGTTAGTTCTTTACCTGAAGAAGAGATCATATTGCAGATCTCGAAACGTAGTGTTACTGATTTCTTGTTTCACTGAACGATGGCAAATGTCCGGAAAAATCTATATATCTGATTGCAATGGTTGTACGATAATTCAGTTTACTGTGGAGGATAACTGTTGGAGTGGGTGGAACCTCTAGGCTGATGCAAGCTTGAACATAGTCCCCAATCCACTTTAATTGTAGAGGCTGGACAGAGCTAGCTAGATTTTCTGTCAAGATGAAAACAAAGGCCGCCATACCTCCTAATGGGATTTCCACAGGAGGTGATCCCTACCCACAACCTTACTCATACTGAATGTCCTGTCTGACCGGAAGTTCAAAGGTATTAAGTACAATGAGGAATTTTACATTTTTTAAGTGAACAGAAAAAATATAAAAAAGATGTTGTGGCATAAAATACGGTTAAGAATGATGACCTAAAACTTGGATACATTTTCACTTATCATAAGCTCGATGACCATCTTTACAACATTTATTTTTTTTAGTTTTTCATTTATTTTGTGTTTAATATGTATTTATAAAATCCCTTTCAATGTTTCTATTTCATATTTAAGTGACTACTCTTATGATCCTAAATTTTTACCTCTTTTAATAAAAATCATTATAATTTTGAGCTCTTGGCCTGAAATTTTACTTTTCCTCCATAACGTTTGAATTGTTGATACGTCTCTACTGCATTGAAGTCATTAACTTATTTAATAATCATGTGATTTGGCATTTCCAAATGCATATTTCATTTTAGTCACTATTATGCCCATAACGTTTAAAGCAATCTTAACGATAATTAGTATTGAAGTTTTACAACTAATAGATTCATATGCATTAGGGCTTTTAGGCAATTGCATCATAGGGTCCGAAGGCCCAAGGATAATCCTTTTCTTACGCAATTAATATAGATGTCTTAAGGATTTTAGGGGTTTTAACCAATATTACTATTGAATTAACAATTATAGAAGAATTTAAATTTTTCTTCTGCCACTTGGAATGGAATGTCACGATATAAGTGGGTATGTTAAATGTAAATTGGTGTTGACCGTTGAAATAAAGAAATTTGTTACGAAGTATAGCTATACAGGAGTTTGAGGTCCAACTCCCTTTCGTAAGGAAAAATAATATTTACAGAATTCGATCAAGTACGATATATATCTGGGGAAATTTAAGGAGACTAAGAAAAAAGAGATCTGAAAACTTATCTTCCTCTAGTGGATATATAACTTAACACATAAGAAGCAAACAAATCACATAAAGCGCCGTTGTCAGCAACCACGGCCATTTAGTATGATTTGCTTCCTAACCTGGCTTGTTTTGTAACGTGATATTTCCTACTCATGATTTATATCAAGTTTCCTATTCTAAATGGTAGTCTTTGTCATTTTGAAACATTTTATGTTGCGATGGCATATTGGAAATACAATGGTGTTCGAAGTGAAAAATAAACTGAATTTACACTCAAATTTCACGTGAGCTACTCGTCTTTTACGTGCATGAGGATTGTACATTTTTTACGTAATATTTGTGTCTGGTTTATTATTGAACGCCGAAGAATTCGTAGTCAAGTCGGTGAAGAGTAGTTGAAATAATAAAATACATCCTCAACTGCTCCCGATTCTGTAGGGGAGAATAAAGTTGAATTAGTTGAAAAGAGCTGAAATTAAAATGACTAATGAAACAGAAGGTGCATTTAGTTCACCTCCTCATTGATTTTGACACACCTTGAAATTGAAAGTTTTATATAATTTGTCCTTTGCTGTTATATTAGTTTATTCTTCAACTCATGAAGCATTTAATATATGTAACACCTCGATTCAAGATCTGCATTTTGATCAATCTGATCTATTCTTCAGGTGAATAAATAATCTATCACATATTTAGAATCTAGTTAAAAATAAACAGAATATACAAGAACATTGTGACACGCTTAAGTCAGGATTGACGACCACCATGTTTCGTGTCAACTTCACTAACTCTAATACATGCACCTACGCGCAACCACCTAGGACTGATTAGAAGCCAATAGTAAATGGCAATCGTGATGGTAGAAATACGAGGGTGGCAAAAAATTGATGGAACGGGAGTAGGCCTCTATAATATTGGGTCATTCTAGATGAATTTTTCAAAACCATACCATGACTCCATATTGCTTTATTAAAAACTCTAATCTGTTTGATACTTTAGGGTTTATTGTTAGATTATTTTACAGAATTGGCAACCAGTGGCCTAAATTCAATTGATGGTTTTCTAATTGGATGGTTTGCCAAATTAATGCTTGCAGCCTCAATTAATTTCCTTATGAATAAATGAGGTTCCCAATGTAGTAAGTTAGCTTCATCCCAATGCATACGATAGTCTTTGGTCTTTAGTCAAAATCATACGATTTTATGTTACAACCTTTCTAGTGTTTTCTTTATATTCTTTTATCCTTACGTTTAATGGTCCTTTTGCCTCGCCTATTGTCGGCAAATGCAGGTCTATTGTGACCCGTATTCTGTAGTTTTATTAATTAATGACGTGTTTTTGTATTAAGTGCGTGTTTTAGAGTTATGAAGTTGACACACAACATGGTGGTTGTGATTTCTGATTTATGCATGTCACAACGCTCGGTTTTGATTCGTTTATTGTAACCTAAACTGTGTAGAGTAAGTTATTCACTTGAAGAAGAGATCAGATAGCATATCTCGAAACTTAGTGTTACTGATTGCTTGTATCTCTGAACGATGGCAAATGTCCGGACAAATCTTGTTTCTTTCACCATCATCCATCGTCAAAACAAACTTCAAAAAAGAATTTAAAATCTGAATAGTGGCTCTCATTTGTAGTAGTGTTGTCTGGAAAATACTCAAGGATAACAGTACTTTAAGTACTCTCTTCAGAAGTGTTGGGTATTAAAGATTTCACTTGTTATTTATTATATATCAGGTAATTACTACATAGTTTCTGAATCAATAAACTGTCAATACATTATTCTTATTATTAAGAAATGTGTTGTATTAAAGCGATTACGAGACAATTTATCAAGCAATTAAAATACAAATTCTCCTATACTTAGATTTAAGTATTACGTACATTATTAGGATCATCTGTAGGAATTGAAACTCAATTCAATCAGTGAGTGGGGGTCATACTGAGGTCAAACTATTAAACACGCACTTTATAGCAAGGATTTGAGATATCGTCTTCACATCATATCCATTCCCGATATCTAAGTTAGTATATAGAGTCGGAAATTGCATACGACAAACCTTAAAGAAAGAATCGAAGCCATTCTATTTTAATTTATGTAGTATGTAGAGAAATATACACCGACGAGAAAAATTTCATTGAGAAAGAAACAGGATGTTTTCAGAAAATGTGCCATATTTAAGTGTTAAAAGAAACTACAAAGTCTTTCGAGATGTGTAAGCTGATCTATTCTTCAGGTTCATTTGTATCTCTTCCTTTAGAGATTCTCTATTGCATTGAATGGGAATAATCTGGAAGAGAATTCAAGAATCATAGAAAAGGAATTGAAACTCGATTGAAAATTACACGAAGCAGTATTACTTGTATAGTCAGATATCGCCAATTAGATATTCTATTTCTTGTACGAGACACCAATATCCGATCTCTGTTTTGTCTCCCTTCCCTAGACCAAGAAATTCGTTCATAACCGTAATATCAGTACTATTATAACATCAAAGGTTAATAAATGTAATGTTGTTATAAAGCAATAACTGTCGTAACACGGTTAGAAAGGTTCACAACTACATAGTACTGTTATATTTTTATAGCTGTATTAACTGTAAAGCTATTAAACTTTCAAGAATAATATGTTTATATTATGTTTTCCAGATTACGGTTTAGACGCGGGCAGAAGCTTAAGAGGAGAGAAGGGAGAACGAGGACCTAGAGTAAGTGTGTTTAATTCATTAATTGTTAGCTCTTATAGTGTGTAAACTAATGGTAAAGTCGTATTTTGGTGTCAATAAACAGTACAAAAGATGTAATCGATGTGTTTGTAAGATCTTGGTAAGTATGCAGACACCTTCGTATACAAAACTGCGGACCTACTCTTAGAATCTTATAGATAAAAATTTATCAGTTTTTCAGATTCAAGAAAGAAACTTATAGTTCTAAATTTGTCTGGAGAAATAATGTCTTCATAAAAAAAGAAGAGGCTGATCCCCTTTTAGGCCTTATTCTGCCTGTCCTCGTAGGTGTGTGCGAGGATCTTATGAAACAGAATAAGGGAGAGAGTCGATACAGTACAAGGTCGATGGTACTGATAAAAAGTGTTTCGGTCACATGCAGGATTTGAACCTGCGCTCTCTGTAAACCAAAGTCCAAATTCTTATACCGCTCACCATCGGCACTCCCCTCATTCCTTCAAAAATCTATAGACAAGTTAAGAATACAGTACACATACACAGGATATGCCTACATTAACAGCAAGGAAGCAATGCACCCTCAGGGTACTATTCATGACTTGCTCTAACAACGAGTCTAAACTATAGTCAGCATATTGTTGAAAGAGTGAATTTTCTCTCTAAACTGTAATAGTAAGATTAATTATAAACAGCTATGTGTAACTTTAAAGTATATGCATAGTTTTATAGATAAATTACATAATTTTAAAGAAATAAATTTGAGTGTTGTTTCTGCGTTAAATAAATGAAAATAATGTAAAAATCAATTTCTTTTGTTTGAAACACATTATTCACACATGATTATAACAAGGATAACAGGATTTAGTACATCTGAAGTAGTTATATATGTTATGAAATGTAACGCGACGTTCGATGATTGGAACCTATACTCTCCAGGCGGACCATCTGATGTATACATTTGTTTAAGACCTGAAAAAGGAAATGGATTACGATCTTCCCATAGGAACGCTGTGTTACATTTTCGTAAGGTGTATCGATTGTCAAATGTCCGGAAGCCTAGCATCCTTTAAAAAATCAACTTTGGAAAAGCTTTTGACTAAATAGCTGTTAATTTCTTATTGTCTCAGAAAATAGATTTCCCCCTTTTTCATTTTAATTATGAAAGCATAACGTGTGACATAAATTTGCGTATTATAACTAAGGTTTCAGCTATAATGTGCCACGTTTACGCACCCTGTTATTATTTTGGAGGTATTTCAGAGTTTTTAATGTTGTAGGGACCCCCAGGAGAGTCAATAAGAGGTCCTCCAGGACCTCCTGGACCCCCGGGACCACCGTTTTCTGGAGGAAGATCTGCTTTTGGTGGAGACTTCAGTGGATCAGGAGATGATGGGGTAAGATTATAGGTTTTATGTAACCTGAAATGCATTTTATGACTGTTATTCGGACAGACTTAGGGCACACTTATTATATGGTAATATAATGAGAGTAGGCAGCTTTATTTGCGTAATTATAAACATTTTTATTATTTCTTACATAGGTAATTAACATGTGGTCAAACTTGTAGGTGAGAAATGTTATTTTATGGAAATCAAGATCCACATACAACTATTTTCTACACAATTTTACTACTCCAAGACGGGTTATAAACGTTCTATGAAGCTTTTTAAAAGGAAGATGTTATGGGAAATAGTCAAAACCGGTTTTTTGTACAATACTACTGCACAGCTAAAAACTAATTTCTGAACCCTTTTCTATTGTCCTGTTCTTTTATAAATGGAACAAATTTAAACCAACAACAGTTTATGACTCAAAACGTTGAAGCTTTTGAGTTAAAATAAATCCATTACAAGTAAATAACATCCAATACAAGCTTTAGGAATCCACGAAATTAAAGTTTGTACAGACAATATAAGGTTACCTACAACTATTCTTTTAGAACAAAAATAGTTCAACCGCAGTTTTTTATATTTAACTAAAAATATGCTTATTTGCTGAGAAAAACTAAGATAAATATCTGATGATTTCGTGAGTTTTAATCGGAACTGGGTTAATTAAGTATTGTTCGAAAACAATGGGAAGGAATTCATGTTTTCAGGAATTTCGAAGGTAAAGGGGTGTAATTCTCCTCTGATAAAAACGTTTTCTGTGCCAAAATGGTCTTCTATGCCAAAAGTGCTCTGGATATATCAAAGCGTATGAATTTGTGCCAAAAGCATTTCTGTACATTCCGTGGAACAATCTTTAATTAAAAGCAGTTCACGTAGACTTTTAGATGAAAAATTAAAGGGCGAATAGTGTAGACATAATTATATAATTTTCATATCAGCTGGTTTAGTTGACTAACCTAAAAATGACGGTTTGCCAAGGAGGTTAAGGTCTATAGTCCGAATATATCCTATAAAAAAATTGCCTGGATAATTAGGTGGCAAAACTGCGAGCCTTCAAAACATTTATATAATTTTTCTTTAAAATGACATTAGTTGAAGAGATTACAATCTGTTAATTTATAAAGAGGCAAAAGGTTACTGTTGAACCTGAGGAAGTGAATAAACGTTAAATTTTGTCTGCATGAATAGCAAATAACATACGTAAACAAAGAAAAGGATTGTTATCTCGTCATTTCGTATAGGCCATGTTATACGAATGTACTTTTTAACACAAAACATAATACATAAGGTGTACACATGTTCGCATGTTAGCATAAACATGTGTATTAAACGTAAAGTACTTCCTTTAAAACATGTTTTGTATTTATAATTGACTATCTTTCTAATTTTACTGACTATATTGAAAGATTTAGTCGGAAAACGAAGAAATGTACGCTTTTGTTGTCAATGAGGGTTGAGAACTAAAAATAACATATGTTTAATACTTACTAACTTTGTGAACCGTTTTCCATGCTAACAGGGATTTGGGTCTAACGTAAGTCATTGTCAATTCATGGTTTATTAAGTCATATTAGGTCTATTTTATATTTCAGTGTTCTTTAAAATCTCAAATTAAATTAAAAAAAAAAAAAAACTCCTAGGTCAGGTTTTGCACTAATGTGAAAGAGTTTTAGTCTGAAGCATATTCTTAGAAAAAATCAAATAATATTCGCTTCCAAGAAGTAAATGAGAAAATACGAAAAGAAACAGAAAATTGAATTAGGTGGCAAAACAGTATCGAGACTCAAGTGGAATGGAAATAGTTTGTTTGTTCTCCGATACAACACCTTGCAGTTTTTGCTTATGATAATTCTAGTATAGTATTTATTTTACATATCTATAGCACTGGTCATGCAATATAAATGTGCTGCAGTAGTTATGGTATGATATTTTACCTACAAGTAACATGCAATATTATTTCAATGTACATAGTATCGTTTGCATTTTACATTGTTACAAGCTCGTACTTACTTGCACATAAACTTCAACCTCTTATACGCAATAATAGGTAACAAGGCAACGTCTTTAAAAATGTAGCGAGGAGCCTTAATGAGTTGTATATATCAATGAGGCAAGTGTATGGTGACTATTGTTACATAAAATGGTATATAATGTATTTAACCTTTTACTGTAAAATTATGATGTATTCATAAAATATAAATAGATCTATTAGAGAAATTTCAAATTGAAGATGTATTATTGGTTTAGACATCATTAACTTGTGCATCACTGAGTGAAGGTTGGCTTGCTGTTACACTATAAACACTTTAAAATATTTAAAAACCTCATTATATTGAAACCTTAAAATACAAAAGTCGTACAAAGCTTATAAATTTGTTTGTAAAAATGTAGAAATAATATATTTATTACCAGTAAAACGTTTTCTTTCAAACATATTGTCTCTTAATCCTCCAATGTGACTGGAACATTTGTTATTCAAAAACTCACGAAATGGTTACAAAATGAAAGAATATATTGTATATACTCGTGTAAACAATTTTTGTATTGAAAATAAACTGGTAATCCTAAGTGTACTTATTGTTTTTCTCTATGATACATAAGAATTTAAGTATTAAATTACGTGCAAAATATACAAAAAAAGTCGGTGAAGATTTTGAACGGCTGCCACTTCCAAAAATTTGTTAGAACCTAATTTGCAAATCTTAAGATTTATAAAAAAAGAACGAATAAAAGTATTTTAAATTACAAAAAGGTTTATATGATAAGGTTTATTAAAACTTATCAGTTCTGATTTACGTTGGGATAAAAATATTCCACGAGTGTGAATGCTCCCACCCATTCATCCAGATAGATGGCGAGAAGAGATAATAATTGCTCGTATAGACAACCAACGCACATTCGTACTTATTGGCTACTAGCACACAGCAAAAAAGTCGCAGTGAGCTAACCTCACATTCTCGCCCAGACATAGAGCGGCAGAAAGTTTTGACGCTTCATATACAATAAAAGCACACAGTTCTGCGAAGTATAAAACCACCTCGTCGTATATCTGTATAAAGTTTCTACGTTGATCGATAAATTAGCTCCCGATTGGGGTGTCTGACAATAACTACTTGGGTTTGTCATTGTCCTGGAAAGCTAATTATATAGATTTTCAACTTTCAGATTTTTTCAATGATGATAAACGTATTGTTGTTCAGATGTTCGGCATCGGTGACGGGTTGACGGGTCCCCCTGGACCTCCAGGGATCTGCTCCTGTAACCTGACCCAGATGCTCAACACTTTCAGTCACCCGGATATCATCCCCGGACCCCCGGGAGTTCCTGGAATCGACGGCAAGGCAGGCCCCCCTGGAGTGCCGGTAACACATAACTATAATTTACCTAGTGATATATGTATAGTTAACATGATCAGAAAATCGTATAATAAATATTAAATCCTCAAAAATACACTTGTATTTTATTATATGTTTGGGAGTAATTCTATTTCCATTGTGTATTTATTGTACACCAATCGAAATTAACAGCAACAAAACCGAATTATTGCACTTAAATATGGAACTAAAAGTGAGTGGTATGTAACTAAATAATAAATAATTGGTATAGTATTAATTGAATAAACAATATTCCAATCCTTACCTAAGGTTTTAAAGTCTTAAATTCTTAATGACTGTGATAATTTTCAATAATCATAATGATCATCAATAATCATTAATGAAGATAATCTTAATGACTATGATGTATTTTCATAAAGCTTTATCATAATTTAGCACTTTAAGGAGAACATTTCTATTCATTTAATAAATATTTTACTTTTTAATTAATTTAGGGAATCCCTGGATCAACAGGAGAGAGGGGAGCTCCTGGACCTGTTGGCGAGAAAGGGGATAGGGGGGATGTGGGGCCCAGGGGTCCTGAGGGAATTCAAGGAACGAAAGGTAAGGAAAATACGTCAGTGACGTAATCTGTGATATTGTTAACTAAGCATTAGTTAGAGTTTATACAGGGTGTACATAAAGTCCTGCACGGGTATAATATTTTCTGAACGATAACAGATAAAGAAACAAGATTTGGTACATCAATACTACACCTAAAAATCTACTTTTTGAAGGAACTATCAGTTTTCTGTAATATCATGGGGACGTCCCGCAAGGAGTCAGAAGGAAATCTTAAATAGGAGCATAGGTCAATATGGACATCATTTTAAAGGGCTTATCTAGCAGAGTTTAATGCCGCAAACCGCACTCAAAAAGATTGATCCAGTACAAAATGGCGGCTGTTCAAAGATTTTACTTGGTTACATTTTATTAGTAGCCATAACCCCAGTAAAGCAAAACTGCAACCAAACGAATACTGCAGCTAACTACTACATTATGCTTGTCAGTTGTACAGAAGTGAATTATGACATTAGTTATCCTCAAGGGTTACAAATTTGGTCCTAATATATTGATAACGGGGAAAACCTGATAACAGTAACAATTAGAAATCTCAGCGAACTATGACGATCGGAAACACTTCCTGTTTTCATAAAGTGTTGAACAGTTCTCCCTACAGTTGTTCTAGAAATTGGCTGCCTCTCGTGAAAGTAGTCATTAAATAAATAGCATGCTTCCTCGTGTGATCGTCTGTTATTTCCCCAACCATCATAAGAAGTGTTATACGTTCACGTTCGTCAAGCGACATAGTGTAGTTGAAGAACTAAAAGCAATACGACAAACTCTTTTGTACTAAAGCGCACTGATAACATGGATGGACAGCACTACTAAAACAAGAAAACTAGAATAGCCTACTATGAATAGACTGGCTAATAGGAAAGTCCTAACTGCGACCCAAAGATAAGAGATTTCTAATTGTTACTGTTATCAGGTTTCCCCGTTATCAATATATTAGGACCAAATTTGTAACCCTTGAGGATAACTAATGTCATAATTCACTTCTGTACAACTGACAAGCATAATGTAGTAGTTAGCTGCAGTATTCGTTTGGTTGCAGTTTTGCTTTACTGGGGTTATGGCTACTAATAAAATGTAACCAAGTAAAATCTTTGAACAGCCGCCATTTTGTACTGGATCAATCTTTTTGAGTGCGGTTTGCGGCATTAAACTCTGCTAGATAAGCCCTTTAAAATGATGTCCATATTGACCTATGCTCCTATTTAAGATTTCCTTCTGACTCCTTGCGGGACGTCCCCATGATATTACAGAAAACTGATAGTTCCTTCAAAAGTAGATTTTTAGGTGTAGTATTGATGTAACAAATCTTGTTTCTTTATCTGTTATCGTTCAGAAAATATTATACCCGTGCAGGACTTTATGTACACCCTGTATAAACAAACAATATGGACAGGAGTTCATTAAATTTCCAGTTACATAAACAGTGCAGAAAAATATTTTCAGTACTAAAAAACAGTAATTAAATTAAAATATTTTGACGTGGAAGACAAATAAATACAAAATAAACTGTGTGCTTTTAGCATAAGACATTGTTTTTCCAAAAATTATATTGTATACTCTGTAACGGTTCTAACAACATAAATATATTCTATCTCAGTTTCTGTGTCTCAGACAAAGAAGCAATTGCTTTATTTACCTTTCAAATACCATTTATCCATTGATTAATTTAAGTTGGCCTAATTATCTGTAAATAAGACTTTATAATAATTATAACTGGTTACTAATAGTAACACCTTTATGCATTTATGAATCAATAATTAGTTATACTTATTTGATGTTGTGATTTAAAGGAGAACCAGGGCTCCCCGGCTTTCCTGGAACTCCTGGCACTCCCGGTCCCCCGGGCCCTCCAGGACCTTCAGAGTTCTCCAACCTAGATGTGAGTGAACATGGTTTTTTGCAGACCTTTTGGTTAAAACTGTTAAAATATCATAGTTTACAATAGCATAACCTACCTTAGTACTGACCGACACAATATCTTCGCTTTCTCTGACCAAGTGCACATTACATATAGTACCTCGTATGCAGAATTAAAAATACATTTCAAAACCATTACTTGAATCTTTCGTTAACAATTTACTTTTTATAACCATATATATGCATGCAATACACAAATACTTTACTTAAATTTACCCTGTAATATTTTACCAATGTAGTCTATTTTCTCATTTCCTATGTTAATAACCTACTATTTGTGATTATAATTTAACCTTAACGTTCTTCCTAATTACTAAACCTATTAAGGTTTATACTAATATATGAGTTCCGGTACAATCATATGCCTTTTTGTATTTCTGACAAGTGTATTACTATATTTAAAATAATTTTTACCTATCATTTTACCTTTTAAACCAAATAACGAATTGTATAACACTTCAGTATTGTGACAGCGTTTTATCGGTACAATTTATAAATCTGAGGTCTATTGCATATCATGTTATGCAGTTTTTTTATGGATTTACAAATTTGCAGTTTGATCAATTTAGCATCTTACTTTCCTTCTTGTTTTCTAAAATTTTTAACATTCTCCGTGTAAAGTGTGTAATTATTACACAGTGTGTTAATTATTTTTATTTGTGTAAATTCGTCTTTATCATTCAAATCTGTAGTTATAACTTTTATTAATTTGTCCTGTAATCCTTTTACTGCTAAATTCCAAGCTTAGGCTTCAGAAATTTCAATGTTTTCTGGAATAGAATGTTAACTTAGTAATTGAGACGTTTTACATCGTAATGAATCCAGTTTTCCTAAATAGGACAACGTTACGGCTACGTACCTCTAGCTGTGTGCCAATGTGTAAATGTTTTGTAGCAAAGTTGTGAATGTAGTAACATTCCCCTGAGTACAGGGAAAACATTCTGAAGACATGGTCTAGTCACATTGACTTGATCTTAAAAAAATTATGAAGAGCCAAAGTCCCTATGGTTTTTGGTAAATTATTTTTTTCACAAATTTTATTCCACTCAGAATAGTTGTAACATCAAATTATTAACGTTTCAAAAATCCATGATGCGTGGCTGGAATGATTACATAGAGTCAAAAGAAAAATGTGGAATAAAGGTAAGTAGGCTTTTAAAATCCTCCAAGGGTTGTTCAATATTTAATTTTAATACAGTTAGCATTTCTAACTATTCTAATTTGTATGGGTAAATGTTCTTTTAAACTGCAACAATTGATTGTATATATAAAGTTAACGTTCAAGAATGTTTGAGGGAAAATAAAATCATTATATTTTTTCTTGTTATTAACCAATGTTCTCAGTTACTCTACCGTCGTCTTCTAGTCAAACTGTGGTTGTGTTTTATTCCTCTTCTCCTAGAAGCAGGGGACAACATTACAACTACTAAACATATATCATTTAGTTACGTATTCATTCCAGACAATATGTATTTGTACCCAATTAGTGATAAATAACAATTGCATACTGTTATATTGAACAGTTGGTATTGTTCGTAGTTTTAAGTACTATTTTGGTAACAATTTGTAATTTTATTCCACGCAATCTCAGCCGAGCTGGAAGCCCCGATCGATGTTCAAGGTAATCAGTAAATGTTAGAAGTAAAAAATAAACAACCTAAAATTACAATACAGACATATAATATTATGCATTACAGTAAAGTTCGAATACAAATATACCAACAACATTTATTTTTAATCCTCTGTTGTAGGAAATATAAACTTCTTGCAGTGTTGTTCTTGTTTTGTAACCAAATTTTAAATTAATTCGGCTCTACAATAATTTTACACATCAAAAATTTTCAAAGCGATTAGGTTAGATATTTATATTGGTTTGTACTTTTTATATCGCCTTTCTTTTATCAAGTCTTAGCGTTTATTAAACTTTGTTCAGTATTTATAAAACTAAGGACCATCCAGCTACACTTTTTTACCTTTTGCAGTATTCATACAGATAATCATACGTTACTACCCACATTATTTAACCTTAAAATGCAAGGCAGCTATGTTAGTATCATTACCACCAAACTAACCAAATTTTGTCTAGGTGACTTTAAATTACAAATTTAAAAAATATAGGTATATGATGAATAGTTTTGTGAAAATTAGAACATGTAGATATAAAAATATTTAAGATACTGAAGGCAGTGTATACTGTACTTAGACTTATACGTGCTTCACACACAATAACGTCTGTCCACAATGCAAGTGAGGTACAGATATTCTGTAGGTGTTTGCGACCAGGATGACCACATGCACATCGTGGTGCGGGCAGTTAAGCCACATGACAGCTGTGTTGTGGGTCGGTCCTGTAATTGGGTGTAATATGTACTCAACACGACGTGCTGGCTTTGAAACCCAAAAGTAAACACTACGGATAGTTACGTAAAAAACAACATTTCTGAATTTGTTGTTTAAAAAGTAAAAGAAGAATTCGAAGTTTTCAATTTGTACAGATTTGTTAACAGACTGTAATACATCGATAGTAAAAATATACCGATCATTCAATATCCATTAATTTTATTTTATAAATTTATTCAAAACCGTACATAATATAAAGGAAAACAATGCAATACATACGTTCCACCAAGGTTACGCTTAGGACCATTTAACTATTTCACTTGCTTTGAGATCCGCAAATGGTAACACTAGGCCTAGCCGTTGGATCGTGCTGTGGACTCTGTGATTTATCTTGTCTGTGATATAAGTTTAGTTTCATTACTTGTTCTACTATGGGTGCTATAGAGGTGGCGTATATTTTCAAACTAAAAGAAGCTTATAACATAAGAATACAATAGTTTAAATTAAAAATAAATTTTATATACTTTGGATTTTTAACTTTGGGTTAATTACTATAGGCATAAACCTAAATATTTGTTTTTAATGTCAGCAGTTGTATAATCATGTATTATTATTTTAGAGAATAAAATTGTATAATAATATATTTAATTATTTATTTATTTCTACAATAAAACAATCATAAGATTTTGAAGAATATATTGTGTGTTTTCATACTTAGGAGACATTGATGGGAGCAGGATTCGACTCCTCAGTGGGGAGACCAGGTACTCCGGGACCTAAGGGAGAGCCAGGGATAGATGGCTCTGCAGGACTAAAGGGAGATAGAGGATATCCTGGAGATAAGGGAGAGAGAGGAGAAGGCGGAGCTAAAGGACAAAAAGGAGAACGAGTAAGAATTTACAATTTCATATTGAAATCTTTAGCACGATATTTCTTTAATAATAAAGCAAGTTTAAAGTAAATAGTATAAACTGGTGCTAGTATAAGCTAAATTAGGTAACTAATAACAATTACGGATTTAAGGGTGTTACGGATTTTATTAATTGTTAAATCCGTAACAGCCCAGTGGCATCATGTATCTACAGTATTTATTCTCAAGTGTAGCGCCTTTACCAACAAACTCTATATAAACATTTGTTAATATTTTATGACCATTTACTAGTAAATTGACATAATATACTAATCGACTGCGTGGTATACAGTTTCTGCAGCATTTCTAGTTGTGCGATAATTTGCTGAGCTTTAGCAAAGCCTACCACTAATAGGGCTAGAAAAACTTCACTCCGTCTGTCTGTTCACACGATATAAAAAAAATTAATCTATATACTTGAATTTGTGCGATAAGCTTCATTTATATAAGAGAAAGACTGAGTTCAATGATGTTGCGTGTCGTTTCATGGAATTTACCTGAGCGTTAGTGAATATTTTGTATATTGGTCTTACAGGTAACCAGGACGGCAACGAGGAAACAGCAGAATAAATAAACTTTTAACCATACTCAATATACCCTTAAGACAGTTCAAACATGTAACATACTCCATTTTATAGGGACTTGGTTTTTGAACTTGTATTATTTAAAAACGGATATAAAAACCTAATTGATTGAGAATTTACGTGGCAATACATGGCAAGGAAAGTTACATAAGAAGAACTTTAAAGTTTGCTAGTAATTACTTTCTACAAGAACGAGTTCTATGATTGTCTTCAGTGAATTTCATTCTCAATCTCTATCTTTTTACTGTCGTAGATATGTATTACATGTATGTCAAACGTCAGTAGTACACTATTGTAACTTATTTCTATGAAAGTAAGAAACAACAAGAAATTAAACTTACATTAAATAACAAAAACAATGCAAACGACCAATCTAATAGAATTTGGCATAATAACTTCCCATTGAAACTCCCCAATGAAATAAAAACAACACTATAATAGGTATTCTTTTAGTTGTTTTTTTAACAAATGTTTTTTTCTTTTATGTTTTTTAAATGACTATAGAGTATCCAAAATATCTAACCCCGAACATTTTCTACTGTCCTAAAGACTTACTTGTCATTTTAGTATGATTGTCTTACTGTCTGCCTATCTGTCCGCAGGACATTAGAGAATGAAATGAGGTACATTTTAAAATGTTCATAAACTTCACGTTAAACGACATGTGGTGTGGTGTGTTTTATGTGCCGTGCAAAGAAAGGGGAGCTGTTACTATTGCTACTGTAAATCACAATGGCTACAATAATAGGAGTGTGAAAACTCTATTTGCATTATAATGAGAACTTCCCTCACCAATTTACGCCACAATTTCCGTTAAATGCCGAACAATGTTGTCAGCATAACAATTGGTGGAAGGCAACGCTATCTTACTTCATCGAGATTAATCCAATCAGCTAAATTGTAGAAAATGTTTTATAACTTGGCCTATTTTATTTTGTATACACATGTATACAATAAAGTTTGTTAACGTGACCAATTATAACACTTGCTTATATCTTGGTTCAGCATGTATTGTTTATAATTAATAGTATTTAACATTTTACGAGCTGAACTATGTTTGAATAAAACACATGTTAGTATAAAATATAATAAATTACGTAATTCATATCCGTATTTAAAAACTTTTTAGGTGAAATTATATACGCCTTGCTAAACATTTATTATTTAGATCATTGTAATTAATTACAGGGACACCAAGGACCTCCTGGAACTCAAGGATTCAAAGGAGAACCAGGAACTCCAGGAACTGAAGGAAGACAAGGAATGCCAGGAGAGAATGGGAGACCTGCCAGCAAAGGCGAAAAAGGTGTTTTTTGTCACTCTTTAAAGGAGTTACACAATAATACTAAATTTGTTTATCAATGCTATACTTAGTTTGTAATGAATACTCAGAAAGGGAATTCTGCACATAAGTTTAACCTGATGACATCACTGACTGCTATAACCGTCAACCTACCTACTTGAACTATCATTAATGGATTCCAGGGAGTATAGAACACGTTTTAGTTGTATTCATTCAAAATGTATTGCATTATTTTAATGCCTCATTTGCACCATCTAGGCGTTAAAATTCATAATTGGTGCACTCATAAGTAGTTTCTTTGTTTTATGCTTGGTGTGCAAGAATGATTTTTGATTGTATGTACCATAATTAAATCACTTTAGTCTATATAATCACTCATTTTACAACAGTATTCACAGAATGGTCATATTCACTCTAGTAAAATTATAGCTGAGAAGCCTATAAAGGAGATGGCGCAAAAACACGACAGGACATTTAGCGGCAAAGCTGGGATTATATATTCTGCCGCTAGGAGCCAACATCTTACAGCAACGGATATAACCGTCAGTACCCTTTTAGGATCAGACGGATATAACCGTCATTATTATTTTGGATCAGACGGATATAACCATCAGTACTCTTTTAGGATCAGACGGATATAACCGTCAATACTGTTTTGGGAT
Organism: Homalodisca vitripennis; assembly: GCF_021130785.1. Taxonomy (NCBI): domain Eukaryota; kingdom Metazoa; phylum Arthropoda; class Insecta; order Hemiptera; family Cicadellidae; genus Homalodisca; species Homalodisca vitripennis. The sequence continues at coordinate 15,645,119 of NC_060208.1, forward strand.
CAGACGGATATAACCGTCAGTACTCTTTTGGAACCACTTTCAGCTACTCCTCAACAGGTTAATATTAAACAAATTATTTAATAGAGATATCTACGATCTACATAACGATTTACACTATCCTCAGGCCCCATAGCCTAAATATCATTGCATATAGTAGTAGTCACTAATTTGTCAAATAGTGAGCAGTATATGGAAAAATTAAACAAAAAGGAATTTTAAAATAAATTTAACATTTCTCAACACCACATATACGAAAACAATAACAAATTTGCTGCGTAGTCAGGGTCTGACCATATTGTAAAATTAAAGAAATATAATACTTTATGTAATAGTTAAAACTTATAAGATTCCTCTTACAAAAATATATATTTAAAACTCTCAAGCATATTTATGAAACAGTTCATAATGTGTCCGTAATATTAGTACCAAGTGGAGCCTACTTGTTTAATTGTGTATGTTATAATCAGTTAGGTAAAGGGTGCCTTCAACAAAATAATCACACATTACTGTTACAGCCCAGTTACAACGCAGAATCGTATGACATGATTATTCTGAAAGCCTTTCCTTGCTATGTTGTCTTTATTGTTAAATTTTATACTGGGAAATGAAATCTACGCCTGTATTATACGTGCTCGTTAAAATAATAAGAATTTCAGTAAAAAGTTTAGTCTATTATAAGACATTCGTTTTTATGTAAAGCCATAATGTGATAGTAATTCTGTTATGTTTAGAAATTAGTTTTAGGTTTGTGTCGGAGGATATAGATTCTATTAAATAACAGTAATAGATGATTGCATTTAAAGATTATTTAATGAATCATTCTCAAAGAGTTAATTATCAAGATACGTACTTTAAGGACATAACGAAATGCATATCCTATAATTTTATTTATATTGAAACCATAGAGGATTTATTTTTTTCTATGATTTTATATATATATATATATATATATATATCCTAATTGGTTTCATTATTCATAAACCAAATTAAATTATATAATTTCGTTGTGTCTAAAATATATTTATCGTGATAATTTCTCGTATAGAATGATTATTGTATTTATCAATCCTTATATATATATATATATATATACACGATATAATTTCAACTATGAATGGTAATAACAAGTTTGTATTTTTGATTTGGGAAATTAATTAATATAAATTTGGAATTAAAAATTTTCCTCTTTAATCCTTGTTCAAGAAAAAGCACGACACTTAAGCTTTCAAAGGAGTTACAAACCTAATTACTTATAAAGTAATAACTTCTGGACTATAAGTTATTGCTGGAAAACTCATAACATTCCAATTTGTTATTTTCATACGGAAAGTGATTTTATGCATTGAAAAAACCAATAGGGTTATATTCCTCGAGCTTTTTCTTTATAAACAAACAAAACATGCTAAGTTTTCTTAAATATATAAACATTTCAAGCGAGGTTCAGTTGAACTAAATCATTATAGCATAATTGCATTGAATGATCAAAAGTCTGCACGTTATTAAATCATTATTCGGAACATCATGTAACACGGTAATTTTGTTTTGTAGCGGAGAGTACTACATAAGTTCCATAATTATATATAACTTAAATAAACTTAAATATATATATAATAAATAAAATATAAAATTTATTTAATTTATATATAATTATGGAACTTATGTAGTACTCCGCTACAAATCAAAACTACCTAGTTACATGATGTTCCGAATAATTATTTGATAACGTGATAACGACTTTTGATCATTCGATGAAATTATGCTATAATGATTTCGTTCAACTGAAACTGTTTCAAAAGGTGTCAATCCATAAAATAATCTTTCTTACTAAAATTTTTTAAGCTTCCAATTAATAAATGATTATGATTAAAACGTAATGTTCCTAATTTCAACAGAGCTTTTTTAAGGAACACACTTGTCAATCATCGTAGTAAGACTCTGCATCATATCTATTAATATGTGTTGGGTCTACGGTATGGTATGAAGAAATAATACTTCTACTAGGTTTACCTAATCAAGAACACTAAGGGTAATGTAATATTGAATGATAATTAATTAAATCTATTACACGAGTGTACGATATCGATCGGTATGCATAGATACTTTACTGTTGACCAATGCAGATTATTCTTGACTACCCTCAACAGCATGACGCACTGACGCGTTTGCCGAAGTAAATAGTGTGCTAATGGATCATAATACCTTCTCTTAATGCATTAACACTTGGGTTTCAATCTGTATTAATTATTTCCACGGAGACTATAAAATGATCAATACTGAAAATTATTTTAAAATCTGTACAAATACCGTTAGATCACTTACAAATCCTATTTCCTTTCGATAACATCGTAGAATGGCAGAACATGAATAAAAGGACAACAACATTTTGGTAACTTATCTTCAGAAAAGAGCCACACAAAGCCATACATTGTTTCGTGCTGACTTACCTTGTATTGTTTGTACCTGAAGAAGGCGATAGATTCAAATTTAAAAACACAGTGATCTAATTTTGTTACATACGCTGGTGGGAAGTATCCAAAATCATGTTTTCTTTAAAATTGTCTACCAGCAGTTATAATTTTAACAAAGAATTTAGTATAGTTTCGTATAATGGAAACATAAAATATATTTATATTATTCCTACAGGAGAGTCAGGGGCGCCTGGTCCTCCAGGACCTCCTGGATTACCCCCTCCTAGTCTTGACTTGGATTTCACCTCTTCCGGACTTGGCTCTACCGCTGGTCAGTATCATCTCGTGTATATATATATATATATATATATATATATATATATATATATATAATAAAGCAATGCCATTTTTTACTTGATCTTTGTAATACTCCTTATACATTCTATGTTAAAGTTTCATATCAGTCTTTATGGTTAAGGGACAGGATATATTAGTGAATATTACATTTAAGATCATCTAATGTGTTCTCATTGTGCTATTTTTCTATTTACAAAACAATTAAACTTTTAAAAGTAAACAAACTATAAATCTTTTACTATAGGATGGTGTCCCCAGCGTATACTGATAATTTGTTGTATTTACATAATACACGTTTTTTATTGTAAGTGAAAAATATTTGAAACTGGTACATTTGAAATGAAATACTACAATGAACCCTTATATATTAAAGTTATTTTTTACTGAATATTTAAGTAATGTGGCAAATAGATTAATATAAATTATTTAAAAAATCACTATTACAGATTAAAATAACAGATTCAATAGAATAATGACAATTTTTTGATAGCATATTTTGTACATTTGGATCTGTAAATGCAATAAACACCGACAAAAAATAAAATACAAAATGGAATAATTGCTCCAAGCTACTTATTTTTCAACGGTTTCCAATGAATTTTAATCCCAATTAACAATAAAATTCTACAAAACACCACCCTTGTCGTTTACCCTGTTATGAAAAATGTATAAAACTATCAAAGTAAAAATATAAAAATCATATTCATTATTAACTTATTGATAAATAATATATGAACTATTACAGTAGCCTATATTTCGTTTGTTCACAAATTTCTTTATTCCGCGATGTCTAGTTTTAATTTTGGTTACCTACAAGACCAACGTCAGGTTTTTATCCTTATTCTTACTAAAAATTTTATATATAATTGCTATTGCATTGGTATTCCTGAACTAGGCCTATGTTAAAAAGTAAAGTCTCATGATGAAGTTGTTCACACTTGATTTACTTAGCAGACAGACGATAAAACGAAGAAATATAAACGTAAAAAAAATTAATATTTACCTATACTCTTGAGAAAATGTTTATAAATATGTTCATACATTTTGAACATTTCAGTTTTTTTGCGTTATTTGTTTAGTACATTTTAATTTGGGTAACAGACTAGAGTGTTATAATGCATATTTTATATTGTTTGTTTACTGCAGAGTTCGGGATGAAGGGAGAGCCAGGGCCTAAGGGAGAGAAGGGAGAGACCGGATCCAAGGGAGATAAGGGCGATCTGGGACCTAGCGGGACATCCGGACTGCCCGGACCCCTGGGATCTCCGGTAACTTCTGTACTTTATTATAGTTTTGTTCCTTAGTTTATGTTATCTCCTGGCAATACTGTATTGCCCCTACTCTGGATTCCTGTATTAAACGATCCCCCAGTGTTTTGCTCGTAAAAACGTTCTCCGTTTTTTTTTGGGACTTACCTTATAAATTTTTACTTGCCGAAGTCAAAACCAATTTTGTACAAACTGTTTCTTCTTCCTTTACCAGAATGAACCGAATCTATTCTTTTGCACTATCCTTTAGCAGAGTAGTTAAAATTTTTAAGTTCTACTATCTCCATTGCCTACAAAGAATGATTTTTTGTCGAAATTTCTAATTGAAACTTGGTTCTTTTCTAACATCCGGTTCTCAGGTTCTCAAATTGCTTACACAATAATTAGTTCCTTGACATATATCAGCCTCGCTGTGAAGAGCCGACTCGGCCAACATATGTTACGACGAAACTGCCAATAATAAGCAGTCGTCTGTACAGAAGAGTTGAAGAGGCGGAGCTGATTCGTGATTGGCTGAAGTTTAACCAACCTCCGACCAGTTATGTTCAATATGGCCTCTTCTTTACTTGATGTGAACTAGACAATCTTCTATATTATTTGTTGCTTGTTCTTGATTATTTCTATAGTTTCCCTTACTACCCTTTGATAATAATTTGGAATTTCACGATTACGTCTCTGTTACCATTAAATAAAATACTTAAAACATAATCACTTAAGAAGAGGAAATGCACTGTCTTCGGGGCTGGGATATGATTTCTTCTTTGATTCTGAATCAGCATTAAGAAGACTTTTTAAGTTATAAACTACTTACTAATATTTATTCTTACTTGTTATTGTGTACCAATTAGTCTTGATCATATGTTTACCATATCATGCACTTATTAACATTATTTATTGCGTCCAGTTCACATCTAAGTTTGTGATTTGTAGATTAATTGGTCATTGTTGTTGCTTATATAGTTATTATTAAATATTGACATATGTTATGTTATTGTTTAAATTATTTATATTGTTGTTAACTTATTTATTTTTATCACTGTTAAATTTATCACACACATCAAATTATTGAATTTTTATCTATTTATTATTGTTAAAATACCATTATTATTGTTATTATTATTATTATTGTTATTGTTTCTAACTTATTTATTTATACATTGTTAAATTTGATGCTTTTTTTTTCTGTTAGTGTAACAACATAAGTAGGTTGGTTGAGCAGTGTATATTGTTAGTTGCTTTTTGTTATTATTTAATTTACTCGTTATTGTTATGGATTTTAGTTGTTTTTGATATTCTTATCAATGTATCTGTCACTTATTTAGACTATCTTGGTAAATTCTCATTGATATAATATAATTATTAAGTAAGTAGTCAAGTATTCTTGAGTCTATAATTTGTTATTGAATGGAAATGGTGTAACCGTTGATACAATAAATAAATAAATAAATAAATCACCATCTTCACAGGGTCCCGCAGGAGAGAAGGGGGAGCCGGGAAGCCAAGGGCAGCCAGGGACTACGGGATCACCAGGAACAAAAGGCGAGAAGGGAGAAAGAGGCCTGCCTGGCTCAACTATGGTAACGGGAGACGATGGTGATTTCATTGCAGTCAAGGGTGAGAAGGGGGAGCGCGGCAAGAGGGGGAGGAGAGGCAAGCCGGGGCCTCCTGGTCCGATGGGTCCACCCGGAAAATCTGGACCAATGGGGGATATTGGAATGCCCGGTTTTACGGTAAGTCGCAGTGAACTCTGCTTTTATGTATTATGCACATCAAAAACAATCAACTAATAGGAATTTTAATACTCCATGAGCCAAGAGCCAAAGAAGTTGCGTTTTACTCTCATAAGTATATAGTCTGGTTTGTCTTTAAATCGATGAAGGACATTCCGTAAGAAGAACTCGATCATATACCTCCAGTTGTTTTGATGGAGGTAGAAATGGAAGGTTTTCAAAAGTGTAAAAATATTAAACGTTAATAGATTACCGGATCACGTTTCTATAGCTTCAGAAATGTAAAACCAATCGTCAGGTAGTAAATAAAATCCGATATACAATACCATGTATACACCGACTATTTGTCTGAAAATAAGGGATTTGAGTTTCTCCTTATAGTTCCTCATGGTGATATAACTATTATTTATGACTGATTGTTGGTTTTAAGTGTTTTAAGCCTTTGATTGTATTAGATACATAGGATAAGGTGAGCTGAGGTCCGAAGGATGATTATTTTAGTACTGAGGCCCTACACTAGTGCTGCGCTACATAACTTAATTTGTTACCGTTCAAATATTTAGTAGCTATGCTTTTTGATCTTCTTTCCATAGATGACAGTGAGAGCGCCAATTATGTCCATGCCTTGACTATTAGCACTGGATGAGTCTCTAGTGTAATAATACAATCAAAGGTTAAACTAAGAATTATAATCTATCTAAAAAGATAAAGTTTGATATTCTTAACCCTTTTGATTCTCTTCCATTTAGATATGTACCAAGGCTGACAACAAGTTCCTTGTTAAGAGAAATTCCTCTAATGATTTAAATAAAATCGCATGCTTACACAAAGAAAATTACCTCTAGAATACAACAAGTTTAACTATTTAGCCATTCATTATTAGTAGTACTACTAAAGGATCAATTAATTTTGGTATTAATTATATTATATTTATTAGTAAATATATTAATTTACACTTCAAAGGATTTATTTTCTGTATAATTAAAATATACAATTATTAACATATTAAGACCAAACAATTCTTATTTACAATATTTTCAAGCACCTATATCCCTTTTACCTTTTTACTGTAACATTTACTATTTTATATAATAGAAATTTGTTCACGCTTTCTGGACTCGAAGAATAGAGATGTAAGTAAAACTGGATGTTCTGTCAAGATAAAATACATGAATATTAATTTACGTTTACAAAATACCTATATAATTTAAGTGTAGTATAAATATGTTTATCTACTAATTAAAATTATATAAAAATAACAAGTGCATACTTCGTTTCAATAGGGTTTACCGGGAAGACCAGGATTCCCTGGCGAGGGGGTTCCAGGACCGAAAGGTGACAAAGGGGAGCCTGGCCAGTTCCTAGATTTGTTGGTACGTATCATTAGTATTAATACTCCTAATCTACCACAGTTTAGTATCAATTTATAAAAATATATTTCTAGCATAGGAGAAATACTGATATTTATTTGAGTATGATGAACACTGAACATTGTAATAAAAATAGTCGTACATAGGTTTTCTACGTTCTGTTGAAGGTGAAAGGAGAGAAAGGTGATCCAGGAATCAACGGGAGACCCGGACCCCCCGGACCCCCCGGATCACCCGCTACTGGTAGTAACACTCAGTATCTCCCAGTACCAGGGCCACCCGGTCCCCCCGGACCACCAGGACCACCGGTTGGTTATTAGAAGTAATTTATTTATGCTTGCAGATGTAGTAATCGTTTATGCGGAGATAATAAATTTGTGTGACACTCTTGATATTGTTCTTATTCTCATAGAGTTCAATTTGAGCCAATGATTTACATACATAAATATATTAATTTTCGGGCTACGGTTCTGTTTTCCAACTTTGTAATTTTAACATCTGACATTTTTTTCGTTGTTTTAAGCCGTTCTTTAACCGAGGCTCGGTACGCATCTCGTTGTTACCGGCCAAAGGCGGGTTTTTCTTTTTTGACTGCCATTGCTAAGGTTGAGCTATAGTTTTATTATTCGTAGTTACTCGTCATGTTTTCTTTGTATTCTAATGTTAATTATTCAATTTTAAAAGCATGTTTTGCACCTTAGCATCTTTGCTAAGTCACCAAATATTGGATGTGTTCTTGAACTTTATGAACTTATTTCATCTGTTACAAATTAAAAGAAAGAAACTTAAAATTGTTTAAGGTGAGGTGACCTTGGGTTGCCGGATGTGATTACTAATGAGTATCTCGTCACTTAATTAGATAACTTCATAAAATTGAAACAAATGTATTTTTTAAGATATATGTGTATCCTATAGGGCTCACCAGGAGTTGGAGTGATTGGACAGAAAGGAGAGCCAGGTCCTGCAGGTCCTCCAGGTGGAAGACACGTGTACGGAGAGGCAGTGCACAGCGCTTCTGGTAGACAAGGTATGTGCTGAAGTAATACGAGATAATTGGGTCCGACAGAGCGTGTGCTCTAACTCTTACTCGAGAGACCGCGAGATTACCACTCGGCATAAGAATCCGGTCTGATGACTCATAACGTGGCTTTTAGAAGAAACCATGCATTTTCTTAATAGCGTAATATATATTCTTTAATTAAAACTATGCATATTAAAATGGATTTTTACATATATTGTATGAGATAAATAATTGTATTAATATTATACGAGTATATGTGTAAATATATATGTATATATATTTATTTATTTATCATCATCATTTAATATTTAAATGTTGTAAAATATATTTATAAGTTAATCAAGATCAGTCTCTGTATTATATTAAATATCAATAAATGGGCACTCATATTTTTTATACAACTTTTTAATTTATCTGGTCCTATACATAAAGTACGTAAAGTTAGCACTTGTTGGGCCAAGTCCCTTCGCCTCTTTTCCCACACCACTAATCTTGCCTGTCTTGGACTAACATATCCGTTTAGTTGTACATTTTATAAAATGGACCAAAATCTGCCATTAATGAAATGTGGATCTACACTTGCTTAAAAAGTTGCCATGTATACAAAATATTTGCATATGTAACAACGAGTGTGTGTAACATGTAAGACATAATTATAAGAATGTAATGTGACAATAGTTAGATCTGGACCTACAAGTGCCTCCTTTTGGTAATTATACACAAGATTATGTGTTATTATTTCATTATATTTTTGACATAGTCAAATTCACACTGTGAACATAGGACTTTTTATTTATATGGACTGTACGAGTATATGAATTTAATATACGGTTATATGTAGAGTTCATCTTTTAATCAAACTTTTGTACATGTTGCACTATATTACTGCTCATATACGAGTAAGAAATCATGACCAATCGTGGATGGCAGTGTAGCGAAGTAAAAGAAATAATAGTTTTAGAGACATGACCTGCAAATAGTGGAATATTTCAGTAACTAGAGGAAAACTTTAGTATTTCGCCACAATTTGCGCGGACCGCTTGTCGCAATGAACGCGTATTCATGTTCACGAGCATTGTACCGCATTAATTTATGCATTACCAGTAAACGTGTGGATAAATCCAAACAAGACTTCAATTATGATTTTGGCTCGGAGGACTCTCAGCATATGATGCAGTATCGTTTACAACTCGTCTGAAAAACTTTTCCGGGTGTTTAATCGAGTTTTAACGCTTGGTTTCGCAGCGCAATAAATCCCAATCAGGCATCGTAAAATCCACTTCCCTCACCTGAAGTGAATCGTGATATTGAAATTGAGTTTTTAGTATCGTTATTAAAAAGATGTTGTGATTAATACGTAACTTTACGGCAGCTATAAATTATAGTTTTAAACTGTTGGTTGGCTTCTTTTCTGTACTGAAAATTTTACATTTTGTGCATGTTTAATATTTAATGATAATCATAGAGTTGACTAAAATTATAGGATTTAGGTTATTTCGACCACTTAAAAAAATTAGTGTATTAATTTATTGTCTTTAGATACGTGCACGTTTTCCAATCTCTTTCTATAACAAAGAAATGTTATCTCGAGCAAATTCAGCGTTATCATCTATTTGTTTAACAAACACAGGTACTTTGTAAATTTAATATGAAACATGGATTTATTTGGGGTTAATACGATGGTTGTAGATACAACTACATGATATAAATTAAACATTTGACTAGATAAATGCGTAATAGGCTGAATTTAAATAAGCCAACTTTAAAAGTTACAACCAACTAAAGTTATAATTTAATTATATATGTTTTAGTTACAGTTTATTTTTAAACACATTTCTGAGCTTTAAGTGTTCCTTGTAAAATATGGCATTAATGTAGCAGGACACCATTATCTACATATGTATGTTTTTTTGCTGTTTTGCATAAAATAAAAATATTTTAATATTGAAAGCGCATTATGTATTTCACGATTTCAGGTCACCGAGGAAGTCTGGACGAGCTAAAAGCCCTAAACAACTTTCATGGAACTAATAAAGATAAATATGACAGTAAGTATTATGCCAGTGTGCTACTGCGCTCATTTTCATCAAAGTTACTGATCACCAAAAGTTTGCCATAAGGAAATAACGCAAGTAGAACAGAAGGCTTCTAACTAAACTTTGCAATGTGATTACAGTGTATAATTAAAGCTCAAATGTTACCTTAACCACAGCATTAGACCATCTAATACTTATATACATAATAAAAAAAATGTTTTACGCCACACACAAACGTGTATCGATATTTTTTACAAGTAATATACTGGTAATATTCTAAAGGGAAAATTATTTGTAATAGTTCATTTTGCTATAATAATTTAGTATAATATATAGCAAAGTCGTCATTAATGCATTAATTCACATAAAATATCATTTTAGGTCCGTCAAATAACTTCAGAACACCGGAAGAGACGGAAACATTGAAGATAGTTCCAGGTGCAGTGACATTTAAAACGCTACAGGATATGGCTAAGGTAATATTTAACTCTCAACGATGTAATAAAAATACTGCCTAATTATATTAAATTAAATTGCAAAAGATTTTAAGATTAGTCTTTCTAGGTTTGGATATTTGTTGTTTCATAATAAGTCACACAAAGTCTAGTGGAGAGATTTAGACAACATTTCTCATGGATTTTGCTTACATATCTGAATAATACTGTATGTATAAATGTATTCATCTTGCGCTACCACACATCGTATTATACGTATTCTATAGTTTTGTATTTGCATGAAAAAATACTGTCCGCTGTTGTGTGCGGTAAGTAGTTATAGCAGTAGTAGTGTCTGAATTTTACTATAGATGGCAGCACTGGTGAATTCAAATTAATTTTTCTCGTAAGTCCAAGTCCAAGTCGCTGTGACTGTGGGGGGATGGATCCCCCACATCTTTCAGGCCTCTGCCGGTTAGGCTTTTGCCTTGTGTCTCGAGGGTGCCCTAGTAGCTTTCGCTACCTGTCAGTGGGGTGAAGTGTCGTGGTGCAGTCGAAGTTGTAGTCGATGTCATCAGTCATCCATGGGAAGACGCAGTTGGGGGACCTCCTGGGCGCGAAGCTTCCTCAAGGCTCGATGTCAGGCCTTCTACGAAGCTCCTGATGGTAGGGACGTTGGAAGAAGCCCTGACTACGGTGTTCCTCACGAACCAGGGCGACCCAGTGGCCCGCCGGAGACACACGCTCTGGACAGCGAGCAACTGCCTCCTTGCGGTCTTGCAGGTGAGGTGGTACCATGCTGGGGCCGCATATGTGAGCACTGGTCGTATCAGAGACGTGTAGAGCAGGACCTTCGTCCTGGTCGGTAGCTTCGTGGAGTTGAGCAGGGCGCCGATGCTGCCGAAGCCCTTCCTCGCTTGGCCACAGATCCTCTTGACGTGGGGTGTGAAGGTCAGCTTGGAGTCCAGGAGTACCCCCAGGTACTTGACTGAAGTCTTCCACGGTATGTCGTCGCCGTTGAGTGACAGGTGACGGCCGTCCGCTTGTCTCCTTGTCCTTGTGAAGTTTATGGCTTCACATTTGTCAACGTTGACCTTGATCCTCCACTTGGTCAACCAGGGCTCCAGTAGGTGCAGCTGCCGCTGGATGTAGAACCCAGCCATCCTCAGGTTGGCAGAAGTGGCCGTGAGGAGCGCATCGTCCGCGTACAGGGAGAGCTGCACTCTCGGAGCGACCGGAAAGTCATTTGTGTACCACAGGTACAGGATCGGGCCGAGGACTGATCCCTGTGGCACACCAGATTCTCGAAAGTGCTTTGCTTTTTGGTATTATGAGACGCAATATTAACAGTAGCTAAAGAAACAAAACGCGAAGTGACCGGGCTCAAATATGACACAACAAATCATTCATGACTACGTTTTGAGTTAACGAAGAGACGCAGTGAGTCAAGAGATATCTACTCCTGCATGCCTACCATATAAGTCCCCATCATATTACATGATAAATGTTTTCACTAAAAATACTAAGGAATTATATAAATATTTCAAGTGTTCCTGAACTCATAGAAACCATTGTATCAAATATCATGAAATTATGTGAGAAATTTATTTCATTGGTACATATGGAAATTGTTACACTTCGATTTAAGGATCTCAAATACTGTTTTACTGCTCTTAAAAATTTAAAGTTCAACTATTCTTCGAAATAAAGCAAGAGATTTTAACTATCTTTTAGTGACGCAAAACATCAGAGTGCTTTGTATGCCAATAAAAAAGGATGTGTCCAAGTTGAATTAGTAGAAATTGCTTGTGAAGTCACGGGTAACTGATAGTATATATATTTAATCTAAAAATATGTATGCATCCACATTTTATATTGCATTAAAAAGTGTAATTCTTACGACATTTTTTTAAATCCATTACTTTTTTGTTTCATCGTGTACAAGGGTGTCACTAGAGAATTAATTAATTAAAATCCATTAACTATTATTTTTAGGGTCTTTATTATCTATAAACAAAGGAAACGTCACTTTTATCAGAATTAAGAACGAATTTACGACAGTAAATTGTTACGCCATACACAAGTCATTATTATATTCTTATTAAATGTTTGTTAAATGGTGACAAAAATAAATTTATAAATTTGTATTTTTACCTGTTTGCTAAAACGTACGTGAAGACTAACATTTAAATTTTCATAGAAATCTAGCCGTTTTTAAGATACTACCAATGGCGGCACGGTTACGATGTAACCCTATATGATGGTAAAAGACACTGAACAAGTCTTGTTGAGAAATCCAAGTTTCAGTACCGATACGGTGGAACTATTACTATATGAATGACATTAACTTTCACGAAGGAAACGTATTTGTAATTTTGTATGACTATTGTATGTTATAGATGACCATGATGACTCCTGTGGGAACACTCGCCTACTTGATACAAGAAGAAGCGTTGCTTGTGCGTGTCAACAATGGATGGCAGTATATCGCGGTGAGTTTTGTTATAATTCACACATTTTACTACATTTTACATATCAATAAAAGAATAAAATATACAAAAAAAGTTATGATAGTTATATTTATATACAAGAGACATATTTTTCAACCTCGGATCTCTCGCCATGATGGGCAGACAAGTGGCAGGTCCGCGGTGTGCGCAGTAGTCGATCGCGCATCTTCCCCATTACATTTGTCACTGCCGAGTTCTAGTAGTCAGTTAGTGCTCAGCTGTAGTCGCATAAACATGGCCGTCACTATTGATTCTCCCGCCAAACGTGAATTATGGAGTTTTATTCGTTTCCTGCAAGCAGAGGGAATAGTGCAGCAGAAATCCATCGGGAAAATGTGCTGTGTTTACGCAGACAACATTGTCAGTGGTGTTTTACGTGAGTAGTGTATAAAGCCAAAAATGTTGACTAACACCTAAAAAAATCACCGAATATGACATTTCTCGAACTGATCCTTGAATTAGACTTCGGCTATTATGTATGACGCGATACACGTACGAAACATACAGATTTATCATTAAAAAGGAACAAATCTTAAGAGCTAAAAAAATTTAATTCATATTTATTATTTTAGCAAAGTAAATTATAAAAAGTATAATTTTCTAAATGTCTGGATTTTTCATAAAAATATCAGCTAAAAATAGCGTTCGACATTTTAATATCACAGGAACCCATTCATTGCTTTATTAAATTGTTTAGTCCAAGTTTACTTACAATAAATTGTAATAAAAAAATGTTTGAAAACAACACGTTGTTCCAGAAAAAATAGTCCTCTACGGACGAAATACGAAAACCATGTATACTTATTAAAGTTGATATATTAACATATTATGAAACCTAATATTAGTATTATTAAAAAAGAAGTTATACTAGTTACGAGGTAACCTTAGTCGCTAATTCCTGAACTTAGATTATCATTGAGTTGTAAAGTCTTAAGACATCATTACCTTCCAAAATTTGATGTTTTTAGTGGTGTGCATATGTTACACGTTAAAACGGGTTCCGTAATTTTATACAGTTCTATTGTAAAACTATGTTTGTATATGTTCCAGTTGTCTACATTGGTTCCTATCAGTACAGAGCCTTCACCGCCCCCCTCACCTCCCGAGCATTTTAGACCCCCCTTCGAGTCTTCCAACTTAGTCTACAGCCAACCTCTTCCCATGGACAGCCCTGTCGTCAATGTGGTTAGAGACACAATACTTCTTGTCGTTATTACTCACACAGTTTAAGTTTCTGTAATGTTCCTTTTATATACGTTAGCTTTAGTTGTGTAGGTATCTAAAGTAACCACCAACAACTTATAACAGTAGTATATCCTGCCCATAAATGACTGTTTTAAATCATTTGTGTAAAACAAATAAAATATGTATAGTAGCATTTTTTATTTCAACAAATGAGTGCTTATTTTTAGAAATTTTCCAGTTTAGCTTAATATATATATATATATATATATATATATATATATATATATATATATATATATATATATATGTCTTTTTTAAACTCAGATTTGAAACTAATGTAATGATAAAGTGCCATTATCTCAAGAATGAATAACGTTATTAAAAAACAGATTGTGGCATCGTTTTGATTGCAAAAAATGCATGGAATTCTGTATCACAACGTCGCTTACTTTTAGATGGATTTCTTCTAATTCGTATACGGTTGTTCCAAGATGGTGGCCAATAACATGAACTCAATCAAAATGAACTACTTGCTCAATAATGATCTGGACTTTAAAATTCATCTTGTATGTCATGAGCGATCACATTAATAAGTGTTATTAATTAATTTGTTGTTATTAATTAACCACATTAATTTGCGTAACTTTTAATATACAAATGCACAATAAATTATAATTTAAATATATATATATAAGTTTGCACTTTTTCTTTAACTAGCTTTTTAAATTATTTTTAAGTAAGGATTTAAATATTTATTAGAATGAATATTTTTGATAATATTTACGATATAGATATTTAAAGAAAAGAATGCTTTTTATATAGAGAGACAGAATTTTACACCATATTATAATTTTATACCAACTGCTTATTTCCGCCTCAAAAACAATGGAAGAGAACCTCATTGACTGCCCATACTGTTTCACATTAACAGTTAAGTGGAAAACTTAGTTGTTCGTAACTCTCAATTATGCAGTGTTTTCGGCTCACAAAATTTAGTTTAGGCAGTTTTAATCTGCATAATTTAGTACTTGTTTTGTTAATGTATGTCAAGCTTATAAATAGAAAACAAAGCCTTATTATAAATTAACAGATTGGCAAATTATTTTATACACTTGAAGAAGTTGTTTGATTTTTACAATACATATTTTTTGTGGTAGATTTTACTAAGATATTTTAGGTTTTAATTAATTTTATAGAGAGAGACTTTTATTCATGTTTGATTTGCAATAATTACGTTAATAATATACTGACTTGTTTATTGCTGCACGAAGATGCACCCTAGGATGGTAAGTTATACTTTGTTTCCGTAACATTTGTAACAGACGAACGAGGTTAATTTTCCTTACTTGTAAATAAATATTATAAATTTTTTAGTACATTCCAGTTGTGTTGAATTAGATTTCTAAATACTATTATTTTAACATTCTTTTGGCGCCATATTGCCATTTGAAAACCTAAAGATATTTTTCTTATAAAATAATCTGTTTTATCATATGCACGAAAACTGCAGTTTTTGTGCATATGATAAAGCTAGCCAATAGAGTGATTGCTTTGGTTAGTTCATAACAGAGATCTAAAACATCAATATATATTGGTACACAATTCAAATTTGTTCACTGTTCTAACCTCAAGCTTTGTTATTGTTTCATTAGAAGTAAATGCAAAACACTGCTGTATTTATACGTAAACTTGCCAGTATTACAATGAAAAATTATTGTGCGATAAAAATTATATAAATCGTGTAACGTTTTATTCTGTTACCTGTATGATAAAAACCGTTGTTCGCCTCTCAGAGCTATAGTGTCATTGTGCGCCTAATCGTATTTATCTCCTCGGCTTCCCCACTACTACAACCTTAAACCACTTGTGCTCCTAGTGAGGAAAACTATTATTTATAAATAAAAATACGATTATGGTACTATTTCACAGCTTTTACCAAAAACGGTATACAATTGTATATGTTTAGCTCGATCTGGATATGTAAATAAGATAAGAGTACGTTGTAATTGTTCTACTCAATCGTCTTGCAGTTGAGAATGGCTGCCCTGAACGAGCCCTACAGTGGAGGGTTGAAGGGTATGAGAGGGGCAGACTACGCGTGCTACAAGCAGGCCAGGAGGTCAGGTCTGTCAGGCACCTTCCGAGCCTTCCTCTCCTCCAGGGTGCAGGATCTGGACTCCATCGTACGTTCTTCGGACAGAGACCTCCCAGTCGTCAACATCAAGGTAAAGATAACACATCCATAGTTCTAAGTCAATACATCAATATTACCATCCCTGAACTTTTATTTTATAAATTTACTTTTTTGTTTGGTAAAATATAAGTAAAAAGTTGTACCAGATGTTATCAGGTGAATATAAAAGTAGTTAACACTAGATTTTGGTTACGTCAGGTTTAAATCATTTTTAAAATATCATAACCTTTTATATTGAATCATTATATTTCGCATTCAATAACATATACTATAATATTTAAAACTTAATAGATAAATCATTGTCAACATTGTTTTCATGTTGCGTCTAGTAACATTTATTTAAATGAAGGGTATTCTTTCTGTATCAAACGTTTCTATATCAATTGAATATGTGATAGTCTTCTTGTGTAATTTTTTCTCAGAAACGAAGTATACGATACCGTCAATCAGACAGCGGCTGCCACAAAACAACCCAAACGTTTTTATATTTTAAATTGAAAATAGTAAAAGGTGGTATTTTGCTGAAATCTATCACTTGAAAAATCGTAACACGTTTCATTTCTGTTTGTCTGTATGTCTGTCCGTCCGCAGGTAAGTCTGAAACGAACTAACCTTTAGACTTTTTCCATGAATCTCCATTTCGATGCAGGCAACATTGAGCTGGATGATGGTGCATGTCATTCCTTGGTGGCTGAGCGTTTTCAAACATTTTTACATTATTGTTATGGGCAATCATGCTGGTAACGAGAGAATAAAGAATAAATAAACTTTGAAACAAACTGAGTTCAATTACATGAAAATTCAACATGTAACGTATTATAATATGCCTTGTTTATTTCACGGAAGAAGATCTTAAAATACACTGAAAATACATCTTTCAACCACCAAGAATATACTTCTTCAGTTAAAACAATGTTCTCACAGAAATTTGACGTTTTCTCTCTTTCTACTGGGTAACAACTTGTTCAGTTCCTGGAAAGAGATCTTCAATGGTGACGGAGTATGTATCTTCCAACCACCAAGAATATACTCTTTCAGCTGCATGAATATTCTCACAAGTATTAAATGTTGTATCTCTTCTTATAGGGTGACGACCTTTTCAGTTCAAGGAAGGCGACCTTAAAAATGGAGACAAGATATACATTTATAAACAACCAAGAATACACTCCTTCAGTGGCACGGATATTTTCACAAGAATTTAATGTTTTATGTATTCTTATAGGGCGACGTCTTGTTCAGTTCATGGAAGGATATCTTCAATGGAGACGGGGGGTACATATCGCAACCACCGAGAATATACTCCTTCAGTGGCAAGAATATATTCACAGACATTGCCTGGTACGGTTACTTTCATTGGTTTAAAATGCTATTAGTACCAATATTAATGTCTTAACAGTTATCCTTCATCTTACTATCTAACAATATAAAGTATTGATCCAAAATTGTACTTGGAATAATCATTATTATGATATAATTAACCAGTTTTATGAAATCATTCAATAACGTTTATATGTGTTGTTTGTTTATCCTCTATGATTCGAAACATTCCTTACGCAATATCTTTACATACAAATTATGTAAAATATACAATGCTCCACGAAAAATCCTAATTATTATTTATTATGAATATGATATTTATTTTTATTATTTCACTATGTCTTGTAAGTTACATAAGAATCCACCCAGAGCTTCCAATGATTTTGTTGAGAAATTCTTTAAAAATATACATATATTTTAGGAATACAGATCGACAAAACTTACAATAAGTAAATGATAACTTTTATTATACCAGATTGCGATTGAAATAATTCTAAAGTTACTTAAAGGCAGATTAGTCTTTTATCCCAAGCTCTGTACCGGCTAAACCAGAAGACGCAGCCTAGATCCAAAGGCGGAATCGAAAGGCCCAGTTAATTTTTATAGTATCTTTAATAGTTAAGCCACAAAGCACGTTTAAAGGCAAAAATTTTATTTGGATCTACGCAATTTTCAGTGTTTATTCGTGTTCAATCGCAAACTTTGAACTATCTGCAAGTCGCAACACAAATCTAACGCAATATCTGTATTGGAATTAAAGTTTTTCTTCGTATCTCTATTTTTCTTCCCGAAAATAGCTCTCAAATTCAAAACTAGTAAATTCTTATCAATGTCACAGCTTAACTTATTATTTTACTTTGTTATACTACTACATTTCGTCCGATTAGATTCTGCGAAACAAGTTAATTTTCCTACGAAATCCATTAATTATTTTTATACATCACACGTCATTTAGCTAAGATATACTGGAGCATTACGCCCTGCACGATCCTCGAGAACAGAGTCAACGGTGACCATGAAATTTGGAAACCTCATCTCCGAATTCAAATAATACCGAATTCCTCTTATCCAAGAACTTGGCAACACCTCCTCTTAGCTAAGATATACTGGAGCATTACGCCCTGCACGATCCTCGAGAACAGAGTCAACGGTGACCATGAAATTTGGAAACCTCATCTCCGAATTCAAATAATACCGAATTCCTCTTATCCAAGAACTTGGCAACACCTCCTCTTAGGGGCGTAGTCCCTAGAGAGCCGTTTTCATTTATAAGGCCCTCCACATGGGGAACCGATGATTTAGGGAAAAATTTGTTGTAGTTTCATCAAATACAAACCTAAAGTCCATAATTACTAACCTTTGTGACTGGAAAAGAGTATGTAACATTCTAGAAACCCATAGAAGCTATTGAGTGTTGCAATAATAAGATACGTCACTCATTTTGAGATATTTAATACACTTTAGTGCTTTGCCACAGTAGTTCAGGTACACTCTTTAAAACCTTTCGTACATTGCAGGCCTCAAAAGTACGTCTGGCACGGATCTTTCCTAACGGGAGAGAGGGCCGTCGAACTTTACTGTGACGCCTGGGAGTCTGCCGGTCACGGGCGGCTTGGCCTCGCCTCCTCTCTGCTCAGCGGCCGACTCCTGGCCCAGGAGACGTTCTCCTGCAACCACTCCTTCGCCGTCCTCTGCGTGGAGGCCGCCAGCACCTCCAGGAGACGGCGGCGAGCTGTAGAGGATCATGAGCTGACGGTCGACCAGTACTATGAACTGTTATCAGATCTCACTACGGACTGAACGATCCCGTGTCACGGACTAATTTTGTACTTGCGCTTTTATACGTTCTCCTTTATTTTGTACAAGTGACTAATTTATGTTGTTTCTTAGTGCCAGTATTATTTGTATACGCCCCTTCGACTGATTCTTACATTTTATATAAGTCTTATTTCTAAGTGCTGTAACACATAAACGTGTTCGTAACACGTATATAAAACAACTAATATAATTAGTCAACTGACAATACGTATTGTAACAATAAATAATTTCGAAAAGGTTGTTAAATAATATATGTAGCTTGGGAAAGAACTAAAAACAAAATTTTAAATATTATGCAGTTAATCTTTTATGTTCGGAGTTCTCTGAACAGTTCAGATATGAAATTAACACGTGCAAAATTATCTTTCTTGTGAAATATCTTTTGTAAGCTTAACCTGTAAGCAGTTATCTTGGTTATACTTGGAAAATCGCACACGTATCCAATGCAAAAGTTTAAAATATTTTATCACCTGTTTATGTTTATTTTGATACTGTATTAAATATAACCTAAATATGTTGTAATGTTAATTATGTAATTTTTACGAGGGAGTAAACATGCTTCAGAGAGTTTGCCAATAAATTTAAATGTATTAAATAAATTTGCCAAAAGTATTAAAATTCGTGGTAAACTGAATGTAATTGTAAATTTAGCAGAAGCATTTTTACGACTCACAAAAAAAGGATGTTTCATGAAAATTTTCCTTTAAAACACATATTTTTGTTGGAAAAGAATTAAGTATATTTGCTATGAAATGTAATTTGTAAAATTTTACGTTTTGTTAAATTCCACTGTGAATTTAATCCTTGACAGCATGGTTGTGCTCCATCTAAACAACCAGTTCCCTTTCTATCGTAAATGTTTTGAAACATGTTGCCTGGTCTATTAAATCTGTCCAGGCAATCGGCAAGGGTATACATTTTTTAATTTCTTTAAAGTGTTTTTTTTTTATCCCATATAAATAATGCCTTAAAGGAAACCATTTGGAAAGTACACATACTAAAATTCGTCGTCGTAGAAACCCTGTTTCTGCATTCAGGGTTATAAAATCAAGCTGACTGCAGTTTGAAAGACTAAGTCAGTAATTTGATTCCTAAAATTCCTATTGTTCCTGTAATATTTCAGTAATCATTTAATTACAATTGAAACATTCATTGGAGATACAGAATCTAGAGATCATTCAAAGCATCTGTTTAGTGTGCTTTATCCATCACCAGTTATAGCAATTTTGGGTAAATAAAAAATTTTCAACTCTTATCCTTCAAATAATTACATGTAACATTGTTGTAAATATAATTTGTTAATCCTGTTAGGTAATGTACATACAGAGAAGTTGGATTTCTTTATGTGCCATGTATGGATGGCTGTAGGTTGTTGTGTTAACAACAGACACACGTGTACTAACGCCGACTGTAGGTCACGTGATTACGCAGCGTGTACAAGATGGAAACTGTACATTTATGTTATAAATAAACGTATAGTGAATTTTTTAAACAGCGTTTTTTCATAGACCTCCTCCTCTTCATGATTACGTTACTGTAATAAAGTTGTGCAATCAATATTAGAATTTTTTTATAAGAAAAGAATGCTTTGGTTACTTTCTGAGATACCATTTCTAATGTGTTTTAGTACTCTACGAGGAGTGGTAGGAGTATGAAGCATGATTTTGGGACTTATAAACAGGCCCAAATTAAAATTTATGAAGATATGGATGGACTGTTTATAGTAAGTACACGAAAGATGGCTGGATGCAGTAAGATGTTATTTATTGAAAAAATATATAATTATGTTGTACCGTTGGACGATAACACATGAGGGTGGTGACTTCTGAGGTCATAGTAATAAATACTAGAAATGCAAAGTTTACTTATAAGTTCAGTCTAATTACGAAAACTTACAAGCACCACTTTTAGATGGTAAAGGAAAAGTATGTAATGCCACGTTGCTGCCAATTAGAACACAAGAACTAAAAACGAATATCTTCTAAGTGGGCCTAAAATATGCAATGTTCTCTGGAATTATGCCTACGATGTTCTACTTTATAAAACAATAAGATTTCACTTCCCTTCGCAATATGTAGACTCACAACCCGGGTGTCGGCGTCATGGCACGACACATTGAAGCTGTAGTCTAAGAACGGTTATTTCTAGAAGAGGAGTAGAAGTTGGGAAACTGGTAGCCATTTACTCAAACAACACGTGAGATACATCATGTACGTGAGCTACGTGAACTCGCCTAAAACGAATTCGCGACGGTATTAGCCATTTAATGATACAAATGACTTATTATAACAACGTGTTCGCCATTAAGGACGACGCCACAACTTTTATCTATCTCAATCAAACAAATAAAAGATCTTCAAGGGTAAGTAACTTTACTATTTACAACTTTACTTTACGTTACATTCATTTTTATATGTTTGGCATCAAAGGGCTAATTCAATAATACGAAAAGATAAATTTTACTTACGGACAAAGCGCGCGAGGTCTGCTCGGTCACATAGTTGGGCTGCTACAAAGGGTTAGAAGAAAATATTCATTCGCGTGCCAATTAGGTAGTTACTCCGCCGATAATTTAGTTCCGGAACATTGGATAAAAATAATATTAAATTATACTGGCTGACTAGGTTGCGAAATTTACATTATATGAAATTTAATTAACTAATTTACGGTACAATGTTCATTAAAAAAAATTTCATTAAGTGTTTTCTCTATGTTTCCGCTTTCTGTTATTCGTATCTCCACCTACTTAAAAATCTTGATATTCTTTTAACAAGAATATTAAAACATTTCGCAACTAAAAATCAACAGTACTATCTTAAATAATAATGGCTGAGTAGGCTGTATCATTTTGATGTCTCATGTCTTATTTCTGTGTTTACACATTTTATCCGAACAAATATAATAGGGTGCACTGGAACTTCTCAAATTTGCTGGAGGAAGTGACTTTTTTCATGCAATACGATTCCAGTCATTTGTAATAGATGGTATGTTTCCCTACAAAATACTTACACAATATCTCGTAAATGATTTTAATGTATGTGTTTCATTTGATATTTGCCATATTCGTATTTTCTAAAGGGCAACCCAATATTAGATGCATTGCAGAGCAAGAGGGAAAATTGTTTGTCAATTCTTAGGTAATTTACTACTTTTATACTTATGTTTTTTTATGTCTCTTAAAGTTTCAATACGGAAAAGTAATAGTTTACGAGTGTTATGCAACAAAACATACATATAATTGAACAAGATGGCTGCTATAATATCTCGTAATTTCATAATAAATGTGGTACTTTAATTGTTCTTCAATGCATTTAACATAACAACATATTTATATTACAGTTATCCACGCTACAGCCGATTGCATTTGTGAAACATTTATTTAAGATATTACGTAATTTTTTAAACTAGAATGACAGTTTAAATAATGTCAACTTATTGAAAATAACAGTTATTGTTACAAGTTACAGTTTTGTATTACTTACAATCACGACAACTGTCCGAAGGGAATTATTTTATACGTTAAATATTGCCTTAACTAGATTTTTGGATGTACAAAGATTTTTTTAATATTTTGGAATCTTGAAAACTTATACGAAGATAACAAAAGCATTACGATTGCTCATATCTTATATGTAACAAGAAGCTGACTAAGAAATACAATTGAATCTATTTTTAAACCAGCAGTTAATTGAATCTAGCGATGAATTACTTATTGAATCTAATAAGTAATTTGGTATTATTATTTAGGGTTGTGTTGGGCGGGGGAATAATATGGAGTATAGCTTCCATACTTACTAACAGGTTTGTTTTGTAATTTTTTCACTCAGCTAATTAGAGGAACAATTTGAGTACTTTTATAACATTCAATGTCTTACCGTTACTATTATTATGTCTCTTATCATTGTCTAAAACCAGAGCTAACAAGTAGAGCCCAATTATTGTTAGTAAATAATGCAGTAAAAGAGATAGAACTGTTTAGTAATACCGGTTACATGCGATTATCTAATCAACGCCGTATAGGTCACCTCATTGGTTGATTGGACGGTAACAGCGTTGTGTCGGGGTTATGTTGTTGAACCACATTATCTGGCCTTCTTCGTTCTTTATCACTATCAGTGTGCCCTTCAACTTGCCCTTCACATAGTTTTGATAAAACGTTTTAGTTCTACGAGAAAATTCACTTTGTGTACTTAATTTTAAATTTAATGCAACATTTGAGTCACAAGTATAGAGGTCCACATCTAGAGACAGTGTGAGGTAAGTAGCAAATCATTAATGTATTTAGATTAATGGTATAATATTAAGGTATCGTTTAGCAGTTATTATTAGTAAATACTTCCTTTTTTAAGTTAATAAAACTACGATGATTGAGTCATTATAACATTCAAATACTAGCAGTTGCCTGTGTCTCTGTTCGGAATTTTCAAAATCTTTGTCTTCTATGCCAACGCATTAAATTTACGATTTAATGTGATGAAGCTTTATGATGTTTTACAAAAATAAATAAGCGCAGATTTTATACTTTTAATTCTGTGTCCATGGGTAACAGATTTATTAGTTTATTGGTTCTTATTTCAGGATTTGCACGTGGAAGAACATGCATTACTACTTTTAATTAATGACATTTCTAACCTCACTGCTGAGTTTACCTGCCCTGATATATAATATAGAGAGGTCTCTAAAACCTACTTCAGTCAAAATACATCAAATTTCGACCGTTTAAATTCACATTCAACCTAGGATATCTTCATTTACATAGTTAAGTCGGCGTTCTTGTAGTGATGGGGGAATCGAATACAGAATCGAATAGTATTCGAATACAGCCCGGGTATTCACATATACGAATACTTTTTTATTGAATACAATTTTTCTGGAAGGATCACATTCAAACCTACAGTACTCACTCGTTTGGACTAATAGTGTTTAAATAAAATATTCAAGAACTATATTCTTGTTCACATACTAGTATTTATTGGAAGGTTTTAGATATATATATATATATATATATATATATATATATATTTGTGTGTGTGTGTGTGTGTGTGTGTGTGTGTGTATGTGTGTGTGTGTGTGTGTGTGTGTGTGTGTGTGTGTGTGTGTGTGTGTGTGTGTGTGTGTGTGTGTGTGTGTGTGTGTGTGTGTGTGTGTACATCTGGACTATTATTCGAATAATAGAGGGGAGATTCAATAATTTGGAATAAGTATTAATAATTTTTTTTTACTTGACAAAATGTAGAATTGTACAAATATTCAATTAATAAATACATTTGCAAACCATAAGAACAAAAATGGATATTTATTTCATGTTGTTGTGTAAAAACAAAATATGATTGAGGTTTTTGGCTTCGATCTATTTCTTCAATCGAGGGTGACAAAACCTGCAGTAGAAAATAATCTTTCAGACGGAAAGGAAGTAACAATTAAACAAAAACTTTTTCTGAAATTCATAATCATGGTTATGACATGTTTGTGGGGGGCACAAAAAGAGATTTGCCAACCTTTTTGGCAGGCCAATTCAAAATAACCCAGAAACAATGGATTACGAGAAGGAAGTAAGACTAGTCTAGATTTGTCTGTTATAAATACTTAACACTGATACAGTATTCGAACAATTAATTGTAAGGTGCTTTTGAATACACCGTATTACATTCTTGTAAGTAATCGATTCTTGTAAGTATTCGATTCTCCCACCACTACCATCTTGTCCATAAGATGATAAATATATATGCCAATAGAAACCAATTTCGATCAAAAAGTAATTTATTCCGGATCTAGTAATCTACTTTTGGTCTTAGATATCTCCAGTGCCATAAGTTGAATTATTTACCGATATTTGTCATGTTTTATTCATATGTTTTAAGTTGTTAAATACAAGTATTAGTTCTGCGTGACAACAATACAATAAAGAAGTAAATAAATTAAACTATAAATATACAATTTATGTTTAAACAATATTATGAACTATAACATTACAAAAACCTGGTGTTATAATCAATACTACACACAGTTGAAATAGAAAGAATCATACAATGATAAAACTGTTTAGTTTTAGCAGTGAGTTTTATCTAATAGTCTATTTACAATATTCCCAAACTGGTTCTACAGTACAAATAAGATACAAGTTATCTGAAAAAACAAAGGGAGATAATCCTTATTACTATTATGTTCCTTTCCCAGTCATTTGTCTTTCTTCATCACACTACAACCATGTTCTTCTGATTTGTGCATTATTGTGGTGAATTTTAATTTGTGTGTGGACGTTGAAGAATTGAAATACGTGTTGTTAGTTTGATAATTGAGCTTTTTAGGACTTTAAACGAATGTTAATTTGTGAGCAAGTAAGTATAATGTATGCCTTTTATACCTAGATATTATGCAGAAATGCATTATATTACGGGTAATGTACAGGCAGTATGTTGTCCTTCGTGGAGATCCTTCTTGATACAATCACATGAGATGTCAATATATGAAATGTTATTCATAGAGTAAAATGAAAAGAAAAGTGGACTGGAAAGTTTAAACTCAGTGACAAGAGTTGATTTCAGAGCACACTACTCTGAGAACATCCTCTCCATCTCAACGAAACTTTAATTATTAGAACACTGTTATTAAACCTAACTTTAAGAACACAATTTTGAATGTATCATGTGGTAAGATGACCTGAAGATGATTTCTTATGCAGAGTTTACATAAACAATCAATTCTACATATAAAAAAATTAGTTCTATATTCACGCATGTCCAACTCTAGAATTTGGCTGAGCATTATTGAAGCCTATCTCTCAGTAGGATGACACACATTTTTCTGCCAGTGAGATGAAACGATAATTTTCAGTATCATTTTCTATCTGTATATAGCGTATCTCGAGATCGAAATAAGATTGAGATTAGAAGTTTTCCATGCAATCTAAGTGAAGTTACCTTTTCATTACATAAACAGCAGGAACCTATGTACAAAATTCTGAGTGTCTAGGGGCAAACAACGAAAAACGTCACGATTTTAAGAATTTCCTCTCTTGCCCTTAGAAAATATAAGAGAAAGATCTTATAATATAGCATCCCATTTTTGTGCACAAGATGAAAGAGCAATTATTCAACTCTGTTTTTAGATATTATAAGAAATATTAAATATAAACTAAGCTATTGAAATAATGCTAATAAATTATTCTTACGATTGATACAGTAAACTAATCTTAAGTAAAGTAATCTTACTTATCAGGTTCCCACAGTCAGTGTTATGACCACCTGTTTTCTGGCTACACAGTTGGTGACATTACCACCTGCTTTTGGTTCACAAAGCCGGTGTTATAACCACCTGATTTCTGGTTCACACTGTCCTTGTTTATGACCACCTGTTTTCTGGTTCACAACAAGTAATTGCTGGTAGTAAGCATTGGCAACACAATTAAGATATGTTCAGTGTCATTGTTAAAACAATAGAAGTTCTAGACTTGAATAATTGACTATAATGAATAATTTTAATATTAACGATGCATTATTATTTTAACGATAATTGTTTTGTTATTTACTTAAAATCAGTTGCATAGGCAAAAGATTCAGGTTACCTATGCTGTTCTCCTACAACCTTTAAATAGTATATTAACCTTTTTTAATTTCCTATTGTTTTATTGAGTACAAAAGTTCCAAAATAGAATATAGATTAGGGAGAATTTGAAACAGTTAAAATCTGTTTCTATTTACAATTTTGGTAACGTATGCAACACATTTTACAAGTAAAATATTGACATTAAGTAGAAGATTATTGACCTTATTATTGGAACTGACAGACAGATTGCAAAAATGGAAATCAAGGTAATAACTTTCAATCGACCTTTTAAGTATCATGCTATCACAAAATTCATTGCAAACCGTATCGAAAATAAAAAATATTTTCAAAATTTATTTCTAAAAATTCATTAAAACAATTGTTCTACTATTTAAAAAAATGTTTTTAAGAACTAGAAAGTACTAGACTTGGTATTGTAAGACCTTTCATACTCCATTTTAACCTTAATTTTGTTTTGTAGGGTAATGGACCAAAATATTCCGATTTGGCTAAACGAGTCTTTTCTAGCTACAGCTCTTCAGAGAGGAGAGAAGGAAGAAAATGAAATCTCAATAGTGGACTATGCAGTTGAACCAGCAACATCTCTCGGTTCGAATTACTCAAGTTACTTGTTCCGAGTTCGCGTAGTCCACACTTTGCAGGACTCGAACCAGAACAGTACCACGTGCTTGATAATCAAGGTGCCTATTACTGAGGGATTCTTTAAAGAAATGTCGCAGCTGGTGGACTATTTTGGCAGAGAACCGATAATGTACGGAAATCGGTTGCCAATCATGTTTAACAAAATAAATCACGAATTTGGTCCTAAAAGCTTTCATTGTCCGATAAAAAATGTACTGGTCCTAGAAGACCTAAAGGCAGCAGGGTACGTTGTAGGTGATAAAATAAAACAACTAGATTATCCTCACTGTGAAATGGTGATGAAGACCCTAGCTAAATTCCATGCCACATCTGTAGCTTGTTATCATGATGGTGAGCAATTTTTAGATGGAATTTGTTCTGAGAATTTCTTCTTCGATGGAGCTTTGCCATTCAAGTCGTTCACGGAGGGTTTTATGAAACACTATTCAGATGCCTTGGATGACTTAGGGGTGGATGACCGGTTCAAAGAGATATTTCACAGTAGAGTAGGCAAACTTTGGGAGTCGGGTGTGGCAGCTTGTAAACCGAAGAAGAGAGGCTTGAATGTACTCAACCACGGGGATGTGTGGAGCAATAACATGATGTTCAAGTATGACAGTTGCGGAAATGTGGTGGATGTGAAGTTCTTTGACTATCAAAGAACAAGATTTGGTTCTCCAGTGCTCGATCTGATCTATTTCCTCTGGACTAGTGGAAACAGTGAAGTCATGGAGTCCAGACAGAAGGAACTCTACAGCGTCTACCGGGACACCCTCAATAGCACTCTGGAGCTTCTGGATTGTGAAGAACGCCTCTCTGAAGAAGAGCTCCAGCAGGATCTAGAATCAAACACGGACTGGGCTCTCATTGTTATGTGTTTCGTAGTAACTTTTACTGTCGCTGAGCCAGACTCCGCGCTGGACATGGAGGCTATAAGTTCAAAAAATGTAGAAAACGATAATAATAGGAACCAGATACATCGAGTGTTAAATGGAAATCTAATGAAAACCTTGGCACCTCGTCTCGCAAGGAACTATCAACAATGGGTCAACTCTATGGGCAAATAACAACAGTTTTTAAGTGCATACTCTCGTGGTTTTTGAGCACAGGTATACTTTTTTCACAACTATTTCATAAATAATAATGAATATTTAATGTAAATAAAATGCAGTTTCAAGTATAAGAGTCTCCTTATTTATTTTATTTGTTATTACACAGAACATTTTGCTGATGGTAATAAAGTTTTACAAAAATATGGATGAAGACTATATTAATATAGAACCACTGTATACTAACATTGTACATATAAATATTTACATAATTTTTCAATCATTTTTACATTCATGGTATTTAAACTGTATTCTTAAAAATCAGTGTTTAGTATCTTCAATAGTTTAAGGTAGTATTTAGTAATATATATTTGTCTTTTTGAACTGAACATTGTTAATTTTGCATACATATTCAGTGTAACATATACTAAACTTTACAGCCACATCTATTTCCAAATCGATTTGATAAAGACCTTTATGTTTATAAATTAAAAGTTGGCATGAAAAATAAATTCATATAATTCAGAGGATAAATCCACAGTATTCTGGTATCATTTTATAATCTTACAATACGAAATAATATGACAAAACTATATTTCATCAATCTTGATCCTATTGTACCTGTTCGTCGGTAATTAACATTTATTATATTATTACGAGCTTTCCAGCCTTATTAACTTAATCATGAAAACGAAATTGATTCATCGCAGGTCTATAAACCTTTACAGTAAACTGTTGCCGTACGACATAACTGTGCACTATACATTTCCATTGATGACTAAGAACCATTTTACATATTCCAATCACACCTTAATGATCCACTTGAATTCCAAGCCATTCAATTTCAACAGCGATATTATTTAAAACTCATCTCATTCCACCATCCCTCCTCAATAAATTCATGCGTCTCTTTTTTCTTAGTGGTTGCTTGGAATCAACAGTAAAGTTACATGTTCTATGTTTTTCTACTAATAGGATATGCACACTTCTTAGGTTGGAAATTACAAAAAATATCCAAAAAATTAAAATATATTAGTTTTTACGCAGAGTTTTCTATGATTAATATGTTTCTACTTAAAGTTTGGATCCTTATACGGGTGTGTGCATATTCCTAGAATGTCGACCTTGAAACAGAGGAAATAAATTCTACACCTGAAAATCGTAGCAGTTGTTATTTATTTTTATGATTTTACAGACATAAGCAATACAGCTAGTAGAACGTTTATGTAAGTGTGTATTTAGTGGATTCTCTCTCACCAGGGGATGACTAAAACAGATTTCTTTGAAAGTATCCGTTTGGATCCACCATAACTTTCGAATGATTTAGCTTGGAAAGTTGAAATTTAGTTTGAAACTTGACCTCTACTGAGTCTGTATCGAAATTAAAAACCGGATCAATGTATAAACATCCTTGTGTCGGGAGTTGCTCTAAGAGCCAGGATGATACCCGCAGTGGGGCGTACGGGAATAATCCCACCCTGACCAAGAATCTGTCGTCCGTTTGACCTTGTGTAATCTAATGGTCTCACTCTTGAAAACATCAGACAGAGATTCTGATCCTTAGAAAAAATGCTGAACTAAGCCTTGCCGAAGCGTTTGTAGTTTAAATCCGAGCAAATTCATAATGGACTGGAACCCCCCAAAAGGTCCGGGGGTTGAAACGTTCCAAATGGTTGAATTAATATATAAGGGTGTCGTGTGTTGAATTTTTCATTGGCAAACTGCATTGTTACTGAAGCAGACGATTTTTAGTCTTGTAATAAATCCGGTGAGAAACCGAAATCTATTTACTCCCATTCCGAGCTACAAATGGTGGCATAGAGTTGCTGGTGAAGCTAGTGTTCTCTAATAATTCTTCTATAGATTTGTGTTTACCAAAATATTCTGCGTTCCCAGAGCCAGAGCTAATATTTTAATAAGATAAATCGTATTCCCAGCGATACTATTTTTTTTTTCTTTAAGTGGTGGGGAGACAGGTTTTTTTCATTTAGTACGTTTATTTACAATTCCATTTTGAGGCTTATGAGTGAAGCTACAATATTGGGTTTCTAGAAATGATGAAATATATCACCAGAGAACCTGACAGGAAGTGTTCTAAGGATAATAATGCACTGGGGACTGACTCTGGTGCATCTAATGAAAGGAAAATAGTATATAAGACCTTTGCCATGTAATGTATTACACTGAAAACATTCCTTTTCGAGGATTGGAATTTATCTTCTTTCAAAGATTATAATTCCTTCCCTTGTAAAAAGACAGGGTTAAGCAAGCACAAATCTGCGATGCTTCACAGGTACTTTACTTCGTCAGGCGATTAATGCTCTAACGTCAAGGAAAACTACAGCCATGTAGCCTTCATGAGATACAGAGAATTACACGAAAAGTACAAGCGTAATACATATAACATGCTATCCGTACAACAAATAAAATTATATTCATACTGCAAATAGAATGCTATAGCATTAAAAATAACATGCATTCAACACTAGAAATATCAGTCTATCCAAATTACAAATAACATGCTATCAGCACTACAAATAACGTGCTATTTGCACTCCAAATAGCATACTATCCGCATTTCAAATAGCAGCTATCCACACACAGACTATAGCTTCATGGCCATCTTCCATCTCGGATGGGTGACAGATTTATTAATTGTTTACCAAAAAATATTAAATGCTATCACAAATCAATAAAAATTCAAAAAAGCATTGAAACAATATTTAATAGAAAACACATTTTATTCCGTGGGCGAGTTCCTGGAACTCAACCAACGTGGAGCAACCAACGTTGTCAGAGCTGAAAGATGTGGGGAGCTGAAGGGTGTGCGACTGAGTTAATATGGCAGATTTTATAATATGTGTATATGTGTAGTTATTTATTGGATGTATTTTTATTATTATTACTATTACTGTTACTTATTTTAAATGTTTATGCACATTTTAATTTTTAATGTTTTATACATGACAAAGCTTATTGGCTGAAAAATAGGATTAGTGACGCATGTTATAAAATTTTTTATAAAAGTTAAATAACGTGACAATAAAGAATTATTTAATTGAAGCATACTATCCGCATTTCAAATAGAATGCTCTCCGCACTACATATAAGGTGCTACAATCACTACTAATAACATGCTATCCCTCCTGCTAATATCTGAATCCAGTACTTGCAACGTTGATGACTTTACAGATAAACATTTTCATTATGTTCTCTGCAAACAGTTAGTTACAGGGAGCAATCAAACTACAGGGTAATGGCGATTGGGTTTGACATGTGACATTTACCTCGTCATGGCCACTCATATTGGCGCTGCTTGTATCTGTAAATATAGTCTCTTTAGTACCTAATATGGTACATATTAATATGAATACTGAACTACTGATATGTTGTATTAATTCCTAGTTGCAGAAACTGGGGCTTATAATGGTGATAACTACAAAAAATCATTTTCATTATGTTCTCTGCAAACAGTTAGTTACTGAAGCAATCAAACTACAGGGTAATGGCGATTGGGTTTGACATGTAATTATCTACGATGTCAAGGCTAGTCACATTGGCGTAGTAAATAATCTTTTTAGTACCTAATGTGGTACACTTACAGATGTATGCTGAAATACTGATAAGTTGTAATTATCTCCTAGCTTCTGAATCTAGGACTTGTAACGTTGATGACCAGATAAACGTTTACATTATGTTCTCTGCAAACAGTTCGATACAGAAAGCAATCAAACTAGAGGGTAATAACGATTGAGTTTGACATGTGTTATTTACGTTGTCGTGGCCACTCATATTGGCGTAGCTATGTATCTGTAAATAGTCTCTTAAGTAAATAATGTGGCACATATACCAATGAATGATGAAATATTGATTTATTGTAATTATCTCCTATCGTCTGAATCCAGGACTTGTAACGTTGATGACTTTACAGATAAACACTTTCATTATGTTCTCTGCAAACAGTTCGATACAGAAAGCAATCAAACTAGAGGGTAATAACGATTGAGTTTGACATGTGTTATTTACGTTGTCGTGGCCACTCATATTGGCGTAGCTGTGTATCTGTAAATAGTCTCTTAAGTAAATAATGTGGTACATATACCAATGAATGCTGAAATATTGATTTATTGTAATTATCTCCTAGCGTCTGAATCCAGGACTTGTAACATTGATGACTTTAGATAAACATTTTCATTATGTTCTCTGCAAACAGTTCGATACAGAAAGCAATCAAACTAGAGGGTAATAACGATTGAGTTTGACATGTGTTATTTACGTCGTCGTGGCCACTCGTATTGGCGTAGTTTCGTATCTCTTAATGTTATTTCACGTTAAAATATGGTATTTATATAGAGAAATGCTGAAATACTGAAATTATGTAATATTCGTAATTAATATTCTGTAGTCTCTTATATTGCAGCAAAGAATGAATGTCACAAATACTATCTTTATGCCTTATCTTGGATTTTACCCTTCCTTAAAAAAGCTATATTCTTCAGTATACTAAAATATATTCTTTAGCATTTAAATAGTTTTTTTCCGGCCGAACCTGACTAAACCTAAATATCAATATCGATCGTTTTTTAAACACAGGATTTCAAAAACATTCTTAAAACATATTTTTTGTCTAGGACCATTAATAATAAAGTTTTTAGCATGATTTGCCAACTTCCAATTCGGTTTCAAATTCGTTTAAATTGAGTAAAAATATTACTTACATCTTGCCATCATAAGGACCGTTACAATAGGCTGGTCGAATATACAAGCCACCTGAAACTGATAATATTTTAATAGCAAAAGTCTGCAGTAAAATATTCAAAGTAAGGCTTATCCTAAGAATTTATTTTGTATGAAAAAAGTAAGTTTTGTGCAGACATCATGTAGTAGTGAGACAAAGTAAAGCAAATAATAGCTTCCTATGTATTCCCTTTGGGACTGAATTTTTAATAGTTTTATTGGGATAAACCAGAGATACAAAATCATATGAGATTCAGTATACTAATTTCAATGTAGATAAAAAGCCAGGATTTGTAATGGATTGTCAAATATTACAAATATAAAAGTTTTTTTTTCAAATTTAATGAAACATTGTCATGGTATGGAATGAATTATTGATCTTATACATCAGGGTTTTAATTGCCTATAGTAATAACTACAACCCGAAACAAAATGAAAATTATTGATAAAGCATTACCCTTAGAGAACTTTAATATTCCCAATTTCCATTTAAAACGCTGGAACACTATTTCAGTAAACTAAATGACAGTATTGGAGACAGCTACAGTTCCAGTCAAATACTCGTTCGTGACCTCTTTGTACTGCTTCGCTAGTCTGGCCCCTTTCAGTTGATATCGACAGAACATTGTGCGTTTCTGTCCGCTGGTTTTTCTCCGCCATGTATCAGAATTTTAGTAAATATACAAAATATATTTTTTTATATTTCAGTAGTCTGTAGGTTGGGATATACGCGGCATTTTTAAAAGTGAACAGCTCTGTAATTTTGCTATTGAACAATCCATTAATATGCTGTGTTCGCGTGTCACCAATGTTGGCACATCTCTCTGATTTAATATTCCATATATTGTAATCGAGATGAAGAGTAGAATACCTCACCAGGTGCACTGTTGAATTAAGAAAAGATATCAAAATAATTGGATTATCAACTAAAAATTTTCCCCTGATTGGGGGATCTAAATGCTTCGAGTCAGCCGCCCTCCCTATCCGCGCTTCTATGCCACTCCTCTCGTTAAAACACACCGTCAATAATATTAGGATGAATGATATTCATGAATTTCGTTCCAGTTTTGATTCTCCTTATATGTATATAATCCTAATTTATATGTATAGGCCAAAGCCTGTTTCTAGCGACAAATCCGTCGAAATGGCTGGCTATAGCCTTTTTAGGAACGACCACCTGTACAAGCGTGACGGTGGAGTCGCTGCTTATGTCAGGTCTCACTTTTTTATTTGTATCAAATTCTTAGCCGACACTACTAAGGAGGGACTTCTAGAGCATATTAAGTTACTGAAAGGTAGTGTAAACGGGAGTCATATTCTTATGGGCGTTTGTTATAAGCCTCCAAATATCAGGTTACATTGCAGACTTTGAGCATAAATTTATGAATCTTATGGCTCATCATGTCTTTATCATAAGAGAAACCTGAACTCTTATTTAAACCTGCAACTGACGACCAAACATACTTGACTATTAATGTTACAATCTTGTTGCTCTTTTTACTGACGCTGACTGCCGCCAATAACATAAATGACATGGTTATTAATTTAAACTCTTTTCTTATCATCTTATTGGATAAACATAAACCCACTGTCACAAAAAGAATCTTTTAAGGCCCCCAGCAATTGGAAGAAATTTCAAAAAAAAAATTCACAATCAGCTTTCCCTAACGGCAAGAGGTCAAAGTCTTGTTGCAATATTGGGCTAAATACAAATGCCTTAGGAACGCAGCAGCAAATCAGAAATTCCAAAGTTTGTCTCTGAAATCCGATTGGCAACGGACAAGAGACTAGTGATGATTCTATTATCATCCAATTTTATCCATGGCCTTTCATTGCGTATATCACCCCCCCCCTCCTTATATGATTAAAGGAGTATGGTTTCTCCGATAGCTGTGTTAATTAAGTTTATTCTTACCTTACCGGACGTCAGAATGTGTGAAGGAGGATAATAAAATGTTAGACTATGAATCGGTTATGATTGGGGACGTACAAGGCTCTGTAATTGGGCCCATTTTACTCTCACTTGATATAAATAATGTCAGTTTACTTATAACACATTCAAATTTTAATCTTTATGCCGACAATTTGCAAATATAATTTCACTATTTACCAAACGAATTAGCCACTGTTATGTCACTACTCAACTTGGATATAATAATAGTAACAGTATCCTTTACTGCATAAACATCATACAATTGCAAAGCATCCGTGAATACTATTATAAATAAAACTAATATACTAGTTACAGCTCCAACAATAAGGCTTTGGATATAGCTTTCGGGATCAGAACTGGGATTTATCTTTCTCTATTAATTGTAATATTCAAATATTATCTTCCCAGCAGCCATAATGAACTTGTTTAGCGGAGTAAAACACTTTTGGCACCAGGAGGGATTTTAGTCGAGATTTCAACTGTTTGAAATTATTTAGATGTTCAATACTCTCAGAGAGCTTATTAATTAGTTTCACGCCAATTTGCGACGGCAAGTGTTGAAACGCTGTCGTTCTATGTTGTTCATTTCTGACGTCGTCCCTGCCTCTCGTCTCTATTGGTGAACGTCCCTGCCCAGGACCAATTCGACTCTCTGAAAATTCAGTTTTAGCCATTATACTGAAGGCATTAACTTTTGGGCAACATCACAAGGAGTAAAAAAAAACGCAAGCAATCACAATTGCAAACTCGAGAATATTAAACCGAATTTATCTTGACATCGCACCAAAACTTAAACCTAAATGTGGTGAACTAAATTGCCTAAACTATCTGAAAAATCTCGAACTCACTATAAACAAACATTTCAAACAGACTGACCAAGTTACGATAACGAGAGCAGAAGAGTATTTGCTGTCATCCACAGTTTGAAACGGTTTGCCTTGTATCTGCCATTTAATGTTAAGGTTATGCTCATTAAGACTCTTATACTACCACACTTACTGTGATGTCGTGATGTGAAGAAAACGATTCCACTGTGATAGCCTGGGGTCTATGAAATCCTCTGTCGATCAGTATTAGTAGGAGAGACAACACGTTTAATTTGACTGAACATATCAGACACATGAAACGTCCAAACAAGAAAACACTTATTCAAGATAAAAAGTACAATATGATTCAACAAAACCAAGGTATTATTAAAAGTGCCCTTCCATTATACAAGAGTAATAAGTGAAACTGTAGAAACAGTCAAGAACGAAAATAACACAAATGGAGAAGATACTGCAACATTATCTAAAAGCTGGAAACTAGTGATTAAGAAGCAATATTGATTATATACTAGTTGGTATAATTTAAATGTGTAAGCAAAGTTTAGACGTGGTGTAAACTCAATAGCTTTGTAACTTTTGTTAGTAAGAGTTAGTTTAAACAACCGTTATTCTTCCATTATTCTTATTTCCTTTAAAAGGGACCGTTATCCCTCAGATTTAATGTATCATAATGATAAATAAACCAGACAAACTAATATTTTTGTAAATTACTCATTAATTTAGAATCCCGATCAAATGTCCTACCCCAGCGAAATTTCTGACATGCGAAAAACTTTTCACACTATTTTTGTCTTGCATTATTATCCCTCTCTCCCCTCTTGTTGCTACAAATAATATATTAATAGTTATTCTATTCTTTCTTAATGATTTAATACCCTTTTAGTGTGTTAAGCATGATTTAAAATTAAAACCTTCTTTATTTCTATAAATAATGTATAAAGAGTTCATTTTATCGGCAACACAGATGCAGTTATATTTCTCATTCGCACCGTGTAAATAAATGTCTTGCTAGATTGATATTCTGGGAGGGATTTTCAATGATTCGATATCGCCTGGATGTATGAATACTTTATGTAACCTAAGTTCATTCCCATCTCAGGCTAGAGCGTCTACATTAGGATTATTTGAAATACCATAAACAAAGTGAGAATATAATTTTGGTAATAATCGTGAAAGAGGTATTATAGGTTCTAGTCCCGAACACACAAGCAACACAATAATCTCTCATTGGATCAGATCCATTAGTGACCTGTTTTTAACGTCAAAGTCAAATAAATAATTTTCCCAAAAACTTCCAATGAACTCGTTAATTTAGTATAATATTTTTGCTAGTAGATGCTTTTGGAACGCTTTAATCCAGCCCTTGGATAGGTTTGGATTTTTTTGTCATTTGTTACATTTAATTAATTAGCTTGACATCAAATTAGGAGGCTAATTTTATAAATGTTCCTGTTGTTTTAACTGGGTTCACACATTCTCTCGATTTATTGAATATTGCATGATGTGAATGTTAATCATAACAATATGTGAAAAATCGCTCACGTTCTTTAATTTCTCACAGATGTTCTAACCGTTAACGAAGAATCGTGAAAATAGTTGTTATGAATTTTAATTTTTAATTTTATTTTTAATATTAATATATAGTTATAACCGAATATTTAAATTCAATTATACTATAAAAGTAATATTTTCGAGCTTTTCACTCGATAGTGTTATATACTGTAATGGACTGTGAATCCCCAGTAGGGTTCACTTCAGGCTGATTTATAACTTCAAGTTGAACCTACACTAGGTACAGCTACCGGAAATGGCCGTGAATCCCTAGTAGGGTTCACTACAGGCTGGTTTATAACTTCCAGTTGAACCTACACTAGGTATGGCTACAGGAAGTGGCCGTGAATGCTTAGTAGGGTTTACTACAGGCTGGTTTACAACTTCTAGTTGAACCTACACTGAGTACAGCTACCGTAAGTGACCGTGAATCCCTAGCAGGGTTCGTTTCAGTTTGGTTTATAACTATCAGTTGAACTTACACTGAGTACAGCTACCATAAGTGACCGTGAATCCCTAGTAGGGTTCCATACAGGCTGGTTTATAACTTCCAGTTGAACCTACACTGGGTGCAACTATTGTAAGTGATCGTGAATCCCTCCCAGTAGGGTTCACTTAAAGCTGGTTTATAACTTCAAGTTGAACGAACGCTACTATAAGTGACTGTAAATCCCTAGTAGGGTTTACTACAGGCTGGTTTATAACTTCCAGTTGAACCTAAACTGGGTGCAACTATTGTAAGTGATCTTGAATCTTCCCAGTAGGGTTTACTACAGGCTGGTTTATAACTTCCAG
The DNA here is from genome assembly GCF_021130785.1 of Homalodisca vitripennis. Lineage (NCBI taxonomy): Eukaryota > Metazoa > Arthropoda > Insecta > Hemiptera > Cicadellidae > Homalodisca > Homalodisca vitripennis. The sequence continues at coordinate 15,683,846 of NC_060208.1, forward strand.
TTGAACCTACACTGGGTGCAACTATTGTAAGTGATCGTGAATCCCTCCCAGTAGGGTTTACTACAGGCTGGTTTATAACTTCCAGTTGAACCTACACTGGGTGCAACTATTGTAAGTGATCGTGAATCCCTCCCAGTAGGGTTTACTACAGGCTGGTTTATAACTTCCAGTTGAACCTACACTGGGTGCAACTATTGTAAGTGATCGTGAATCCCTCCCAGTAGGGTTTACTACAGGCTGGTTTATAACTTCCAGTTGAACCTACACTGGGTGCAACTATTGTAAGTGATCGTGAATCCCTCCCAGTAGGGTTTACTACAGGCTGGTTTATAACTTCCAGTTGAAAATACACTGGCTACAGCTACTATAAGTGACTGTATTCACCAGTAGGGTTGACTTCAGACTGGTTTATAGTTTTCAGTTGAACCTACAACATAACAAATGTGATTATGAACGGAGCCCATGCAGAGCTTTTAGCTGGTCATTATATAAACTAAGTGTTTCCGAAAACGTAAATGGCACATTGATGGCAAGAAGAGGGTTATGTACCGTTGTATAACCTTCATAACGTAATTTTTGAAGTGGCGATTAATCATTCATTATTCATTGGCATATCACAATTTAGCTGTTCTTAAAGAAACTTAGAGATTCGGGGAATTAAGACTGAGAAAAAGAACAAAAAAGGGAATGTTGAGTGAGAATGAAATAATTAATACGGTTACAGTAATATAACTTTTTTTTAAGGATGGGCTCTAGGATTAGTTTTTTAATTCAATATATGCCCTTCGTCGTAATGTGATTTTTTTATTGGATACAGTGCTAAGTAAAATTGTAAGTTATACTAATCTTCTTACCCCAATCCTACTAAGACAGCTATCATTTTATTTAAACTGGCAGGAATTTAAATTGAAATACAAAGCCTTATACTATCTATGAGTGGTATGGGAAATGAGGTTCAAACTGGATACTACTAATGTGTTCTTAAAAACAACATTAGGAAGAATTATCATAACAATTTGTAGGAGAGCAGATCTTGCACACAATATCTGCTACAGGAATTTCAGTCTAAAAAAAGCTGTTCAAAGATAAAATGAAAAACTGATTATGGATATTAATTTTTTCTCTTATTATGCTTATCCCTCAAAACAATGTACGTGTGTTAGAACATACTTTAAGTATTTGTTTATATTATGAATCATGTTACTAGTAATTAGAAACGTACGTTATTTTCCGTGTTTCATTCCAACGATATCCTATAAAAGAGTCAAACAGTATACTGTTTTGTATGTTGTGTGGATGAAAAAATCAGCTACAAAATCCAACGGGAGCATTTTTGTATGGAGCAGGTCTCGGGGGAGCAGTAGGGAACATGCTTATCCAGTCCATACACTGAACGTTTTGTTACTTATGAAAGCTGAAAGGGGTTCCATGTTCGCCATTTCGGCCTGAATAGAAATGAAACACACCTAATATTTGGAACGTGACGACGGCATTGAAAAATCACTTTGCATATCCTGTTCCTGTATCGCATCAGCTAAAATGAGTTTGCAAAATGTGTGCTTTCCAATAAACAAAGTGTACGTATCATAAGATATAATGTGTATCCGGTTTATTTGCTGCATGTTTTTAAAACGTAAAATAATTTACAACAAATATTTGTTACTAAAAACCTCGTTTATTTATGCTAAGTAAAACTTACTGATTCTTTCTTAATATTACGACATTGCACCTCGTCATGTAATTGAATGCGGGAACATCAGCTTGAATTTACCCTTATATACACATGTAGTTAAATCCGCTATGAAATATTTATTTTCATTCATAACATTAATAAAAAATGATGCATATATTTGATAAACTTCCTTTTTAAAATAAATTTTTATTACTTTAAAACTTTTAAGGACACTTAAAAAAAATATATATGTTAATATTTGATTGATATGGTTAGCTTAATTCACCTCAGGAAATTCTTCAGCAGTTTTAAATAGATTTTTCTTTAATATTTTAAATTTTGAAAGTGAAATTGCCAAAATTACATTGTGATATGCAGTTTAAAGCGTTAAAATCTGTAAAACAAATATGGGCCAAATTGTTTTTAAATTTTGCTTTTTAGGTAAAATAAAATGTTTTGGTAAACACAATCATTAAATTTGTGGTTTAGTAACTGTTTAAGGTGTAATGGTGAGTTCATTAAATCATAACAGATTCTGAGATAAAATCTAAATTACTGATTTAAACACAAGGTAATAATATAATATACGTACAATACGTTGGCATACATTTGAGTAAAGGTCGCATACTAATTTATATGAGCTTCTATGAGATGAGCAACATTCATTCTTGTTAAAGGAACAAGAAATATGCTCGTCTTTTAAACAAGTGCTCCGCAAAGTTGACCATTTATAGAGAGCACTCTAGGCCTGGATGCAAGTTTTCTTAAATATCCGACGGAAATTATACAGTTTCTGATATCATAATATATACAGGGTGTGTCCCGTAAATCTATGGACAAATATATACTGAGGTTCTTATTCAATAGTCAACAATACAAATAATGCTGAAAAACGGCAGCTGTCAATGTGGGCAATGTCTTGTCTAAATCAGTTATTTTTTATTCGATTTAAATATTTGGGTACCATTATATGTTTGATAAAAGCCTCTAAAAACTGTTATTATTGTAATTCTTAATCAATTCTTTTAATATAGGTATTGAATGTTAAAAAGCTTCAATGGCCGGCATCATGAAAAATAATAACCATAATTTTAAGATATTCTATTTCTCCCTCTAATAATTCTCTTAACACGTGTTAGCCCACTGTCACTAATAGGGTCATATTGATGAATTTCGTTCCAGTTTTGATTCTCTGCATTTATATAATTTATATTTATAGGCTAAAGCCTGTTTCTAGTGATAGACCCGTCGAAATGGCTGGCTATAGCCTTTTTAGGAACGATCGCCTGTACAAGCGTGACGGTGGAGTCGCTGCTTATGTAAGGTCTCACCTTTTTCCTTCTACCATATTATTAGCCGACACTACTAGGGAGGGACGTCTAGAGCATCTTTTACTGAAATTTAGTGTAAACGGAAGTCATATTCTTGTGGGCGTTTGTTATAAACCTCCAAATATCAGGTTACATTGCAGACTTTGAGCATACACTTACCAACCTTATGGCTCATCATGTCTTTATCATAGGAAACCCGAAATCCTACTTATTTAATCTGATAACGAGGAATGAAACTTTTTTTGGCACCAGGAGGGGTTTTAGTCGAGATTTCAACTGTTTGGAATTATTTAGATGTTCAATACCCTCAGAGAGCTTATTAATTAGTTTCACGCCAATTTGCGACGGCAAGTGTTGAAACGCTGTCGTTCTATGTTGTTCATTTCTGACGTCGTCCATGCCTCTCGTCTCTATTATTGAACGTCCCTGCCCTGGACCAATTCGACTCTCTGAAATTCAGTTTTAGCCATATACTGAAGGCATTAACTTTTGGGCAACATTACAAAGAGTAAAAAAAACGCAAGCAGTCACAATTGCTAACTCGAGAATATTAAACCGAATTTATCTTGACATCGCACCAAAACTTAAACATAAATGTGGTGAACTAAATTGCCTAAACAATCTGAAAACTCTCGGACTCACTATAAACAAACATTTCAAACGGACTGACCAAGTTACGATAACGAGAGCAGAAGAGTATTTGCTGTCATCCACAGTTTGAAACGGTTTGCCTTGTATCTGCCATTTAATGTTAAGGTTATGCTCATTAAGACTCTTATACTACCACACTTACTGTGATGTCGTGATGTGAAGAAAACGATTCCACTGTGATAGCCTGGGGTCTATGAAATCCTCTGTCGATCAGTATTAGTAGGAGAGACAACACGTTTAATTTGACTGAACATATCAGACACATGAAACGTCCAAACAAGAAAACACTTATTCAAGATAAAAAGTACAATATGATTCAACAAAACCAAGGTATTATTAAAAGTGCCCTTCCATTATACAAGAGTAATAAGTGAAACTGTAGAAGAAGAAACAGTCAAGAACGAAAATAACACAAATGGAGAAGATACTGCAACATTATCTAAAAGCTGGAAACTAGTGATTAAGAAGCAATATTGATTATATACTAGTTGGTATAATTTAAATGTGTAAGCAAAGTTTAGACGTGGTGTAAACTCAATAGCTTTGTAACTTTTGTTAGTAAGAGTTAGTTTAAACAACCGTTATTCTTCCATTATTCTTATTTCCTTTAAAAGGGACCGTTATCCCTCAGATTTAATGTATCATAATGATAAATAAACATGACAAAACTAATCGTTTTGTTAATTACTCATTAATTTAGAATCCCAATAAAATGTTCTACCCCAGCGAAACGTTCTACATGCGAAAACTGTTCACACTAATTTTGTCTTGCATTATTATCCCTTTCTCCCCTCTTGTTGCTACAAATATATCTTAATAATTATTCTATCCTTTCGGAATGATTTAATATCGTTTTAGTGTGATAAGCATGATTTAAAATTAAAACCCTATACAATATTTATTTTTATTAATAATGTATAAAGAGTTCATTTTATCGGCAACACAGATGCAGTTATATTTCTCATTCGCACAGTGTAAATAAACGTCTTGCTAGATTTATATTCTGGGAGGGAGTTTCAATGATTCGATATCGCCTGGATGTATGAATACTTTATGTAACCTAAGTTCATTCCCATCTCAGGATATAGCGTCTACATTAGGATTATTTGAAATACCATAAACAAAGTGAGAATATAATTTCCGTCGTAATCGTGAAAGAGATATTATAGGTTAAAGTCCCGAACACACAAGCAACACAATAACTTCTCATTGGATCAGATTCCAGTAATACCCTGTTTTCAAAATCAAAATCTAATAAATAATTTTCCCCAAAAAACTTCCAATGAACTCGTTAATAAAGTGTAACATTTTTGCTAGTAGATACTTTTGGCTTAGGAACGCTTTAATCCAGCCTTTGGATAAGTTTGGATTTTCGTGTCGTTTGTTTCAATTAATTAATTAGCTTGTCATCAAATTAGGAGGCTAATTTCATAAATTTTCCTGTTGTTTTAACTGGGTTCACACATTCTCTCGATTTATTGAATATTGCATGATGTAAATGTTAATCGTAACAATATGTAAAAATTACCTCACGTTTCTTTAATTTCTCACACATTTTCTAACCGTTAATAAACAATCATGAAAACATTTGTTATGAAATTTAATCTTTTATTTTTATTTTAATATTAATATATAGTTTATAACCGAATATTTAATTCAATTATACTATAAAAGTAATATTTTCGAGCGTTTCACTCGTAGTATGATAGGATCAGATAATTATATACTGCAATTGACCGTGAATCCCCAATAGGGTTCACTTCAGGCTGTTTTATAGTTTCCAGTGGAACCTACACTAGGTGCATCTACCATAAGTGGCCGTGAATCCATATTAGGGTTCACTTCAGTCTGTTTTATAACTTCCAGTGGAACCTACATTGGGGCATCTACCATAAGTGGCCGTGAATCCCATTAGGGTCCACTTCAGTCTGTTTTATAACTTCCAGTGGAACCTACACTGGGTGCATCTACCATAAGTGGCCGTGAATCCCTATTAGGGTTCACTTCAGTCTGTTTTAATACTTCCAGTGGAACCTACACTGTGTGCATCTACCATAAGTGGCCGTGAATCCCTATTAGGGTTCACTTCAGTCAGTTTTATAACTTCCAGTGGAACCTACACTGGGTGCATCTACCATAAGTGGCCGTGAATCCCTATTAGGGTTCACTTCAGTCTGTTTTAATACTTCCAGTGGAACCTACACTGTGTGCATCTACCATAAGTGGCCGTGAATCCCTATTAGGGTTCACTTCAGTCTGTTTTATAACTTCCAGTGGAACCTACACTGGGTGCATCTACCATAAGTGGCCGTGGAATCCCTATTAGGGTTCACTTCAGTCTGTTTTATAACTTCCAGTGGAACCTATACTGTGTGCATCTACCATAAGTGGCCGTGAATCCCTATTAGGGTTCACTTCAGTCTGTTTTATAACTTCCAGTGGAACCTAAACTGGGGTGCATCTACCATAAGTGGCCGTGAATCCCTAGTAATGTTCACTTCAGGCTGGTTTATAGCTTTCAGTTAAACCTACAACATAATAAATGTGATTATTAACGGAGCCCATGCAGAGCTTTTAGCTGGTTATTATATAAACTAAGTGTTTCCGAAAACGTAAATGGCACATTGATGAAAAGAAGAGGGTTATGTACCGTCGTATAACCTTCATAACGTAATTTTTGAAGTGGCGATTAATCATTCATTATTCATTGGCATATCACAGTTTAGCTGTTCTTAAAGAAACTTAGAAATTCGGGGAATTAAGACTGAGAAAAAGAACAAAAAAGGGAATGATGAGTAGGAATTAAATAATTAATACGGTTACAGTAATACAATTTTTTAAAGAATGGGCTCTAGTTTTAGTTTTTTAATTCAATATATTCCCTTTGTAATAATGTGATTTTTTATCGGATACAGTGCTAAGTAAAATTATAAATGATACTAATCTTCTTACCCCAATCCTACTATAACACCTATCATTTTATTTTAACTGGCAGGAATTTAAATTGAAATACAAAGCCTTATACTATCTATGTGTTTTATGGGAAATGAGGTTCAAACTGGATACTACTGATGTGTTCTTAACAAGAACATTAGGAATAATTATCCCTAACAACTTGTAGGAGGGCAAATCGTGTACACAATATCTGCTACAGGAATTTCAGTCTAAAAAAGAGCTGTACAAAGATAAAATGAGAAACTGATTATGGATATTAATTTGTTCTGTTATTATATTTATCCCTCAAAACAATGTACGTGTGTTAGAACATACGTTAAGTATTTGTTATATTATGAATCATGTTACTAGTAATTAGAAACGTACGTTATTATCCGTGTTTCATTCCAACGATATCCTATAAAAGAGTCAAACAGTATACTGTGTTGTATGTTGTGTGGATGAAAAAATCGTGGTTACAAAATCTAACGAGAGCATTTTTGTATGGAGCAGGTCTCGGGGGAGCAGTAGGGAACATGCTTATCCAGTCCATACACTGAACGTTTTGTTACTTATGGAAGCTGAAAGGGGTTCCATGTTCGCCATTTCGGCCTGAATAGAAATGAAACACACCTAATATTTGGAACGTGACGACGGCATTTAAAACTCACTTTGCATATCCTGTTCCTGTATCGCATCAGCTAAAATGAGTTTGCTAAATATGTGCTTTCCAATAAACAAAGTGTACGTATCATAAGATATAATGTTTATCCGGTTTAATTCCTGCATGTTTTAAAACATAAAATATTTTACAACAAATATTTGTTACTAAATACGTCGTTTATTTATGCACAGTAAAACTTACTGATTCTTCCTCATACGGCATTGCATCTCGTTATTTAATTGAATTCGGGAACATCTGCTTAAATTTACATTCAATTACATTTAACACACAAAGAAAATCAAATTTATTATACAACCATTTTATATATATGTAGTTAAATCCATAATGAAATATTTATTTTGTTTCATTACATTAATAAAAAAGGATGCAGATATTTGATAAACTTCCTTTTTAAAATAAATCTGTATTTTTAAGTGAAAACTTAAAAAAAATATATAGGTTAATATTTTATTTATATGGTTAGCTTAATATTCATCTCAGGAAATTCTTCAGCAGTTTTAACTAGATTTTCTGTGTAATATTTTAAATTTTGAATGTGGCATTGCCAAAATTACATTGTACTATGCAGCTAAAGCGTTTAAAATCTTTAAAAACAAATATGGGCTAAATTGTTTTTAAATTTTGTTTTTTTGGTAAATTAAAATGTTTTTTTAACACAATCATTAAGTTGTGGCCATAAGTGTTCAAATTTTAATGGTCAGTTCATAAAACCATAACTGATTCTGAGGTAAAATCTAAATACTGATTTAAGTCCAATACAATAATATAGGGTATGTACAATATATTTGCATATATTTGAGTAAATATCGCATACTAATTTATATGAGCTTCTATGAGATGAGCAACGATATGAGAACATTCATGTTAAAAGAATAAGACATATGCTCGTCTTTTAAATAAGTGCTCCGCAAAGTTGAACATTTATAGAGTGCACTATGAGCCAGGATGCAGGTTTTCCTAAATTTCCCACCGTAATTATAAAGGTTATGATATCATAATATATATACAGGGTGTCCCGTAACTCTCTGGACAAATATATACGAGGTTCTTAGTCAATAGTCAACAATAAAAATAATGCTGAATAAAAGGCAGCTCTCAATGTGGGCCATGTCTTGTCTAAATCAGTCATTTATTATTCGATTTAAATAATTTAGGTATCATTAGGTGTTTGATAAAACCCTCGAAAACATGTTATTATTTAATTCTTGAGCAGAAATGCTAGTTTTTAATATATGTTACAATGTTAAAAAGTTTCAATGGCCACCATCTTGAAAATAATAAACATAATTTTAAGATTTTCTTTTCAGTAGCTGGCCTTGTTATCATAAACATTTAAGCCAAATTTGGTATAGTTAAATTTTAACTTTTAGAATATTAATTGTTTTATAAAAAACACATAAGGGCAGACAGATGGGACTCTAAGAGTCCCCAGGGTCGGAGATCCACGTTCATATGGTGAAATATGTTTGTCTTGGCCTGAGCAATAACATAGCACAACGTTGTACAGAGAGTTACGGCACACTCTGTACGAGTATATAGGTTATTGTACAGCGTTTTACAGATATTACAGTTTTTTAGACATATGCCATGGTGAATCTATTTTCCGTTGTTTTGCAGAATATAGTTCAATTAAATTGAGAGACACAGGCCTATAGAATTTGTATGTTAGTGTTTTAACTATGGGTTAACAGACAAAAACAAATGGTTGAAGGCGTTTTATTTTTTTGTGCCTTTCTGAAGAACAAAGATCATCTCTCACGGTTATCATGAAAGGTACATGAAAAGAAAGCTGTTTTTGCGATAAATTACCTGTAAATAGAATTTTTCTGGAATATACTAGCAGTAAGTAACAAAAGTCGTTGCATTATTTAAAGATAACTGGCGCTTCATCACGAACTTCTGTTTTGTAATGTTTAAAGTTGCGAAAAGTTTACCGCAATTTTTGCACGTAGTCGTTAAAATAAATATAACATTCTTTGCTGTGCGCTAGTGAAGCCTTTCATTAGTGGGGCCAGAAAACATTACACCGTCGTGACGGTTTGCACAGTGTCTCAAAAACGAACTGACTTGTAATCTTGGAATTGTGCACAAATCTTCATTTCTATACAGGAACAGTTAGATTGAGTATGGTGCAATTAACACCCTGGGGTTTCACCAAATTCAGCATTAGCGAATATTTGTACAAAGGCAACCATTAAGGATAACAGTAGAATAAATAGTTTTGCAAACAGACTCAGTATACTGGTCATATATTTTAACGAGTCACATATTAACACATGTGGCTTATTAATGCAGTAAAATAATTATAGTATAATTTTAATTAAATGTTAAAAGTCGGTAACAACAATCCATATTAAAACTCTTTCGTTGGAGGACTCTGCCTAATTCACCAGGAATTTTTTTTTATTTCTTCACTGCTGTACCTAATTTAATGAAAAGTGTGAATATTTATGTGACAAAATATATGGAGTAGGGTTTTATCCGTATAATTTAAATTTTGTATACAAACTAATTTAAATATACGAAAGAATGAGCTGATTGTGAAACGCCACTATGGAATTTGGTTTAGTATCGTTGAAGCGTATCACTCAGTAAACTGTCACAATTATTTTGGTTTGCTGAAGGAATATGTGTTGCTTTTCTATCTGATTGTCTGTCTGCATGTCTCATCTCGAGATTGAAATGAGCTATGGAAATCTTGCACGCAACTTCATCTTGTTACACAACACGTAATGTGGCGGTTCTCCTAACTTGTTGCTTGTAATATGGACCTAATAATATTCCCAATAACATGTACAATATTGCAATCTTAACTAATAAACTTTATAATTGAAAATTTTTTAAATTACAAAAACTTTATTGAAACGAAAAAAGAAGAGTAACCAAAAGGAAAAGTATTATTCTCGGGAAATGAACCTGCATGATGCCTGTGCGCAGATTTGAGTTGCTCATGCTTAAATAAATAAAGGACTTGAGTATTTAATATTTATAAATTTGGAATATAGTAAAAAAGGTAATAATTGTGTTAATGTAATTGCATGTATTAAAGCATAAATATTTTTAATTAGAATAAGTTTACAATGGGAATGTATAAGCAACAAGGATAAGCAGGATCGCCACACATTACAATGGGACTGTCATAGTGATATCAAATGATAATGTGAACTTCCTGTTCCGTTCTGTGATCTGGGTCGCCGTTCACAGATCAGATCGTCCGCCCGTCGACAGACCTGCCTCTGCATCCTTAACAGAAAATGACAACAACCACTGGTTAACTTTATTTTTTTATGTTTAAATTTCATTTTATAAAAAATCAAATTTGGAAACTATTTACTGATATTTAGAAAACTCAGCAAGAGCAAGAGAGTATGAGTTAATGTTTGAAAAAGACTTAGTTTAATTGCAGATCTAGAATAGCGTATGTTGAGTTCTTTCAAATTGATCAACTAAAATTTTGTACACGTGGATTAAAAGAAATTCTATAATTAGTTGCCTTATTGTAAAAATTTAAGTTTCTTGAAATAAAATGGTACTTGGAAATCTCTGACATTTAAAAAAATCAACTTTCAAATTGATTTCTGAACTGTGAACAGGTGATCAAGATCTGATTTTTAAGCTGTCCCTTCCTCCCACCACCCCTGGAAATGATAATTTATTCAAAAAGAGATTGGGCGTATGTATATGGGTAGTAAACCATTTTCATTTTTTCAACAGTAAGAGTATACGGTATATACAAAGTTCTTGAAGGGAAAAATGTACTTTTGTGTATTTTTTAGATGAGAGACATGCCTTGGAAAGACGTGTGCTACATAAAATCCGACCTTCCTCAAGTAAATATTAAATTCCATGTAAAAATTCAAATATATAGTTGAAGATATTCTGCAGATAGACAAATCTGCAACAGGAAAAGATAGGCTTCGCTAGACTGGATAAAATCCAAAATATTTATTTACATAGGTGTGAATATGAGGATAGTCGATGAGAATTCATTTATGAATGCAATTTCTATGAAACAAAATAGATAATCTCTTATTTTCCTGAAGGAAACTCATATGAAGGAACGGAATTAAAAGTAAATCCTTCCATTGTTATGATGATTATTTTATTTCAAAGTATTTAGTTCTTACAATGGCAGTTGGTATAAAAATTATAATACATGGTGTACTCATTAATTTCAAGTTAAAAAGCAATAAAACTAACAGGCGACGAGAATCTTTTATGATGAACAGCTGTATTAGAGCATTGGGTAATACGAATTTAAATCCGGAAAATTTATTAAGGAGCGAACAAGGCAGGTACTTTTAATAAAGAATTAGAAAATAAATAAATTTATTTAAATACACTCTGAATTAAAATAATATATTAAGGTGAACATTGCCTTGATTAAATTTAAATACCAAATTAGCCAGTTACATTTAGCACTTGATTATAATTCAAATAAAAGACAATTATGAACATTTAACAATTTTATTGTGGATTTATTTTGCACTAATACAATACATTACGTCCACCTATCATTTAAAGTGTTGTAAAATAGTGATAAAAAGCAAAAATATAATGCTCAAAAAATTGCTTGTATCTGTAAATATCTCTTTAGTACCTAATATGGTACATATTAATATGAGTACTGGACTACTAATATGTTGTATTAATTCCTAGTTGCAGAAACTGGGGCTTATAATGGTGATAACTAAAAAAAACCATTTTCATTATTTTCTCAGCAAAACAGTTAGTTACAGGGAGCAATCAAACTACAGGCTAATGGCGATTGGGTTTGACATGTAATTATCTACGATGTCAAGGCTAGTCACATTGTTGTAGTAAATAATCTTTTTAGTACCTAATGTGGTACACTTACAAATGTATGCTGGAATACTGATAAGTTGTAATTATCTCCTAGTTTCTGAATCTAGGACTTGTAACGTTGATGGCTTTATATAAACACTTTCATTATGTTCTCTGCAAACAGTTCGATACAGAAAGCAATCAAACTAGAGGGTAATAACGATTGAGTTTGACATGTGTTATTTATGTTGTCATAGCCACTCATATTGGCGTAGCTATGTATCTCTTAATGTTATTTCACGTTAAAATATGGTATTTATATAGAGAAATGCTGAAATACTGAATTTATGTAATATTCGTAATTAATATTTTGTAGTCTCTTATATTGCAGCAAAGAATCAATGTCACAAATACTATCTTTATGCCTTATCTTGGATTTTACCCTCGCAATCGCAATTATCTACTAGAATCTGTAGCCAGGAATTGTAACGTTGATGACTTGATATAAACATTTTCATTATGCTATCTGGAAACAGTTCGATACAGAAAAGCAATTAAACTAGAGGTCAATAACGATTGAGTTTGTCATGTGTTATTTACGTTGTACGTGATATTGGCGTAGCTGTGTATATGGAAATAGTCTCTTAAGTAAATAATGTGGCACTTACACAGAAGAATGCTGAAATACGGATTTATTGTAATTATCTCCTAGAGTCTAAATCCAGGACTTTTAAAGTTGATGACTTCAGAAAAACATTTTCATTATGTCCTCTGCAAACAGTTCGATCCAGAAAGCACTTAAACTAGAGGTTAATAACGATTGAGTTTACAGGTGTTATTTACGTTGTTATGGCCACTCATATTGGCGTAGCTACGTATGTATTTGTAAATAATATCTTAAGTAAATAATGTGGCACATATAGAGATTGTTGCTGAAATATTGATTTATTGTAATTATCTCCTACCTTCTGACCAAAGGACTTGTAAACTTGACGACTTTAGATAAACATTTTTATTATGTTCTCTGCAAATAGTTCGATACAGAAAGCATTCAAACTAGAGGGTATTAACGATTGAGTTTGACATGTGTTATTTACGTTGTAATTGGCCACTCATATTAGCGTAGCTATGTATCTGTAAATAGTCTCCTAAGTAAATAATGTGGCTCTTGAATTCTAAAATATTAATTAATCGCAATTATCTACTAGAATCTGTATCCAGGAATTGTAACGTTGATGACTTGAGATAAAACATTTTCATTATGCTATCTGGAAACAGTTCGATACAGAAAAGCAATTAAACTAGAGGTCAATAACGATTGAGTTTGTCATGTGTTATTTACGTTGTACGTGATATTGGCGTAGCTGTGTATATGGAAATAGTCTCTTAAGTAAATAATGTGGCACTTACACAGAAGAATGCTGAAATACGGATTTATTGTAATTATCTCCTAGAGTCTGAATCCAGGACTTTTAAAGTTGATGACTTCAGAAAAACATTTTCATTATGTCCTCTGCAAACAGTTCGATACAGAAAGCACTTAAACTAGAGGTTAATAACGATTGAGTTTGACATGTGTTATTTACGTTGTTATGGCCACTCATATTGGAGTAGCTATGTATTTGTAAATAATATCTTAAGTAAATAATGTGGCACATATAGAGATTGTTGCTGAAATATTGATTTATTGTAATTATCTCCTACCTTCTGACCAAAGGACTTGTAAACTTGACGACTTTAGATAAACATTTTTATTATGTTCTCTGCAAATAGTTCGATACAGAAAGCATTCAAACTAGAGGGTATTAACGATTGAGTTTGACATGTGTTATTTACGTTGTAATTGGCCATTCATATTAGCGTAGCTATGTATCTGTAAATAGTCTCCTAAGTAAATAATGTGGCTCTTGAATTCTAAAATATTAATTTAATCGCAATTATCTACTAGAATCTGTATCCAGGAATTGTAACGTTGATGACTTGAGATAAACATTTTTCATTATGTTCTCTGCAAACAGTTCGATACAGAAAAGCAATCAAACTAGAGGGTAATAACGATTGAGTTTGACATGTGTTATTTATGTTGTCATAGCCACTCATATTGGCGTAGCTATGTATCTGTAAATAGTCTCTTAAGTAAATAATGTGGCACATATTATATAGATGAATGCTGAAATATTGATTTATTGTAATTATCACATAGCATCTGAATCCAGGACTTGTAACGTTGATGACTTTAAATAAACATTTTCATTATGTTCTCTCCAAACAGTTTCTTTACAGAAAGCAATCAAACTAGAGGGTAATAACGATTGAGTTTGACATATGTTATTTACGTCGTCGTGGCTACTCCGTAGTTTATTAGTTAGTTATTAGTTATTCGTCATGGCACATTTAGACATACAAAACAGAGTTGTTTCTAAGATCTAGAGACTGGGCAGCGTCAACAGTTGCAAATTTTTGAAGGCTTCCTTGCACGTCTCTCTAAATTTCAACTTAGCGATAATGCGGATCGCTTGTTTTTGCAGGTTGAACACTTTCAGGAATTGATTGTTTGCACAAGCTCCCCACAACACCAGCCCGTAAGTGAGGTGGGGGTAAATCAAGCCATAATACGCCATCATCAGAACTTGAGTCGGGCAGTATTTGGCTAGAGACCTCAAAACATAAATGCCTGAGGCCAATTTGGAGCAAACGTGGTCGATGTGATCGTTCCAAGTCAACCCTCGATCTAGGTATATTCCCAAGAATTTCGAACAATATACTTCTTCCAGCATAATGTCAGCCAACATAACAGCTGGCTTATCATGACTATCTACTGGTCGTAAAGCAAAATTTATAAAATTGGATTTTGCAGAATTTGTTTTAAGATTGAGGCTGTTAAAATTTTGGACACTGTTGTTAATTTAAAAAAAAACTATGCTGTTCCAAAGTCAATTTTGATTTGCTAGTGAAACAGAGAGTCGTGTCATCAGCATACTGCACTAGTCTTCCGTGCAGAAGTGATGAACCTACATCATTGACATAGATCAGGAAGAGAATTGGACTGAGAATTGAGCCCTGTGGGACACCATAACTCAGGTGAATTGGTTCAGATAATTTATTTGAGATCTGGACAATTTGAGTTCTATGGCTTAGAAATGATCTGAGCCACTGGAGAGGCACGCCTCGGATGCCATGAGATTCAAGTTTATCAAGCTTTGTAACATGGTCAACAGAGTCGAATGCTTTCGATAAGTCCAGTAACACACTCAATGTGTGATCCCGACGTTCTAGTCCCTCTACAACCATGTCGACAAGATTTGCAACTGCGTCTATTGTCGACTTGCCCTTCCTGAAGCCAAACTGGTCTTCCGATAGCTGGCTGTGTTTATTCAAAAATTGAAGCATTCGTGTCAAGAAAAGGTTTTCGAATATTTTGCTCATAACTGGCAAACTTGAGACAGGCCGGTAATTTGTTTATTTACGTTATAATATGGTATTTATATAGATAAATGCTGAAATACTGAAATTATTTAATTTTCGTAATTAATATTTAATAGTCTCTTATATTGCAGCAAAGAATCAATGTCACAAATACTATCTTTATGCTTTATCTTGGATTTTACCCTCTTCCTCAAAAAAAAAACTATATTCTTTAGAATACTAAAATAATACATTCTTTAGGATTTAAATAGTTTTTTTCCGGCTGAACTTGCATGAACCTAAATATCAATATCGATCGTTTTTTTAATCACAGGATTTCAAAAACATTCTAAAAACACATTTTTGTCTAGAGCCATTAATAATAAAGTTTTTAGCATGATTTTAGAACTTCCAATTCGGTTTCAAATTCGTTTAAATTGAGTAAAAAACATTACTTACATCTTGCCATCATAAGGACCGTTACAATAGGCTGGACGAATATAGAAGCCACCTGAATCTGATAATATTTTAATAGCAAAAGTCTGCAGTAAAATATTCAAAGTAAGGCTTATCCTAAGAATTTATTTTGTATGAAAAAAGTAAGTATTGTGCAGACATGATGTAGTAGTGAAACAAAGTAAAGCAAATAATAGCCTCCTATGTATTCCCTTTGGGACTGAATTTTTAATAGTTTTTTTGGGATAAACCGGAGATACAAAATCATATGACATTCAGTATACTAATTTCAATGTAGATAAAAAGCCAGGATTTGTAATGGATTGTCAAATATTACAAATATAAAAGTTTTTTTTCAAATTTAATGAAACATTGTCACGGTATGGAATGAATTATTGATCTTATACATTAGGGTTTTAATTGCCTATAGTACGAACTAAAACCCGAAATAAAATGAAAATTGTTGATAAAACATTACCCTTAGAGAACTTTAACATTCCCAATTTCTATTTAAACGCTGGAACACTTTTTCAGTAAACTAAATGACAGTATTGAGACAGCTGCAGTTCCAGTCAAATACTCGTTCGTGACCTCTTTGTGCTGCTTCGCTAGTCAGGCCCCTTTCAGTTGATATCGACAGAACATTGTACGTTTCTGTCCGCTGGTTTTTCTCCGCCATGAATCGGAATATTAGTAAATATATTAAATATATTTTTTTTATATTTCAGTAGTTCGCGCGTCACTAATGTTGGCATATCTCTCTAATTTAATATTCTATCTATTGTAATCGAGATGAAGAGGAGAATACCTCACCAGGTTCAGTATTGAATTGAGAAAAGATATCCTAATAATGGGAGTATCAACTAAAAATTTTCCCCTGCTCACGGATCTCAATGCTCCAGGCCAGCGCGCTTCTCCGCCCTCCCTATCCGCGCTTCTATGCCGCTCTCTCGCTCCCTCTAATAATTCTCTTAACACACGTTAACACACTGTCACTAATAGGGTGATATTGATGAATTTCGTTCTAGTTTTTAACTTCTATATTGAGGAGCTGTCTGTTCGATATAAAGGAATAGAGGTGCTAAATTTCAACGAGATCGGAAGACGCTGGTTTACCCAACACGGTATGCACTTGCGACTGCCTGGCAAGCGGCTGCTGGCTGAGCTTCTGTTGGGGTGTCTTGATCGTTTCGGTCAGTCGACAACCATCCGGCCCCTAACCTCGCCTGCTCATGCTGCCTCTTCTTGTGCGACCTCTTCCACTCCGTTGTCTTCACTGCCTGTTCAAGATCGCCAACAAATGAGCTCGGAGGCATTATCAACAAGGGCAGTGCAGCCTGTGGAGCCTTCGGTCAAATTTTATTCTGTTTTTTTAGGGGCCCCACGCCTAGCCGACGAACAAAATTGACTGACGTTACCCAACAAATACAAACGAGTTCAAAATATCTCAATCAGACTCAAATCCGACTGCTTCACCATAATGCCCAATATGCCACTAACAAGCTTAACGAAATTCAACTGATGTGTGCAGAAATGAAAACAGATGTACTTGTATTAACTGAGAACGGTTTTTAATGACAAGAACATCGACCTATGCAAAATTCCAAATTTCACATTGGCTAATTCATTGCCGACAACTTTCCAAAGGAGGAGGAGTCACCATTTTTGTTAGAAAAAATTATACTTTTTCTCCATTTTCACCCATAAAAACTAGCGAAAAAGATTTTGAAGCAGTTGGGATAAAATTAAATTCAAACAGATCAAAATTAACCGTCATCGGAATCTATAGGTCTCCCAATGGCAATGAGGAAAATTTTTTTACACATTTTGAAGCCCTACTGATGGATTTGACTAGCCATCATCAGGATTATGTCCTAATGGGTGACTTCAACATTAATGCAATGGACACTAATCATCCTTCCACCAAACGATTTGTCGACTTGTTAAGGTCATTTGACCTAGAATTGTTAGTCAAAACGCCAACGCGTATGACACATTCAACACAGTCG
The DNA here is from genome assembly GCF_021130785.1 of Homalodisca vitripennis. Classification (NCBI taxonomy): domain Eukaryota; kingdom Metazoa; phylum Arthropoda; class Insecta; order Hemiptera; family Cicadellidae; genus Homalodisca; species Homalodisca vitripennis. Next base: position 15,701,774 of record NC_060208.1, read on the forward strand.
ACAATTGACAACATCATCTCCAATCTATCAAGTGTCGCAGTGTCCGTGGTCAATACAGCTATCTCGGACCACTATGGCCAAGAGGCCATAATTAGTGGAGTAAAAATCGAGAGGGAGCTAAAAATCACGAAAACAATAAGAGACTTAAGGCCAGGAAACATCGCTCTTCTCAACACTTCCCTTTCTAAAGAAAATTGGAAACACCAAGATTCAACTCATTCAGTAGATGAGCGTTTTAAAAGGTTTACTGATACACTCAACTTTCATCTTGACATGTACTGTCCACTCAAAACCATAAAAGTTTGTCCCAAAAGGGTAAACAACAAATGGATAACTAAAGGAATTTTGGTTTCTAGAGAAAAACTAAAGATTTTCTCAGAAATCCAAAAAACGTCCCAAAATGAAGAATTCAAGCGGGTTTTTTTTTTTCGAAATTACAAACGAATTTATAGAAAAGTTATCCAAGCTGCAAAGGCTTATGATGTTTCCAAATCAATTATATCTTCAAAAAATATTTCTAAAACTGCATGGGACATCATCAGCAATAAAAACAAATCATGTAACAAACAAATCAAATTAAAAAGTGGTGATAGACTTGTGGAGGACGCGGTGAAGGTTGCAAATAGGTTTAACAGATTCTTCGGATCTGTGGCTTGTGAGCAAGGCCCTTGCCCATCACCCCCACAAGGAATCACAACACGTAGTCTGTCCAGTAGCCTCCCTGGCACTGGCACCTGTCGTTGAGGAAGAGCTTGAAAAAATAATTCAGCAGCTCCCAGCCAAAAAAAACAAATGATTTAAATTCAATGTCAACGTGGCTCATAAAAAAATGTTCAAAGCATATTGTGAGACCATTAACCCAATTAGTAAATTTCTTTTTTGAACAAGGAGTTTTTCCCTCACTCCTGAAAACCGCTAAAGTAACCCCTATTTTCAAGAAAGACGATCCCCAAAATTACCGGCCTGTCTCAAGTTTGCCAGTTATGAGCAAAATATTCGAAAACCTTTTCTTGACACGAATGCTTCAATTTTTGAATAAACACAGCCAGCTATCGGAAGACCAGTTTGGCTTCAGGAAGGGCAAGTCGACAATAGACGCAGTTGCAAATCTTGTCGACATGGTTGTAGAGGGACTAGAACGTCGGGATCACACATTGAGTGTGTTACTGGACTTATCGAAAGCATTCGACTCTGTTGACCATGTTACAAAGCTTGATAAACTTGAATCTCATGGCATCCGAGGCGTGCCTCTCCAGTGGCTCAGATCATTTCTAAGCCATAGAACTCAAATTGTCCAGATCTCAAATAAATTATCTGAACCAATTCACCTGAGTTATGGTGTCCCACAGGGCTCAATTCTCAGTCCAATTCTCTTCCTGATCTATGTCAATGATGTAGGTTCATCACTTCTGCACGGAAGACTAGTGCAGTATGCTGATGACACGACTCTCTGTTTCACTAGCAAATCAAAATTGACTTTGGAACAGCATAGTTTTTTTTAAATTAACAACAGTGTCCAAAATTTTAACAGCCTCAATCTTAAAACAAATTCTGCAAAATCCAATTTTATAAATTTTGCTTTACGACCAGTAGATAGTCATGATAAGCCAGCTGTTATGTTGGCTGACATTATGCTGGAAGAAGTATATTGTTCGAAATTCTTGGGAATATACCTAGATCGAGGGTTGACTTGGAACGATCACATCGACCACGTTTGCTCCAAATTGGCCTCAGGCATTTATGTTTTGAGGTCTCTAGCCAAATACTGCCCGACTCAAGTTCTGATGATGGCGTATTATGGCTTGATTTACCCCCACCTCACTTACGGGCTGGTGTTGTGGGGAGCTTGTGCAAACAATCAATTCCTGAAAGTGTTCAACCTGCAAAAACAAGCGATCCGCATTATCGCTAAGTTGAAATTTAGAGAGACGTGCAAGGAAGCCTTCAAAAATTTGCAACTGTTGACGCTGCCCAGTCTCTACATCTTAGAAACAACTCTGTTTTGTATGTCTAAATGTGCCATGACGAATGGCCGAGACATACATATGTATGAGACTAGAGGCAGAGATAACTACCGAACTGGTAGACACAGAACGGTGGTTTATGAACGCTTGCCTTCACAGGCAGGTGTTCAATTCGTCAATAAGTTACCAGATTCAATTAAAAACACTTCAACACTCAAAGTGTTAAAACTCGTTTGAAACGCTTTTTAGTGTCAAAACAATTTTATAATGTTGACGAGTTTTTTGCTTATGATTGGGAGACCACCAATTAAAAAGACTGACAAAATTCTTCGCTGGAAGTGGGAATAGTTGGTAAATGAATGGATGTAGGTACGTTTGCAAAATTGTATGTTTGAATGAGATTTCCTGTGGTGTGTTTGACAAAAATTTTAGCCAGTAAAAAATAAAAAATATGACATTTGCCATGCGTTGTATAATGTTCCGGCAATAAAAAACTGATTTGATTTAATTCTCTGCATATTTATATAATTTATATTTATAGGCTAAAGCCTGTTTCTAGTGGCAGACCGGTCGAAATGGCTGGCTATAGCCAGTTAGTGTAAACTGAAGTCATATTCTTGTGGGTGTTTGTTATAAACCTCCAAATATCAGGTTACATTGCCGACTTTGAGCATACATTTATCGACCTTATGGCTCATCATGTCTTTATCATAGGAAACCTGAAATCCAACTTATTTAAACCTGCAACTTACGACTAAACATACTTGACAGCAATGTCGCAATCTTGTAATCTTATTTTGCCTTAGGAACGCAGCAGCAAATCAGAAATGCCAAAGTTTGGTTTTACCATAGAGCTCTGTCTCAGCGGCGGTCCTTGAGGTCGCTATGGAACTAGGTTAAGAACCTAGGTATTGGAATAATAAAATGCCTATAACTCTGTTTCCTTTGACCTCAATGAAATCAATGACTATTTTTAAAATTTTACCAATCTTGAGCTCGCGATTATATCGCAGAGCTGAGGGCTGCTCCTCGGACACGGCCGGTTGCCGGTTGTCGTTTGCACCTCTGACTGAGGCTGACGTCCTTGGCGCGTTTTCGAGGATGACTAGCAAAGCGGTCGGTAGTGATAATATACCTCTTCACTTTTTGAAGGATAGTTACCAATCACACTGCCTTGCTATAGACGTTATTTTTAATTGTTATTTGGATTCGTGTCCTGGTTCACCCATTTAAGAAAACCTCTAACCCTCAAACTCCCTATGAACTCCCGTGATTCTTGAAATGTCTCGAAAGAGTAGTCCACGAACAGTTTTCATCTTATCTTAATAACTATAATATTATGTCAAATTTCCAATCGGGATTCAAATCTAATAACAGTACCACTACAGGCTATTGAAGATTACTGATGACATCCGATTGGCAACGGACAAGAGACTAGTGACCATTCTAATATTATCCAAGACCTTCCATTACGTATATCACTCCCCCTACTTATCAGATTAAAGAAGTATGGTTTCTCCGATGGCTGTTGTGACGGCCCATTAAGAAAGCCCCTGACCATTTGACACTGTGAGGTCAATATTATTATTGACCAGTGAAGTACTACAGTATTTATATTGTAGTATTACCAACCAACGATTCTTCATTGTTCCTAACAGTAAAATGTAAGTACTATTACTTACAAAATATCTACCGTCACCTAAATTATTAAAAGGAAATAAGGAACAGTGATTATTATATATTTATTTAGTAAGATATAAGTCCAAGTAATAGTTGCTCGGAATATTCTAGTTGATCTCAACTGAGTTGTTAAGCGGAAGTAGCCCGATACCCGTGGCAGCTTTAGCTGCAGCTGGCTGAGGAATTTGCTGATTCTGCTGACTCCAGCCTGTGTCTGGCCAAGTTGTGTCGTTTCTAGACTCTGTTACGCCCAAGTAAATCGTTTGGGAGCAGCACCGTACGGAGTCTAGTCCGCCATTTTAACAAAAATTTGTAGCGAAAAAGTACGTGCGTGGGGTGAGTTGATCGCCGGTACTCGCACGTAACGCGTCGCTCCGTGTTTGCCCTTCCCTCTAAAATCTTAAATTCGTAACCTACTGTTTCGCTGATGAGTGATTAATATATTTTAAAATTACAGTTTAGGGAATGTGAATAGTATTGTAATAATTATTAATGTGAAAGGTTAAATTAAAATCAGATTTTTGCGGCCAACAGTTTTCTGATTATCTAATTCCCAAGTCCCGTCTCGTCCGTTACAAGTGGTGTCAGGTGTGGGGTGCGGTTCAAAAGTCCGTGATTGAATTGTTTCCACGTTTCTGCGAGTCCTACCGAGCTGAGAAACCCTGTGGAGATGGGACTGCGGATCATCAGCGATTCCAGTAAGTAAAAATAATCTATTACGCTTAACCTAAGCTAGCAATAATAATCAGCTAGCAGATTAATTAATAGTTCTTCTATTCAAAATTTATTTTGTATATTTTTAGAGGAAGGGCACAGATATTAATCAATTAGTTGAAATTTGAAAATAATCTGGTAATATATTATCGATTTAAATTAAAGCATATTTGGAAGACGTATTTAAATTTAATAGTGATGCATTGATCTAGGCATCAGTTCAGGCTATCATAAAGGCAGTGAAGCCTAACAGTCCACGTTAACTGCTACTTATTCTTAGTTAACAGTATTCTAATTATAACTTAACCTGTTTAACATACAATAGAAGCTTTTAAACTAACCTAGTATTAGTATAAACTAATATTAGAATAACCATACCTAGTGTGTTAAAGTGCGTTGGAAGCCGTCTGGGCGTCATTGAAAATGGCTGATAATTAATTATAATTGATTGATTGAATTTAATGTCAAATTAAAATAAATAGAATAATAATAACTTGAGACATCGACTCTGAAAAATATAGAGTCGCATTGTGGCTAATTTTCCATGTCAGGTCAAAAGACGCCAGCGCATTTGACATACTATAAAAATTAACTAATTATTGATTATTTATTATTATTATTGATTGATAGTATGAACTTACAACATAAGTAGTAGAATCAAAGCAAAATTAGAATTGAACGGTTACCGATTCAATAAGTGATAACTAGCTATTCTATGATAATTTCGGGATTTAATTCGATATTTTGAGCTAAGGACTTAGTCGAAATTTTTGGACTTTACTGATTACGGTAGGGTGCCTATGGCGGTGTGAGGAATAGCTTAGTGACTAATTCAATATTAAAACTTGTTATTGACTAAAAAGTTTATTCATAAATCAGGAACTAAATTTATCGACTTTTAAATTAAAAATATTAAACGCTACGTGGACTTAGGCGTATAACTGTGATGATTAGTTAGACATTTGAAGAGATATTGCGTGAGGGTATGATTTAATGACGAGTAATTAAAAAAAAATTAATTGATTAATTGAACGTGACAATTTTTGAAATTATTTGAAGAGTTGAGTTAGTGTATGGAATTTTCATTTCCCCTTTGGAATTTAGTATTGGCATACACTATGAACGCGTATCTCTTGAAAAAGGAAGAGAATCAATATGAATTGAAAATCCGAGGACAGCCTACTTCCGGTACGGCTGAGGATTTAAGAAAACGGCTGACGAAGTGTGTTAAGGCAGGTACGCCTATTGATCAGGCTGTCTTAGCTTCCTTAAATGTAGATGAGGAACTGGAGGCCTGTGAAGATAAATATAAGTCATTGGCTGCCTCCGCGAATGAATATGAGGGGGACTATACAGACACTGAAGGTCAGCGTCTTCAAGCCAGGATGTGGCATAACTATTTAAGGGCGGGACGTATACCAATAGGCGCATTGGGTGACAAAAGTATCGCAAAACGTCATGAGGTGTTAATGGATAAGACCAAAGAACTGTGTGACGCGGCCGAAGCCAAGAAAGACGCGGCAAACGCCGAAGCTGAAAATTCAGCAGCCGAGCAGACCCCGCGGCCCAAAAATGCGGATGTGCACTCGCCTCCAGAGGCAACAAGCCACATCACTGTCGGTGCACTTGCTCGACAAATAGATTCAACCATCGCGATCACACCGCAACAAAATTTTAACTTAACGTCATCCGCACATAGTAGAGGAGTGCCTGTGTATAAATGGGGCTTACAATTTGACGGCCAATCACAGAGCGTAGGGGCGTTTCTGCAGAGAGCAGAAGAACTGCGCAGAGCTCGAGGGGTCACCACAACCGAACTGTTTGATTCGGCAGTGGATTTGTTCACGGGACCTGCCCTAACGTGGTATCGATCCACGATAGGCCGTCTCAAGAACTGGGAACAGCTGTGTAGGGATATGGAACTGGTCTTCCAACATCCTGACCATGACATATACCTACAGCAAGAGATATTCAATCGAGTTCAAGCCGAAACGGAAACCCATTGACTTATTTATCGCTGCGATGGAGGGGTTGTACAGTCGCCTGTCAACACCCGTAGTGGAAGAAGTAAAGCTTAGGCAAATATTGCATAACTTACATCCCCAGCTGCAAGACCGGCTTGCTCTTTTTGATGTTACCTCTCTTGAACAACTGAGAGTGATGGGTAGAAAGGCAGAAGCGGGACGCTTGAGGTCCGTCACCACGCGTGCGGTAACATCTAACGTGGGTGTACTCGAGCCAGACTTAGCATATCCTCCTCCTCCTCGCGGGCCGACTCGGGGCAATGCCCGTCCCACGCCTGAACGCAAGGTGTTCCAGGCAGCCAATACCTCAGATATTACATGTTTTAATTGCCATATGAAAGGCCACATCTCTCGGGACTGCAGGAATAAAAGAGAGGAGCGCTCTAGTCGAATAACGTGCTGGCGTTGCAACAAGGCAGGCCACATACAGAAAGATTGTAGAGTTCGACTAGACTCTAAAAGACCTCATTCGGGAAACGGGAGCGGGGTAAGTGGATCCACCGACACGAAGCCCCGGAATTAAAGGAAGCTGTTTCGCAGCTACCTACTAAGGTGAACCTAAATATGTGTACGACTCGTAAGAACTGCACTATTGAGAAGCAGGTCAGGACTGTCCCCGAGATTCGAGATGTGGTAGATGAACTTGTAGCCATCGGTAAGATAGAAGATGCAGAGGGAAAGGTCCTAATTGACACTGGAGCGCAGGTTTCCCTCGTAAAAAGAGGAGCCTCATCCGCTGAGCTCACCAAACCAGACGTAATTTTGAAAGGTATTTCTGGTAGGACATTGAAAACTTACGGGCGACAAGAGTTGACTTTAAAAATGAAACCGGGCGTTGAAGTGGTAGGAAATTTTGTAGTTGGGAACCTCCCTAAGGGATACCTAGCCGTACTTGGTTGCGATATTTTGGGCAAAGGAAACGGAGAAATAAATGTTTGAACATGGTCTACTTCGGTTGTATGGTGGAGACATTTGGTTAAATCGGATAAAGAAAGGGGAGGCCGTGCCGGATCCTAACCGTCCCTCAGCTAGCTGTGCACCTCCAAAACAGCAACGCTATGTGTACTGCTGTAGCGATGTGAAAATTCCGCCCCGGTGTGAAAAGATTATCCAAGTGAAGACTAACCGATGTGCCACCGGTTCCGACGACTTAGAGGGGAAGGACGTGGTGATTGAACCCCCTGACTTTATCATGCACGGTGTTTATCTTGCTCGAACCCTGACAAAGGTAAAAGGAAACCGCTGTTGGGTCAAGACCGTAAACGCAAGTGCTGAGGAGTTAACTCTACCCAAGAACTTGAAGTTAGGAACGCTCGACAGAGATTTCAACCCAGTGGAGGGAGGAAATCCTGTGCGACAAAAACTACTAGTTTTAGCAGACAGTCATGGTCGTGGACTCCAGAAAATACTATCCGAAAGACTACCTAGAAATTTTGATGTAGAAGTCTTTTTCATGCCCAATGGAAAACTAAAACAAGTAACCTCGAAATTTGGTAGTACTATTGATACATTGACCGAGAACGACACGGTGATCTTGATAGGGGGAACAAACGATGTTGACAAGTGTGCGCCTTACCCGTTAACCCTGAAACAAGCATTTGAAAATTTTCCGGTGAAGTGGAAAGCGAGAGTAACTGTTCTGTCGATATTTTGACCGCTATGATCAAGACCTCAAATCCGAACTTGGAGATGCCAACGGAATTCTTAAATCCATCATTCAAAATTTAGCTAAAAATAGAGATAAAATTCAACAGGGTAGGATTGAATTTCTAGACCTCAAAGGAAAATTGAGCCATAAACATGTACACAAAGCACGGGTTGCATCTGAACCAACAGGGTAAAGTGAAATTGGCCACTGTTGTGCGCGACATAGCACTTCATAGCTACAAAAGGCCACAGGCAAGAGTAGGCATGGTGAGTCGTTCTGACGAGTCCGACTTAGAGGCGTGCTTGGACGAGAAGCTTTGGCATCTGCCAAGTCACGAGCGAGACCTTGTGAAGTCCACTCTCATGGGATTCAAAAATGTTCTTGCTCACAGTGAAGACCAACCTCTGGGTTGTACTTCGGCAGTGACACATGTCATACGAACCGGGAATGCAGCCCCTATTTACAAAAAAGCGTATCGCGTACCATACCATCAGAAGGCCACACTTGACGAATTAGTTAAAGATCAACTAAACAAAGGTATCATTGTTCCTAGTCAGAGCGAGTGGGCATCGCCTGTAGTACTTGTGCCTAAGAAATCTCCCGACGGTACCCCTAAATTAAGGTTTTGTGTCGACTACAGAGGACTTAATGCGGTGACCACCCCTGACGTGTACCCCCTCCCGAACATCACAGAAACACTTGACTCACTTGGCGGGTGCCAGATGTTCACGACGTTAGATCTCCGGTCTGGGTATCACCAGATTCGAGTTGACGAAGATAGCCGACCAAAAACAGCATTCAATGTTCCCGGCGGACATTATGAGTATCAGCGTATGCCATTTGGACTAAACACGGCTCCGGCCACTTTCCAAAGACTAATGGACTCAGTGTTAATGGGCTTGAAAGGTGAGAAATGCCTTGTCTACTTGGATGACATAATTTTGTTTTCCAGGGACTTGCCTTCACACCTGGAAGCCCTTCGTGAAGTGCTATCGAAATTACAAAATGTGAACCTGACAGTACAACTTAGTAAATGTAATTTTGTGGTCAATGAAGTCAGCTATCTTGGTCATGTAATCACTAAGAAAGGTGTTGAACCAGATCCTGGAAAGGTATCGGCTGTAAGGGACTTCCCTGTGCCCACTACGGTGAAGGACGTGCGCTCTTTCCTAGGTTTGGCTGGCTATTATCGGCGTTTCATTGACGGTTTTGCCACCATTGGACGTCCACTATTCGAGTTGACCAAACAGGATAGCGAATTTGTGTGGACACCAGAATGTCAGGAGGCTTTTGATCTCTTAAAGACAAAACTAATATCTGCCCCTGTGTTGATATACCCTGACTTTACCAAGCCGTTCATATTAGCGACAGACGCGAGTACTGTTGCCTTAGGAGCAGTCCTCTCACAGGAGATAGATGGCCGGGAACACCCCGTAGCGTACTGTTCTAGAACATTATTCCCAGCCGAGAAGAACTACTCGACAACCGAGCGCGAATTACTTAGTCTAGTCTGGAGTACAAAATATTTCAGATGCTACTTGTTGGGGCGTCCTTTCAAAGTAATCACCGATCACTCCGCTCTAAAGTGGATGATGTCGCTGAAGGACCCTAGCAGTAGGCTGATGAGATGGTCGTTGCGACTAGCTGAGTTTGATTTCACGGGTATTAGAACATAAAGCCGGAAAAAAACACACTAACGCGGATGGGCTAAGTCGCGCAGTGCGAGCGGTTAAACAGGAAGTGCTCCCTGTCGTTGACCTTGAGTTAATTAGAACACGTCAACGCGAAGATCCCGTAGTTCAGGGTCTGAGACAAACCAAGAACTTCCGGATGAGCCCGGAGAAGGTCCTGTACCGTTTGAGCTCGGGTGAAAAGAAAATTGTAGTACCAACTTCCTTAGTCCAGGAGATAATTAGGATCAATCATGATTTGCCCACAGCTGGACACGCCGCAGTGGCAAAAACACTAGACCGGGTGAAACAGAAGTTCTGGTGGAGAGGTATGGAAAGAGACGTTATGAATTACGTCAGGACATGTCGTAGCTGTAACCAACGAACGAATTACGGTAAAGCGAAAGCGCCCCTGGGTGACGTCTTCAACGAACCCCAGGAGCCCTTCGAAGTGATAGCGGCAGATATAGTTGGTCCTCTGCCCATTAGCGAATCCCGCAACGTTTATATTCTCAGTGTTATGGATCACTTTTCCAGATACTGTGAGTTTGTTCCACTGCCAGATCAGACCACCGAAAGTGTTGCTCGAGCACTAGTGCAGAGGGTGATAACCAAGTTTGGCGTGCCAAAGGCCTTAGTTACCGATCAAGGAGCTAACTTTACATCCGGCTTAATTAAAGACTTATGCAAATTTCTGCACGTTCGAAAAAATCCAAACTACTGGTTTTCATCCTCAGAGTAATGGCAGACTGGAGCGGGTCCATTCCACTGTGATGAGAATGTTGAGTCATTTTGTTAACCGGAACCAGACCAATTGGGATGAATACTTGCCTTATGTCACCATGGCCTATAACTCCCAATCTCATGAGAGTACTGGGTATTCTCCGTATGAGTTAATCTTTGGTCGGAAAATGGAGGTTCCTATGGAAGCGGATCTGAAGATTACGGATGAGACAGATATATATGACAATCATATCGAAGCACTCCGGGAGAAACTACAGGAAGCTTACAAGGAAACTGCAGTGCTTAAAGCCAGAGCCCGAGGCCGTAATGAAAGTCAGTATGATAAGAAAGCTAAATCAACCGAATTCCGCGAAGGGCAGTTTGTATTATTGCATGTACCCAGTATAGGACGGCATCGTGTAAAGAAATTATCAAAACTATGGAAAGGACCATATCCCATAGTTAGAGTGGTATCACCTCTAAATGTTGTTCTTCGAATACGAAAGCGAGAGGTCGTCGTGCACGTGAACCGTATCAAACCTTATAAGGAACGTCCGCGTCCTTCGACCGCGCAGAAAGAAAAGCAAAACGAGAATAGTTCCAGTGATGAAGAGGTAGATGATAGTGGTCTGCAGAACTTAAACGGAGATGTAAAGGGTGACGATGAAACCCAAGCCCCGGTAGCAGTAGCCGGGCCTGCAAGTATCGGACGCCCAAAACGGAGTAAGAAAGAACCCGCGAGATGGGGTGACTTTGTTAGACTTTTGAAGAGCTTTGGAATAGTTGGGGAGTAGTGCTCGCTACATAGCCTGGGAAAAGGTGGATATCGAATTTGATCGTGTCACATGAAATCATAGATGTTCTGTTGTAGGCCTTTTAGGCGTTTTGTTGATCCTGGAAGGTGTCCTCTGCTTCCACCAGGGTGTCATATTCGAGAAAGAAGGGGACGTTTTACTTACAGACAGCTACTGGACTGTGGTGCTCCAGTACAACCTGACAGGAGTGGAAGAGGAAAACAGAAATCTAAGTATAATCTTGGTAAAGGTAAGAGGTCAGTATGATGAGTTTTTCCAAAATCTTCTCTCGCAAAACAACAGCTTACATACCATAGTGCATGACCTTGAAACCAGTTTCAGATACGAATATTATGGACTACAAAAGATGGTGACCGACTACGTTGGCAAAACGAGTGACTTGGTCACTCTGCTGCCGCGTACCCAAAAGAAGCGCGGTCTGTTTGATGCCGGTGGTCATGTACTAAAATTCTTGTTTGGAACTGTAATCGATAGCGATTTGGAAGTTATTAATAGTAAGATAGATGAGGCCAATATAAGGAATGACGAAATGTATCACGACACGACAGATCAATTAACTGTCTTAGATAACATGCACTCAGAAATTTTAAACCATTCGAGGGTAATAAATAAAATGATTTACATCTTGAAAGCGTATCACCAAGTGATGCATGACAACATGGCTCAAAACTCCAGAACAGAATCCGTTTTCTCAAGTTTGTTTAATACTCTTTTCCAATACTTAAAATTAAGTTGTGCCTTGTCAGAAATTAAAGATGCCATTAACCTTGCTGTACAAAGAATGAATCAACTTCACCAAGCTGTAGAGGACTTGGCTGCAAATAGGATGACTAGCAACCTATTACCCCCTCATCAGTTCCTAGAGGTCCTGAAATCTGTAAAACAGGTTATACCACCACCTGCAAAATTATTCTTAGACGTTAAGTTAGAAAACCTCCATAGCTTCTATAAATTTGCAATAATCAAATCGTATGCTACGGAAACACAGCTTAGAGTACTCATTAAGCTCCCATTGAAAAATGATAACCAAGTGTATGAAGTTTTCAATGTAATAACTTATCCTGTTTTTGACCCTTCTCTGAAAAGATGGGTGAAGTGGGAAGTAGACGACCAAAAATTAATAGTTAGCAAGGACAGACAAACCTATACCGTTTATTCATCTGACCATTACCGAAGTGAGTGTAGTTTCGGCCCTTTAACAGTGTGTCCTCTGTCGGAAGTATTATTTAATGTACACCAACGACCAAATTGTCCAATTGAACTTTTGCTGAAAGAGAAAATTACGTTGTGCACTAGAAAGTTGATATCCGGCCTGAAATCCCCAGTCCTAATTAGAACTCCAACCCGATGGATCTATACTACCTCGGGTGAAGCCAAAGTAGTATTGAATTGCTTTAGACGGGATGCTGGTCTAAACGTTAGTACAACCATTCTGAAAGGGGTGGGTGAAATTCCGAATCGGGATCGATGTGACCTGATTGCAGACGGGTACAGGATGCCTGCCCGATTCTTCGGCAGCTCCTGGCACTCGAGCGATTTTGGAAAGATAACTTTTCCTGAAATAGATGGGATATATAGTAAAGAAGAAACCGAACTGTTTGAATCAGGACGTGAATGATACTTTGAAGGTCCTCCAAGCATTGGATGACCAACTTGGCACTCTAAGCGTAAAGGAGTATTCTTTAGAGAGTACTTTCCAGCACCTCAGAGTCAATCGTTTTAAGCATCGTATAGTTAAGCAGGTCATATTGAGTGGATCTACGATTACTGTGTTATTAATTGTTGTTTTTATCTGTTTGAGATATCGAGTACGAGTTGCCAATCTGCTCCGTGCCAGCCTGAGAGGTAGCCGACGGCACCCCGAAGCTACCCGGACCGATGCGGAACTCAGAGACCTTGGGAAGTCGATTGTCCCAGATGAGCAGACCGTTAGAGAGAGTAACCAACCAGAACGAGAGTGCGTGCCAGGAGGATCTGGTATTATCGCATAACCGAAATCCAAGCTTGGTGTGTACTAGCCGTTACGTATGTGTCAGACGTATGAGGATCCTACGAACGTAAGTGAATTCTAATATTGTGTTGAGCTCAACCTGAATGAGGAACTTTCGACAGTGTTTCGAGATTGATGTGTCTCCGTGTGAACTTACAAGGGTCGACCCATGGTGCACTTATCATAGGCCTTGAACAGGAAAATCGAATTTTTCTAATATTGGGACCATTTACAGGGGTTTAGTTAGTAAGTAACAAGATTTTGCCATGTTTCGTCATAGTATAAATTTGTAACATTGTAAAAATTTAACGTTGTATTATTAATGTGTAACGAGTAGTCGTAGGGTTTCGTTGGAGGCTGGTAAGGGAGAATTTTTCATAAATTAATATTATGATCAATATCCAATGAGTGATATCTGGTGTCCACAGAAAGGTAAAGCCGGCACCCCCTTCCCCTTATACCCATTCCCATCGCTTCCCAATACTGGACTGTGGATGCCTAAAGAAAATAAATAAATTATTAAATTATTAATACATGATGAGCACACAGCAATTAAGACTGTGGTAAATGCCTTGCTGTGGGATCTCCCGGGCCCCATCAGCAAGACAACTGCTGTACCGTTGCCAGCCCTACCAAAATGTTACGCAAGCACTTTTAATATTATTTTAAACTAGCTCACGAATAATACTCAAACGCCAATAGTATATAGATGATTGTTTAAGGAAACTATAGGTTGTAATTCGTGAATTTTTGCTGTTCAAGTGAACTAAATAGTACTTGCTGTTTTAATGTGTTGCTATGTTAATCGTATGCATGCCTCTAAATTTAGTTTTCAAAATGCTAGATTAAGAAAATATCAAGTGAACACTGTTTGGCACTACTAGGTGTATGGCAATGCCAACGACTTTAGGTTCTGTTGTAAGGATTTTAGTTGCCTCGTTTTGGCTATTACTGGCAGTGTATATGTCAATTTGTATATTGGTATTTTTTAACTTAAAATGTATTCTCGTTTTAGTAGTAAGACCTTGTGACTTAACAACTGTTTCAATTTTAAAGGGGTGACTGACCTACGGCGGCCCCGAGTGAAAGCCCATGCGGCTTCACCTATACTGGGCAAGTAGCGGTTAAAATTTCCTAATCGACACACTTAAATACCTTTTTTTGTAATAATTGGACCTTAACAATCCACTGTGGTGGAAAAAAAAAAGAAAAAAAAGGGGTAGGAAACTAAAATTAACAATCTCCTCCTTCTCCATAATCCCGCAAATAGTTGTTGTGTCACTAAGGGTTGTTGTTTTTTAAAAACATGTTTGGTTGCCTAGTGTTAGAGTGTCTTTCTTGTTGTGAGCGTATTAATTATAGATGTCACTATTCAACAACCATGTTACTTTAATTATTTATGTTAAATTTTATTTCGTTTCCTGAAACGAAATTTGTTATTGCTGAGTATGTTAGTCAACCTTGAATTTTGAAGTTTATTTTTGAATTAATGAAGCTTTTGTTTTATTGACTTTCTGTGAAGGGAGAGGCACACCCGAGCGACGTATGTTTGCAAGTTTCCATCGATTTTTAGCAAGATATGTTAGTACAAATTTAACTTCGAAAGAGAGTCCAGATAAGGACATCCAACATTTTTTTTCTTTTTTTCTATTTCAATATCTAAATACCAGTTGAGATTAGCTGAAACAAATTCCTGAATCAATTAAAAAAAAAAAAAAAAAACAAAAAAACAAGGGACACCTGTAGAACATTGGACTTACCGTTTTATGTTACCTCATGCTGAGGACAGCATGGTCTAAGGGTGAGGGGTGTGTGACGGCCCATTAAGAAAGCCCCTGACCATTTGACACTGTGAGGTCAATATTATTATTGACCAGTGAAGTACTACAGTATTTATATTGTAGTATTACCAACCAACGATTCTTCATTGTTCCTAACAGTAAAATGTAAGTACTATTACTTACAAAATATCTACCGTCACCTAAATTATTAAAAGGAAATAAGGAACAGTGATTATTATATATTTATTTAGTAAGATATAAGTCCAAGTAATAGTTGCTCGGAATATTCTAGTTGATCTCAACTGAGTTGTTAAGCGGAAGTAGCCCGATACCCGTGGCAGCTTTAGCTGCAGCTGGCTGAGGAATTTGCTGATTCTGCTGACTCCAGCCTGTGTCTGGCCAAGTTGTGTCGTTTCTAGACTCTGTTACGCCCAAGTAAATCGTTTGGGAGCAGCACCGTACGGAGTCTAGTCCGCCATTTTAACAAAAATTTGTAGCGAAAAAGTACGTGCGTGGGGTGAGTTGATCGCCGGTACTCGCACGTAACGCGTCGCTCCGTGTTTGCCCTTCCCTCTAAAATCTTAAATTCGTAACCTACTGTTTCGCTGATGAGTGATTAATATATTTTAAAATTACAGTTTAGGGAATGTGAATAGTATTGTAATAATTATTAATGTGAAAGGTTAAATTAAAATCAGATTTTTGCGGCCAACAGTTTTCTGATTATCTAATTCCCAAGTCCCGTCTCGTCCGTTACACTGTGTTAATTCAGTTTATTATTACCTTACCTGACGTCAGAATGTGTAAAGGAGGAGAATAAATGTCAGACTAAAAATAAGTTATGATGAGGGCTCTGAACTTGGGCCCATTTTACTCTCATTATATATAAACAATGTCAGTTCAGTTTAACACATTCAAATTTTAATCTTTACGCCGACAATTTGCAAATATAATTTTACTATTTACCAAACGAATTAGCCACTGTTTTTTCACTACTCAACTTGGACATTTTAATATTAACAGTATCCTTTACTGCATAAACATCATACCATTGCATAGCATGCGTCAATATTATTATAAATAAAATTAATATACTAGTTAAAACAATAAGGCTTTGGACATTACTTTCGGAATCAGAACTGGGATTTATCTTTCTCTATTAATTGCGATATTCAAATATTATCTCTCCAGCAGCCATCATGAACTTTTTTAACGCAGTAAAACTCTTTTGGCACCAGGAGGTGTTTTATTAGAAATTTGAACCGTTTGGAATTATTTAGGTGTTTGATACTCTCAGAGAGCTTATTAATTAGTTTCACGCCAATTTGCGACGGCATGTGTTAAAACGCTGTCGTTCTATGTTGTTCATTTCTGAAGTCGTCCATGCCTCTCGTCTCTATTGGTGAACGTCTCTGCCCTGCACCAAGTCGCATTTCAAACAGCAATACAAAGCGACTTCGAGAATATAAAGAGAGGGTAAAGTTAGGACTTTAAGCTACCTGAAAGCATCTTTGCATGACTCTCTGAAATTCAATTTTAGCCATATACTGAAGGCATTAACTTTGGGGGAACACAACAAGGACTAAAAAATGCAAGCAGTCACAATTATTGGTAACTCGAGAATATTAAACCGAATTTATCTTGACATCGCACCGAAACTTAAACTTAAAATTTGTAAACTAATTTTCCAAAACAAACTGACAAATCTCGAACTCACTATTAACAAAAAATACAAATGGACTGACCAAGTTACTATAACGTTCATAAGAGTATTTGCTAGCATTTACAGTTTGAAGTGGTTTGCCTTGTATCTGCCACTTAATGTTAAGGTGATGCTCATTAAGACTCTTATACTACCACACTTTGACTACTGTGATGTCTTGATCTGAAGAACAAGGTTCCACAGTGAACGCCCGAAGTCTATGAAATCCTGTGTAGCTGTCGATCAGTCTCCATAGGAGAGACAACACGTTTAATTTGAGTGAACACATCAGACACGTGAAACGTCCAAGCACACAAAAATTTTTTTAAGATCAAACGTGCAATAGAATTCAACAAAACCAAAGTATTTTTGGAAGTGCCCTTCCATTATCTAAGAGTAATAAGTAAAAATTTAGAAACAGTCAAGAACGAAAATAACACAAATAGAGAAGGTACTGTAACGTTACCTAAAAGCTGGAAACTAGTGATTAAGAAGCAATATTGATTATATACTAGTCGGTATAAGTTAAATCTGTAAGCAAAGTTTAGACGTGGTGTAAACTCGATAGCTTTGTAACTTTTGTTAGTAAGAGTTAGTTTAAACAACCTTTATTTTTCCATTATTCTTATTTCCTTTAAAACGGACCTTTATCCCTCAGATTTAATGTACCATAATGGTAAATAAACCAGACAAACTAATATTTTTGTAAATTACAAATTCATTTATAATCCCGATAAAATGTTCTAACCCCAGCGAAATTTCTGACATGCGAAAAACTGTTCACACTAATTTTGTCTTGCATTATTATCCCTCTCTCCCTTCTTGTTGCTACAAATATATATTCATAGTTATTCTATCCTTTCGGAATGATTTAATATCCTTTTATGTTTAATTGTGTTAAGCATGAATTAAAATTAAAATCCTCCACAGTAATTATTTCTATAAATAATGTATAAAGAGTTCATTTTATCGGCAACACAGATGCAGTTATATTTCTCATTCGCACCGTGTAAATAAATGTCTTGCCAGATTTATATTCTGGGAGGGAGTTTCAATGATTCGATATCGCCTGGATGTATGAATACTTTATGTAACCTAAGTTCATTCCCATCTCATGCTAGAGCGTCTACATTAGGATTATTTGAAATACCATAAACAAAGTGAGAATATAATTTTGGTAATAATCGTGAGAGAGGTATTATAGGTTCTATCCCGAACACACAAGCAACACAATAATCTCTCATTGGATTAGATCCAGTAATAACCTGTTTTCAAAATCAAAGTCTAATAAATAATTTTCCCAAAAACTTCCAATGAACTCGTTAATTGAGTGTAACATTTTTGCTAGTAGATACTTTTGGCTTAGGAACCCTTTAATCCAGCCTTTGGATAAGTTTGGATTTTCGTGTCGTTTGTTACAATTAATTAATTAGCTTGTCATCAAATTAGGAGGCTATTTTCATAAATTTTCCTGTTGTTTTAACTGGGTTCACACATTCTCTCGATTTATTGAATATTGCATGATGTAAATGTTAATCATAACAATATGTAAAAAATCCCTCACGTTGTATAATTTCTCACAGATTTTCTAACCGTTAACAAAGAATCGTGAAAATAGTTGTTATGAACTTTAATTTTTAATTTTATTTTTAATATTAATATATAGTTATAACCGAATATTTAAATTCAATTATAGTATAAAAGTAATATTTTCGAGCTTTTCACTCGATAGTTATATACTGTAATTGACTGTGAATCCCTAGTAGGGTTCGTTTCAGTCTGGTTTATAACTATCAGTTGAACCTACACTAGGTATAGCTACCGGAAGTGGCCGTGAATCCCTAGTAGGGTTCACTACAGGCTGGTTTACAACTTCCAGTTGAACTTACACTGAGTACGGCTACCGGAAGTGGCCGTGAATCCCTAGTAGGGTTCACTACAGGCTGGTTTACAACTTCCAGTTGAACCTACACTGAGTACAGCTACCATAAGTGACCTTGAATCCCTAGTAGGGTTCCCTACAGGCTGGTTTACAACTTCCAGTTGAACCTACGCTGAGTACAGCTACCATAAGTGACCGTGAATCCCTAGTAGGGTTAGCTACAGGCTGGTTTATAACTTCCAGTTGAACCTACACTGGGTATAGCTACTCTAAGTGACTGTAAATCCCCAATAGGGTTCACTTCAGGCTGGTTTATAACTTCAAGTTGAACGTTCACTGGGTACATCTGCTATAAGTGACTGTATTCACCAGTAGGGTTGAATTCAGGCTGGTTTATAGTTTTCAGTTGAACCTACAACATAACAAATGTGATTATGAACGGAGCCCATGCAGAGCTTTTAGCTGGTCATTATATAAACTAAGTGTTTCCGAAAACGTAAATGGCACATTGATGAAAAGAAGAGGGTTAAGTACCGTTGTATAACCTTCATAACGTAATTTTTGAAGTGGCGATTAATCATTCATTATTCATTGGCATATCACAATTTAGCTGTTCTTAAAGAAACTTAGAGATTCGGGTGATTAGGACTGAGAAAAAGAACAAAAAAGGGAATGATGAGTGAGAATGAAATAATTAATACGGTTACAGTAATATAACTTTTTTAAGGATGGGCTCTAGGATTAGTTTTTTAATTCAATATATGCCCTTCGACGTAATGTGATTTTTTATTGGATACAGTGCTAAGTAAAATTGTAAGTTATACTAATCTTCTTACCCCAATCCTACTAAAACAGGTATCATTTTATTTAAACTGGCAGGAATTTAAATTGAAATACAAAGCCTTATATTATCTATGTTTGGTATGGGAAATGAGGTTCAAACTCGATACTACTAATGTGTTCTTAAAAACAACATTAGGAAGAATTATCATAACAATTTGTAGGAGAGCAGATCTTGCACACAATATCTGCTACAGGAATTTCAGTCTAAAAAAGAGCTGTTCAAAGATAAAATGAGAAACTGATTATGGATATTAATTTTTTCTCTTATTATGCTTATCCCTCAAAACAATGTACGTGTGTTAGAACATACTTTAAGTATTTGTTATATTATGAATCATGTTACTAGTAATTAGAAACGTACGTTATTTTCCGTGTTTCATTCCAACGACATCATATAAAAGAGTCAAACAGTATACTGTGTTGTATGTTGTGTGGATGAAAAAACCAGCTACAAAATCCAACGGGAGCATTTTTGTATGGAGCAGGTCTCGGGGGAGCAGTAGGGAACATGCTTATCCAGTCCATACACTGAACGTTTTGTTACTTATGAAAGCTGAAAGGGGTTCCATGTTCGCCATTTCGGCCTGAATAGAAATGAAACACACCTAATATTTGGTACGTGACGACGGCATTGAAAAATCACTTTGCATATCCTGTTCCTGTTTCGCATCAGCTAAAATGAGTTTGCTAAATATGTGCTTTCCAATAAACAAAGTGTACGTATCATAAGATATAATGTGTATCCGGTTTATTTCCTGCATGTTTTAACGTAAAATATTTTACAACATTTTTGTTACTAAAACGTCGTTTATTTATGCAAAGTAAAACTTACTGATTCTTTCTTAATATTACGACATTGCACCTCGTCATGTAATTGAATGCGGGAACATCAGCTTGAATTTACCCTTTTATACACATGTAGTTAAATCCGCTATGAAATATTTATTTTCATTCATAACATTAATAAAAAAGGATGCATATATTTGATAAACTTCCTTTTTAAAATAAATTTTTATTACTTTAAAACTTTTAAGGACACTTAAAAAAATATATAGGTTAATATTTGATTGATATGGTTAGCTTAATAAATTCACCTCAGGAAATTCTTCAGCAGTTTTTAAATAGATTTTTCTTTAATATTTTAAATTTTGAAAGTGACATTGCCAAAATTACAGTACATTGTGATATGCAGTTTAAAGCGTTAAAATCTGTAAAACATATATGGGCCAAATTGTTTTTAAATTTTGCTTTTTAGGTAAAATAAAATGTTTTGGTAAACACAATCATTAAATTTGTGGTTTAGTAACTGATCAAGGTGTAATGGTGAGTTCATTAAATCATAACAGATTCTGAGATAAAATCTAAATTACTGATTTAACACAAGGTAATAATATAATATACGTACAATAAGTTTGCATACATTTGAGTAAAGGTCGCATACTAATTTATGTGAGCTTCTATGAGATGAGGAACGATATGAGAACATTCGTTCTGGTTAAATGTACAAGAAATATGCTTGTCTTTTAAATAAGTGTTCCACAAAGTTGAACATTTATAGAGAGCAGTCTGAGCCAGGATGAAGGTTTTCTTAAATATCCCACGGTAATTATAAAGGTTATGATATCATAATATATATACAGGGTGTCCCGTAACTCTCTGGACAAATATATACGAGGTTCTTAGTCAATAGTCAACAATAAAAATAATGCTGAATAAAAGGCAGCTCTCAATGTGGGCCATGTCTTGTCTAAATCAGTCATTTATTATTCGATTTAAATAATTTAGGTATCATTAGGTGTTTGATAAAACCCTCGAAAACATGTTATTATTTAATTCTTGAGCAGAAATGCTAGTTTTTAATATATGTTTCAATGTTAAAAAGTTTCAATGGCCACCATCTTGAAAATAATAAACATAATTTTAAGATTTTCTTTTCAGTAGCTGGCCTTGTTATCATAAACATTTAAGCCAAATTTGGTATAGTTAAATTTTAACTTTTAGAATATTAATTGTTTTTATAAAAAACACATAAGGGCAGACAGATGGGACTCTAAGAGTCCCCAGGGTCGGAGACCCACGTTCATATGGTGAAATATGTTTGTCTTGGCCTGAGCAATAACATAGCACAACGTTGTACAGAGAGTTACGGCACACTCTGTACGAGTATATAGGTTATTGTACAGCGTTATACAGATATTACAGTTTTAAGACATATGCCATGGTGAATCTATTTTCCGTTGTTTTGCAGAATATAGTTCAATTAAATTGAGAGACACAGCCCTATAGAATTTGTATGTTAGTGCTTTAACTATGGGGTTTTAAAGTAATATACAGACAAAAACAAATGGTTGAACACGTTTTATTGTTTTGTGCCTTTCTGAAGAACAAAGATCATCCCTCATAGTTATCATGGAAGTTAGATGAAAATAAATGTGTTTTTGCGATAAATTACCTGTAAAATAGAAATTTCCTGGAATATACTAACAGTAAGTAACAAAAGTCGTTGCATTATTTAAAGATAACTGGCGCTTCATCTCGAACTTCTGTTGTGTAATGTTTAAAGTTGCGAAAAGTTTACCGCAATTTTTGCACTTAGTCGTTTAAAATAAATATAACATTCTTTGCTGTGCGCTAGGGAAGCCTATAACTAGTGGGGCTAGAAACATTACAACGTCGCGACGGTTTGCACAATGTCTCAAAAACGAACTGACTTGTAATCTTGGAATTGTGCACAAATCTTCATTTCTATACAGGAACAATTAGATTGAGTATGGTGCATTGAACACCATGGGATTATGTTCCGCATTAGGGAATATTTGTACAAAGGCAACCATTAAGGAAAACAGTAGAATAAATAATTTTTTCAAACAGACTCAGTATACTGATCATATATTTTAACGAGTGACATATTAACACATGAGGCTTATTCACGCAGTAAAATAAATATAGTAGAATTTTAATTAAATGTTAAAAAGTCGGTAACAACAATCTATATTAAAACTCTTTCGTTGGAGGACTCTCCCTAATTCACCAGACCTGTTTTTTATTTCAACACTGCTGTACCTAACTTAATGAAAAGTGTGAATATTTGATGTGGCAAAATATATGGAGTAAGGTTTTATCCGCATAATTTAAATTTTGTATACAAACTAATTTAAATATACGAGAGAATAAGCTGATGGTGAAACGCCACTATGGAATTTCGTTTAAGTGTCGTTGAAGCGTATCACTCAGCAGTAAACTGACACAATTATTTTGGTCTGCTGAAGGAATATGAGTTTCTTTTCTATCTGATTATCTGTCTGTACGTGTTATCTCGAGATTTAAATGAGGTATGGAAATCTTGCACGCAACTTCATCTTGTTACACAATAAGTAATGTGGCGGTACTTCTACCTTGTTGCTTGTAACAGAAACCTAGTAATATTTCCAATAATATGTACAATATTACAATCATAACTAATAAACTTTATAATTGACAATTTTTAAAATTACAAAAAGTTGATTGAAACGAAAAAAGAAGAGTAAACATAAGGAAAAGTATTATTCTCGGGAAATGAACCTCCATGATGCCTGTGCGCAGATTTGAGTTGCTCATGCTTAAATAAATAAAGGACTTGAGTATTTAATATTTATAAATTGAGAATTTAATAAAAAAGGTAATAATTGTGTAAATGTAATTGTATGTATTAAAGTATGAAATATTTTTAATTAGAATAAGCTTACAATGGGAATGTATAAGCGACAAGGATAAGCAGGATCGCCACACATTACAATGGGACTGTCATAGTGATAGCAAATGATAATGGGAACTTCCTGTTCCGTTCTGTGATCTAGGTCGCCGTTCACAGATCAGACTATCCACCCGTAGACAGAACTGCCTCTGTATCCTCAACGGACAATGACAACAACCACTGGTTAACTTTATTTTTTTATGTTTAAATTTCATTTTATAAAAAAATCAAATTTGGAAACTATTTACTGATATTTATAAAACTCACGTGAGCAAGAGAGTATGAGTTAACCCTTCGCGCGCTGTTGACAAATATAACCGCCAATATTTACTTTGCTAAAAACGCTGTTGACAAATATATTCGCTTTTAAACATTGAGGTTATTATTGGGAGTAAGTAGTTCCCAGTTTTGCCGGTGCAGTGCAGCAACTGCTGGAGCATATATCCCTCAATAGAAAAGCACAGTAATAGTTGTCCTCTCCTCCCGGTTTTTTTTCCAAGCTGCAAAATGGCGGCGCACTACCCATGCCACTGCCTGTTTTGCCAGACACAAGCGCTACTGACGAACTAACTCGCCGGTTTAGTTCGTTCGCGGACTGCGAGTGGAACTGTTGTGTTTACGTTGTCAAATTGGTTTTTGACATATTGGGAAGATGTGTTGTGTGTAAAAACAACGGTTTTACGCAAGGAGACCATTTACGTGTGCGAGACATGCACCGCCCGGCCGAACCTGCACCCGGATACGTGTTTCAAGACGTACCACACGTTGACGTTATCTTGAACACCGTGATGGCTAATTTTAGATCTTTTTTATACCCATTAAGGTTTTACTTTAATTGTATAATATACATCCTATACATATAATATACTATAATATAATATTAGTAAAATTTCGTTCAACATTTCGGTAAATGTGGTGTATTTATATTGAATTTTATATACAGGGTGATTCATGAAGTTCTCCCCCCACTTCTACAGCACATTGTACTAGTAAAAATAATGAAAAAATGTTATATAAACATAGGTCCGAAAACGCTTCGTTAGCGAGTTACAGCTAGCGAAAGATTTCGCCTGAATTCCTGTGTAAAGAGTAAAATAAAGCCATACTGAACTTTTGGAAAGGTTAATTAAGTAAGAAATATCGTGGATTCTTATGTATTTTTACCTGATAAAGCTTATAAAATAGGTTTCAGAACTGTACCTGTAGTAGTTTTTTTAGGGATTCAGGGTTATATGCAAAAAATTGGGGCACGAAACAATGTTTTTTTTAAGTTTGATGTACAATAACTTTGTTAAATTGGTAATAAATACATAAAATTAACAAACATTGATTGTAGAGAATTTAATTCTGAGAAAATTGATGTAATCAAAGTCTAAAATAAAACAGAAATAAGTACCAAAAATCGGTTTTATTCAGTATAATACATTACTAGTTTTAAGCAAAATTAATCAGGTTGGGGCCAACCGTACGCACCTTTTTATAATAGATGTTCGAAAATGAGGCCATCATTATCAATACATTTTGCAGCACGTTTGTGTATTGATTTTGTTGCGTTTCTTAATTGTTCAGGACTTCCCTGTATCTGCACAGCCGAATCCATAATACGGGCAATTAATTCATCACGAGAATTCACTTTTGTCTTGTATACAATGTCTTTCATCCATCCCCAGATGCAATAATCCAATGGAGATAGATCTGGTGATCTTGGTGGCCAAGGGTGAGGCCCTCCACGACCAATCCAGTGTCCAGGAAATTGATGATTTAAGTAAGCAGAAACGGCACGTGAAAAGTGGGGAGGTGCTCCGTCATGCTGGAAGTACAAATTTTGTCTAAGATGTAAAGGAACATTCTCTAACAGCTGCGGCAACTCTTCTTGAAGGAAATTCAAATAGAACTCAGCATTTAGGCGTCCAGGTAATATGAAAGGTCCAATCAGCCGATTGTGCAAAAGGCCACACCAGACATTGACGCTAAATCGGTGTTGAAAGTTCTGTTCCACTACCTCATGTGGATTTTCTTTTGCCCACGAGTGTTCATTGTGCAAGTTATTGACACCATCCCGAGTGAATTTTGCCTCATCCGTAAACAAAATACGCTTGTAGAGTTGATTATTAATATTCAAAAAGTTGCAAAACTCCAAGCGAAGCGGACCATCCCTTAGCCGTAGATGTTGAACCTTTTGTTTATGAAACGGATAAAATTTGTTTCGATTAAGTGACCTCCACACCGTTGACTGCGAAACTCCTATCCGCCTAGAAATACGTCGTGTACTTACACCTGGACTTGCGCGATGAACAGCATTAATAACAATATCATCATCAAGTTGGACAGCTCGTTCATAATTGGTTCTAGTACTTGGTAGTGATCCTGTTTCCCGAAGAGTACGAAAAGTTCCTGAAATTGTTTTGGTATCTGGAATCCTCCTATTAGGGTAACGTAGTTCATATTCTTCTACAGCAGCTCTAGCATTACCATTACAGTAATCCAAAATAAAAACCATATCAGCGTATTCCTCTGACGTAAATAAGTAAGGCATTTTTTCGCTGAATAAACAATCGAATTATAACTCACAGAAAAATTGCATTTAATAACACGGTTCACAGAACCCGATCTCCTGTTGTAGCTTGCAAAACACCACTAATACCACAGTTCTAACGTAACAGTACAGAATACCATTGTTGATCAGCTGTTATTCGTGCGTTACCAACTTAGAAATTAATAAAACAAAAAACTGCATTTCGATGATTAGTAAACAATAATGGGAAAATGTTTGCTTCATTTATTTTCGAACATTTGATGTAAATTTTGATTAAAAAAAAGTACAAGGTAATAAAAACATGATATTTTTAGTTACAAACAAATGTATTTAACAGTTAATCTTGTTTTCTCAATTTATTTCATCATTAAGGAACAAACATTTTGTTTTTGTTTTATTTTAACTAAATACCGTACAGTATTTCTTTACAGCTAGTAATGTATTATACTGAATAAAATCGATTTTTTGGTACTTATTTCTGTTTTATTTTAGACTTTGATTATATCAATGTTCTCAGAATTAAATTCTCTACAATTAATGTTTGTTGATTTTATGTATTTATTACCAATTTAACAAAGTTATTGTACATCAAACTTAAAAAAACATTGTTTCGTGCCCCAATTTTTTGCATATAACCCTGAATCCCTCAAAAACTACTACAGGTACAGTTCTGAAACCTATTTTATTAGCTTTATCAGGTAAAAATACATAAGAATCCACGATATTTCTTACTTAATTAACCTTTCCAAAAGTTCAATATGGCTTTTATTTTACTCTTTACACAGGAATTCAGGCGAAATCTTTCGCTAGCTGTAACTCGCTAACGAAGCGTTTTCGGACCTATGTTTATATAACATTTTTTTCATTATTTTTACTAGTAAAATGTGCTGTAGAAGTGGGGGGAGAACTTCATGAATCACCCTGTATATATATTTTATAATTTAAATAAACGTATTAAAAAAATTATACTTTTTTCGTTCCCAAGAGACTTTTTATATGGTAAACAAACTCAAATACAACATTAGCGTTGACTTTATTAATAAAAAAATTTTGAGGTATATGTAGCGTTTGGGTATGGTGTGACTCATATTGCCGTAGCGCGGGAAGGGTTAATGTTTGAAAAAGACTTAGTTAATTGCAGATGTAGAATTCCTGTCGATCTAGAATAGCGTGTGTTGAGTTCTTTCAAATTGATCAACTAAATTTTGTACACGTGGATTAAAAGAAATTCTATAATTAGTTGCCTTATTGTAAAAATTTAAGTTTTCTTGAAATAAAATGGTACTTGGAAATCTCTGACATTTAAAAAAATCAACTTTCAAATTGATTTCTGAGCTGTGAACAGGAGATCAAGATCTGATTTTTGAGCTGTTCCTTCCTCCCACCACCCCTGGAAATGATAATTTATTCGAAAAGAGATTGGGCGTATGTATATGGGTAGTAAACCATTTTCATTTTTTCAACAGTAAGAGTATACGGTATATACGAGGTTCTTGAAGGGAAAAATGTACTTTTGTGTATTTTGTAGATGAGAGACATACTTTTAACGACGTGCTCTATATCGAGTCCGACTTCGCCTATGTAAATATTAAGTTAAATGTAAAACTTAAAATAAATAGTTGAAGACATCCTGCGGATAGACAAATCGGCAACAGGTGAAGATAGGCTTCGCTAGACTGGATAAAATCCAAAATATTTATTTATATAGGTGTGGATATGTGGATAGTCGATGAGAACTAATTTATGAATGTATTTTCTATGAAACAAGATAGATAATCTCTTATTTTCCTGAAGGAAACTCATTTGAAGGAACGGAATTAAAAGTAAATCCTTCCATTGATATGGTAATTATTTTATTTCAAAGTATTTAGTTCTTACAATGGCAGTAGGTATAAAAATTATAATACACAGTGTACTCATTAATTTCAAGTTAAAAAGCAATAAAACTAACAGACGACGAGTTATATTTTAAGATGAACAACTGTATTAGAGCATTGGGCAAGACGAATTTAAATCCGGAATATTCATTAAGGAGCGTAAAAAGCAGGTAATTGTAATTAAAAATTAGAAAATAAATAAATTTATTTCAATTCACTCTGAATTAAAATAATATATTAAGGTGACCATTGCCTTGATTAAATTTAAGTACCAAATTAGCCAGTTAAATTTAGCACTTGATTATAATTCAAATAGAACACAATTATGACTATTTAACAGTTTTATTGTGTTTTTATTTTGCACTAATACAATACACCACGTCCACCTATCATTTGAAGTGTTGTAAAATGGTGATAAAAAGCAAAAATATAATGCACAAAAAAAATTGCGTTCATATTTTAAGGAATTTTTTAGGAAGTTTGAAAAAGGTTAATGTTTTTGTATGTGAAAGGAAGGGCTGCGCAACAACTGGACTGTATTTTTAATGAGGGAAAGTACGTGTCATTAGCTATTCATGAAACATCCGCCCTAACGGTGGTTAAGTTGCAGCTTCGTTTGTTTTATGTAGAAACTCAATAATTATTATAAAACACAGTAACTCGGCGCAGAAACTTATAAACATAAGGTTTAGTATAGAATATTCAGAAAACAACATTACTTTTGATGGTTATATATAATAAGTAAATGATACAACGAAATCTTAATGATGTTTAAACCTGGGATGTTAAACTTAACGTGTGGTACATAGTTTTTTAATCTGTCTTCTGATCACCATCTTCTAAACACCAAGGAACCAGGATGTTGAAACGTAAATCCAAATACCTGCCAAATACAATACATTAGGGTCTTGGAGAATTTATTTTTGCCTTAGGATTACGTTGTTGGAGTACAATAAATCGCTATTCGCTTAAAAGGCTTCTCTCAAGGCTACGGAGAGACAGAGGGGCAGACAATGATACAGAAAAGGAATACCTACAGTCCCCAGGCAGACAGAACAGAAAATCTGCAAGTCCACTGAGTGATCAAATCTCACGAGTGTGAAGTAAAATTTAAAGCCTGTAAGTAAAATCTTTCTTGAGATGTCCTGCGGATTTTTAGGCTATATAAAGGCTCAGCAAGATGTTCATCATCAAACAACATGTTACCTATATAGAGATGCCGAAACATGCTTAATGTTAGGAATAGCTTAGTTCGTATTTAAGAAGTGCAGCGGGAAACAGATAAAAAGATAGACAGGTAGAAGAGGCATTTGGCGGGTAATATTAGTGAAAATATATACAAATTTTTCAAGTCATCCTGAGTTATAGGCTTGGGCAAGGCTCAGACAAATCCCATGGATTGTCATGCACTATCATCGAACTCGATGATGATATTTCTTAGATAGAAGTAAAGCAATATTTCAAGCCCAAGTGTGTGTGTATATTCGTGTTATTGTGCGGATAGACAGATATAAATTACATTTTTCTATAGCTTGGTATGACAAGCTTCGCTAACGCTCAGCCAAATATCATTTTCTTAGTAAGATTTCTAAAGCGAGTTTTTGGTGTAAAAATGTTGTCCCATGAAAATAAAATTAAAAGATAACGTATGTGAAAAAACGTGACATTGATGGTAAGTGCCGAGACCAGATTGAGAATCTAGTCTGACTGTGAGAACATCTACTTCAGTAACTGAGATAACGTTGGTAACCAATTTAATAGGAGGGATTGGATTTTGAATCTAGTCTGACTTTCTGAGAGCCTCCACTCCAGTGCTAAGGTAAAGATAGTATTCAGTCTAATATTGGAGGGATTGGATTTTGAATCTAGTCTGACCTTTTGATAGCCTCCACTTCAATAAAAAGATAACGATAGTAATAAGTCTAATTGGAGGGATTGGATTTTGAATCTAGTCTGACTTCCTGAGAGCTCCACTTCAGTACAAAGGTAACGATAGTATTCAGTCTAATATTGGAGGGATTGGATTTTGAATCTAGTCTGACTTTCTGAGAGCCTCCACTTCAATAAAAAGATAACGATAGTAATAAGTCTAATTGGAGGGATTGGATTTTGAATCTAGTCTGACTTTCTGAGAGCCTCCACTTCAGTACAAAGGTAACGATAGTATTCAGTCTAATATTAGAGGGATTGCATTTTGAATCTAGTCTGACTTTCTGAAAGCCTCCACTTCAGTACAAAGGTGACGATAGTATTCAGTCTGATATTAGAGGGATTGGATTTTGAATCTAGTCTGACTTTCTGAGAGCCTCCACTTGCAATAACAAACTTTTGAGAGTGATTAACTTAACTTAGATACGGAATTCGAATCCAGTATAACTTTTGGAGTGCCTCCACTTCAATACAAAGCTTTTGAGACTAATAAGTATAACTGAAGAGATTGGATTTTGAACACAGTTTCACTTTGTGAGTGCCTTCACTTCAATAAATAGATAATGAGAGTAATCAGTATATTGGAGGTCTTGAATTTCGAATCTAGTCTGACTTTGTGAGAGCCTCCACTTCAGTGCAAAGATAACGATAGTAATCAATGTAATTGGAGGGATTGAAATTTGAAGTCAGTCTGACTTTGAGATGAGCCTCTACTTCATACAGCGATACTGAGAAATTAATACAATTGGACAATAATCGTGATAGGGTATCACATATTTGTGAAATCTAATTGTAGTCATAGATTCTGATTTGTACTGCTAAATATCTAACTCATCATCTGCTTGTAATAATGGACAAGTGCATGGGTTCTACAAACAATGTCCACTTTGACTTAGAATTATTTCTCCTTAAAATTTCAGCTAATACGAATGTAACATAATGGGAGCTGATCATTAGTGACAGCCCACTTGATTTGTTCCGTATTTATATCTTATTTCTTATGCACTGTATTATATTTATAAGTAAACTAAATTGCATAGATGGTATTTTGAAAAAATATTTGAGCACCATACATCTTTATTACAATGAAAATTACATTGTGTAGATTATGAATGGAATGGAATGTGCTTGGTAAACTATTGAAGTTATATATTATTACAATACTTTATAAATACAGTTTACAATATGTATATGTTAAAAATAATATAAAATATGGTTTGGCTTAGTATATGACGGTTACAACATAACTGTAACTTTGACATATATCGATTATTAAACTATTAGGTAAGGTAAATGATAAATAGTTTACAATATTTATGTATAAAGACCGTTGACCCACTTTTCGTAGCTCCTTGTGAGACGTGGGATCAAAGTTTTTGCATAATTTCCCCCATACATTTGTTGTACCTTTCGGGTATTTTCGTCATTTTCTACATTATGCAAATCGATTGCTTCTAAATCGAGAGCGTTATCGGGTTCTGCTAACATTAAAGGCGTTGTAAAACTCAAACAGATGAGAGCCCAATCTGATAAGGCTCTCAAATCATCCTGGAGCTCTTCCTCAGTGAGCCCCCCCCCCCCCCACCCCCCCCCCCCCCCACCCCCCCCCCCCCCCACCCCCCCCCCCCCCCACCCCCCCCCCCCCCCACCCCCCCCCCCCCCCACCCCCCACGCACCATTATATCATAGTACATCGCCATTTCTCAAAAGTTTTAAAGTAAAAACCACTCTTTACATGCATTATGTATCATTGAATGAAGTACTTGCCATAATATAACAGCGATTTCCAGATGAAATTGAAAAAACGAAAAAAAGTACATACCAAATAACTAGTCTATACGAAGTAATTAAGTATAAACAGATCTGTTGTTATCAGATATTTCCAGAAAGAGGAGAGAGAGAGAAGAATTTTTCTGCAGGTCCATTATAAATATAACAAAAGGAATATGAAGTATAAATGTGTTCAACTGCCGGAACAGGAGCCGCTTAAGATAACGATGATAAATTACATTCCTCTTTAAGGGTGAAATTTAAATCTGGAATAATCTCAGTTTTACTCAATAATATTTGTAAAGGGTTTTATTTATCTTCCACAATAATTATGACGGCTAACAAATTTTAATATGAGACATGAAATAACGTTTACTTATGGAATTTGGTAAATTTGTGAGAATTTATAGTATAACGTGGACCATCTACAGTAATCGAATCATTAACCCTTTCATTTATTTTCTGGTGATTAGTATTTCCAATTATATCTCAAGAAGTTCACCTTGGCTTCAAGTACGATTTTTAGCTGAACTGTAATGCATATATACCATTAGTCAAAGTTGTTCAGTGAATGTAACATAATGTTTATAAAGTATTAGTAGTTACCCTTATCTTCGCAAGTAATTTCGTAGGCTTTGCACGCGTATGCGCACTTCTGGTTAGATTGACTTAAATTTTCCCCGGCAATTCATAAATTGCCCTGTTCTGAGACCAGAAAAATCTGTAAAGAGTGTAAATTTATTGCCTTTTTAAATTACTCTGGTAGTATTTTCGACTTTTACATATGGATTGCAGTACTGAATAATTTGCTTACTTAATATTTGCTAAATTCTACAGTAAGTATACTATATATTAAACATGGTTTTTCTTTTTATTTAACCTATTTTCCCTGACTTTCCCATTTAAAAATTCATTATACTATTCTGGTGGAGACGAATTAAGAAATCAGAGATCGTTATAGTCTTGACTTATAATTGTTGTAACTAAACCGACTTTGTTTTGTGTATATTAGAATATATACCACAATAAAAACATTGAAGTAGGTTTTTATACTCTAGAATAACAGGATGTGCGTTTGATATTAGAATCCAGTACTTCCAACAACCAATACCAAATAACGCTTTAAAAGCGAGCAAAAATAATAGAAGAGAGAATCCATCAACACATTTTGTGGGATTTTTCTTTTCTAATTCTTCCAGCAAAAAGGAGTAAAACATAGGATTCATTTTCAATTTCCATTGAAAGAGCCCGGAGTTGAAAAGCAATATGGTGAGGGGCGGGACTGAAACCCACTCCGGCATCTTACCTCTCTGATATCCGTTATTTTGGAATGTAAAAATTTGGAATGTTTCGCCGAACAGCAAAGTAAATTCTTTTGTTATCAATTTTAAATCAAACATTTCTCAATACATTCCAGATTAAAATTATTAATAAATTGGTTATTTTTACGGACATTATTTAATCTGTAGATCTTAAAAATTAGGCCAACATTATTCTGAAAAACATTATGATATTATATTTATTTTTTATATATTATGTTATGAAGTTTATGCTATAATTAATATATAGGTGTAAAAATTAATTATGCCTGTAAAAAATGTTACATATTATATGATTTTGAAATCGTCATTTATAATTTAATATAGAATAGGCGTTCTGTTGTTTTCATCATTCTTGGATACTATTAATGTGTAATACTTATGAAAGCATGACAATACGGAAAAGAAATGTGTGGTTCTGAAGCTCTTGCAACTAAATATAACTTATATAGTTTATTTTATAAGGACAACAGATAGAAGTTGAATCAATAATGAAGAAATAATATTAGACGTCATCAGCATATAACTTTTTACTTCACACCATAACGCCATAAGTTGCTATCATAACCATTGTAGCAGTTGTAGGAATAGGAAATTGCCATTTCATTATCGTAAATTTTCGAACAGCGGTGATGAAAGCATAGATCGACCTCGGTACTTTGTTTATTTGACGATCACCAAATGACATCAAGTATGATATCAATCATTCTCCTCTATCATCATTCACACACCATTTTCGACCTTTCAACCTTAATGCACGTTTTGTTTTACAAATTATATTCTAAAAATGGGTCTAGGTTGTAAACGGAAGCAAGAGAGGATTTTATGTTTAAGGAAAATATAAATTAATCAAATATAATCATTCTATTGTCGTGCGTACCTGTGCAAACAGGGATGAAGTCGAATATGTTAAGCAGTTGTTTGTAACCAGGAAACTGTAGGTTGTCTGTACAAAACCTTTTGCGCACATTACCATTTGTAGAGCAACAAATAAAAACATTCCCTTGTCGTGCGTAGCTGTGCAAACAGGGATGAAGTCTAATTTGTGTAGCAGTTGTTTGTAACCAGGAAACTGTAGGTTGTCTGTACAAAATCTATTGCGCACATTACCATTTGTAGAGCAACAAATAAAAACATTCCCTTGTCGTGCGTAGCTGTGCAAACAGGGATGAAGTCGAATATGTTAAGCAGTTGTTTGTAACCAGGAAACTGTAGGTTGTCTATACAAAAACCTATTGCGCATGTTACCACTCGTAGAACAACAAATATCAACATTCCCTTGTCGTGCGTAGCTGTGAAAACAGAGATGAAGTCTAATATGTGTAGCAGTTGTTTGCATATGCTAATGCTGCAGCGTCGGTACACTATTACATATTATTACGGTTTGCTGCGCTGTTGTGCTTTGGGTTTGGTTTCAGCATGACTAGGTTCAGTTATATTCTGGTTCATCATCTTGATCAGTTTATTATTTGTCTACTGAACATTATGGATCTCATTTGTTTGTCTAATTACGCCCCTTAATTTTTATGTGTTGGTAGTATATTATCTGCAATAATTTTAATGTTATTTTGTAAAGGAGTTGCTATTGTAATGAGTTGTTCTGCAGAGAAATTTGGTAACTGAGTTAGCTTTCCCACTTAAAACTTCGGTTAATCAAAATATTAAATGTAAATATTTTATCATATTTTATTGGCTTTAAAATTTATCGAAACAATAACATTGATCATTGAAACATCAGTACCTGAATATCGGATTGAAAAACAATAACTGATTGTGAAACATAAATTTAGGTCTTAAAATTCATCAACAAATAACGCGGAATACTTATTGCTGTCCTCACATAAAGTTATACTACTTCTTAATTTATACACCAAGACGACAATGCATTCAATTACGTAGCGGAAATAGTTTACATTAAATGCATGGAAATTTAGGTTTTATTCCACTACAAAAACTTTATTTCCCACAATTGCTCAATATGAACTCGGGACAAAGCCATTTGATTAACGGGTTTTCCTAAATATTCTTATTAGAATTTCTGGAGTAATCATCGTTTTCTTATCAATAATGTTTTTCTCAATCGAAAATTTCACTTGATAATTTTGAAATACCAAGATAAAAATAAAAATTAAATGTCATATCAGGTGAATGTTTAACCCACTTGGAACTACCTTTATCGTACACCAATGGCGTATTTCACTATGCCAATTAACCAGAGCGCCGGTATAGTATGATATATGATACCGTATTTCCTATGCGTACTTTATTACCACGCCACTGTCACAAAAAAATTAAATGTCATATCAGGTAAATGTTTAACCCACTTGGAACGACCTTTATCGTACATCATTTAACCAATGGCGTATTTCACTATACCAACTAACCAGAGCGCCGGTATAGTATGATATATGATTCCGAATTTACTATGCGTACTTTATTACCACGCCACTGTCACAAAAAATTAAATGTCATATCAGGTGAATGTTTAACACACTTGGAACGACCTTTATCGTACATCATTTAACCAATGGCGTATTTCACTATACCAATTAACCAGAGCGCCGGTATAGTATGATATATGATACCGAATTTCCTATGCGTACTTTATTATCACGCCACTGTCACAAAAAATTTCATTCATTATTTGGTGAAGAAAAGACAAATTATTATTTGAAGAACCGTGTAACTCATGCTCGTCTAAAAAGATAAAATAAAAGTTGTGGGCGAAGAAGCTCAAAATGAACTTTTTAGAACGTTCAGAGATCATAGACACCAAGACTACAAATTATAGTGGTGAAGAGGTGTTCTCATTGTCTCAAAAGTTTGACAGTTGAGAACATACGGTGTTTTCGAAATCATCTTTAAAGCAGGTGGAGCAACCATGAGAATACCTCTTCATATAGTTATACATTTTATAGTCTAGATGCCTCAGATGTCGAAAATATGTAAAGGGTTCAGTTTAAACTTCTTCGTCGCCGACTTTAGCATCAGATTCTAGACGATACACTATGAGAAAATTGAACTAGAACTAAACTCAACATTCACATTGAATAAACCATTTCCATCATGTAGCTCACGTTGTGCGATTCATAAATTAAGAAAACAACTATACATTTGCCATGAGGCTTTGGTCATTGATAGCAATTTCGAAAGATAATTAATATCCATATTTATCAATTTATTTGTTTGCTGTTGACACAAATATCCAGGTATAAAGGGCGTCAGTTACAAACAGGATTGATCAAGGGATCAATGAAGCCAATCAGATAATTAATTTCCAATTTTATCATTCATCAATATCTCCATTCAGTAATTGTTTGACTTTGTGATCAAGTCCAAAGCCATTTCGCAAGTAACCGAAAACTAATGACTTAATTCATAACGTTATATTAGTGTGTTTTAGTTCGAAACTAACATACATTATATTGGATATTAAATTACTATTTGAATGAACACCAACTGCTATATTTACATTACAGCCTCATCTTGCATCCACAAACATGGCACAGCTATAATGTACTAGTACATCGTTTGCACCCTTAGAAACTGTTATGTTCTTCCAGATGTGTATGAAGAAACAAACTGTAGGAAACCAAACCTATATTCCTTGGAAATTAAGTATTGTAGTGTATAAACAAACTAGTCCGTTAAAAAAAAACATCCCTAATGAGTAATTAAAGAATACATATTAGTATAATGAAAAGTTGTTCAGTGAGTTCGATTTCATAAAGACTTTGAATAACTTTTGCAAGTAACATCATTCTAATTTGAAAGTTAATGATAAATCATAAATATATGTTTCATAAATTTGATCTACGACTTAAGGTTTTCAAAATACAGCTGTAACTTTGAGATAAATCAAAAACATCTATTTGATGGATTTATTCTACGAGCTGAAGTCTTCAAAATACAGCTGTAACTTTAAGCAAAATCAAAAACATCTATTTTATGGATTTATTCTACGACCTGAAGTCTTCAAAATACAGCTGTAACTTTAAGATAAATCCAAACATCTATTTGATGGATTTATTCTACGACCTGAAGTCTTCAAAATACAGCTGTAACTTTAAGCAAAATAAAAAACATCTATTTTATGGATTTATTCTACGACCTGAAGTCTTCAAAATACAGCTTTAACTGTAAGATAAATCAAAAACATCTATTTGATGGATTTATTCTACGACCTGAGGTCTTCAGAATACAACTGTAGCTTTATGATAAATCTAAAACATCTGCTTAATAGTTTTGATCTATGGACTGAGGGTTTGAAACTACAGCTGTCATTTTCAGATAAATCTAAACATATGTTAGATAGATGTGATCTACGACATAAGGTTTTCTTATACAGCTTTGAGTTTATGATAAATCGGAAACATCAGTTTCGTAGATTTAATATATAACCTGGAGTTTTCGAAATACAGCTTTAATTTTATATTGCTAATTTTATGACAAAGACTTTTGGTGACTTCTCACAGTGGAATAAAATTTGAATTTGAATCTAATTTTCTAATTATCATTGAATTGGCGATGCCTGCAGAAATAAGAGAAACAAGCAATAACCCTGTCAGAGGACACTTCTATCTGGATGTTTGATCGATACGGGTTTCGGTGAAGGAGTCAGATATCACACAATGTAAAAACATATAAAAACATAGCCAATATAAAAACAATTCTCATAGAATAGTATTTGGTTGGAAAGTTAGAACCCGTGTGCTGGCCAACTGCGTTTCTGCTGAGGCTTGCCTAAATCAAATAAAGCAGATTTGAAAATATTTCAACTAAAAAAAGGTGTATTTTTTCTAAAAGGATTACTTAGATAACAACAGCAGCGTGTCTGATGAATTGTATGAGCTACTGAACTGTACCAAAATAACACCATGTAGTTCAACCGACCGTGAGAGAGGATTTATCGGCAAGAACTTGATTACACCTGCAAGAAACTCATTAAAATATTATCAGTCTTATAAATATTTTAAATGATTTCTTCCATTTTCTTATCTTCATAAATTATTAATGGCGTTATGTTGATTTTCATAGGACACTAAATCGTGATACAGAATCTTTCACGGTTTTAAACAAATATTGGTTTTATAACCAAAATTATATGA
Organism: Homalodisca vitripennis; assembly: GCF_021130785.1. Taxonomy (NCBI): domain Eukaryota; kingdom Metazoa; phylum Arthropoda; class Insecta; order Hemiptera; family Cicadellidae; genus Homalodisca; species Homalodisca vitripennis. Next base: position 15,739,482 of record NC_060208.1, read on the forward strand.
TTACTTGTAAAGGTTAAAAGTAAGGCACATTTTGGTTTTATTTCATGTGCACTCCGTATGGTAAACTAACTGAAAAAAGGTATATTATGAGGATTAGTATTAAAAGCGAGGTCGGCTGGCGATAATTATGTTTTCATCGAGTCAGCTTCAGTATAAATAGAGATAGACGTATTAGTGTCAATAACATGATTAACCAGTAGTAACCTATTACCGGGATAACGCATTACCAGTGACACTCTGTTATCAAGGTAACGTCTAGGCTGTGTTTTGAAACCAAAGACGCTCCAGTAACAGCCAAATTGAAACATATTTTGTAGTTGTAACATCTTTCTAATAATTTTTATACCAGTTATCACTTTTTTATGGTATTTGGTTACTGAAAGAACAATAACAGCCTAGGTGATTATAGTGGAAGCAATGAAGCGATCACTTTTTTATGGTATTTGGTTACTGAAAGAACAATAACAGCCTAGGTGATTATAGTGGAAGCAATGAAGCGGAACGACCAGTTCTGCTGACGCATTTCTTGTACTATGTTAATGAGAAACCAATACGTAGTGGAGCGAGTTGGTTGAGAGGAGCTGGGAGCAGAGGGCTTTACTTCCAGATAAGTGAAGCTATTTATCAAAATAGAATTAACATACGAGTATGCATGTGTTTTAATTGAATTTATTATTATCTCCAATTAAGCAAGTAAAAGAGCATCGTACATAGAAGTAGTTTATGTTGTTCTATAACACAGATTAATATACATTTTGCAAAGACAAACTTGAAATATGTTTTTTGTCAATTAATATTAAAATACAATGATTCAACTTTAAATAGTCAGATAATGTAAACTGATTAACATATTTTAGTCATATTTACTGCAAAATAAATTTCAAAATAATAATAAGTTGTTGTTCATGAAGAATTTGTTATAAAATTTTATGTTTTTTTTGCTCTAATTAATTATTTTATAACACCGTGCAAATATGTACAACGTTGTGCAGACCCAGCGCTTCCGCCCGAATTCCATAAATCCCATCAGTGTACGCGTCGCCCGGTGAGGAAGATGAAAAAATATTCTAATATCTATATGCAGGAATGATTTTCTTTACTTAGAGACAGAGCCGGCCGGCACTCCCTGCAGTCTCTCTGGAGACAAGATACGCGGTGAAGGGAGGCAACACTCGCCTCCCCAAACAGTGATTCAAATTTCGGAAAAGATACGCTAATTACAGAGCTAGTAACCTGAAATTGTACTTTTCCACTTATTCGGTAAATACAAAAAATCAACGATTAACGATAATATTTTTCAACGTGCCTATGTATTTGTTGTTTGAAAACGTGTATTAAAGTACTATTAAAACAATTTTCTCCTCGAGTGATATCGTGGACATTGTCACTGCCTGATAATCAGTTACTTTTTATGCAATCGTAACAATAATTCCTAATAATAATTCTAAAATCCTCTAAATTAAAGAGTAAAGCAAAAATCAAGCACTGACTGTAGACAAATAAAAAACTGGATCCTAACCAAGTTAGTTTTAACTTATACAACATTCGCCATAGATTCTTATTTCTTAGAACACAACGGTGGTATTAGACCAAAAAATCGTAAAGAGAATATATAATAATTAGATTTGTAAGATAAATATTGTTTGTATTATTAATATGAGGTCGATCCCCCTTTAAGCCATATTCTGCCCGTCCTCATGGGCCGCTGCCCTGTGCTAGGATCCTACTAACCAGAATAAGCGAGAGAATTGATACAGTACAGGAAATTGGTACTGATAAAAAGTGCTATGGTCACAGATAGGAATTGAAGTGCGCTATATCTAACTCAGAACCAATGTCATAGTCCTCTCCCACATCAGCAAGGTGTATTAAAGAATGTATAGAAATGACAATATTTTATTTTGTTGGAACACAATTCTACCACCTACATTATGGAAGTAGAGTGACTCTCTGTCAGAACCTGGCATTTTCATGTCGTAAAGTAAACCTAACATAGTAGCAAAGCTGTCCTTATCAGTTATAATGCTTTTTGGTTAAAGATATTTAACGATAATATATTAACTGTTTGACCTCTCCCTTTCGTCATAGATAGAGTTCTTTTCCAAGTTGTATGAATATGATTGACTTGTTCCTTTGGGAAGTGGTGTTTCTCATGTTGCCCATGATTTATCCCGATTGACATAACGATTAGTTCTATACTGAGTCTCATGTATATTCTGAGTTACCTCTATTTGTGTTCCACATTTTGTTAATTTCTTATACCGAGACCAACTTATTATCAACTGGAAGATCCAAGCTGTGAGCTATTCGGCCAAAACCCACGTTAATACACGTAAGAAAAAAGCATTCATACTAAACACTTTATCGCACGAACGTTATATTGAAAACTTTATTAATTCTTGACAATAAATAGACGCAAACGTCATTACAACTTCAAGATGCAATAAAACTTGATATAGCGGTGTAGCTACTTCTACCTTACTCTACCTCGCTCGTAACGGTAACCCAGACTAAGTCTATTAAATCGTATCAAATCTTGATAGTGTAACAGTGACGGTAACTTCATATATTACATTGACGAGTTTTCAAATTAAAGAGGAATGGTTTTGGACGTTATAATTGAATCTATATGCCCTGTACATTGTTACTGTTGCATATATTTATAGATTCAAATGTAAATATGCAACACCGTATTAAAACGTAATAGAAAAATTTAATCGATAAGAATTTCATATTATAAAGATTTTTTTACTAGCTTTAACATTTAATAAATAGTAAAAAAGTCTGCATAATGCCAATAGAACTGAACGCTGACAGAGCAAGCCTTCCCCAAAACACAGATCCAACTTCAATAGTAACCTAAATGCAATCCAATTAACTATACAATCTATGAATCATTCAATGATGCAGAGGTCTATACAATTAAAATTGGTTGCATAATTGACTAATGAATTTAAAGCACTTTTAGTAGATTTTTAGTTTGATTTAATGTTTTCGTCCACCCAAGCAATGCTTTTTACAACTTGAAGAATTGAACGTGGTTCATACATTGGCGTCATCATCTAGACCGAGAATGTCAACTAACTTGTCTTACGTTAGTAACAGTGATAAACTAGGGTAATGTTTGTATTAGTTATTAATATTGGAATGTTCTTGATAAATCTGATACATTAAGTAACCATATACATTAATTATTGTTATTTGACATGTAAATTTTTTTATTTTAAAACTTATATTCTATAGCCTATATCTGCAACACGTATACAATATACGTATACAATATTTAATTAATTCAAATGAAACAAAAACTACACAGATATTTTTTTAGAATATGTATATATACTAGTAATGTTTGGATAAAGTAATTATACATATTTACGGTTAATGTTATCAAAATTTGAGAAATCTTATTATTTTTAAATCTATTGAAATTATTCATAAGTGTTCCCTGGACGATGTAAAAATACTCATTAATTGATAAGTAGTTTAATTTTAGCTTTCGATAAAATTTGACTTTTATAGTCCATGTTATACTACAGGTAAGTAGAGATTTTTTAACGAATCTACAAGCAAAAACAATTTTAAACAATACCATACCTTTTAAAATTGAAAGTATTTTAAATTCAGAGCCAATCAAGTTTTACAAATCAGATATACTTTATCAATGAACTTAAAAGAGAAAAAGATGTAACAGACCAAACAGGATATACTTTAATGTAAGGATATATGAAATATCAACTTTTAAAATTTTTACTGACACAGTTGCCACATTTTCCTCGTAATTCTATTGTAATCGTGAATAATTTTGATAAATATTTAAAAGATTAAAATTCAAATATCTGACAGGTATACGCCCTCTTAGAAATGTGATAAAAACAAAGACTTTTTCACGATTGAAATACCAAACTTTAATATGCTGTTAATATCTTTTTTAAATATTCAACGACAGATGTTAACCTACGAGAGAAACGACCCGGTGTTAATTATGGCCAAAGTGTCCGCTGATGTTGACATTTATTGGCTTTCAGTTGACACGCTCTCTTAATATTTATTTTTAGCCCGAACTCATACCGAAACAAGTCATTTATGATTTTTCTTAGTTTCATGACTATTTGTTTATTATTCTGTGTTTGACACTTCAACTATCGTGTCATTCAATAAGTTGATGTCTTTTCAATCAATGACACCATGTGGTTTAAAAGAAATGAATTAAAATAAATAAATGTTTATTATACACATAATCTATATCAAATATATAGTGTATTTTTATATGTTTTACTTATTACTTATGCCTTACGTAACAGCTAAATAGTGTAAATGTAGTTATTGAATATGTTATTGTGTCAGATATTATTTCTTGTAGTTTGCTATGTAATATTATCATATAGAATCACTTAAGTAAGATGCAATTTTATGTGATAATTTGCAGTTCCGGGCAGAACATTTAAACCAATAGAAACACCAAATGGAAATTTTACATTACACAAGGTAAGTTTCAAATGCCCCCTCTACTTCCTATTTTCACATTTATTCAAATATGAATGAATAAATGATTTATTTCCATCAATAAAATAATTTTTTAAAGTAACACTTTTATAACCCAGGAAATTATAAAAGTGTAGAGGCATATCATATCTTGGAAATCTCTTTAGTTTTCCTTCAGATGTTATTATTTTAAGAACAATAAAAATGTTTGGTCATAGTTATAAGCGATAACTTAAATCAGAATAATTATAACTTCTCACGCATAAAGTAGCTGTGGTTGGTTGATTCCATGTGAATATTGATTTTAGCTCCAGTCTCCTTTCCTCTTATTAAAACAATTTAAAGAGTTAATTTTGAGGTTCTACGTGTTCCTATTTTTTTGGATATTTTTAGATGAACATGAATTCTAAGATAAACGTCTGACAGCCATTGAGAAATTATGTTCCCAAAACGAGTATATAATAGGATGGGCTGAAAAAACTAAATTTTCGAGCATCGAGTTCTAATAGGCTCAAAATTTGATTGAGCTGATTAAGAGAAAAATAATAAAAAAAAATATTAAATTAAAATCTTTAGTTCGCGAATCGAGCTTAAAGTTTTCTAAAAAATGTACTTTTTTTTGCTACTTTAAAAAAAATATTTTAAAACTCGCTTATGATGATTTTTTTTATTGTACTATATATATACTACGTTTATAAGTCCATAACGTCAATAAAAATATTTTAGATACTTTAAACCAACATATAAAGTTTGCAAAATGTAACGAAAATCTCTAACAAATTCCTTAAAAACAAATAATCTAGTAGTTTGATAACTCACGAGGTGAGCAGCAGGAAGTTAGGCACGGAGTAGAAAACAAGTCACTACATGAAACCTCTGAGGCATCTGGCGCCGTAAGCGAGTCGCGACATGAAACCTCCCTACCTGACCTACCTTTGTTTGTGCTTCAAGTGAATTTAGTTTTTTTTACTGTGCGATCGGTTAGTTCTGAAAGTTGTATGTTCTGTGTAGTGGCGGTGAAATGGCTGTTTCAAACAAACTATTAACAAGACAGTCGCACCGGTGTCCTATTTTCGGTTTATCCAAAGGCCTCAATAGGGTAAGTCTTCCTACATATGAGGATGTTTTGTTGTGTTGTTTTCGAAGAAAGTTACCAGTTGGCAGTAAAATCAGAAAACAAAGAAAAATATTTTTTTTTCTCTTATTGCGGAGAATGTTGCTTTTCAGATTGAAGCTATTTATGTCAAAGCCTCAATTCCAATTGTATATCACACACGAGTTGTCCAAATGATTCGGTCTTACCACGATTCATATTACAACTTGAGAAAATCATATAATATGGATCATAAAAAAGACTCATTTCAGAAGAAAGTAGAGAAATTTTTGTTAAAGAATCCAAATCAAAACTTTTCGACATTGCCGCTTGTAAATGTCAAATGATTTACACTTGTCAATGTGGGAAAAAGACAAGTTCCTGTGTCTGCCCCATTATAATGGAGTGCAATTGTGATAAACAGAAAAAAGATACCTATCATAGAGAGAAAGTTCATTGCATGATCAAGCGAACTAATAGGAAGACATGCATTGGGGGTGTAGATAAGGTAGCGACAAATCAACTCTTGAAGAAAGAAGAAAGGAAACAAGCAGAGAGCCTGCGGGAAAACTTGAATGATGGTTTTGAAAAGGAAGCCAAGGAAATAGGAAGATCTTCGCAAGAAAATCCGACTGAACCTAATCCACCGATAACCCCCTCCAATACATCTCAAATGAGACTCAGTCTTCAATCAACTGCTTTAGTTAGTGACAGATTTGGCATATCTGACAGGAGCAACGGCAGCAATAGCATCGAGTGTGCTATTTGATCTTGGAATGGTATCAGAGTCAGATACTTCACTAGTAATTGACAAAAATAAAATTCGAAGAGAAAAACAAAAGGCAAAGACAGGCTATTAAAGAATAAACCTCGAAAATACAGAAACAAAGTGAATCTACTTTGATGGGAGAAAAGACAATACTTTTTTCCAGGATAAACTTGGAAATAAAATGTACCGTAGGGTCAAGAAAGAAGAACACATAAGTATTGTACGAGAACCAGGAGGCCAATACATAGGTCATGTAAGCCCAGACAGCTCAACTGGACAAGGGATTGCAGAAAGCATTCTCAAGTACCTTGAAGATAATTCCTTTGATTTAGATGAGGTAGAAGCTGTTGGTTGTGATGGAACAACAAACCAATACTGGTTGGAAAAACGGAGTAATTCGAAATATCGAAGCGAAAATTAATCGTCCACTCCAGTGGTTTATATGTTTACTTCACTTTAATGAACTACCGTATAGGCACTTATTTTAGTTCTTGGATGGAGAATCTACAGGACCTTCAACTTTCAGTGGAGTTATTGGCGAACGTCTTCCCGATTGCAACAAAATGCCTGTTGTGGAGTTTGAAAAAGTAGAATCTGAAATCATAGATATTGACACAAAAGATCTAAGCAAAGATCAGCAGTACCTTCTCGATATCGTCAGAACCATCCAAACGGGCAATTGTACTCCAGATCTGGCTAATAGAGATCCAGGGCCTCTAAGTCATTCCCGTTGGTTGACTTGTGCTAATAGAGTGTTACGTTTGTACATTTCAGATAGTAATCCTTCAAATGAACTGAAGATTCTTGTTCAATACATAATGAAGACCTATGCACCAGTCTGGTTCGACATAAAAACGCCATCATTCCGTGAAGTGTGGACCAAAACATGTGTTTAAAGTAATCAAAACTTGATCCTGTGATTGAAAGAAACTCCTTTTTCTGTCACCGAGAAAACATGCTGTTAATAATGATAACTGACGAAAGACTTACATATAAGAGAGTTAGGTTTCAGAAGAGTATTGAAGGCAAGAAGTGTGGAAAATAACAGCAAATCGGCTGTAAGAATATTTCATACACCTACTCTTAAGTTTGAAGCTAAGGACTACAGTGAGCTCATTGATTGGTCTAAATGCAAAGTTTCTCCTCCTCCTATGATGAGGAAATTAACAACGGAAACAATATCAACCTATTTGAGGAGCAAAAACTTTACCAGAGTTCGAGTTCATGAACTTTCCTTGCCACACACAAGCCGTGGAAAGGTGTGTTAAGTTAGTGACAGAAGCGTCGGACAAAGTGTGTGGTCAAGATAACAGAGATGGATTTATCAGAACCACATTGTTATCAAGATCTGTCATGCCAAAATTTGGACATAATCAGAGTTTAAACCTTCGACGTCATTCTAAGGTATGTAAACTTAGGGAAGCGTAGAACATGTAAATAATGTAAATACATTCAAACACACACCCTATTTGGTTTGGATGGTTGGTTGGGTAGGGTGTGGGTGGAACTCGAGTTGCAGCCACCTCCCCGTGGTGAGTTCTGGGTCATTCCACCAAAACATTGGTGAAATGGGCGAAGAGCTGCAAATCTGTGATGTTTTACTCTTTGAAGAAATAATTGTTATTTTCGTACAATTTTCTAATAATTACGATATTTCTTGAGAACCTTATATGTTTGTTTAAAGTATCTAAATATTTTTTATTGACGTTATGGACTTATAAACGTAATATATAATACGGTAGTACAATTAAAAAAATCATAAGACGGTTTAAAAATATTTTTTTGAAAATAGCAAAAAAGTACACTTTTACAAAACTTTAAGCTCGTTGCGCGAACTAAAGATTTTAAAATAATTATTTTTTTAATTATTTTTTCTTATCAGCTCAAGAATACGCAACTTTTGAGCCCTATTAGAACTCGATACTCGAAAATATAGTTTTTTCAGCCCACCCTAATATATAATTCATTCACTCACCTTGTGTCACAGTATATTCGAGCGCCCACATGTGTATACGTACTGACTAACATTGGACACAGACTGTCCAATCAGAGCTGAGGAGGAAATGTGAGTGGTATTCGGTCGATTCGGATGAGTCAGCTGATTTTTCGATTTGGATGGTGATTTTAAACGAGAGGTGTAGTAGCATAATTTACACTAAATAGTTTTATACCATGGAAAGCAATGTTTCTAACTCAAGTATTTTTCTAAAGTTATTTTAAATCATTTATAACCTAAACTTATTTTTTTTAAGACTTACGGGAGCAACTATAGATGTGGCCCTGAGTCTTAGTAGGATGTGTTTGGAATGCAGTTCAAAATTCCAGAAGTCGAAACTCATAGAATTACACTTATATTATTACACTTCTATTATTCATCAACAAGTTTTGTGCGGTAAAACTTAGGCTTTAGAAATGATTAGGTTGTTGAATAGTATGATAAGAAAACATCGCCTTGTCTAGACAGAGGAAGAGTGCTGCAAAGATTTTTGAACTTCGTCAAGCTATTCCCTTATTTGTGATGTCTTTCAGATGACCACTGGCCTTTGAAGTTTCGGTTTGCAGTAACCTACATTTTAGTACTGATCTCAAATTTAAAAAAATAAAAATCACTAATCTTTGTTCCAAAATGTGAAAGTATTTATAATATAAGTTTTTTTCCAAACCAGTAAGAAATTATCATTTGGGACTTCTTTCCAAGTTCCAAGAAATTTGGTAGTGAATCTCCTGTGCCTTTTTGTCACATTATGTAGTTGATACGATTGAAAAACTAAGGGAGGAATTCCCAAATCACTTTGCAGACTTATATCGACCAATAATGAACTTTAACTTTCTTGGACTGATCAAACATGCTGCAAATAAGAAATCGATAGAGTAATACAACTAATGCTACGTGAATCCAGATCTTATTCCAATAAATAGGAAAAATTCCAAATATTTTTCGTATACTAAGTTTTCATTTTGCTTTGATATATAATGTAACGTATTTAATCAGCAGATCATTACTCATCTTTGTTTTTACAATTTGTTAACAAAGGTCTTTGACGGATGACTTCAGAAACCAAACTCTTCGCAAGTAGATTTGTTTCTCAGGGTTTTTCTCAGCATTTTATGAGAACCATTTTCTTCAAAATAAGTTTCAAAAATTAAATTTTATAATGGGATTTTTAGAGTAACAACGAACTTTCTTGATGAACACATAAAATCTGTTTTGTGAGAAGTGTATCATAGTTTAAACTATCGTAGTCTGAAATTGTAGTCAACAATCAAATGAAAAAAATGTCTATGATTTGAAATTACACATGATGAGACCTCATGAATTTTTGATGAGTTGTATTTACACCTTCAACATGACTTGCATTATCTCTCATTATGGTTTACAAAAAACAAATTATCTCTTAATTTTAATAAAACTACTCATCTTAATTTATCACTATCAAATTCTTCTGTTTGTCAAAGTCTTGTACGTTATCATAAAGTTGATTACCAGCAAATTAATTGTAATTGTAATATAATTGAAAAAATTTAATTTAAGATCTAGGTGTTAAACTCGATTATACAATATTTTGGAAATATAATTTACAAATTACATTAAAAATTAGTTATATTCAGTCGTGCGCAAAGTTTTACACTCTTAAAGATTTTTTCCAATTTCAATTCCTCGTCAAATATATTTTTCTCTTATTTATTCTAAACTAAATTATGGACTTTCTATTTGGGAGGCTGCTATGTTACTAATCTATTTATATTTACAAAACTTTGGTAAGAGTTATAAGTGGAAGTTGCACACTAACTGCCTCTTATTTATTATTTTTATTACTTGGAATTTTGCCTCTGCGACACCTTCATGTTTGAAAAGTGTTGGATATACTCTTTAGGATAAGTGGTAATGTTTGAGTCATAATCGATATCAATATAAATTATAGAACTCGAAAGTTGAACCAAGTTATTACCTAAATCAAATATAATTTTATTTAAAAGGCGTACTTATTTTTAGGGTAAATATTCTAGTATAAATCTATCAAAATCAAAAAAATCAAGAAATGGTTACTCTCTTTTAAACATGATGATCTGGAGCAAATGTTTTGAATCTATCAATATTTACCTTTTTTAATTATCAAAACTGTATAATTAATACATAGTTGTGTGTGTGTGTGTCTTTAAAATTCTTTTGTTTATTTGGAAACTTAATGACTCCAGCCTTCGGTCAAGGAAAGTACTATAATATTATGTCCCTTGGGCTTTGTATATTTGTTCTATGAATCATTCATGATTGGGTTTAAAAAATGTAATTTAATTAACATTCCAGATCATTTTTCTAAAATAAAATAAATTGTTTTCGTTTTTAATATTGTACCGTAATAAGTTAAATTCTTCTTATATGTTTTCTATAGTGTATGTTAACAATATAGTAATCTAGTAGTGTAATTTATAGCAATATCTTTTTTCTTTTTGAAATGTTTATTACTTTATACATATTCTGCTTTATACTTATGTAATATTGTTTAGAGCGTGATTTGTATACTTAAGTCATGTAATGAAACAGAATGAAACTATTATTATTATTATTATTAGATGGATGCTCAGTTTGTCTAAATTCTGCTACTTTTCGTTACCTTCGCCATCGTGGTTACCTACAAGACGAAAATAAAAATATTCGCTAACGCTCGGTCAAATCTCATGGAGTGACATGCACCATCATCGAACTCAGTATTGCCTCATTATAGCTTCATCAAAATGTCAAGTCAATAGGCCTGTTCGTTTCCGATATATCGTAGGCTACGGACAAACAGGCAGATAGTCGAATGATAGGCTTCGCTCAGCCGATTAGATGACCAGTTCACTTTCTTTATTCATACGAATATTTCAGTATATTCTTCAAAGCACCTCGTATTCAGTCTCTACACAAAAAGTTTAATATTTTTAAAAGTGACAACTATAAAGTTATGATTTTTAATGGTAAAGGACTAAAGTGAGTGAGTGGTATAATTACGAAGAGCAACGTTTACCGGACTGAATCATACTTTTATATTTACTCCTCTTATCTGCCACGTGCAACTGAGTCAACAATGATAAGATAACTTACTTTGCCTTTGGTATTGTGGCATGTTTGCATTGATAAATATATCTGTTAACAGTGCACTATATTTCTGGGCAGAGAGTCTCAGTGGCATGAGAAATATATGGATATAGCAAATGGATATAGCAATGGATATAGCAATGGATATAGCAATGGATATAGCAATGGATATAGCAAATGGATATAGCAATGGATATAGCAATGGATATAGCAAATATCTAAAATAGAATTATTATGGTAAGGTTCAGATTTTTTAGAGAGTAATCTCTGTATTAATACACAACTGGAACTATTTCCAATTTTAAATAAATTTACAGGCTCTTATGAAGAGGAAAATTGTGAATAAAAATATTAAAATGAATACAATACAAAGACAAAAGTATCTCAGGGTACATTACATAACAATATTTTTGGAAGCCGTATTTTTCGTCATAAAATTAGAAAGAGTAACTTGAGCTGTACATTACAAAAGTTTTATAATTTGTTTCTATTCAAATAATTACAAAGAGTGTCTGAAAACACCTTTTTTTATAACCAAAGCAGAAAAATTTCAAATCTTAGCAGAATGTTGTAGGACTATCTTAATTTCTTTTTATGCAATAACATTTTCTTTTAGAGCAATAAAAATCGCTCGCCTTCATGGGGGGACGGACTGTGAGACTATGGAGAGTGTAAATGAAATTTAAAATGTACGCCTATGTCAATATGCATATAATTTTATGTGTGTTAATTTTTAAACATATTCCGCAAACCACACTTCAAAGACGTTTTCATGAAAAATAGTGTCTGTTGAAATATTATTAATATTAAATCTTAAACGGCAGCCATTTTTATTGGTTAAATGTTTTAGAAATCACTATAATATAATATGTTGCACTTTAGGTTTATATTCAATTCAAGTTTTAGCTTTTAAGCTTATTTATACAGCTTAATACTATTTGAGTATATTGCACATTAAAAAGATTTTAACGCAGAGATATAAGTATTAAGGACATATTTGTCTCAATGTATCTAGTATAGAAGAATCAATACAGAAAAATTATAACATGTTTTGGATATCTATTATTAAAGATACAAAAACATCTTCAATTTACGAGGATATTTATGAACCAATGTGAATGTACGATTATCACCCGAGCAGGCTCCTGCTGAAGGAGAATCACCAAATAAACCCCTGTGCAAGAAGGGTTATGAGCGCGGACACGGTTTATTTTAAGGGAAAGGAAAATATTTCTTTTATGAGGATTGTTAAAATGCATCGTTACTTAAGGATTGTCATGAATTCGTGATCAGGAATCTTAGCAACCAGATTGGAAATTGCATGATAAGTTAATTGAAGTCCATGATTATTAATCAGTGCTATTATTATTATTTAATTATTGATTGCATCCTAAACAATAACATGAATCAAAAAGAAACCAAGTCATAAGTTTTTTTTTTTCAAGTTAAATCAGCAAATGACAGCACCTTAGTGTGTTACAACAAAGTGTATTGCAAATATACAATAATATTCTCTTTTTTATTATAATACCTATACTGATGGTCCTTGGTCTTGGTATTTTAATTGACATCACCATTCATTACACTATTTAAGATCGAAGTAACCAATTTCGTTTATTATGCCCGGGTGAAAGATTGATTCACTGCAGTTAAAATTGTTTTTGTCAACAAACATATACGAAGACTGAATATTATAATAAGTAAGTGTATTTATATGATGTTTAATTTTACATATCATGGATAAATGCATGACATACTATACATTTTAGAAGGGTAATATGTTTAAATAAATAGAGGAATGGTAGCATAATAGGAATTATAATTATGCTGTCCCGCAGCTGACTCATAATTCTATTTTAGGACTAATACAGTCTTCTTTTGAATTTAAAAATATCTAATAGTACAAAGATTATATTTTTCTATTTAATAGGTACACAGCCTCAGAGGCGAAATCGGAAATGTACATAGATTGCAGTAGATTCTGAAGCTCACCTCAAAGATACTTGGGTTTATTAAGAACTTCTCATCTTGTATCCAACGAAATGTACTGCCCAAAACCCATGAGACGGATTTTTCTAAATCCATATTGGATATCGCCACATAATCAATGAGGAGTAAGTGATTCAGACTCTCGGAACTGATATTACGAAGAACTATTTTTAGAATTTGGTATCTACAGATAACGTTGTGGGCCAACAAACACAGGTTTTATTTTCCAATGCAACAATGTTTCCGCAACAAGGTCTCTCTGTAGTTATCTAATCATGCTGTATTGTATCAATTGCACTTGACAGATAAAGAAACACTTATATACACGAGTTCATAACGTAGCACAGTCGTACTTGTGAGCGGTACTTTTCTACTTGCTGATTTAAGGGAGTTGTTTTAGGATTTTTAATTGCACAATACAACACACACATTTAGGCGCCATATATTTTGTTTTAGGTAAGTAAATAAACAAAAAATGATATTGAATATGTGTTAAGTAATATAATTATTATATTGTATTTTACGATTTAAAACATATTTCATTCCTTATCAAATATATATCTATACTAAATAATACTAATACTAAAGATGTATTTACAAAACCATCTATTGTAATCTTTAGAAGACAAACAAATCTTAAATATATCTGAGTCCAAACCAATCTGAAAAACAAAAATTGAGGAAAAAAATTACCGGTTGTAAACTCTGTCACAAACCACATTATGATGCATGCATAATCATATCCTCTAGTCAAAATCTTAAAAGTAAGTTATGTTACTGACACGTACCCAATTAAAGGAATTATTCATTGCAAATCAAGTAACATAATATAGAAGCTAAATTATAATTTTTGTAATAAACAATACATAAGCCAAACCTCTAACCCTGTTCGTATCATAAAGACAGGTTACCGTTATAGTATTGTTTATGGAGATGACAAGCCCCTCGCTGTACATTCCAGGGAACACAATCATGACAAAATTTAAAACTGTTATAATTAAAAGGCATTAATAATGTAGCATTGCATGATAATGAAAATATAAATAGATTAATTTGAGAAGGAGCGAAAATGCTCATCAACTTATATCATAATCAAAATTTTTTTAGGCTTCAACATTCATTCATTTTTAAAAATTTAGATTTTTACTCTTTGGTATTTTTGATGAAACATCAGCGGTGAGGTATTTTTTTACTGTTTATTTTTCAGTTACAGTCCTTTTTTCTTGTTTATATTTATAGTTAGTTTAATAATAAAATGTTGTAAATATTTATACAATGTTACGTCTGAGGAAGTAAGCTGAGATCTACGAAAATTTATAAAGAGTTTACCAGTATTTGGTTTTTTATTCCTTACGAAGAGAATTCATATTGAAATATCTAATTAGTTACGTATAATTGTTACTTGTAAAAATGAATAAGTTTTGATCGCAGTATGCTGCTGATTGCCAATTAAATTTGTCTTATGAACTTTTCTCTGCTTAGGAAACCATTTATCTGATCAATACTGACACTGAATCAATTTCAGGATGCTCAGCCTTAAATGGTCTCTACCTTAAGGGAGGAAAGTGTAGTGACCTTCATCTAGCTCTGTTGTGTAGACCCTAGGCGAACTGTATGTGGATGTGAGATGTCAAGGTAGAATAAGTTTCGCTTATTTTTCACAATAATGCTTAAAAACCTTTTCGATATTCTCAATACATGATGTAATCTTAGGTTTATAAATAATTTGAATATTAGTTTTAATATTTTTGTTTTTAAGTATGGTATTGTCGTAGTAATTATAGCTAAGTAATATTGGGATTGATTTAACTTAAAACAGTGCACAAAGATAAAAGCAGTTGCAAACAATAAACATTTTTCATCACATAAAAAAATTCTACGTGTTTACCCTAGCTATATTATTTGTAGAACTCCAGCCGTTGAAGACGGCATGACAAAGAGCAGAGATCTTAAATTAAAAGTACATTAAGATATTAAAACTTTCTCCTCTAATGCAAAAATTAAATCCGAGTTTCTACAAAAAAGTTGTAGAAACGATTTTTGCACATAGGCCTACTAATATGGGGTTTTTATATTTGCCATATTTTTAATTACACTGATGTCAAACTATGTACTCCCCGTCAAATTTAAAATAAATGAGAGCTTTATCAATTGAATAAGAATAAAATGTCGATTGTATTTATCTTTCTTGCAAAAAACATATTTTATCACTGATCAAACTTTGTATAACTTGTGAATTTAAATCAGTGAAAAAAATTAAATCTACAATAAAAAAGCTGTAATCTTGTAATTTAAAAACTCGTTAATATAATATTTTACATTGAAAGGTCTGAAAGAGACACCTGAAATCAATCCTCCGTCTTTGGTTATCTTAAAATATTTACTTAAACTGCAAAATAAAAAATCTTGTTGATATTTATAATTGACCTAAAATGATTTTTTTTTATTCTAATTTTAGGAGTCAATGGGCAAAACTGAAGTAGTTCAGTGAGGAATATTTAAGACAAATTGAATTAGAAACGTTGTGGTGTATATAGTAACCCACTTTCACCAGCACTACATAATTATATTTTTGAAACATAATTAAAGGTGTTTTCTCATGACTATATTGGTTACATATCCCATTCTGAAGTGTTGCTGCGAAGGTGGACGTAGTAGGACATCTTCTACATCGGAACAGACTTACAGTTTGGAGAGTTATAAATACTGCAGACTATAAATTATCGTTATTCTGAGAGATACATATAGGATCTGCATAATAACCATAACGAATTCCTGTTACAGGATGACGGAGCTGACTGTGCCGGCCTGGCTGAACGAGAAATTTCTAGAAACAGTTTTTCAGGAAGAGGAGATTAATCAGACAAGCATCGCAATAATAGATTATGACATCAAGTCAGTTATGCCTCCAGGATCCAACTACTCAAGTGACATGTTCAGAGTACGTGTAGTCTACAGCGTGGGGAACTCACGCCAAGAACAGGTCACATCCGTAATAATAAAGGTTCCAGTCGTCGAAGGGGTATTTAAAGAAATAGAAGAGTATTTTAGCCGAGAACCAATCATGTACGAAAAACAGTTGCCAGCAATGTCAAAGAAAATAAATCATGAATTCGCCCCAAAGAGCTTTCACAGCCCTCTAAAGAATGTGCTTGTGCTAAAAGACTTGAAGGACGAAGGATACGTCATTGCCGATAAATTCAAACAGCTAGATTACCCTCACTGTGAATTAGTTTTTAAGACTGTTGCTAAATTTCATGCTGCATCTTTAGCTTGTTACCATGACGATTTGAGATTTATTGAGGGAGTCTCTGCCGAAAACTTTTACATCGAAGGAGGAACGTCATTCAGATCATTCATGGAAGGGTTTGTGAACCAATTTGGAAAGGCTTTTGACGTGTTTGGAGTGGCTGACAGTTTCAAACGGCTTTTCAACGATCGAGTAGGCAGGTTATGGGACTCAGGGGTGATGGCCTGTAAGCCTAAAGAGACAGGTTCCAATGTTCTCGTCCATGGAGACTTGTGGTGCAACAATCTTATGTTCAAGTATGATGGTTCAGGAAACTTGCTGGATGTGAAGTTCCTTGACTATCAAAGAACTAAATTCTGTTCTCCAGTGGTGGATCTTTTGTACTTTCTATGGAGTAGTGCTAACAGTGAAGTCCTGGATTCCAGGCAGAAGGAACTCTACAGCATCTACCTGGAAACTCTCAACAGCACTCTGGAGCATCTCGGCTCTGAGGCACGGCTCTCTGAGGAAGAGCTCCAGGATGATTTGAGAGCCTTATCAGATTGGGCTCTCATCTGTTTGTGTTTTACAACGCCTTTAATGTTAGCAGAACCCGATAACGCTCTCGATTTAGAGGCAATCGAGTTGCATAGTGTAGAAAATGACGAAAATACCCGAAAGGTACAACAAATGTATGGGGGAAAGCATGCAAAAACTTTGATCCCACGTCTCACAAGGAGCTACGAAAAGTGGGTCAACGGTCTTTATACATAAGTATTGTAAACTATTTCTCATTGAACTTTCTTAATATTTTAATAATCAATATATGTTAAAGTTACAGTTATGTTTTAACCGTCATATACTAAGCCAAACCATATTTTCTATTATTTTAACATATACCTATTGTAAACTGTATTTATAAAGTATTGTAATAAAATATCGCTTCAATAGTTTACCAAGAACATTCCATTCCATTATCTGCACAATTTAATTTCATTAGGATCAAGACGTATGGATATTACACATTTTCAAAAATACCATCTATGCATTTAGCTTATTTATAAATATAATACAGTGAATAAGATATAAATACGGAAAAAACTACGTGAACCTTCACTCATGGTCTGCTCCCATT
Organism: Homalodisca vitripennis; assembly: GCF_021130785.1. Taxonomy (NCBI): domain Eukaryota; kingdom Metazoa; phylum Arthropoda; class Insecta; order Hemiptera; family Cicadellidae; genus Homalodisca; species Homalodisca vitripennis. The sequence continues at coordinate 15,757,259 of NC_060208.1, forward strand.
AGATTACATTCGTATTAGCTGAAATAGAAGGAGAAATAATTCTAAGTCAAAGTGGTCATCGTGTGTGAAATCTATGCACTTGAATATTATTACAAGCGGATGATAAAAAGTGAAATATTTAGCCGTACAACTCAGACTCTATGACTACAATTAGATTTCACGCGAAAAATATTATTCCCAACCATAATTTATTATCCAATTATATTAATTTCTCAATATCGTTGTATTAAGTGGAGGCTCATCTCAAAGTCAGACTTACTTCAAATCTAAATCCCTCAAATTATATTGATTACTATCGTTATCTTAGTATTGAAGTGGAGGCTCTCACAAAGTCAGACTAGATTCGAAACTCAAGACCTCTAATTATATTGATTACTCTCATTATCTTTTTATTGAAGTGAAGGCACTCACAAAGTGAAACTGGGTTCAGTTATACTTATTAGTCTCAGAAGCTTTGTATTGAAGTGGAGGACATTAAAAAAGTTAGACTGGATTAGAATTCCGTATCTAAATTATGATAACCACTCTCAAAAGTTTTGTATTGAAGTGGAGGCTCTCACAAAGTTAAACTAGATTCAAAATCCGACCCCCCCAACTGTATTGATTACTATCGTTACCTTAGTATTGAAGTGGAGGCTCTCATAAAGTCAGACTAGATTCGAAATTCAAGACCTCCAATTATATTGATTACTTTCATTATCTTTTTATTGAAGTACAGGCTTCAATAAAAAGGCTTCAACAAAGTGAAATGGGTTCAAAATAGTTCCCTTCAGTTATACTTATTAGTCTCAGAAGCTTTGTATTGAAGTGGAGGCACTTAAAAAGTTAGACTGGATTTGAATTCCGTATCTAAATTATGATGACCACCCTTAAAAGATTTTTATTGAAGTGTAGGCTCTCAGAAGGTCAGACTATATTCAAAATTCAATCCATCAATTGTATTGGTTACTATCATTATCTTTTTATTGAAGTTTAGGCTCTCAGAAGGTCAGACTAGATCCATAATCCAATCCCTCCAATTTTGACTGATTACTATCGTTACCTTTGTACTGAAGTGGAGACTCTGAGAAAGTCAGACTAGATCCAAACTCCAATCCCTCCAATTAGACTGATTACTATCGTTACCTTTGTACTGAAGTGGAGGCTCTCAGAAAGTCAGACTAGATCCAAAATCCAATCCCTCCAATTAGACTGATTACTATCGTTACATTTGTACTGAAGTGGAGGCTCTCAGAAAGTCAGACTACATCCAAAATCCAATCCCTCCAATTAGACTGATTACTATCGTCACCTTTTTACTGTCTCAGAAAGTCAGACTAGATCCAAAATCCAATCCCTCCAATTAGACTGATTACTATCGTTACCTTTGTACTGAAGTGGAGGCCCTCAGAAAGTCAGACTAGATCCAAAATCCAATCCCTCCAATTAGACTGATTACTATCGTTACATTTGTACTGAAGTGGAGGCTCTCAGAAAGTCAGACTACATCCAAAATCCAATCCCTCCAATTAGACTGATTACTATCGTCACCTTTTTACTGTCTCAGAAAGTCAGACTAGATCCAAAATCCAATTCCTCCAATTAGACTGATTACTATTTGTACCTTTGTACTGAAGTGGAGGCTCTCAGAAAGTCAGACTAGATCCAAAATCCAATCCCTCCAATTAGACTGATTACTATCGTTACCTTTGTACTAAAGTGGAGGCTCTCAGAAAGTCAGACTAGATCCAAAATCCAATCCCTCCAATTAGACTGATTACTATCGTTACCTTTGTACTGAATTGGAGGCTCTCAGAAAGGCAGACTAGATCCAAAATCCAATCCCTCCAATTAGACTGATTACTATTTTTACCTTTGTACTGAAGTGGAGGCTCTCAGAAAGTCAGACTAGATCCAAAATCCAATCCCTCCAATTAGACTGATTACTATCGTTACCTTTGTACTGAAGTGGAGGCTCTCAGAAAGTCAGACTAGATCCAAAATCCAATCCCTCCAATTAGACTGATTACTATCGTTACCTTTGTACTGAATTGGAGGCTCTCAGAAAGGCAGACTAGATCCAAAATCCAATCCCTCCAATTAGACTGATTACTATCGTTACCTTTGTACTGAAGTGGAGGCCCTCAGAAAGTCAGACTAGATTCAAAATCCAATCCCTCCAATTAGACTGATTACTATCGTTACCTTTGTACTGAAGTGGAGGCTCTCAGAAAGTCAGACTAGATCCAAAATCCAATCCCTCAATCCCTCCAATTAAATTGATTACCAACGTTACCTTTGTACTGAAGTGGAGGCTCTCAGAAAGTCAGACTAGATCCAAAATCCAATCCCTCAATCCCTCCAATTAAATTGATTACCAACGTTATCTTAGTTATTGAAGTAGAGGTTCTCACAGTTAGACTATATTCTCAGTCTGGTCTTGGCACTTACCATCAAAGTCACATTTTTCACATACGTTATCTTTCTATGTTACTTTTAAGGGAAAAATCATTTCAACAAAACCCTCACTTTAGGAATCATATTTTGAAAATACATTTTTGGCTGACCGCTAGCGAAGCTTGTCATACCAGGCGATGAGAAAGTGTAATTTCTATCTGTCTACCCACACGATATCACGAATATAGACATACATTTGGACCTAAAATATTGCATGAAGCTTTACTATATATAAGAAATGTCATTGAGTTTGATGATGGTGCATGGCTCTCCATGGGATTTAGTTGAGCATTACCCAAGCCTATAGCTCAGGGTGATATCCAGACAACATATTCAGCTGTAAACTTGACATTTTGTATATTTTCTCACTAAGAGTACCTGCAAAATGCTTCATCTGGGTGTCTATATGTCTGCCTGCCTGCGTATCTGTTTTCCGCTGGATGCCTTAAGAATGAATTAAAACATTCGGCATCTCTATATTGGTAACGCTTTGATTGATGATTGAGTTCGATGATGGTGAATGACCCTCCATGGGATTTAGTTGAGCATTACCCAAGCCTATAACTCAGAGTGATATCCAGACAACATATCCATCTGTAAACTTGACATTTTGTATATTTTCTCACTAAGAGTACCTGCAAAATGCTTCATCTGGGTGTCTATATGTCTCCCTGCCTGCGTATCTGTTTTCCGCTGGATGTCGTAAGAATGAATTAGAAAATTCTGCATGTTTCGGCATATCTAAATAGATAACGCCTTGATTGATGATGAACATGTTGCTGAGCCTTTATATAGTCTAACCATTCGCAGGATATCTCAAGAACGATTTCACTTAAAAGCTTATCCGTGGGATTTAATCACTCAGTTGACTTGAAGATTTTCTGTCTGGAGGTTTTTCATATTCCTTTTCTGTCTTTTCTCTTGCCTGATTGCCTGGCTGTCTGTCTCTCCGTAGCCTTGATAGAAGCCTGTTAAGCGAAAAGCGATTTATTGCACTCCAACACCGTAATCCCAAGGAAAACATAATTCTCCAAATCCCTAATGTATTGTATTTGGCAGGTATCTGGATTTATGTTTCAACATCCTGGTACCTTGCTGTTTAATAGATGGTGATCAGAAGACATATTACAAAATGATGTACGTTGAGTTTCATTTTGGTCTTGTACTAAGAGGTCCCCAGGTTTAAATATTATCAAGATTTCGTAGTATCACTAACTCATTATATATAATTACTAAAAAGATTTTGTTTTTTGATTATTTTATACGTTAAGGAAACATTAAGTGCAGATGCACTTTTACATGTTTCGGTGCGTTACTGTCTTTTATAATAATTATTGAGTTTCTAAATAAACAAACGAAGCTGCAACTTAACCACTGTTAGGGCGGATGTTTCATGAATAGCTAATGACACGTACTTTTCCTCATTAAAATACAGTCCAGTTGTTGCGCAGCCCTTCCTTTCACATACAAAAACATTCACCTTTTTCAAACTTCCTAAAACATTCCTTAAAATATGAACGCAATTTTTTGTGCATTATATTATTTTGCTTTTTATCACTATTTTACAACACTTCAAATGATATGTGGACGTGGTGTATTGTATAAGTGCAAAATAAAAACACAATAAAACTGTTAAATGTTCATAATTGTGTTTTATTTGAATTATAATCAAGTGCTAAATTTAACTGGCTAATGTGGTACTTAAATTTAATCAAGGCAATGTTCACCTTAATATATTATTTTAATTCAGAGTGTATTTAAATAAATTTGTTTATTTTCTAATTCTTAGTTACAAGTACCTGCATTTTACGCTCGTAAATTTAAATTCGTGTTGCCCAATGCTCTAATGCAGTTATTCATCATAAAAGATAACTCGTCGCCTGTTAGTATTATTACTTTTTATATTGAAATTAATGAGTACACTAAGTATTACAATTTGCATACCACTGCCATTGTAAGAACTAAATACTTTGAAATAAAATAATCATCATAACAATGGAAGGATTTAATTTTAATTCAGTTCCTTCAAATGAGTTTCCTTCAGGAAAATAAGTGATTATCTATTTTATTTCATAGAAAATACATTCATAAATTAATTCTCATCGATTATCCACATATCCACACCTATATAAATAAATATTTTGGATTTTATCCAGTCTAGCGAAGCCTATCGTCTTCTGTTGCCGATTTGTCTATCCGCAGGATATCTTCAACTATTTATTTTAAATTTTACATTTAACTTAATATTTACATAGGCGAAGTCGGACTCGATATAGAGCACGTCGTTCAAAGTATGTCTGTCATCTACAAAATACACAAAAGTACATTTTTACCTTTAAGAACCTCGTATAAACCGTATACTCATACTGTTGAAAAAATGAAAATTGTTTACTACCCATATAAATACGCCCAATCTCTTTTTGAATAAATTATCATTTCCAGGGGTGGTGGGAGGAAGGGACAGCTTAAAAATCAGATCTTGATCACCTGTTCACAGTTCAGAAATCAATTTGAAAGTTGATTTTTTTTAATGTCAAAGATTTCCAAGTACCATTTTATTTCAAGAAACTTAAATTTTTACAATAAGGCAACTAATTATAGAATTTCTTTTAATCCACGTGTACAAAATTTAGTTGATTAATTTGAAAGAACTCAACACACGCTATTCTAGATCGACAGGAATTCTACATCTGCAATTAACTAAGTCTTTTTCAAACATTAACTCATACTCTCTTGCTCATGTGAGTTTTATAAATATCAGTAAATAGTTTCCAAATTTGATTTTTTATAAAATGAAATTTAAACATAAAAAAATAAAGTTAACCAGTGGTTGTTGTCATTTTCTGTTAAGGATGCAGAGGCAGGTCTGTCTACGGGCGGACGATCTGATCTGTGAACGGCGACCCAGATCACAGAACGGAACAGGAAGTTCCCATTATCATTTGCTATCACTATGACAGTCCCATTGTAATGTGTGGCGATCCCGCTTATCCTTGTTGCTTATACATTCCCATTGTAAACTTATTCTAATTAAAAATATTTCATACTTTAATACATACAAATAAAATTTACACAGATATAACCTTTTAAATTATATTCTCAATTTATACGTGTTAAATACTCAAGTCCTTTATTTATTTAAGCATGAGCAACTCAAATTAGCGCACAGGCATCATGGAGGTTCATTTCCCGAGAACCATACTTTTCCTTATGTTCACTCTTCTTTTTTCGTTTCAATCAACTTTTTGTAATTTTAAAATTTGTCAATTATAAAGTTTATTAGTTATGATTGTAATATTTTACATATTATTGGGAATATTATTAGGTCCATATTACAAGCAACAAGGTAGGAGAACCGCCAAATTACTTGTTGTGTAACAAGATGAAGTTGCGTGCAAGATTTCCGTAGCTCATTTCAATCTCGAGATGAGACATACAGACAGACAATCAGATAGAAAAGCAACACATATTCCTTCAGCAAACCAAAATAATTGTGACAGTTTACTGAGTGATACGCTTCAACAATACTAAACAAAACTCCATAGTGGCGTTTCACCATCAGCTCATTCTCTCGTATATTTAAATTAATTTGTATAAAAAATTTAAATTATACGGATAAAACCTTACTCCATATACTTTGCCATATCAAATATTCAAACTTTTCATTAACTTAGGTACAGCAGTGTTGAAATAAAAAACAGGTCTGGTGAATTAGGCAGAGTCCTCCAACGAAAGAGTTTTAATATAGATTGTTGTTACCGACTTTTAACATTTAATTAAAATTCTACTATAATTATTTTACTGCATGAATAAGCCACATGTGTTAATATGTGACTCGTTAAAATATATAACCAGTATACTGAGTCTGTTTGCAAAACTATTTATTCTACTGTCAACCTTAATGGTTGCCTTTGTACAAATATTCGCTAATGCTGAAATTGGTGAAACCCCAGGGTGTTAAATGCACTATACTCAATCTAACTGTTCCTCATATAGAAGAAGCTTTGAGCACAATTCCAAGATTACAAGTCAGTTCGTTTTTGAGGCATTGTGCAAACCGTCGCGACGTTGTAATGTTTCTAGCCCCACTAGTGATAGGCTTCACTAGCGCACAGCAAATAATGCTATATTTATTTTAACGACTAAGTGCAAAAATTGCGGTAAACTTTTCGCAACTTTAAACATTACAAAACAGAAGTTCGTGATGAAGCGCCAGTTATCTTTAAATAATGCAACGACTTTCTTTACTTACTGTTAGTAAATTCCAGGAAAATTCTATTTACAGGTAATTTATCGCAAAAAAGCTTTCTTTTCATCTAACTTCCATGATAACTATGAGGGATGATCTTTGTTCTTCAGAAAGGCAGAAAACAATAAAACGTCTTCAACAATTTGTTTTTGTCTAAAGATTACTTAAAAAACCCATAGTTAAAGCACTAATATTCAAATTCTATAGGGCTGTGTCTCTTAATTGAATTTAACTATATTCTGCAAAGCAACTGAAATAGTTTCACTGTGGCAAACGTTTTAAAACCAAAAAATCTGTAAAACACTGTACAAAAACCAATATACAAGTACAGGGTGTCCCGTAACTCTCTGGACAAAGGTGTACTGTACCACGTTATTGCTAAGGTCAAGACGACATATTTAACCATATGAACATTTGTCTCCGACGCTTAGTTTCTCATCTGTCTGTACGTATCTGTTTTTTATAAAACAATATATTAAAAGCTAATGAATTGAATTATACCAAATTTGGCTTAAATGTTTATAATAACAAGGCCAGCTACTGAAAAGAATATCTTAAAATTATGGTTATTATTTTCAAAATGGCGGCCATTGAAACTTTTTAAACATTCAATACCTGTATTAAAAGAATTGATTAAGAATTACAATAATAACAGTTTTTAGAGGCTTTTATCAAACATGTAATGATACCCAATTTATTTAAATCGAATAATAAATAACTGATTTAGACAAGACATGGCCCACATTGAGAGCTGCCTTTTATTCAGCATTATTTTTATTGTTGACTATTGACTAAGAACCTCGTATATATTTGTCCAGAGAGTTACGGGACACCCTGTATATATATTATGATATCATAATCTTTATAATTATCGTGGGATATTTAAGAAAACCTGCATCCAGGCTCATAGTGCTCTCTATAAATGGTCAACTTTGCGGAGCACTTATTTAAAAGACGAGCATATTGTCTCATTATTTTCTCATATCGTTGCTCATCTCATAGAAGCTCATATAAATTAGTATGCGATCTTTACTCAAATATATGCAAATGTATTGTACATACCCTATATTATTGTATTGGACTTAAATCAGTATTTATATTTTACCTCAGAATCAATTATGGTTTTATGACTTCAACCATGACCATTAAAATTTGATCAGTTATGGCCACAACTTACTGATTGTGTTTACAAAAACATTTTAATTGACCTAAAAAACAAAATTTAAAAACAATTTGGCCCATATTTGTTTTAAAGATTTTAACGCTTTAGCTGCATAGCACAATGTAATTTTGGCAATGCCACTTTCTAAATTTAAAATATTACACAGAAAATCTAGTTAAAACTGCTGAAGAATTTCCTGAGATGAATTAAGCTAACTGTGTAAAACAAATATTACTCCAATTTTTTTTAAGCGTCATGAAAAATTTTAACTTAAAAATCCAGATTTATTTTAAAAAGGAAGTATATCAAATCTGCATCCTTTTTTATTAATGTTATGAAAGAAAATAAATATCTCATGGCGGATTTAACTACATGTGTATATAAGGGTAAATTCAAGCTGATGTTCCCGTATTCAATTACATGACGAGGTGCAATGCCCTAATATTAAAAAAGAATCAGTACGTTTTACTTTGCATAAATAAACAACGTTTTTAGTAACAAAAATGTTGTAAAATATTTTACGTTTTAAAACATGCAGGAAATAAACCGGATACACATTATATCTTATGATACGTACACTTTGTTTATTGGAAAGCACACATTTAGCAAACTCATTTTAGCTGATGCGATACAGGAACAGGATATGCAAAGTGATTTTTCAATGCCGTCGTCACGTACCAAATATTAGGTGTGTTTCATTTCTATTCAGGCCGAAATGGCGAACATGGAACCCCTTTCAGCTTTCATAAGTAACAAAACGTTCAGTGTATGGACTGGATAAGCATGTTCCCAACTGCTCCCCCGAGACCTGCTCCATACAAAAATGCTCCCGTTGGATTTTGTAGCTGATTTTTTCATCCACACAACATACAACACAGTATACTGTTTGACTCTTTTATAGGATGTCGTTGGAATGAAACACGGAAAATAACGTACGTTTCTATTTACTAGTAACATGATTCATAATATAACAAATACTTAAAGTATGTTCTAACACATGTACATTGTTTTGAGGGATAAGTATAATAAGAGAAAAAATTAATATCCATAATCAGTTTCTCATTTTATCTTTGAACAGCTCTTTTTTAGACTGAAATTCCTGTAGCAGATATTGTGTGCAAGATCTGCTCTCCTACAAATTGTTATGATAATTCTTCCTAATGTTGTTTTTAAGAACACATTAGTAGTATCCAGTTTGAACCTCATTTCCCATACCACTCATAGATAGTATAAGGCTTTGTATTTCAATTTAAATTCCTGCCAGTTTAAATAAAATGATAGCTGTTTTAGTAGGATTGGGGTAAGAAGATTAGTAGAATTTATAATTTTACTTAGCACTGTATCCGATAAAAAATCACATTATTACAAAGGCCATATATTGAACTAAAAAACTAAACCTAGAGCCCATCCTTTAAAAAAAATACTACTGTAACCCTATTAATTATTTAATTCCTACTCATCATTCCCTTTTTTGTTCTTATTCTCAGTCTTAATTTCCCGACTCTCTAAGTCTCTTTTTAACAGCTAAACTGTGATATGGCAATGAATAATGAATGATTAATCGTCAATTCAAATTACGTTATGAAAGTTGTACAACGGTACTTAACCCTCTTCTTCTCATCAATGTGCCATTTACGTTTTTGGAATCACTTAGTTTATATAATGACCAGCTAAAAGCTCTGCATGGTCTCCGTTCATAATCACATTTGTTATGTTGTAGGTTCAACTGAAAACTATAAACCAGCCTGAAGTGAACATTACTTACGGTAGTAGTACCAAGTGTAGGTTCCACTGGAAGTTATAAACTAGACTGTAGTGAACCCTAATAGGGATTCACGGCCACTTATGGTAGATGCATCCAGTGTAGGTTCCACTGGAAGTTATAAAACAGCCTGTAGTGAACCCTACTAGGGATTCACGGCCACTTACGGTAGTAGTACCAAGTGTAGGTTCAACTGGAAGTTATAAAACAGCCTGTAGTGAACCCTAATAGGGATTCACGGCCACTTATGGTAGATGCACCCAGTGTAGGTTCCACTGGAAGTTATAAAACAGCCTGAAGATAACCCTACTAGGGATTCACGGCCACTTACGGTAGTAGTACCAAGTGTAGGTTCAACTGGAAGTTATAAAACAGCCTGTAGTGAACCCTAATAGGGATTCACGGCCACTTATGGTAGATGCACCCAGTGTAGGTTCCACTGGAAGTTATAAAACAGCCTGTAGTGAACCCTAATAGGGATTCACGGCCACTTATGGTAGATGCATCCAGTGTAGGTTCCACTGGAAGTTATAAAACAGCCTGTAGTGAACCCTACTAGGGATTCACGGCCACTTACGGTAGTAGTACCAAGTGTAGGTTCCACTGGAAGTTATAAACCAGACTGAAGTGAACCCTATTGGGGATTCACGGCCACTTACGGTAGTAGTACTAAGTGTAGGTTCCACTGGAAGTTATAAACTAGACTGAAGTGAACCCTAATAGGGATTCACGGCCACTTATGGTAGATACATCCAGTGTAGGTTCCACTGGAAGTTATATAACAGCCTGAAGCGAACCCTACTAGGGATTCACGGCCACTTACGGTAGTAGTACCAAGTGTAGGTTAAACTGTAAGTTATAAACCAGCCTAAAGTGAACCCTATTGGGGATTCACGGTCAATTGCAGTATATATAATTATCTGATCTTATCATACTACAAGTGAAACGCTTGAAAATATTACTTTTATACTATAATTGAATTAAATATTCGGTTATAACTCTATATTAATATTAAAATTAAAATAAAAGATTAAATTTCATAACAACTTACTGTTTTCATTTTTTGTAACGGTTAGAAAATCTGTGAGAAATTAAAGAAGCGTGAGGGAAATTTTATATATTGTTACGATTAACATGCACATCATGCAATATTCAATAAATCGAGACAAAGAGTGAACCCAGCTAAAACAACGGAAACATTTATGAAATTAGCCTCTTAATTTGATGTCAAGCTAATTAATTAAATGTAACAAATGACAAAAAAATCCAAAACTATCCAAGGGCTGGATTAAAGCGTTCCAAAATCATCTAATAGCAAAAATATTACACTAAATTAACGAGTTCATTGGAAGTTTTGGGAAAATTATTTATTTGACTTTGATGTTAAAAACAGGTCATTACTGGATCTGATCAATGAGAGATTATTGTGTTGCTTGTGTGTTCGGGACTAGAACCTATAAATACCTCTCTCACGATTATTACCAAAATTATATTATCACTTTGTTTATGGTATTTCAAATAATCCTAAGGTAGACGCTCGAGCCTGAGATGGAATGAACTTAGGTTACATAAAGTATTCATAAATCCAGGCGATATCGAATCATTGAAACTCCCTCCCAGAATATAAATCTAGCAAGACGTTTATTTACACGGTGAGAATGAGAAATATAACTGCATCTGTGTTGCCGATAAAATGAACTCTTTATACATTATTTATAGAAATAAATATTGTAGAGGGTTTTAATTTTAAATCATGCTTAACACACTAAAAGGATATTAAATCATTCCGAAATGATAGAATAACTATTAAGATATATTTGTACCAAGAAGAGGGGAAAGAGGGATAATAATGCAAGACCAAATTAGTGTGAACAGTTTTTCGCATGTCAGAAATTTCGCTGGGGTACAACATTTTATCGGGATTCTAAATTAATGAGTAATTTACAAAAATATTAGTTTGTCTGGTTTATTTATCATTATGGTACATTAAATCTGAGGGATAACGATCCGTTTTAAAGGAAATAAGAATAATGAAAAAATAAAGGTTGCTTAAACTAACTCTTACTAATAAAAGTTACAAAGCTATCGAGTTTACACCACGTCTAAACTTTGCTTACAAATTTAACTTATACCGACTAGTATATAATCAATATTGCTTCTTAATCACTAGTTTCCAGCTTTTAGATAATGATGCCAGTACCTTCTCCATTTGTGTTATTTTCGTTCTTGACTGTTTCTAAAGTTTTACTTATTACTCTTGGATAATGGAAGAGAATTTTAAAAAATACCTTGGTTTTGTTGAATTCTGTTGCACGTTTGATCTTGAAAAAGTTTTTTCGTGCTTGGACGTTTCACGTGTCTGATGTGTTCACTCAAATTAAACGTGTTGTCTCTCCTATGGAGACTGATTGACAGCTACATAGGATTTCATAGACTTCGGGCGTTCACAGTGAAACCTTGTTCTTCGGATCAAGACATCACAGTAGTCAAAGTGTGGTAGTATAAGAGTCCTAATGAGCATCACCTTAAAATAAAGTGGCAGATACAAGGCAAACCGCTTCAAACTGTGAATGCCAGCAAATACTCTTATGAACGTTATTGTAACTTGGTCAGTCCATTTGGAATTTTTTTTAATAGTGAGTTCGAGATTTTTCAGTTTGTTTTGGAAATTTAGTTCGCAACATTTAAGTTTAAGTTTCGGTGCGATGTCAAGATAAATCCGGTTTAATCTTCTCGAGTTACCAATTGTGACTGCTTGCATTTTTTTTTAGTCCTTGTTGTGTTCCCCCAAAATTAATGCCTTCAGTATATGGCTAAAATTGAATTTCAGAGAGTCATGCAAAGATGCTTTCAGGTAGCTTAAAGTCCTAACTTTACCCTCTCTTTATATTCTCGAAGTCGCTTTGTATTGCTGTTTGAAATGCGACTTGGTCCAGGGCAGAGACGTTCACCAATAGAGACGAGAGGCATGGACGACTTCAGAAATGAACAACATAGAACGACAGCGTTTTAACACATGCCGTCGCAAATTGGCGTGAAACTAATTAATAAGCTCTCTGAGAGTATCAAACACCTAAATAATTCCAAACGGTTCAAATCTCGAATAAAACACCTCCTGGTGCCAAAAGCGTTTTACTGCGTTAAACAAGTTCATGATGGCTGCTGGAGAGATAATATTTGAATATCGCAATTAATAGAGAAAGATAAATCCCAGTTCTGATTCCGAAAGTTATGTCCAAAGCCTTATTGTTTTAACTAGTATATTAGTTTTATTTATAATAGTATTGACGCATGCTATGCAATGGTATGATGTTTATGCAGTAAAGGATACTGTTAATATTAAAATGTCCAAGTTGAGTAGTGACAAAACAGTGGCTAATTCGTTTGGTAAATAGTAAAATTATATTTGCAAATTGTCGGCGTAAAGATTAAAATTTGAATGTGTTAAACTGAACTGACATTGTTTATATATAATGAGAGTAAAATGGGCCCAAGTTCAGAGCCCTCATCATAACTTATTTTTAGTCTGACATTTATTCTCCTCCTTTACACATTCTGACGTCAGGTAAGGTAATAATAAACTGAATTAACACAGCCATCGGAGAAACCATACTTCTTTAATCTGATAAGTAGGGGGAGTGATATACGTAATGGAAGGTCTTGGATAATATTAGAATGGTCACTAGTCTCTTGTCCGTTGCCAATCGGATGTCATCAGTAATCTTCAATAGCCTGTAGTGGTACTGTTATTAGATTTGAATCCAGATTGGAATTTTGACATAATATTATAGTTATTAAGCTAAGATGAAAACTGTTCGTGGACTACTCTTTCGAGACATTTCAAGAAACACGGGGGTTTATAGGGAGTTTGAGGGTTAGAGGTTTTCTTAAATGGGTGAACCAGGGCACGAATCCAATTAACAATTAAAAATAACGTCTATAGCAAGGCAGTGTGATTGGTAACTATCCTTCAAAAAGTGAAGAGGTATATTATCACTACCGACCGCTTTGCTAGTTATCCTCGAAAACGCGCGCGTCAGCCTCAGTCAGAGGTGCAAACGACAACCGGCAACCGGCCGTGTCCGAGGAGCAGCCCTCAGCTCTGCGATATAATCACGAGCTCAAGATTGGTAAAATTTTAAAAATAGTCATTGATTTCATTGAGGTCAAAGGAAACAGAGTTATAGGCATTTTATTATTCCAATACCTAGGTTCTTAACCTAGTTCCATAGCGACCTCAAGGACCGCCGCTGAGACAGAGCTCTATGGTAAAACCAAACTTTGGCATTTCTGATTTGCTGCTGCGTTCCTAAGGCAAAATCAGATTACAAGATTGCGACATTGCTGTCAAGTATGTTTAGTCGTAAGTTGCAGGTTTAAATAAGTTGGATTTCAGGTTTCCTATGATAAAGACATGATGAGCCATAAGGTCGATAAATGTATGCTCAAAGTCGGCAATGTAACCTGATATTTGGAGGTTTATAACAAACACCCACAAGAATATGACTTCAGTTTACACTAACTGGCTATAGCCAGCCATTTCGACCGGTATGTCACTAGAAACAGGCTTTAGCCTATAAATATAAATTATATAAATATGCAGAGAATTAAATCAAATCAGTTTTTTATTGCCGGAACATTATACAACGCATGGCAAATGTCATATTTTTACTTTTTACTGGCTAAAATTTTTGTCAAACACACCACAGGAAAATCTCATTCAAACATACAGTTTTGCAAACGTACCTACATCCATTCATTTACCAACTATTCCCACTTCCAGCGAAGAATTTTGTCAGTCTTTTTAATTGGTGGTCTCCCAATCATAAGCAAAAAACTCGTCAACATTATAAAATGTTTTTGACACTAAAAAGCGTTTCAAACGAGTTTTAACACTTTGAGTGTTGAAGTGTTTTTAATTGAATCTGGTAACTTATTGACGAATTGAACACCTGCCTGTGAAGGCAAGCGTTCATAAACCACCGTTCTGTGTCTACCAGTTCGGTAGTTATCTCTGCCTCTAGTCTCATACATATGTATGTCTCGGCCATTCGTCATGGCACATTTAGACATACAAAACAGAGTTGTTTCCAAGATGTAGAGACTGGGTAGCGTCAACAGTTGCAAATTTTTGAAGGCTTCCTTGCACGTCTCTCTAAATTTCAACTTAGCGATAATGCGGATCGCTTGTTTTTGCAGCTTGAACACTTTCAGGAATTGATTGTTTGCACAAGCTCCTCACAACACCAGCCCGTAAGTGAGGTGGGGTAAATCAAGCCATAATACGCCATCATCAGAACTTTAGTCGGGCAGTATTTGGGCTAGAGACCTCAAAACATAAATTCCTGAGGCCAATTTGGAGCAAACATGGTCGATGTGATCGTTCCAAGTCAACCCTCGATCTAGGTATATTCCCAAGAATTTGGAACAATATACTTCTTCCAGCATAATGTCAGCCAACATAACAGCTGGCTCATCATGAATATCTACTGGTCGTAAAGCAAAATTTATAAAATTGGATTTTGCAGAATTTGTTTTAACAAAACTATGCTGTTCCAAAGTCAATTTTGATTTGCTAGTGAAACAGAGAGTCGTGTCATCAGCATACTGCACTAGTCTTCCGTGCAGAAGTGATGAACCTACATCATTGACATAGATCAGGAAGAGAATTGGACTGAGAATTGAGCCCTGTGGGACACCATAACTCAGGTGAATTGGTTCAGATAATTTATTTGAGATCTGGACAATTTGAGTTCTATGGCTTAGAAATGATCTGAGCCACTAGAGAGGCACGCCTCGGATGCCATGAGATTCAAGTTTATCAAGCTTTGTAACATGGTCAACACAGTCGAATGCTTTCGATAAGTCCAGTAACACACTCAATGTGTGATCCCGACGTTCTAGTCCCTCTACAACCATGTCGGCAAGATTTTGCAACTGCGTCTATTGTCGACTTGCCCTTCCTGAAGCCAAACTGGTCTTCAGATAGCTGGTTGTGTTTATTAAAAAATTGAAGCATTCGTGTCAAGAAAAGGTTTTCGAATATTTTGCTCATAACTGGCAAACTTGAGACAGGCCGGTAATTTTGTGGGGATTGGGGATCGTCTTTCTTGAAAATAGGTGTTACTTTAGCGGTTTTGAGGAGTGAGGGAAAAACTCCTTGTTCAAAAGAGAAATTTACTAATTGGGTTAATGGTCTCACAATATGCTTTGAACATTTTTTTATGAGCCACGTTGACATTGAATTTAAATCATTTGTTTTTTTGGCTGGGAGCTGCTGAATTGTTTTTTCAAGCTCTTCCTCAACGACAGGTGCCAGGGAGGCTACTGGACACTGCCTACGTGTTGTGATTCCTTGTGGGGGTGATGGGCAAGGGCCTTGCTCACAAGCCACAGATCCGAAGAATCTGTTAAACCTATTTGCAACCTTCACCGCGTCCTCCACAAGTCTATCACCACTTTTTAATTTGATTTGTTTGTTACATGATTTGTTTTTATTGCTGATGATGTCACATGCAGTTTAAGAAATATTTTTTGAAGATATAATTGATTTGGAAACATCATAAGCCTTTGCAGCTTGGATAACTTTTCTATAAATTCGTTTATAATTTCGAAAAAACCGCTTGAATTCTTCATTTTGGGACGTTTTTTGGATTTCTGAGAAAATCTTAAGTTTTTCTCTAGAAACCAAAATTCCTTTAGTTATCCATTTGTTTTTTACCCTTTTGGGACAAACTTTTATGGTTTTGAGTGGACAGTACATGTCAAGATGAAAGTTGAGTGTATCAGTAAACCTTTTAAAACGCTCATCTACTGAATGAATTGAATCTTGGTGTTTCCAATTTTCTTTAGAAAGGGAAGTGTTGAGAAGAGCGATGTTTCCTGGCCTTAAGTCTCTTATTGTTTTCGTGATTTTTAGCTCCCTCTCGATTTTTACTCCACTAATTATGGCCTCTTGGCCATAGTGGTCCGAGATAGCTGTATTGACCACGGACACTGCGACACTTGATAGATTGGAGATGATGTTATCAATTGTCGACTGTGTTGAATGTGTCACACGCGTTGGCGTTTTGACTAACAATTCTAGGTCAAATGACCTTAACAAGTCGACAAATCGTTTGGTGGAAGGATGATTAGTGTCCATTGCATTAATGTTGAAGTCACCCATTAGGACATAATCCTGATGATGGCTAGTCAAATCCATCAGTAGGGCTTCAAAATGTGTAAAAAAATTTTCCTCATTGCCATCGGGAGACCTATAGATTCCGATGACGGTTAATTTTGATCTGTTTGAATTTAATTTTTATCCCAACTGCTTCAAAATCTTTTTCGCTAGTTTTTATGGGTGAAAATGGAGAAAAAGTATAATTTTTTCTAACAAAAATGGCGACTCCTCCTCCTTTGGAAAGTTGTCGGCAATGAATTAGCCAATGTGAAATTTGGAATTTTGCATAGGTCGATGTTCTTGTCATTAAAACCGTTCTCAGTTAATACAAGTACATCTGTTTTCATTTCTGCACACATCAGTTGAATTTCGTCAAGCTTGTTAGTGGCAGATTGGGCATTTTGGTGAAGCAGTCGGATTTGAGTCTGATTGAGATATTTTGAACTCGTTTGTATTTTTTGGGTAACGTCAGTCAATTTTGTTCGTCGGCTAGGCGTGGGGCCCCTAAAAAAACAGAATAAAATTTGACCGAAGGCTCCACAGGCTGCACTGCCCTTGTTGATAATGCCTCCGAGCTCATTTGTTGGCGATCTTGAACAGGCAGTGAAGACAACGGAGTGGAAGAGGCCACACAAGAAGAGGCAGCATGAGCAGGCGAGGTTGGGGGCCGGATGGTTGTCGACTGACCGAAACGATCAAGACACCCCAACAGAAGCTCAGCCAGCAGCCGCTTGCCAGGCAGTCGCAAGTGCATACCGTGTTGGGTAAACCAGCGTCTTCCGATCTCGTTGAAATTTAGCACCTCTATTCCTTTATATCGAACAGACAGCTCCTCAATATAGAAGTTAAAAACTAGAACGAAATTCATCAATATCACCCTATTAGTGACAGTGTGTTAACGTGTGTTAAGAGAATTATTAGAGGGAGGGAGAGAGCGGCATAGAAGCGCGGATAGGGAGGGCGGAGAAGCGCGCTGGCATGGAGCATTGAGATCCCTGAGCAGGGGAAAATTTTTAGTTCATACTCCCATTATTAGGATATCTTTTCTTAATTCAATACTGAACCTGGTGAGTTATTCTCCTCTTCATCTCGATTACAATAGATAGAATATTAAATTAGAGAGATATGCCAACATTAGTGACGCGCGAACTACTGAAATATAAAAAAATATATTTAATATATTTACTAATATTCCGATTCATGGCGGAGAAAAACCAGCGGAGAGAAACGTACAATGTTCTGTCGATATCAACTGAAAGGGGCCTGACTAGCGAAGCAGCACAAAGAGGTCACGAACGAGTATTTGACTGGAACTGCAGCTGTCTCAATACTGTCATTTAGTTTACTGAAAAAGTGTTCCAGAGTTTAAATAGAAATTGGGAATGTTAAAGTTCTCTAAGGGTAATCTTTTATCAACAATTTTCATTTTATTTCGGGTTTTAGTTCTTACTATAGGCAATTAAAACCCTAATGTATAAGATCAATAATTCATTCCATACCGTGACAATGTTTCATTAAATTTGAAAAAAACTTTTATATTTGTAATATTTGACAATCCATTACAAATACTGGCTTTTTATCTACATTGAAATTAGTATACTGAATGTCATATGATTTTGTATCTCCGGTTTATCCCAATAAAACTATTAAAAATTCAGTCCCAAAGGGAATACATAGGAGGCTATTATTTGCTTTACTTTGTCTCACTACTACATCATGTCTGCACAGTACTTACTTTTTTCATACAAAATAAATTCTTAGGATAAGCCTTACTTTGAATATTTTACTGCAGACTTTTGCTATTAAAATATTATCAGTTTCAGGTGGCTTGTATATTCGCCCAGCCTATTGTAACGGTCCTTATGATGGCAAGATGTAAGTAATGTTTTTACTCAATTTAAACGAATTTGAAACCGAATTGGAAGTTCTAAAATCATGCTAAAAACTTTATTATTAATGGCCCTAGACAAA
The DNA here is from genome assembly GCF_021130785.1 of Homalodisca vitripennis. Lineage (NCBI taxonomy): Eukaryota > Metazoa > Arthropoda > Insecta > Hemiptera > Cicadellidae > Homalodisca > Homalodisca vitripennis. Next base: position 15,776,004 of record NC_060208.1, read on the forward strand.
AATGTGTTTTTAGAATGTTTTTTAAATCCTGTGATTAAAAAAACGATCGATATTGATATTTAGGTTTAGGCAAGTTCAGCCGGAAAAAACTATTTAAATGCTAAAGAACATATTATTTTAGTATTCTAAAGAATATAGTTTTTTTTTTAAGGAAGAGGGTAAAATCCAAGATAAAGCATAAAGATAGTATTTGTGACATTGATTCTTTGCTGCAATATAAGAGACTATTAAATATTAATTACGAAAATTAAATAATTTCAGTATTTCAGCATTTATCTATATAAATACCATATTATAACGTAAATGAACATTAAGAAATACGAAACTACGGAGTAGCCACGACGACGTAAATAACATATGTCAAACTCAATCGTTATTACCCTCTAGCTTGATTGCTTTCTGTAAAGAACTGTTTGGAGAGAACATAATGAAAATGTTTATTTAAAGTCATCATCGTTACAAGTCCTGGATTCAGATGCTAAGGGATAATTACAATAAATCCGTATTTCAGCATTCATCTACATAATATGTGCCACATTATTTACTTAAGAGACTATTTACAGATACATAGCTACGCCAATATGATTGGCCATGACAACGTAAATAACACCTGTCAAACTCAATCGTTATTAACCTCTAGTTTGATGGCTTTCTGTATCGAACTGTTTGCAGAGAACATAATGAAAATGTTTACAAGTCCCTTGGTCAGAAGCTAGGAGATAATTACAATAAATCAATATTTCAGCAACAATCTCTATATGTGCCACATTATTTACTTAAGAGAATATTTACAGATACATAGCTACGCCAATATGAGTGGGCTCGACGACGTAAATAACACATGTCAAACTCAATCGTTATTACCCTCTCTCTAGTTTGATGGCTTTCTGTATCGAACTGTTTGCAGAGAACATAATGAAAATGTTTATCTAAAGTTATCAAGTTTACAAGTCCTTTGGTCAGACGCTAGGAGATAATTACAATAAATCAATATTTTAGCATTAATCTCTATATGTGCCACATTATTTACTTAAGAGACTATTTACAGATATACAGCTACGCCAATATGAGTGGCCATTACAACGTAAAAAACACATGTCAAACTCAATCGTTATTAGCTTCTAGTTTGATTGCTTTCTGTATCGAACTGTTTGCAGAGAACATAATGAAAATGTTTATCTAAAGTCATCAACGTTACAAGTTCTGGATTCAGACGATAGGAGATAAGTACAATAATTCGATATTTCAGCATTAATCTCTATGTGGCACAATATTTACTTAAGAGACTATTTAAAGATACACAGCTACGCCAATATAAGTGGCCATTACAACTTAAATAACACATGTCAAACTCAATCGTTATTAACCTCTAGTTTGATTGCTTTCTGTATCTAACTGCTTGCATTGAAGATAATGAAAAATGTTTGTCTGTGAAGTCATCAACATTACAGGCCTAAGTTTTATCAACTAGGAGATAATTACAACATTTCGTTATTCATCTGTATATGCACAACATTAGTTACTTAAGAACATTTACAGACACACAGCTACATCAGTATGAGTATTCATGACAATGTAAATAGCAAACGTCTACCCCAATCGTTATTCCCTAATAGTTAGATTGTTCTCTCTAACGAACTGTCTCAGAGAACATAATGTAAACGTTTATCTGGTCATTAACGTTACAAAGTCTTAGATTCAGAAGCTAGGAGATAATTACAACTTATCAGTATTTCAGCATACATCTGTAAGTGTACCACATTAGGTACTACAAAGATTATTTACTACTCCAATGTGACTAGTCTTGACAACGTAGATAATTACGTGTCAAACCCAATCCCCATTTCCCTGTAACTAACTGTTTGCTGAGAAAATAATGAAAATGGTTTTTTGTAGTTATCACCATTATAAGCCCCAGTTTCTGCAACTAGGAATTAATACAACATATTAGTAGTCCAGTACTTATATTAATATGTACCATATTAGGTACTAAAGAGATATTTACAGATACAAGCAATTTTTTGAGCACTATATTTTTGCTTTTTATCACTATTTTACAACACTTTAAATGATGGGTGGACGTAATGTATTGTATTAGTGCAAAATAAATCCACAATAAAATTGTTAAATGTACATAATTGTCTTTTATTTGAATTATAATTAAGTTCTAAATGTAACTGGCTAATTTGGTACTTAAATTTAATCAAGGCAATGTTCACCTTAATATATTATTTTAATTCAGAGTGTATTTAAATAAATTTATTTATTTTCTAATTCTTTATTAAAAGTACCTGCCTTTTACGCTCCTTAATGAATTTTCCGGATTTAAATTCGTATTATCCAATGCTCTAATACAGCTGTTCATCTTAAAAGATAACTCGTCGCCTGTTAGTTTTATTGCTTTTTCACTAGAAATTAATGAGTACACTGTGTATTATAATTTTTATACAAACTGCCATTGTAAGAACTAAATACTTTGAAATAAAATAATCGTCATAACAATGGAAGGATTTACTTTAATTCCGTTCCTTCAAATGAGTTTCCTTCAGGAAAATAAGAGATTATCTATTTTGTTTCATAGAAATTGCATTCATAAATGAATTTTCATCGACTACCCTTATATCCACACCTATGTAAATAAATATTTTGGATTTTATCCAGTCTAACGAAGCCTATCTTTTCCTGTTGCAGATTTGTCTATCTGCAGAATATCTTCAACTATATATTTGGATTTTTACATGGAATTTAATATTTACATGAGCAAGGATTTTATGTAGCGCACGTCTTTCCAAGGCATGTCTCTCATCTAAAAAATACACAAAAGTATATTTTCCCTTTAAGAACCTCATATATACCGTATATTATTACTGCTGAAAAAATTGCAATGTTTTACTACGCGTACACCTAATCTCTTTTTGCATTAGGAATCATTTCCGATAGGAAGGGGGGAGAGGAACCTCACAAATCAGATATTGATCCTCTGTTCAAAGTTTATAAATCAATTTTAAAAGTAGCTTTTAAAAATTTCATAGATTTCAAAGTTCCATTTAATTTCAAGAAACTAACATTTAACAACAAGGCAACTTTTTATACAATTTCTTTGAATCCACGTGTACAAAACTTAGTTGATCTGTTTATAAGAACTCAACACATGCGATTCTAGATCGACATGAATTCTAGATTAGCAATTAACTAAGTTTTTTCCAACAACAACTCATACTATTTAGCTCATGTGCTTCTTTATAAATATATGTAAACAGTTTTTAAAATTGATTTTTTAAATGAAATTTATACATTAACTTTTAAAAGGAAAGTTAACCAGTGGCTGTTGTCAGGTGCAGAGGCAGTTCTGTCTACGGGCGGACGATCTGATCTATGAACGGCCACCCAGATAACAGAACGGAACAGGAAGTTCCCATTATCATATTTTATCATTACAACAGTCCCATTGTAATATATGGCGATCCTGCTCATCCTTGTTGCTTATATGTTCCTATTGTAAACTAATTTAAATTAGTAATATTCAATTCTTTATCACATACAAACATTTACATACTTTTTACTAATTTTTACTGTAATCTTAATTTATAAATGTTAAATACTAAAGTCAGTTATTTCTTAAACGCCAGCTACTAGAGTCTGTGCACAGGCATCATAGCCCATGCAGGTTCATTTCTCGAGGGCAATGCTTTTCTGTACGGTTGTTATTTTTCGTTTTCAGTATAGTAAAATATTGTCAGTTATAAAGTTTATTAGTTGAGATTGCAATATGTTACATATATTCGGGATATAAAGTCAAGTCATCCATTCATTCATCTAGAAACTAACGTCGAATACATGCCTGCTAAGAATATGTGACACATATTCACACAGAATATATGACCTTGGTAAGACAGAAACGAAAATCTTGGTTTTTTTTCTGAGTCACGTACTTTCTAATAAAACGATTTGTATCTCTTAAGTCATACGGTTTCATAGTAAGAAGTACAATAATTACATTCCTCCCACAGATCAAAGCAAAATTGTGTCATTTTGCTGATTAATAGCCTTCAAAGACGCTCAATCAATTCCATAGTTGGATTTTCTCATTCTTGCCATCAGCTCATTCTCGAGCATACTGAAATTTATTTTCATATAAAAAATTCAAATTGCACGGATGACATATTTCTCCATATAATTTGCCACATCGGTCATTCAGAATTTTCATTGAGATAGGTATCACAGCAGTAATTTTTTTAAGTTCTTGTTAGTTAGGGAGAGTCCTACAGCGAAAGATAGTGTTAATATCAAGTGTTGTTACCGACTTTTAACATTTAATTAAAATGATACTACATTTATTTTACTGCATGAATAAGCCACATGTGTTAATACCTGTATGTTACTCGTTAAAATATATGATCAGTATACTGAGTCTGTTTGCAAAATTATTTGTACAAATATTCGCTAATGCTGATCATAATCCCGTGGTGTTAAATGCACCATACTCAATCTAACTGTTCCTGTATAGAAATGAAGATTTGTGCACAATTCCAAGATTACAAGTCAGTTAGACACTGTGCAAACCGTCGCGACGGTGTAATGTTTCTGGCCCCACTAATGAAAGACTTCACTAGCGCACAGCAAAGAATGTTATATTTATTTTAACGACTAAGTGCAAAAATTGCGGGAAACTTTACGCAACTTTAAACATTACAAAACAGAAGTTCGAGATGAAGCGCCAGTTATCTTTAAATAATGCAACGACTTTCGTTACTTTCTGTTAGTATATTCCAGGGAAATTCTATTTACAGGTAATTTATCGCAAAAACAGCTTTCTTTTCATCTACCTTTCATGATAACCATGAGAGATGATATTTGTTCTTCAGAAAGGCACAAAACAATAAAACGTCTGCAACCATTTGTTTTTGTCTGTATATTACTTTAAAACCCTATAGTTAAAGCACTAACATACAAATTCTATAGGGCTGTGTCTTTCAATTGAATTAAACTATATTCTGCAAAACAACGGCATTCACCATGGCATATGTCTTAAAACTGTAATATCCGTAAAACGCTGTACAATAACCTATATACTCGTACAGAGTGTGCCGTAACTCTCTGTAAAACGCTGTACAATAACCTATATACTCGTACAGAGTGTGCCGTAACTCTCTGTACAAAGGTGTACTACGTTATTGCTCAGGTCAAGACAAACATATTTCACCATATGAACGTGGATCTCCGACCCTGGGGACTCTTAGAGTCCCATCTGTCTGTCCGTATGTGTTTTTTATAAAACAATTAATATCTTAAAAGCTAATGAATTCAATTATACCAAATTGACTTAAATGTCTATGATAACAAGGCCAGCTACTGAAAAGAAAATCTTAAAATTATGTTTATTATTTTCAAGATGGTGGCCATTGAAACTTTTTAACATTGAAACCTATATTAAAAACTAGCATTTCTGCTCAAGAATTAAATAATAACATGTTTTCGAGGGTTTTATCAAACACCTAATGATACCTAAATTATTTAAATCGAATAATAAATGACTGATTTAGACAAGACATGGCCCACATTGAGAGCTGCCTTTTATTCAGCATTATTTTTATTGTTGACTATTGACTAAGAACCTCGTATATATTTGTCCAGAGAGTTACGGGACACCCTGTATATATATTATGATATCATAACCTTTATAATTACGGTGGGAAATTTAGGAAAACCTGCATCCATGCTCATAGTGCTCTCTATAAATCGTCAACTTTGCGGAGCACTTATTTAAAAGACGAGCATATGTCTTATTATTTTAACATGAATTTGCTCATATCGTTGCTCATCTCATAGAAGCTCATATAAATTAGTATGCGATCTTTATACAAATATATGCAAATATATTGTACATACCCTATATTATTGTATTGGACTTAAAACAGTATTTAGATTTTACCTCAGAATCAGTTATGGTTTTATGACTTAAACCATGACATTAAACTTTGATCAGTTATCGCCACAACTTAATGATTGCGTTTACAAAAACATTTTAATTGACCAAAAAAGCAAAATTTAAAAACAATTTGGCCCATATTTGTTTTACAGATTTTAACACTTTAGCTGCATACCATAATGTAATTTTGGCAATATCACTTTCAAAATTTAAAATATTACACAGAAAATCTATTAAAACAGCTGAAGAATTTCCTGAGATGAATTAAGCTAACCATATAAATAAAATATTAACCTCTATTTTTTGAAAAGTGTCCTTAATAATTTTAACTTAAAAATGCAGATTTATTTTAAAAAGTAAGTATATCAAATCTGCATTCTTTTTTATTAATGTTATGAAACAAAATAAATGTTTCATTGTAGATTTAACTACATGTGCATAAAATGGTTATATAAAAAATTTGATTTTATTGCGGTAAATGTAAATTCAAGCTGATGTTCCCGCATTCAATTACATGACGAGGTGCAATGTCGTAATATTAAGAAAGAATCAGTAAGTTTTACTTTGCATAAATAAACGACGTTTTTAGTAACAAAAATGTTGTAAAATATTTTACGTTTTAAAACATGCAGGAAATAAACCGGATACACATTATATCTTATGATACGTGCACTTTGTTTATTGGAAAGCACACATTTAGCAAACTCATTTTAGCTGATGCGATACAGGAACAGGATATGCAAAGTGATTTTTCAATGCCGTCGTCACGTTCCAAATATTAGGTGTGTTTCATTTCTATTCAGGCCGAAATGGCGAACATGGAACCCCTTTCAGCTTTCATAAGTAACAAAACGTTCAGTGTATGGACTGGATAAGCATGTTCCCAACTGCTCCCCCGAGACCTGCTCCATACAAAAATGCTCTCGTTAGATTTTGTACCCGATTTTTTCATCCACATAACATACAACACAGTATACTGTTTGACTTTTTTATAGGATGTCGTTGGAATGAAACACGGAAAATAACGTACGTTTCCAATTACTAGTAACATGATTCATAATATAACATATACTTAATATGTTTTAAGAATTTCTTCCGTTCTCATATATTAATATAATAACAGATCAAATTAATATACAGAATCAGTTTCTTATTTTGTCATTCTACAGCTCTTTTTTAGACTGAAATTCCTGTAGCAGATATTGTGTACACGATTTGCCCTCCTACAAGTTGTTAGGATAATTATTCCTAATGTTCTTGTTAAGAACACATTAGTAGTATCCAGTTTGAACCTCATTTCCCATACCACACATAAATATTATAAGGCTTTGTATTTCAATTTAAATTCCAGCCAGTTTAAATAAAATGATAGGTGTTTTAGTAGGATTGGGGTAAGAAGATTAGTATCATTTATAATTTTAAATAGCACTGTATCCAATAAAAAATCACATTATGACGAAGGGAATATATTGAATTAAAAAACTAAACCTAGAGCCCATCCCTAAGAAAGTTATATTACTGTAACAGTATTAATTATTTCATTCTCACTCATCATTCCCTTATTTTGTTCTTTTTCTCAGTCTTAATTCCCTGAATCTCTATATCTCTTTAGGAACAGCTAAACTGTGATATACCAATGAATAATGGATATTTAATCGCCACTTAAAAAATTACGTTATGAAGGTTATACGACGGTACATAACCCTCTTCTTTTCATCAATGTGCCATTTACGTTTTCGGACACACTTAGTTTATATAATGACCAGCTAAAAGCTCTGCATGGGCTCCGTTCATAATTACATTTGTTCTGTTGTAGGTTCAACTGAAAACTATAAACCAGCCTGAAGTCAACCCTACTGGTGAATAACAGTCACTTATAGTAGCTGCACCCAGTGTAGATTCAACTGGAAGTTATAAACCAGCCTAAAGTGAACCCTAATAGGGATTCACGGCCACTTATAGTAGATGCACCCAGTGTAGGTTCAACTGGAAGTTATAAACCAGCCTAAAGTGAACCCTAATAGGGATTCACGGCCACTTATGGTAGCTGTACCCAGTGTAGGTTCCTCTGGAAGTTATAAACCAGACTGAAGTGAACCCTACTAGGGATTCACGGCCACTTATGGTAGATGCACCCAGTGTAGGTTCAACTAGAAGTTATAAACCAGACTGAAATGAACCCTACTGGGGATTCGCGGCCACTTACGGTAGTAGTACCTAGTGCAGGTTCAACTGGAAGTTATAAACCAGCCTGTAGTGAACCCTATTGGGGATTCACGGCCACTATGGTAGATGCACCCATTGTAGATTCCAATAGAAGGTATAAACCAGACTGAAGTGAACCCTACAGGGATTCACGGCCACTACGGTAGTAGTACCAAGTGTAGGTTCAACTGGAAGTTATAAACCAGCCTGAAGTGAACCCTATTGGGGATTCACGGCAACTTACGGTAGTAGTACCAAGTGTAGGTTCAACTATGTTATAAACCAGACTGAAGTGAACCCTACTGGGGATTCACGGTCAAATATATATACTTAATTATCTGTATAATTGAATTTAAATATATTACTTTTATAGTATATTGAATTAAATATTCGGTTATAACTATATATTAATATTAAAACTAAAATTAAAAGATTAAATTTCATAACAACTGTTTTCATGATTGTTTATTAACGGTTAGAAAATCTGTGAGAATTTAAAGAAACGTAAGGTAATTTTTACATATTGTTACGATTAACATGCACATCATGCAATATTCAATAAATCGAGAGAAAGAGTGAACCCAGCTAAAACAACGGAAACATTTATGAAATTAGCCTCCTAATTTGATGACAAGCTAATTAATTAATTGTAACAAACGACACGAAAATCCAAACTTATACATAGGCTGGATTAAAGCGTTCCAAAAGCATCTACTAGCAAAAAAATTACACTAAATTAACGAGATCATTGGAAGTTTTTGGGAAAATTATTTATTAGACTTTGATTTAGAAAACAGGTTATTACTGGATCTGATCCAATGAGAGATTATTGTGTTGCTTGTGTGTTCGGGACTAGAACCTATAAATACCTCTCTCACGATTATTACCAAAATTATATTCTCACTTTGTTTATGATATTTCAAATAATCCTAAGGCAGACGCTCTAGCCTGAGATGGGAATGAACTTAGGTTACATAAAGTATTCATAAATCCAGGCGATATCGAATCATTGAAACTCCATCCCAGAATATAAATCTGGCAAGACGTTTATTTACACGGTGCGATTAAGAAATATAACTGCATCTGTGTTGCCGATAAAATGAAATCTTTATACATTATTTATAGAAATAAATATTGTAGAGGATTTTAATTTTAAATCATGCTTAACACACTAAAAGGATATTAAATCATTCCGAAAGGATAGAATAACTATTAAGATATATTTGTAGCAACAAAAGGGGAGAAACGGATAATAATGCAAGACAAAATTAGTGTGAACAGTTTTCGCATGTCAGAAAGTTCACTGGGGTAGAACATTTTATCGGGATTCTAAATGAATTAGTAATTTACAAAACGATTAGTTTGTCTTGTTTATTTATCATTATGATACATGAAATCTGAGTGATAACGGTCCCTTTTATAAGAAATAAAGAATTATGGAAGAATAAAGGTTGTTTAAACTAATTCTTACTAACAATAGTTACAAAACTATCGATGTTACACCACGTCTAAACTTTTCTTACACATTTAACTTTTACCGACTAATATATAATCAATATTGCTTCTTAATCACTAGTTTCCAGCTTTTAGATAATGTTGCAGTATCTTCTCCATTTGTGTTATTTTCGTTCTTGACTGTTTCTACAGTTTCATTTATTACTCTTGTATAATGGAAGGGCACTTTTAAAAATACCTTGGTTTTGTTGAATCCTATTGTTCTTTTTATCTTGAAAAAGTGTTTTCTTGTTTGGACGTTTCATGTGTCTGATATGTTCACTCAAATTAAACGTGTTGTCTCTCCTATGAATACTGATCGACAGAGGATTTCATAGACCCCAGGCTATCGCAGTGGAATCGTTTTCTTCACATCACGACATCACAGTAAGTGTGGTAGTATAAGAGTCTTAATGAGCATAACCTTAACATTAAATGGCAGATACAAGGCAAACCGTTTCAAACTGTAGATGACAGCAAATACTCTTCTGCTCTCGTTATCGTAACTTGGTCAGTCTGTTTGAAATGTTTGTTTATAGTGAGTTCGAAATTTTTCAGATTGTTTAGGCAATTTAGTTCACCACATTTAGGTTTAAGTTTTGGTGCGATGTCAAGATAAATTCGGTTTAATATTCTCGAGTTAGCAATTGTGACTGCTTGCGTTTTTTTACTCTTTGTAATGTTGCACAAAAGTTAATGCCTTCAGTATATGGCTAAAACTGAATTTCAGAGAGTCATGCAAAGATGCTTTCAGGTAGCTTAAAGTCCTAACTTTACCCTTCTTTATATTCTCGAAGTCGCTTTGTATTGCTGTTTGAAATGCGACTTGGTCCAGGGCAGGAACGTTCACCAATAGAGACGAGAGGCAGGGACGACGTCAGAAATGAACAACATAGAACGACAGCGTTTCTACACTTGCCGTCGCAAATTGGCGTGAAACTAATTAATAAGCTCTCTGAGGGTATTGAACATCTAAATAATTCCAAACAGTTGAAATCTCGACTAAAATCCCTCCTGGTGCCAAAAGCGTTTTACTCCGCTGAACAAGTTCATTATGGCTGCTGGGAAGATAATATTTGAAAATTACAATTAATAGAGAAAGATAAATCCCAGTTCTGATGCCGAAGTTATGCCCAAAGCCTTATTGTTGGAGCTGTAACTAGTATATTAGTTTTATTTATAATAGTATTGACGGATGCTATACAATTGTATGATGTTTATGCAGTAAATGATACTGTTACTATTATTATATCTAAGTTGAGTAGTGACACAACAGTGGCTAATTCGTTTGGTAAATAGTGAAATTATATTTGCAAATTGTCGGCGTAAAGTTTAAAATTAAATGTGTTATTAGTAAACTGACATTATTTATATCAAGTGAGAGTAAAATGGGCCCAAGTACAGAGCCTTGTACGACCCTCATCATAACCGATTCATAGTCTGACATTTTATTCTCTTCCTTCACACATTCTGACGTCCGTTAAGGTAAGAATAAAATCAATTAACACAGCTATCGGAGAAACCACATTTCTTTAATCAGATAAGGAGGGGGGGGGGTGATAAACGCAATGAAAGGCCATGGATAACATTGGATAATATTAGAATGTTCACTAGTCTCTAGCCCGTTGCCAATCGGATGTCATCAGTAATCTTCAATAGCCTGTAGTGGTACTGTTATTAGATTTGAATCCAGATTGGAATTTTGACATAATGTTATAGTTATTAAGAATAGAAGAAAACTGTTCGTGGACTACTCTTTCGAGACATTTCAAGGAACACGGGAGTTCATAGGGGGTTTGAGGGTTAGCGGTGTTCTTCAATGGATTCGCGAACTATAGCGCGAATCCAAAGAACAATTAAAAATAACATCTATAGCAAGGCAGTGTGATTGGTAACTATCCTTAAAAAAGTGTAAAGGTACATTATCACTCCCGACCGCGTTGCTAGTCATCCTCGAAAACGCGGCAAGGACGTCAGCCTCAGTCAGAGGTGAAAACGACAACCGGCAACCGGCCGTGTCCGAGGAGCTGCCCTCAGCTCTTCGATATAATCGCGAGCTCAAGATTGGTAAAATTTTCAAAATAGTCATTGATTTCATTGAGATCAAAGGAAACAGAGATAGAGACATTTTATTATTCCAATGCCTAGGTTCTTAACCTAGTTCCATAGCGACCTGAATGATTGCCGCTGAGAAAGAGCTCTATGGTAAAACCAAACTTTGGCATTTCTGATTTGCTGCTGCGTTCCTAAGGCGTTTGTATTTAGCCCAATATTGCAACAAGACTATATGGCGTTATGGAACCAACCTTTTGGCGTTATGGAAAGCTGAGTGTTTATTTTTTCTGTAAATATCTTCCAACAGCTGGTGGTTTAGAGATTCTTTTTGTGGCAGTGGGTTTATGTTTCTCTAATAAGCCGATAAGAAAAGAGATTAAATTAATAACCATGTCATTCGTGTTATTAGAGGCAAGTAACATAAAGCCAGGTCAAAGCAGCAGCGTCAGTAAAAAGAACAACATGATCTAAGTCCATGTATTTCCGGTACTTAATGATTTTTGGCATAAATTTTAGGGTTCGGAGTTTATAGAGGAAAAATTTAGACAATGCCTTAAGAGCCCACGGTCAGGAAATCTTCCGTAGTGCACCACAAGGGGCGGGTTTAGTCAGCCATGATGTCAGAACAGTGTCATTTGTAGCAGTATGGTGAGTAGCTTAAAGTGGAAGCAAAATCAGATTACAAGATTGCGACATTGCTGTCAAGTATGTTTAGTCGTAAGTTGCAGGTTTAAATAAGTTGGATTTCAGGTTTCCTATGATAAAGACATGACTAGCCATAAGGTTGGTAAATGTATGCTCAAAGTCTGCAGTGTAACCTGATATTTGGGGGTTTATAAAAACACCCACAAGAATATTACTTCCGTTTACACTAACTTTCAGTAACATATGCTCTAGACGTCCCTCCTTTCTTAGTTCAATACTGCACCTGGTGAGGTATTCTCCTCTTCATCTCGATTACAATAGGTAGAATATTAAATCAGAGAGATGTGCCAACATTAGTGACACACGAACACAGCATATCCTAATGGATTGTTCAATAACAATTTTACAGAGCTGTAAACTTTTCAAAATGACACGTATATCCCACCTACTCACTACTGAAATAAAAAAATATATATTTTGGATATTTAATAAAATTCCGATACATGGTGGAGAAAACCCAGCGGACAGAAACGCACAATGTTCTGTCGATATCAACCGAAAGGGGCCAGACTAGCGAAGCAGCACAAAGAGGTCACGAACGAGTATTTGACTGGAACTGTAGCTGTCTCAATACTGTCATTTAGCTTACTGAAATAGTGTTCCAGTGTTTAAATCGGATTTGTGAATGTTAAAGTTCTCTAAGTGTAATGCTTTATCAACAATTTTCATTTTATTTCGGGTTGTAGTTATTACTATAGGCAATTAAAACCCTGATGTATAATATCAATAATTCATTCCATACCGTGACAATGTTTAATTAAATTTAAAAAAAAACTTTTATATTTGTAATATTTGACAATCCATCACAAATCCTGGCTTTATACCAACATTTACATTAGTATACTGAATGTCATATGATTTTAAATCTCCGGTTTATCCCAATAAAACTATTAAAATTCAGTCCCAAAGGGAATACATAGGAGGCTATTATTTGCTTTACTTTGTCTCACTACTACATTATGTCTGCACAAAATTTACTTTTTCATACAAAATAAATTCTTAGGATAAGCCTTAATTTGAATATTTTACTGCAGACTTTTGCCATTAAAATATTATCAGTTTCAGGTGGCTTGTATAATCGACCAGCCTATTGTAACGGTCCTTATGATGGCAAGATGTAAGTAATATTTTTATTCAATTTAAACGAATTTGAAACCGAATTTGAAGTTGGCAAATCATGATAAAAACTTTATTATTAATGGTCCTAGACAAAAAGTATGTTTTTAGAATGTTTTTGAAATCCTGTGTTTAAAATACGATCGATATTGATATTTAGGTTTAGGCAGGTTCAGCCGGAAAAAAATATTTATACGCTAAAGAATATATTTTAGTATACTGAAGAATATAGCTTTTTTATGAAGAGGGTAAAATCCAAGATAAGGCATAAAGATAGTATTTGTGACATTCATTCTTTGCTGCAATATAAGACACTACAGAATAATAATTACCAATATTACATAATTTCAGTATTTCAGCATTTCTGTATATAAATACGATATTTTAACGTAAAATAACATTAAGAGATACGAAACTACGCCAATACGAGTGGCCACGACGACGTAAATAACACATGTCAAACTCAATCGTTATAAACCCTCTAGTTTGATTGCTTTCTGTATCGAACTGTTTGCAGAGAACATAATGTAAATGTTTATCTAAAAAAAGCAATGTGACATGTCCTTTGGTCAGACGCTAGGAGATAATTACAATAAATCACTATTTCAGCATTAATCTCTATGTGTGGCACAATATTTACTTAAGAGACTATTTAAAGATACACAGCTACGCCAATACTGCCCTGCTAAGCGAAAAGACCGTAACTGGACAAAATTAAGGAATTTGAGGTTAGAGGTGATTTTTATGTTATTGACAACGAGGAATCCAAAAAAAATAAGCTAAAAGACCGTATCTACAACAGTTTTTGAGATAATCAATATGAAATATACCGTAACTACACTTCAATTCTGAATTTCTAAGCCAAAACACCGTATCTACTATGTCTAAGCAAAATAAACGTATGTGCGGTGCAGATACGGTTGTTTTGCTTAGTCTCGTGCAGATACTGTTTTCTTGCTTAGAATATCTATTACGTCACATGTAGTTACCCCATTTGGATTAACTTTTGAGACGTGTGCAATTAAGCTTGACTTTTTGTTAATAGTGTAACATTACAGTGTAAAAATGACATCAAAAAACGCAAAATGAATAACTAATATAACTATTATACCTCAGCTGATTAAGCCGTAATATAACCTCAAAAACAAAATTGTTTAGGTTTGAAGTGAATTTCTTTATAAGCTCTGAATTTGTGATTGGACTGTGAGTTTGAAACCTTGAGAAGAAGTGTTTGATTCAGATGGTTTAAAATGGGTTATACATGTAATGTGTGTAAGAAATCATTTTCTAGATGCGCATTTTTTAGTTCATAACTCTGACAGCAAATGCAATCCTGCCCCTAAGGAAGTTTTGCCAGTTAGGCCTAGGCCTAGTACATCAACATCGTTTGAGCAAGTAGAACAGTCTCTGCCATCTACTTCTAGTAATGCAGATGTAAGTACAGTATTGATTAGGCCTACCATAATATAGTTTTAATCCTAGGCCTAGAAATAGAGCTTTTAAAACAAACTTAATTTATCAATATGCAGAATTAGTCTAGATTAAGCCACTGTAGCCTAAATGCTTTTTGTTTGCTGGTCCCTGCAAAAATTATTTACAAAATTATTATTTTTTCAGCCAAGCGCTCCTACAGTTCTTCAAAACGGATCACTTTTTATGGTCGTCCACTTGAAACAATGAGGAAACAACGTAGTAGGCCTTATGCTAATTTAACAGAAGTTGATATCAGACATGAAGAGTCTATGACAACTACAGATAATAAAAAGGTAATTTGCTTAATCTACTATGCCCTATCAAACTGATAGCCTAAAATATATCGGTAATATATATTTATTTAATTCAGTAAATAAAATAAATAAGCGAACTAGTTGAATGTAGGCCTACCAACGCCTCATATTTTGTTAGCTTTTGTAGGGTTATGCAATGTTGTCTATAGGCAACTTTTATGTTTGATTTATATCTTACTACTGTCATAACTCATTGAATTACCAAATATGTAAATTGCATAGGATGAATAAATATAGCCTTACATGAAAAAAAAATATATAAAATATAGCCATAATGAAAAACTCATTTATTTCACTTTTTGCAGAGCTATGAATCAAATGAAGACAATGCCCAGTGATTTTATTGAAGATTTGTTTGATTTATTGCCTGAAGCGGCAGAAGAGAACAACAGCTACAGAATGTCGACGTGCTGTTTGACATAGCTCCAGATTTGGTAGAAAATGTTTGCCATTGTAGTTGAAACAAGTCAACCCAATAGAAGTAGCGCCAACAGAGGAACACCAGCAGATGGAGACAGCAGAGTCGAACTTAGAAATAATAATACAGCTGCTTTGCTCGAGGAAACAGATGAAGCTCCTAAAGGGTTCACCAAAAATGGGGAACCGAGGAAAAGAGCTGCGCCGAGGTGGTAAAGAAGACATTAAATCAAAACGTGAAAAAAAATAAAGATAAACCATGCACTTCAGCCCCCATGTAATAATACATGTAAAAGAAAATGCACGACCAAACTTACAGAACACAGAAGAATGAAAATCCACGAACACTTTTGGGCTATGGAGGAAAGTGAGAGAAAAGTTTTTATTTTAGGGCACATTGATAAAAGCAAAGTTAAAAGGAAAACACACCCAGAGGAAGAATCAAGGAGGGGAAAAACATTCTTTTACTTCCTTACAGACAGTGACGGAGCAAGAAAGATGGTTTGTAAAACATATTTCTTATCCACACTCGGCTACAAAAAAAACAATGACATGTTCATTACTAATGTTTTGAACAAATCAACTGATGGCGTTTTACCGAAAACGCGATCAACGGGGAAGACACCCCCCACATAACCTTGTGGATAGGAGTATTATCAAGGATCATATTTTAAAATACAATCCATGTATATCACATTATAGGAGAGAACATGCTCCTAACAGGAAATATTTGCCCTGTGAACTGTCAATAGCAAAAATGCACGAAGAATTAATGAAAGATCACGAAGCAGAAGAAAACTTTCATTGTTCATACGACTTGTATCGAAATGTAATATCAGAAATGAACATTTCCTTTGCAAAATTGGGCCACGAGGAATGCGAAAGATGTGAAAAGTACAATCTACACAAACAAGATCATGGCCAAATCGATGAACTTTTGTGTCCGGAATGCAATGAATGGAAAGATCATAAAAAGAAATATACTGAAGCCCGAGAAGCATATGAAAAATCAATTGATAAAGACAATTTAGATAGTTATAGGCCTTCTGGTACAGTTGTCTACACAATGGACTTGCAGAAAGTAATAATGTTGCCTCACATTGAACAGTTCAAAGAAGCAGTGTTTACTCGTAGAATTGTCCTTTTCAATGAATCATTTGTGCCTGTTGGAAAAAAAAACCAACCATGGATCCTTTTGCATGCATCTGGCATGAGGGAATTTCCGGTAGGAAAAAAAGGAGGACATTGCGAGTGCATTAAATTCTTTTTATCATGCACAAAAGAGATGCAAAAAAAATACACATTTGGATGGACAATTGTGCAGCCCAGAACAAAAATTGGGCTTTGTTTTTACTACCTGACAGGATTGGTAAATTCAAATGATATTGAAGCTAATGAGATTGTTTTAAACTATCTAGAGACAGGACATACATTTATGTCTGCAGACCATTTCCATCACCAAGTTAATAAACAGGTAAGCAATGATAAATTTGAATTTAGAACCTATTATATTACAAGCTACCTCTACTTTTATAATGTAAATGTTATAAAATTAAGTAATCTTTTACGTTTTCCACTTTCGGCGCAGCTTTTTATTTGTTTCTTTTTCCTTAAGTTATTCAATTTTAAATTTTTGTATTGTTTCAGATAAAGTCAAAAGGAAAAATGTATGATTTTTGAAGACTTCAAAGATGCTGTCAAAGCTAGTAACTCTGGAAAGGTTACTGTTAAAGAGCATGGAGCATCAGGACTTTTTCACAGAATTTAACTATTCTTCACAGTATAAAATTATGCATAAAGTTCCTCGTCCATATCTTAGTGAAATGGTACATGTTCTTTTCCAAAGAGGATCTTTTGACATGTTCTACAGAAAAATCATTCAGTGGGGAAGTCTTTTCAATTGTCCTTTTTAAAAGCAGGATTTACGAAGAAGAGAGAAGTTCCAAAACCAAATACAAGAACCAGCCCCAGAGGGTGTGAACAAAGAAAAGAAACAAGACATTATTAAAAAAACTTGTGCCTTTGATGCCTCCAACAGACATGGCTTTTGGGTTGATCTAGCAGTGAGTGAGGAGCCTGATCTAATCACAGAACATGACATTGACTGAGTTGTATAGACAATATTCATGTAAATTTCTAAAAATGTGTGTAACTTTGTCATCATAGTAATTAGAAGTCTCATTTTATCATTAAAACTAACACTAGATAAATATTATGTGACTTGTTACCGTGTTTAGCCCTACAATCATGCTGTTGAAATCGCATAGAACAAGAAGCCAAAAAAACCGTATGTGGCAGATACGCTTTTTTGGCTTAGAATCGCTTAAGGTACACTTATGTAACTACAAGTATTTAAATGATAAATGAATTTTTTTACTTCATAAACTATTTTTTTAGATTCTGGATACAATATTACAAATTGCCTCAAAAAACCAGAACTTAATATTTAAATCTACTGCTTGGCAATGAGCAAAATAGTAAAGTCAGCCTAGCTCAAAATAGGCCAGATGTCAGATACCCTTTTCTTCCTTAGCAGGGCAGAATATGAGTGGCCATTACAACGTAAATAACACATGTCAAACTCAATCGTTATTACCCTCTAGTTTGATTGCTTTCTGTATCGAACTGTTTGCAGAGAACATAATGTAAATGTTTATCTAAAAAAAGCAATGTGACATGTCCTTTGGTCAGACGCTAGGAGATAATTACAATAAATCACTATTTCAGCATTAATCTCTATGTGTGGCACAATATTTACTTAAGAGACTATTTAAAGATACACAGCTACGCCAATATGAGTAGCCATGACAACGTAAATAACACATGTCAAACTCAATCGTTATTACCCTCTAGTTTGATTGCTTTCTGTATCTAACTGCTTGCATTGAAGATAATGAAAAATGTTTTCCTGTGAAGTCATCAACATTACAGGCCTTAGTTTTATCAACTAGGAGATAATTACAACATTTCGGTACTCATCTGTATATGCACAACATTAGTTAGTTAAGAACATTTACACACATACAGCTACACCAGTATGAGTATTCATGACAACGTAAATAACAAACGTCTACCCCAATCGTTATTCCCTAATAGTTAGATTACTCTCTCTAACGAACTGTTTGCAGAGAACATAATGTAAACGGTTATCTGGTGATCAACGTTAAAAGTCCTAGATTCAGAAGCTTTGAGATAATTACAACTTATCAGTATTTCAGCATACATCTGTAAGTGTACCACATTAGGTACTAAAAAGATTATTTACTACGCCAATGTCACTAGCCTTGACATCGTAGATAATTACATGTCAAACCCAATCGCCATTACCCTGTAGTTTGATTGCTTCAGTAACTAACTGTTTGCAGAGAACACAATGAAAATGATTTTTGTAGTTATCACCATTATAAGCCCCAGTTTCTGCAACTAGGAGTTAATACAACATATCAGTATTCCGGCATTCATATTAATATATGTACCATATTAGGTACTAAATAGACTATTTACAGATACAAGCAGCGCCAATATGAGTGGCATTGATGACGTAAATGTAACATGTCAAACCCAATCGCCATTACCCTGTAGTTTGATTGCTCCCTGTAACTAACTGTTTGCAGAGAACATAATGAAAATGTTTATCTGTAAAGGCATCAACGTTGCAAGTCCTGGATTCGGATATTAGCAGGAGGGATAGCATGTTATTAGTAGTGATTATAGCACCTTATATGTAGTGCGGAGAGCATTCTATTTGCGAATAGTATGCTGTTTGTAGTGCTGATAGGATGTTATTTTTAGTGTGGATAGCACGTTATTTGTAGTTTGGATAGCATGTTAAATGTAGGGAGGATAGCATGCTGTTTGTAGTTTTGATAGGATTTTATGTTTAGTGTGGATAGCACGTTATTTTTAGTGTGGATAGCATGTCTTTGTAGTGAGGATAGCATGTTAAATGTAGGGAGGATAGCATGCTGTTTGTAGTGCTGATAGGATGTTATTTTTAGTGTGGATAGCACGTTATTTGTAGTTTGGATAGCATGTTAAATGTAGGGAGGATAGCATGCTGTTTGTAGTTTTGATAGGATTTTATGTTTAGTGTGGATAGCACGTTATTTTTAGTGTGGATAGCATGTCTTTGTAGTGAGGATAGCATGTTAAATATAGTGAGTATAGCATGCTGTTTGTAGTGTGGATAGCACGGTATTTTTAGTTTGGATATCATGTCTTTGTAGTGAGGATAGCATGTTAAATATAGTGAGTATAGCATGCTGTTTGTAGTGTGGATAGCACGGTATTTTTAGTTTGGATATCATGTCTTTGTAGTGTGGATAGCATGTATAGTGAGTATAGCATGCTGTTTGTAGTGTTGATAGGATGTTATTTTTAGTGTGGATAGTACGTTATTTGTAGTGTGAATAGCATTTTAAATGTAGTGAGGATAGCATGCTGTTTGTAGTGTTTATTTATTTATTTATTTATTTATTCACGGCAATACGCCAATTACAAAACTAAACACAGATTGCAGATGGCTGTCTGCAATAATGAAATAAAAGCCATCATGACTACAATTAGATTATGGATAAATATATAATAGGTAATATTAACAAGATTGTATAGTAAAAAGCTAGATACTTAATGAAAATAACAAACTGGATAGATGAGTGACACTAAATACCAGAAACGAATACAGTTGATTACAACATAAGATAGACAACGAAAACACTAATAAGTAACATTAACAAAATTGTACAGTAAAAAGCTAGATCCTTAATGAAAATAACATAACTAGATATATGAGTAACACCAAGAACCAGAAACGAAAACAATTGATAACAACATAATGATAGTCAACGATAGTGTTGAATGCATGTTATTTATAATGCTATTTCATTCTATTTGCAGTATGAATATAATTGTATTTGTTGTACGGATAGCATGTTATATGTATTACGCTTGTACTTTTCGTGTAATTCTCTGTATCTCATGAAGGCTACATGGCTGTAGTTTTCCTTGACGTTAGAGCATTAATCGCCTGACGAAGTATAGTACCTGTGAAGCATCGCAGATTTGTGCTTGCTTAACCCTGTCTTTTTACAAGGGAAGGAATTATAATCTTTGAAAGAAGATAAATTCCAATCCTCGAAAAGGAATGTTTTCAGTGTAATACATTACATGGCAAAGGACTTATATACTATTTTCCTTTCATTAGATGCACCAGAGTCAGTCCCCAGTGCATTATTATCCTTAGAACACTTCCTGTCAGGTTCTCTGGTGATATATTTCATCATTTCTAGAAACCCAATATTGTAGCTTCACTCATAAGCCTCAAAATGGAATTGTAAATAAACGTACTAAATGAAAAAAAACCTGTCTCCCTACCCCTTAAAACAATAGTATCGCTATGAATACAATTTATCTTATTCAAATATTAGCTCTGGCTCTGGGAACGCAGAATATTTTGGTAAACACAAATCTATAGAAGAATTATTAGAGAACACTAGTTTCACCAGCAACTCTATGCCACCATTTATAGCTCGGAATGGGAGTAAATAGATTTCGGTTTCTCACCGGATTTATTACAAGACTAAAAAATCGTCTGCTTCAGTAACAATGCAGTTTGCCAATGAAACATTCAACACACGACACCCTTATATATTAATTCAACCATTTGGAACGTTTCAACCCCCGGAACCTTTTGGGGGGTTCCAGTCCATTATGAATTTGCTGGAATTTAAACTACAAACGCTTCGGCAAGGCTTAGTTCAGCATTTTTTCTAAGGATCAGAATCTCTGTCTGATGTTTTCAAGAGTGAGACCATTAGATTACACAAGGTCAAACGGACGACAGATTCTTGGTCAGGGTGGGATTATTCCCGTACGCCCCACTGCGGGTATCATCCTGGCTCTTAGAGCAACTCCCGACACAAGGATGTTTATACATTGATCCGTTTTTTATAAAGTAAATTCCAATCCTAGAAAAGGAGTGTTCTCAGTGTAATACATTACATGGCAAAGGTCTTATATACTATTTTCCTTTCATTAGATGCACCAGAGTCAGTCCCCAGTGCATTATTATCCTTAGAACACTTCCTGTCCAGGTTCTCTGGTGATATATTTCATCATTTCTAGAAACCCAATATTGTAGCTTCACTCATAAGCCTCAAAATGGAATTGTAAATAAACGTACTAAATGAAAAAAACCTGTCTCCCCACCACTTAAAGAAAAAAAAATAGTGGAATAGCTGGGAATACGATTTATCTTATTAAAATATTAGCTCTGGCTCTGGGAACGCAGAATATTTTGGTAAACGCAAATCTATAGAAGAATTATTAGAGAACACTAGCTTCACCAGCAACTCTATGCCACCATTTATAGCTCGGAATGGGAGTAAATAGATTTCGGTTTCTCACCGGATTTATTACAAGACTAAAATTCGTCTGCTTGA
The DNA here is from genome assembly GCF_021130785.1 of Homalodisca vitripennis. Lineage (NCBI taxonomy): Eukaryota > Metazoa > Arthropoda > Insecta > Hemiptera > Cicadellidae > Homalodisca > Homalodisca vitripennis. The sequence goes on from NC_060208.1 coordinate 15,798,152, forward strand.
GTAACAATGCAGTTTGCCTATGAAAAATTCAACACATGACACCCTTACATATTAATTCAACCATTTGGAACGTTTCAAACCCCCGGACCTTTTGGGGGTTCCAGTCCATTATGAATTTGCTCGGATTTAAACTACAAACGCTTCGGCAAGGCTTAGTTCAGCATTTTTTCTAAGGAATCTCTGTCTGATGTTTTCAAGAGTGAGACCATTAGATTACACAAGGTCAAACGGACGACAGATTCTTGGTCAGGGTGGGATTATTCCCGTACGCCCCACTGCGGGTATCATTCTGGCTCTTAGAGCAACTCCCGACACCAGGATGTTTATACATTGATCCGGGTTTTAATTTCGATACAGACACAGTAGAGGTCAAGTTTTAAACTAAATTTCAACTTTCCAAGCTAAATCATTCGAAAGTTATGGTGGATCCAAACAGATACTTTCAAAGAAATCTGTTTTAGTCATCCCCTGGTGAGAGAGAATCCACTAAATACACACTTACATAAACGTTCTACTAGCTGTATTGCTTATGTCTGTAAAATCATAAAAATAAATAACAACTGCTACGATTTTCAGGTGTGGAATTTATTTCCCCTGTTTCAAGGTCTACATTCTAGGAATATGCACACACCCGTATAAGGATCCAAACTTTAAGTAGAAACATATTAATCGTATATAAAAACGTAAAAACTAATATATTTTAATTTTTTGGATATTTTTTGTAATTTCCAACCTAAGAAGTGTGCATATCCTATTAGTAGAAAAAATAGAACATGTAACTTTACTGTTGATTCCAAGCAACCACTAAGAAAAAAGAGACGCATGAATTTATTGAGGAGGGATGGTGGAATGAGATGAGTTTTAAATAATATCGCTGTTGAAATTGAATGGCTTGGAATTCAAGTGGATCATTAAGGTGTGATTGGAATATGTAAAATGGTTCTTAGTCATCAATGGAAATGTATAGTGCACAGTTATGTCGTACGGCAGTAGTTTACTGTAAAGGTTTATAGACCTGCGATGAATCAATTTCGTTTTCATGGTTAAGTTAATAAGGCTCGAAATCTCGTAACAATATAATAAATGTTAATTACCGACGAACAGGTACAATAGGATCAAGATTGATGAAATATAGTTTTGTCATATTATTTCGTATTGTAAGATTATATAAAATGATACTAGAATACTGTGGATTCATCCTCTGAATTATATGAATTTATTTTTCATGCCAACTTTTAATTTATAAACATAAAGCTCTTTATCAAATCGATTTGGAAATAGATGTGGATGTAAAGTTTAGTATATGTTACACTGAATATGTATGCAAAATTAACAATGTTCGGTTCAAAACGACAAATATATATTACTAAATACTACCTTAAACTATTGAAGATACTAAACACTGATTTTTAAGAATACAGTTTAAATACCATGAATGTAAAAATGATTGAAAAATTATGTAAATATTTATATGTACAATTTTAGTATGCAGTGGTTCTATATTAATATAGTCTTCGTCCATATTTTTGTAAAACTTTATTACGATCAGCAAAATGTTCTGTGTAATAAAAAACAAAATAAATAAGGAGACCCTTATACTTGAAACTGCATTTTATTTACATTAAATATTCATTATTATTTATGAAATAGTTGTGAAAAAAGTATACCTGTGCTCAAAAAACCATGAGAGTATGCACTTAAAAACTGTTGTTATTTGCCCATAGAGTTGACCCATTGTTGATAGTTCCTTGCGAGACGAGGTGCCAAGGTTTTCATTAGATTTCCATTTAACACTCGATGTATCTGGTTCCTATTATTATCGTTTTCTACATTTTTTGAACTTATAGCCTCCATGTCCAGCGCGGAGTCTGGCTCAGCGACAGTAAAAGTTACTACGAAAAATATATATGCAATTAATAAAAAAAATTATATATATATATATAAAAATAATATAAGTAGATGTATTGGGTTTTCCCTGGCGCACTTTCGGAGCCAACCGAAAAGCAATGTAAAATACATTTTTCCCAATGTACCTTAAAGGAAGCGAGAAATAACACGGGCAAATCCCAATGAAAAATTAACCGAATCTACAGTCGTTCGTCTCCCAAAGCGATCGTACATTACTCTGGGGAAATTTGAAAAATTAACCAAATCTGAGCTCTACTTTCTTAAGCTGTGCTTTTGTAAAATGTCAAATCTGCACGAATAAAGGATTTATCTTAATAAAATTTAATAAATTTTTAAAAAATTTTTTTTACTAAAAACAATACTTTAATAAAAAACTTTTCTACTAAATTTAAACAACATAAAACTCACCAAGCTCTCTAAAATTTCTAGCTTTTAAACAGTGAAACAAAGATGAATTCATGAATTGCCGTTAATTCTCAAAACAGTTGATAACCGTCTTTAAATGAAACAGAATTAAAAGAACTTGTAGAGTCTTTTGCAGAAAGAACGAAACGGGAGCACGTGTACACACAAAAAACGAAAAAAATAAGGGATTATATATTTTAATATAATTACGAAAGATATTGAAAGAAAGTAAAAAATAAACAACAGAGAGTTTCATCGTTTTTTATGACATTTTTCCCATATTATACCCCTTTCAAGATACCCAAGATTTAATTGAGAATTTCTTAGGAATTTTTGTGAGTATCAAGATTTATCAACACAATTCATTAAAGAGAAATTATAGAAATTTTTCTTATAGAATATAGCCACATTTTGTGTGAAACAAAAGGTATTAAACTGTAGATAATATCCATGTGATTCCTATGAAGAAAGGAAAACCAACAGGTTATCAAAACAGTACAAAGACGTGGGGAGGGACGAAAAAGTTTTAGAGTTAAGACTTTATTCTACAAAGTTAATTGTTATAATTTCTTTATCTTTTATAAGTCGTTCTATCCAGTAACAAATCAAGTGAAATTTTCATTTTTGTTTAATTCATTTAATCCGTTTTTCAATCCAAAACAAGTGGCAAAACCATTTCCGGTCGACCTTTCTCCTCGGGAACAAAATTTTTTAATTCTTAAAAAAAAAAATCTGCATTACCGACATTTTAGTTCCAAAAGATTGCGCTGTGTGTATCAAGGGACAGCCCGAGGGTGTGCTACTACAGACCGACCAACACGATAATCGCTTCCGCCAGGGTCATATCCGTGTGATATCACGCCGTGAAGAGGCGCAATTCGTTGTTTACAAGCACCCATTTTAGTTAAATAAATTTTTCTATCTAAATGGACCCGCGATAAAATATCATTTCCTTTCTGCAAAATAGAAATTTTAAGAAAAAACTATGATCGCCATTAAAATCTAAATCATGAAAAAACAAGCAAATTTTACAATAATGAACTAAATTATTTAAGACAGTGGGCTAGAAAAAATTAAAAATTGCCGATCACGAAACATTTTTTAATATTGAATTGAAAAAAAAAATTAAAAAAAAGGTTGAATTAAAGAGAAATTTTCAAGTTGAAAGAAAAATCTCGACCTATTTAATATGAGAAAATTTTCATTCAATAGCTAAAAAGTTGGTTTATCGGTACAAAACGATAAAACCAAGTCTGAAATGATCGAAGAAATTGATAAAACTCTTAAAGTAAAATCCGAAAATATCATTGATGTAGAAGTGTTAATCCTCAATTACACGGTCTTTTCAAGCAATACAATTTGAACAAACTTGAACGACAATTCCATGTCAATTCTTTACAAATATCCCTTTCAATTATGCGGTCAGAAATTAAAAGTTTAATCCGAGAAATTTCAAGAAAATGTTAAAAAATATGAAAGTGCTAATCTCTCTTTGGAATGTGAATAACGACGAAACTTTTAGATGAATGGTGAAACCGCCAAACATGTCTTTAAAATGTATTTTACATATACAAAGCAGACGAAATCTATGACGTAAACGACTTTATTTACTAAGCAAATATTAATAAATTAAAAACACATCGAGAACAAACGAATAATCCAAATAAAGGTTCCGGATGGACATTTAAAAGTTGTAAACAACTAGATTTGAGCCTTTTTAAAAAAAAAAAAAAACAAACACGAAATGATGAATGCAAGGATCATTACACCGATTTGACCGAAAGAATAACAAAGATAAAAAAGCTCTTGTATAAATTATAAAAAATATAGATGATTTTTGCTCTTTATTTACCTCAATTTTTAAAATGTGCTATTGAAAAACCAGAAAGAGACTTGTGAACGAGTTAAGCAATACGAAAAATTAGTGAATGACGAAAATATTTTCAGGTTTTGAGTATCCAATGTCCTCTGAAGAGATAATACAAAATATTTGAAAAACGAAGCTACAAATTTCCACGTATACAGTAACCAACAATGTCTATCAAAGTCCTAACAATTTGATGAAAATATTAACATTGTTCCGTAACAAATTTACTGAAAAATATGACGCTGAAAACAAACATTGATTTATTGTAAGTTTAAACAAGATGAATAAATCTCATTATGTTTTTTTATACCGATTTAAATAAGCTGTTTTCTTCGCAGTTGTTTCCTAAACATTTAAAGAAAGAAAATTTTTTGTGTAGAAGATGTTTAAGCCATTTTTTACAAATCTGGAGATTTTAACAGAATCATTTAGAAATTTGTAAAAATCCATGAAGTTTTGTAAGCCACTTATGCCATTTTCCAGGTCAAACCACTAAATTTAACTAATTATCAAAAGAAATTTTAACCATCCGTACGTAAATTTATATGGACTTTGAGAGCATATTAGAAAAAATTTCCGACATGCAAGAACAATCACAAAGATCGACTACAACCAAGGATTCAGAGGCACATTCCTTATGGTTTTACTCTATATTTTAGTGTCGACATGTGACCAATCGCATGTATAACAAAAACCGATATGTTATCGGTGCCAAAAATGAAGAAGAATTTGAAAAACGTCCCCTAACAAAATTTTTTGAAGAACCCCAATAAATTAGCGACAATACTAACGAAAAAATTATAATTCTAAGAACATGAAACCTATGAAATTGACAGAAGAAGAAGAAAATTCGAAATAAACAAATTCAAACGTTTGTCATATCTGTGAATTGGTCTGCTTAATATGTTTGGGTTCAATTCAGTAATGGTTTTACTCCTAATAGTTGGAAAGATAAGAAGTTATAATAAAAGTGAGAGATCATTTGTCATTTAACCGGCAAGTTTCGAGGCGCAGCTCATGCATGATTGCAATCTAAATTTGAAATTTCCTCAGAATATTCGCCGTTTTTCTGCCACAATATGGGTCAAATTACGATACTACATTTGTATGTACATATAAAGAATTGGCTAAACAATATGGAAATGTTGATTTGATTTTGCAAGAACACCCGATGAAAAATATATAAATTATTCTGTAAATTCTGGGATATGGCTATGAATTCCGAAGGTGATAAGCCAGAGAAAATTCATCAAGTTTTCGTTTTGTAGAGCACGTACAGATTACATGGTCCTCGGTCTATTAGAAAAGTTAGCTAAAAATCTAAAAGAGAGAAGACTTCAAACATACCAAATCATTTTAATACAAGATGGACTGAAAGAGATAATCAGAAAGACAGCCAAAATGACTAAACGCCCAACGACGGAGAATTTTTAAATTCTCTATCTGGAAAAGGAATTATTTCCACTAATGAATGTTTATCGACAGTATTGAAACACTTGAATTACACAAGAAGTAATTGAGAATTCAAGCTTTCTATATCACTTTGTGACAGATGGAGAGCATATCTGAGAAAGATTTTCTCAACACAACTTAAATGTTTGGAAACAAATTTATAGAGAAAAATTCAAGAAATTACTCATGATCTCTATAACATTCAACGATGTTTCTATTGCTCGCTCGATATCTTTTGAAAATTTTAAGGTAATATTAGTTTGAATTGCGATGAAGCTTGAATCCAGACACACTATCTAGACAGCTCCCAGTCTTGCATGGGATGAGAGCTATGTTATAAAATTAACGAAGATCAGAATTACAACTGTACATTAGTGAATATAATATGTATTTTATGATCGGAAAAAGGAATTCGCGGAGGCATTTCCTCAGTGTATTAAAACGATATGATGAAAGGCAAATAACAAATATTTAAAAGATTTTGGATAAGGACAAAGCCCGAAAACTATTTACTCTATCTCGATGCAAACAACCATTAATGGGTATGGTCTTATGCAAAAACTAGCCGTTTAGTGATAGCAAGTGGATGGATCCCTAAAACGTATACAAAAGAAGAGTGGGCAAGAAACAAGTATTAAGACCTCACATGGGCGACGACGATTAATGTGCTGATATTCCTCGAAGTCGATCTTGGATAATCCAACAAATTTACACGAAATTCATCACAAGGATTTACCATCTTATGCTCCAGAACATTTTAAAAACAAACTTTGCAAAACTCTCTACTGGATAAAAAAACCCCCCTGAAAAAAATACGTTGTTTTCATTTCGAAGAAATTTGAAGTCTCTATTTTGGAACAACGTAATTATTAATTGAAACCATGTGACTAAGAGTTTATTGCATTCGAATCAGAAGCCTATTATGAAAGGTTAATAGCATAGATTTTTAACACAAACATAGAGAACCAAAGCTACAAGGCGACATTGAAAAGGACTTATTATAAGCTGATGAACAACACAGTGTTTGGAAAATCTATGGAAAATGTGAGAAAACAGATGTGATATTTTAAGCTTGGAAATGAAGAATTTTCAATGAAAACAGGCTAAAGAAAACAAATTTCAAATGCTATTAGGGGAAACACCTTTGACGACAACTGTAATAGTGAGAGGTCACATGTAACAAACACAAGGTTAAATATAACAAACCGATTTACCTAGGAATTCAGTTTCTCGACCTCTCAAAAATTGCTAATGGTACGAGTTTTATTACAAACAAATTTAAAGAAATTTGATCCATGATTTGAATCTTGGTTACATGATTACAGACATGTTTATTTTCTAGAATTGAAACGAGATCCTTTTAAAAATTAATTTAAAAGAAAAATATAGATTTGACTTTTGATACAAGTGACTATTTCCCAAAAGATCATGAATGTTTCACTACTAAAATTAAGAAAGTAATAGGGAAAATTTCAAAGATGAGTTAAATAGCGAAGTTTTTTAGAAGAATTTTGTGGTTTTAAGGTCTAAGATATGTACTCGTACAAATATCCTAGATAAAAACCCAGTTTAGGTTGTAAAAGGAATTAAGAGAAGCGTTTGTAAATAAAACAAAATAAATATCGAAAACTTGTAAGAGATGTTTTGTTGCGAAGATAAAGAAAGAATTTTCAGGGAGATGACAGTCCCATCAAAAGTTATAAACATGAGTTGTACACTGTTACCATAAACAAGCTGGCACTGAACGCTAAAGATGATAAGAGAATTGTCCTAGAAAATAAAAGATCGCTACAGTACCAGTATGGCTATTAAAAATGAAGCCAAAACTGATATATTAGACGAATTAAAATAAACTTGGAAACTTTGATATGTAAATGGAAGAATGATTTTAAATTCACTGTCACAAGTGATAAAAAGAAAACGAAAAATAAATGATTTCAAAAAATCGTTCAAACTCAAAATGGAATGTAAAAAATTGCTGCAAAAATGTTTCCAAATGTAAGACAAATAAGAGTAAATTTTAAAAAGAATCCAAATAAAAACAAGTAAAGAAGAATTAAAGAATAAAAAAGAAATAGAGATTGAAGCTAGAGAAATTCTTTGGGGGCACCAGTACGAAAAAAGTTTTAAAAAGAGAAAAAAAAATAACATTAGGAATTGACGATTTATGGCAGCAATTTAGTTAAATGCCCCTAACTATTCGGATCAAAATGAAGGATTCAAGAATATGTTAAAAGTTATTGAATACTTTCTCAAAATATGCTGGTCAAGAGCTATCAAAAGAAAAAACGGAAAAGAGTTTCAAAACCCTTTCCCGAAATTAGTAAAAGAGCGATACAAGATCAATCACAAACCTGCAAATCTACTTCATTACAGATAAGGGGTTTAAAAGTTTAAAATAAAGAATTTAACGAGTTTTGGGGAAAATACAACATTAAGATTTATCATACTGAAAACGAAGAGAAATCAAGTATCGTAGAGAGATATAACGGAACCCCAAATGAGAGAATGAAAGTTCTTTTTGGGGTTTAATAAAAATTTTAAAAAATGGATCGATTTTTCTTCAAAAAATAGTCACAAATTAAAATGATACAGTTCACAGCACAATCAAAAGAAACCGAAAGACGTAGATAAGGATGCAGAAAAGGATTTTTATTAGAGACCTTTTTCCCCAAGTATGTTCCACCTGAAATTCACACCAAAAAACTAAATTTAAATCAATGATCATGTAAAAATTTGGGTTTAAATAAAAAACAAACATTTTCGAACAAATAAAGAACAATTGGTAAAGGGAGAAATTTTTGGGGGGTGATTTATAAAAATTAATAACACAATCCTGTAATTTTATAGAAATAAAAGATTTAAATAATGAAAAAAAAACCCGGGAAAAAGTTTTATGAATATGAATTGAAAAGCAAAGCTGTAATTTTTTTCTATATAAATGGAGCCCTAAAAAGAAATTACAAAGTGTCAAGAATTTAAAAGATTTAAATGAATTTTATAAAGAAAAAAATAGGAAGATGGAATGCATTATAATTGCAAAGATTGTGAAAGGGAATATAAATAAAGAATTATATGATAAAATAGAAAAATTAATTTTGGGGAAGATAAAGAATGTCTTAAAGTAAAGAAACTAAAAAAAATTTCAGAGTTTAATAGTGATCACTATAGTAGAATAAGAAAGACTCATATTGTAAAGATTGGGGTAAAGAAGAATCACCATAGATTAAAAATTATAAGATACTCAATGTGATGTGGAAGAACTAAAAAAATGGTTAAATAATTATCAAACATTTACAAAAAAAATATCATAATTCAAGATTTAAAAACATTTTCATCGGGAAAATTAATTTGTTTCTATATAAGGGAGCCCTCAAAAGAAATGTAAAAAAGTGTCAAGAAGAGAATAGAAAAGACTGTTATTGTAAGGAATTATACGTTAAAATAACAAATTTTAACTTTAGAAGAGAAAAAGGTGTTAACTTTTGTAAAGAAATTAAACATTTTTTCTGAATTTAATAACTGGCATTATAGTAAAGATAAAAAAAGTTTGCTTTTTGCAAAGATTGTGCAAAAAAAATTTTTTCAGCGAAAAAAGTTATAAAAACGAAATGCCTTGTGAAAAAGAAAAAAAAATTTTCTACAATGGTTACCTAGTTAGATAAAACATTTCCCAACAAAATAAATAAATCGAGAGTTTTTAGTAAAATTTAGAAACATTTTCATCGTGTAATTTAGATATTCTATAAATCAGTCGAGATTCTGCCATATTTGTAGTAAAATGATTTCCGTTGTATAAAATATTCAAGATTCCCTTTTATTTGGTTATCAAAATTGATAGAATTGGTTCTTTATCAATGAACCCAAAAACTCTAATTCAAGAATTTTTTTTTTTAGATGTTTTAATCCCGGTTTTTGGGAATTCTCGTTTCTGAGCTCTGATAACGTAAAAAGGATATTCCCACATGTGATCTTTTAATTAACCAAAAAATGGTGTTTTTTTTTATCAAAATCTTTACATACCATATCCTTTCATTAATTCCCTTCGCAAATTTTTGATTTCTATTTTTCAAGGATTTCATTGACCCGAAATTTGTTAACTGTTTTATTTCATCTTTAAAAAATGCTTATTTTCCGTTTTTTAGTTTGTACTCACCATATTTTTAATGGAAGTTAATACTTCTTTTTGTAACCCAATTTTTAAACAATTTCGCTCTGGTTATTTCGATCTCAAAATTAAAGAATAAAGTCAGATTCATTAACGAAAACATGTTATTTTGGAAGTTTTAAGGTAAGTATTTTACCCCCCTTTTATTTAGAAATTTAAAAAAGAAGTTTTTATCATCTTCGTCAACGTTTTATTCTGATCGTTTGATAGTATTTTTTATATTCTAGAATTTTTGCAAAGTCTTTAGCCTTAAAACCCAATTTCACATTGTTTTCGTCAACATTTGTAAAGATATGTTGTTATTGAATTTTAGTTTATTTTTGAGTAGGTCTACAACTGACTCCTTTTGATAGAAATAAAATTTAACTAGTAATTTTATTTTTAGTATTTAAAATCCAGATTCATTTATAAAACAGGGTCAGGATGAATTGTTAGGGTTATGGGATAGACTCTGTAATTTATACATTCAAAAGTTGTTTTCTTGAAAATTTGAAAAGGTTTAAAAAACGATCTTTTCCCCCCCCCCTTTTATCATTCTTTCGACAATATTAAATTTTTGTAGCTTTTATATGCAGACTTTTATTCACAGTGTAAGTCTCTCTCTCTATTTTTCCGACCTTAAATTTTTGCAGCAAGCCTAAATTTCCATGTAGACACCAATGAGTTCTACGCAGAATTCGTGTAAGCGTAGAATTTGGCTGAACGTTATTGAAGCCATTCACTTATTAAGCTAGTACAATTTCTCTTTTTTCTGCTAGGAGGAATTAAAAATTAATTTTCTATAATGTAATGATATCCGTTAATCTTCTGCCCGCAAGGTATGAAGAGGAATAAGATAGAGCCATAAACTTTAAATTTTTGCATGCAACCTGAGCGAAGCCTGTTACACGACATGTTAGTGCAGCGTACTGCTGACCTTGTTTTATAGACCTTCCGACAGTAGAGTTATGGTCCGTTTATAATGTAAGATTGATTCGAGTGGAATGGGAAATAACGATAAAGGTAATGTCTAACTTGTGTGGCTTCTAAATCATGCAATTGGGGCAAATAGCGTGCAGTTAAATAACCGTTTTGTACATGTAAAATAACCTTTACCAATTAGTTTTATATTTTGGACCTTTATAACGCTCATAATTTGATGTATCAATCGATTTTACTTGTGATAAATTCACCTATCTATTTCAAGAAAGTATTGGGTCTTATTTCCTGAGATACTTGTTACAGAATGACAAAGTGTGAGATTTCACATCTGCACTTCATTTTCTTTGTCCAAATGGAATGGTTCTGCTTCTTCTATGGCGGATGTTGATCTAGGATAGTGTCACGTCTATTTATTTATGGGTTCAGTATCTTTATGTTTAAAATTTTTTAATTTATAGTTTAAAATTTACACTTGTGTTTAAAAAATTAAGGATCATGAACAACAATTTATTTTTAAAAGCAATATTATTTTAAGTACCTAAACTTCGAGTATTTTTGAAGAATTTTAACTGTTAAGGTTGCACATACATGTCATGTAGATAGATATACCCAATAAAAATAATGCAATACATTTTTCTTTCCTTACCTAGTGATTTTAAATATTTTAGTTTTAGAGGTACGTGTAAATAAAATATTGTATTATTAGAAATGCAGCCTCGAAAAGTGTTTAGTATTATTAAGAAGAATACACGTTGGAAATTTGTTGTATTTTTATTGGTTCAATGTACATTTTGGATTCGAAGAATACATTTTCAGGTACTTGTAGAGGTTTAGGTAAATAAATGAAGTAAATAAATAACTAGACCAAATTTATGTATGTTATAACCACCTCGGTGACTAATTTTTTTATTAAATTTTTATATTTTAATTTTTTTAATTTATATTATATATTATAAAATAGTCAGCATATTTTGAATTTGATGATGTCTTCAACGCTTTTATATATGTTTTATATATAAAAGTATTGAGGATATCATAAAATTCAAAAATTGACGACCATTTAAATAACGCCGGCCATACATACACAAATATATTGAAGAAAATCTTGAAATTGTACACAAAAGCATAAAAGTCAACTATTGCAAACTTCTAAACATTTTGAAATTTATAAAAGTGCCAAATTTAAGCCTAATTTATTATTAAATGGCAAAGATTTATTAACAAAGAATTTATTATTTGATAGACTTTCAGACTATATTTTACATTAATTTACGTATATAAATTACATACAAAATTTAGTCACCTAGGTAGTTAAAACATATCATTATTTAATTCCTTAATTTATTTTGCTTTAACCTCTACATTTAAATGAAGATGGATTCTTTAAATCCTAAATGTACATTGTACCAATAAAAAATACGAAAGTGTTCAAAGATGTATACTTATTACTCGTATTAATAATATAAATAGAATTGCACGTGTCCATGCCAGAAACGATAGGTTATGTTCACTGAAATCCTCTAAATAACATTGTCTGAAGACATCAGTGAATCGATGATCAGGGCAGAAACAAATGTTTGCAGCGATATTAAGGCTCAATCAACGCCGGCAGCCTTGTCGAACACTGTATCTAAACTATGTTACAGACGCGGTAGCTTTCAGATAACTTAGTTAAACTATGGAGTGCTCTCACTGCCGCTCTCCTTGTGGTTTGAGTGCTGTCTACGGCCGAGTGGCGATGTTAACTACGTCTTCAGAGAGTATGGATACCGCATATTCTAGGATTTATAATATATACAGATAACTTAGTTAACTCTGGAGTGCTCTCACTGCCGCTCTCCTTGTGGTTTGAGTGCTGTCTACGGCCGAGTGGCGATGTTAACTACGTCTTCAGAGAGTATGGATACCGCATATTCTAGGATTTATAACGTATACAGATAACTTAGTTAACTCTGGAGTGTTCTCACTGCCGCTCTCCTTGTGGTTTGAGTGCTGTCTACGGCCCGATAGTGGCGATGTTAACTACGTCTTCAGAGAGTATGAATACCGCATATTCTACCATTTATAATGTATACAGCAATTATATTCTGAATAAATAATGCAGAATGTTTATCAAATAAATCCCACATTATACTTTCACTGTTATATTTGATTGTAATATGAATGGTTACATAATTATTGTTAACAATCGATGTGCAATATAAATAAAAAGTAATGATTCTACGTCCTTTATAGAGTCGTAAACTATTTGACCGATCATTATGAAAATTTGTATATATATTTATTGTTTCATGGAGAAGGTTTATATGCTATGCCCATTGATGTCACTCACCACCAGGCCGCGCTGTTGCAAAATAAGTTTTAAAAGCGCCTGCACATCATAAAGTGCAATTACTTGACAATTACGTATTTTAAATAGCCACATATTACTATGAAGGCGCAAGTTATGATGTATATTTATTTGCATGTTAATTAATGTCATAATTATTTAACATGCGCTTTTGAAAGAATTTCTTGATCTTGGCAACAGGGCAAACTCTACATTGGCGTTATAAACATAATTCACTTGAACCAGAAGTGGTTATGTACGAGCTAAGCTTACGAAAAGCATACGAAGTCCCGGTAATCAGCTAGTTGTATATTATTTGTATCTGCTTCTGATAATTATTTTACATTTTAGGATTATGTTTATTTACAAGACGTATAGTTGAGCAACTAATCTTGAAGTTTAGTTAAAAACATAATAATTATTCTAATACATTGAAATTTAGCTGTTGGTTTGGTAAGTTGTTTACCAGCTTTCACATAAATAGAAATAACTTTGAAGTGAACGTACATGCGAAACCTAAAAGCTGAGTATAAACTGATCAGCTGCCAGTATAGCCCTACATGCTTTGATTCATACAGCGCTGAATCATTGCCAGGTTAGTTAAATCCATTAAAAATTTGGACTCACAGTCGAGGACCAAATGTTCAGCAGGACGTGGATGTGGAAGAGGGAGACTAAACAAAAGTATTTCGAAAATTACACAACAAGACAAAACGTTAAGAGAAATCTGGGAACGAAACTTAGTTAAATTAAGCAGCAAAATAATTCAACAAAGAATAAATTATAGGTTATCGAAAAATAGGCAGCCAATGTAGAAGACTATCTTCAGACAGTCTCGATAAAAACCCCCAATTACACCTCCGGTAAGCATATTACTGGACCAACACTTGTTAACTGAAAATGGTCTCCACAACAAGGTCGGGATATATCGTGATTTTAATCATTCACATTGTGATATTAAATGTCAGATTATCGAAAAACTTGGCTGCCAAATTAGAACACGGCTTTCATACAGTCTCGATAAGACCCAATAAACAATCCCTTAGGTATATTCACTGGATAAACCTGCGGAAGTATATCACTGGTCCAACACTGGTTAACAGAAATGGCTCTCGACATCAAAGTTTGAGATAATATCGTGAATGTAATCATTCAAATTGTGATAGTAAATGTCAGATTATCGAAAAATTGGTAGCTATTTTTCAAACAAGGTCTCAGCCAGTCTTGATAAGTCTCTTTCACGTACCTGAGGAAGTAAATTACTGGTCCAACACCTGTTGACAGAAAATGGCTCTCTACACCAAGTCAAGAATGATAAGTTTCCATCCCTCATGGAACAAGACGCTGTCACATACTTGACTCCTGGAATCTAAAGTCATGTTGGTAATTTTGAATTTAAAAGATAACCTTTTATCTTATTGTTATCTTGTTGCTCATTGATTAAATACTGCACTAAAAAGACTAAGCGACCCCTGTCCTAAAACATCATCTGTTAATATAGTTGATGTTACCCAGAAAACGGAATAGAAAAGAATTATTTATTCAGAACAAATTAAATTGGTAATATCCTACACCAAGAACGATGTACGAGTAACAACATAAGCCTTTTACTTTATACTTATGCATACATTTTTCTACTAGAGATTCTGTTATAAACAACATTTAAAAATATAGTGTTTCACAACACAATTATTAACCATTTCTAATAAAAAAGGTCACAGGCGATGGTTGTTGAGACACCCACACTCTGCCCACAAGAATATTGACAGCCGTTGTGACACACGCTTGTATAACTAAGCCATATGTTCCGTCTCAGTTCACTACGCTCTAGCTAAAGTACAGTATTCGCTTTTCCAAAAATAATACTACAATATTTAGAAAGTATCAAAATTTATTTTCAATTGCTCTCGTATTTTCATAAGTATCAAGTATTAACTTAAGTCCAAAACAAATTTTAAATGTATTTGGTAACAATCAATATGTAACAGATAATATAGTTTCTACTGCAATGGTGATAGAATTCACAAAAATAAAAGTGTTCTGATTTCAAAATATGTTTTCATGTGGTACTAAAAGGCTTCCCCTACATGGATACTGGAAGAACGATAAGTTATTCACCTTATTCGTTATACATAAATAAATAAACAAATACTGTAACAATGTTCTCAGTCAGTAATTTACCAACAAATTGTTGTTACAGTTGTACTCATACACAGAAACCTATGAGAAGCAAAGTTCGATCTGACGTGGAGTAACAACAGAGTATGGTAATGGTATTCAAATCAAGTGCAATTACGAGATCCAACAGGAAGGGTTCACTTCATTTGTCATTTAACTATGCGTTCCCTCCAAGGCTGAATCTAATTAGTATCTTGTGCTTCCTTGTGTTAACCGTGACATATACTCCACCCAAACGATGTTCAAGGATTGTAATCGTTTTGTGTATTACGTGGACACCATGTGTGACGTAACAGGCTTCACTGAGGTTCAGTGTAAAATTACGTGTACAGCTTATTTTATTTTATAACCACAGACAATAAAACAGAAAAGAAACATTTTTACACTCCCTGGCATACAAAAGCGAAAATTTGCCTTAGTCTGCTAAGGAATAGGCTTCAATGAAAATCAGCCAAACTCCTTTGTTGGACATGCAACATAATACTCGTAGAACTCATTCTTGTTTACGTATAAATCAATTTTCCTGCAAAATTACAAGTCTGCAGATGAGATCTTTCAGATATCATGCCACGTAGTATTGGATTCATATCAGAGTTGGAAAAATGTATACACAGTAAAATTTGGTGTATGTACCTGGATAGTTAGACTACATATGTTAGGATAGCACATGTTAAAATCCCTTAGGAGTGTATTGAGTGCGTTCATTTATTTGTTTATTCTGCAAGTTCTCATTGTCACTATGTTTATGAATAAGACTAATGTAAAAATACTCACAAACGCTTAACAAATCCCATGGAGTGACAGGCGCACTATATTTTAAGTCAGTGTTCTTCATACAGCAAAGAACCTTCGTATATAACTTTAATTCTACAGATTGGTTTGTGTTTTTGAGATACATGCGGAGAGACAGATAGGCAGGCAAGCAAAATGAAGTTTTTCCCCCCTCTTTGAGGTATAGGCTTCGCGAACACTTAACTAGTAACTGAGTAATATCTGATGGTACAAACCTATTTTATATTCGCCCAAGTAAGAACAGTGGAGGTATATTCAGAGATATATTTCACATTTAAAGTAGATATAACAATCGTTTTTATTAATTTAATTCAATTTTAATAACAATCGTTTTTATTATTATTATAGTTTTCAGTAAACGTAATTTATCGGTGTTGCGTACACGCAAGAGAAGTATTAATAAATTATATATGCTGGGAAATTTATTTTAAGAATATATTATCTGATAGCAAGATGAGAATATGTTGACGATTGCGCACAGAATACTAAAATATAGCGTTGGTGGACATATTTTGGTCGGTGTTTGTAGAGGATTGAGCACAGAACTCTAAAAAATAGCAATTTTTAAATATATTTGGTGGCTGTTTGTGGAGGATTGCATACATAAATAAAATATATCGTTGGTACACATATTAAGTGGCTGTTTGTGGAGGATTGCGCACAGAAAACAAAAATATAGCGTTGGTGGACATATTTTGTGGCTGTTTGTGGAGGATTGCGCACAGAACACTAAAATGTAGCGTTGGTGGACATATTTTGTGGCTGTTTGTGGAGGATTGACCACAGAACACTAAAATGTAGCGTTGGTGGACATATTTCGTCGGTGTTTGTGTAGGATTGAGCACAGAACTCTAAAATATCGCATTTGTTTATATATTCTGTGGCTATTTTGTGGAGGATTGCGCACAGAGCTCGGAGAGGTAGCAACTCTTTGAGACCACCCCATGTTATCAATTAAATTCGAACAAGAACTTTAGATTTTATTGAAAACCTTATAATGGCGAGGTTGATAAATGGATAACGGACTGATACAAAATTCTTAGTATTTAAAATAAGAATCTTCGAATTAATTGTATTACGACATTTCAATAAAATAAGAGTGATTCTCATACCTGGAATTTATTAATGTATTTATGATTTATTATGTTTTAGGAATAAAATATAGCGTGTTTACAGATGGTCTTCACAAACAAACCTTCCAAGAATACTGCAGATGTTGGTATAAGAGGTATTTAGAATATGTATTGTATTGGAATCCTGGATCAGAGAGATTACCATTGTGGTAGACGGTTTATTTACAAGAGTCTATACAATATGGGTAGCAAAGTACATATCATGTATAGTGAGCACTTGTTCGAGTGGAACGTCATCTCTTCTAAGTGTAGGATTTGCTTGCATTTCCTTGGTTCTATTGTCCGGTGTACGTTCGAGCAAATATTCCTTCTTTCTCTCTAATCCTATCATCGCTACATGGCTTACTTTTCAAACACTGTTCAATGATGTTCGATGTCCAATTCTTGGTATTTTTAAATTGTAAGGATTCAAATACAAAGAAAATTGTTTAGCTATTATAAGTCTTGTTCCGTGAATTCTTAATATTAAATATTTTGAAAATAATAGTCTTATTGATTATTATTTTTAATAACTTAACGCAACATTTTATATTAATATAACATTTTATTCTGTAGTTTTATGTATATGGTATAAACTATTATGAGGGTTTTAGGTTTTGCTCAATAGTAGATGAAAGCATGTGTTAAATCTTATTTATAAATGGAACTCTAGAGAGAGTGAGCAGATATCAAGCCACGTTTTTTCCGGTTTAGTGAAAACGCCAGATTATTGGAAGGCCAACAATAAAAATTCTTCAAATGTACTAAATATGTGTTTTATTACACCGAACACTCTTCAAAATTAATATTACAGTACTCGTGTACTAAATTAAAATGAAAGGCATCAAAACATATTATTTAAACATTCTGTCTGTACGTTTATAATAATTAGTTTTTCTCAGTGCTGTACCTCACTAGCGGTAAAGACTATTGTTTCTTCTTGGCTTGACACTTTTAATACTTTTTGTTGAAGCCTCTTTAAAATATCAATATTACTAGAGACATGTAATTTTCTTCTTCTGCCCACTTCACAGAAATTGCAAAGGCAATCATCGCAGCATTAGGTTAAAACTGGCAAAATGAACCATCCTTCACTTGGTTTGGAATCGTGTTTCTCCTTATCCTATTTTCTCATAGAATACCTCTGTATTTTATTTAAGAATCTGTCCTGAAATTGGTGTATGCCTGTTTCTTTATGGAAGAAACCAAGGATATAGGCTATCCTCAACTTGATGAAATCCGCCCTTTTTCAATTTTCCTGCTAATTTTCACATTATGAATGCTTTTTCACATTCTCACGCTTTATCAAATATCTTTAAAATATTATTTTTCTTGCGTTTTATGTTAAGGTTTTAAGTTTCAGTTTACACTGAGACATTTTTCACTTGTCTTCAAATACAAATAAAGCACAAACTAAACCACTAAACACAGTAGCAATAACACAGATAAGACCGGCATTGTAAACGTGAACAGCGGATTACCATTACACAAACCATTAAACAACTCCAGATATAAGTTATTAGTGCGAATGTGCGACTCTCCAATAGTCATCAATTGTAAGTCGCAGTCTGATCCATTATTTAATTTTAGAATTTTCATTGTAAACTAATTTTAAAATATTGCCATAGTAACTAAAGTGTCTGGAAAATTTTATGTGTTACAGTAATAAGTATCCTACTGTTTAATGGTTGGTCAGTGTAATTTAACTGTTTGGTTTCAGATATCATTCGGATTTGTTTTTTAACTTTTGAATTTCTTAACATTTTGATTTTTAACTTTTAGAATTTTTAACTTTTGATTTGTAAACGCTTTTGAATTTTTGTTTGATTTTTAATGCAATTTTTACGAATATTTCATTTTCAAGCAATTGTAATTTTTTATCTTATAAAGTAAAGTAAAATAGTTAATTACAGTCTTGTTTCAAGATTTGTAAAGAAGTCTGAAAAGTATTATGTAAAGAATATCAGTTGAAGAATTACGAAATGATTTTTAATATGGAAATCTCATTTCGTTGTTTTGTGTATGAATGACTTAAAATTAACACTAGAAAGATCATTATTATATATAATGTTTGTAATTCTCAAGGTCGATCAAAAAAATAAATTAATTCCTAACTTAATATGACTTGCTTTTTAAATCAAATGTTCTTTGAATAATAAATATTCTTTAATGAAATCGAAAATTACTGTGTATTGTAATTAATGAGGAATACAGTGCACACTCTTGTCACTCGTGTATTTCTTCTGTCTCCTGGTTGAGTCCTATACACCTCCCTACTTCTTGCTACATGCCCCATTACTCATTTCATGTCAAGATCAGTTCAGTTGCTACAGACACATTACAGTGAACACATTGGAGCCACTGTTGGGGAGTACATACATTAATTTATTAAGTTTATAAATGGAATAAATAAGTAATCATTTTTACTGACATAACGCTTATTGTGAAAGGACTTTGAGTATAAATTCTAATTTTTGAATTTATATAATACAATATAAGGGGACATTAAATTGTGAAATGCAGTAAAGTGTACTGCCCTTGATTTAATCATATACAAAGTTCATGAAAGTATTATGAATAACTCGTTTTTATTGCAACATAATATACTTAAAACATACAATAAGTTGATCAGAATTTAATGCGATTTTTAAGCGTGCTTCCTGAATTTTTATTTTAAAGATAGTACATTAAATGTATGTTAATGTGAAGTATTAAATTTGTTTAGTTCCAAGAATTGCACTATTTTAAGTTTCAAATGGTAAGTTAAGATTGTCAGTATTTATTTTCTAATTTTTTTTATGTTGAAAACCAGGTGTCTTTTTATTTTGTTTAGTAATTGTGACTGAAAAAAAGTAGTACACTTTTT
Source organism: Homalodisca vitripennis (assembly GCF_021130785.1). Classification (NCBI taxonomy): domain Eukaryota; kingdom Metazoa; phylum Arthropoda; class Insecta; order Hemiptera; family Cicadellidae; genus Homalodisca; species Homalodisca vitripennis. Next base: position 15,818,150 of record NC_060208.1, read on the forward strand.
AAAAACTATTTACGTTACTATGTAAATATTTGTTGTAACATTTATATATTGGATTTGTTTATAGATCTGGGGTGTTTCATCATTCAGATGTGAAGTATTGAAAAATTACTTTATAATTATTTTTAATTTACCATCATGCGAGCTATAATTTAGAATATGGTACACATTAATATGCTTACTACTGGTGTTGGTTGTTAGGCTACATGTATTAGAAATTTAAAACTAAATAGATCTCAGATTAGTTGTATGAGTCAGAATTAGTTAGTTAGTAAAGATTGGTTAACAATACAAATATTCCATAGATTAACTTTTCCTACTACACGTGATGTCGCTATATCGAACCTTTATGTTGGATGGTTTTATACATTTATTTCTTTTATTTGTTGTGAATAATAAAACTTGCAAATCACCTCAATTACAGTATTCAGCTTCTAAATTCAATTCAACCAAATGTTCAAGTACTCAAATACACAAAATGAATTCAACAACTATACAATTTTATTCGTTTTAAAAGGATTTTTTAGATATATTTCACCACAATATTTTAATATTTACTCTTATTGGTTGCAAAAAATGGCCTGTTGTTATAGTGAACAACCATCAATCAAACAAATGACTTCTTTTCATTTTGTATAACATACATGTATGTGATAGATTAGAATAGATAATATTTATTCTAAAATAACATGACAATAATAAATATCTAGATTTTATGCCATTTAAATATGATAGTACAAAGTTATTGTTTAAATGTTGATTAATATAAAACCTTATGTTAAGCGGTTGAGTAATTTACGCCATTATCAATGTCAGCTCACAGGCCGTGACATTGTACAACTAGTAATCTAGAACGGTTTATAGCTAATTGAGGCTAATCGTTTATATCACGTGACTGGTATACTATTCAAAAATAAATACTAAATAATCCAAATATAATACTGTACACACGTTTAAAGTTGACGGTCAGAGATAAATTGACATAAACGCGCCAATTCAAAATTCTACAAAACCAATGAATAATTTCCGACTGCAAAATAAAAAGCCGCAGTGCACAGTGTGTGGAAAGCGAATTGTGCTGTAGCTAAAACACAGACGATACAATGAGTTACTGCCGTTAGTTACTGGCCAGCTGGAATACTGATGTAAAACATTGACAACAAATCTGTAACAAAAACAATATCTCGTCCGTCAGCTGTTGTACCCAGGATGTCGGCTGTTGGAACCAGATGTCAGCTGGCCAGAACAGGGACCGTGTAACGGCCAAGTGAACCGACTCGTCTGTGTTTCTTTTGTTATGTCAATCTAAAATAGCCTCTCTTCCTTTCCAATCGATTACACAACCTGCAGCGTAATGTTTTCAGTGCTTGTGTTATAATGTTTGATTTTATTATAACCTTATGTTTATACATAAACGTATGTTTAATATTTATGTATTTGGAACAATAGCTACAGAAATATTATTCCAAAACAGCTGTATTGATAATACAAGTCAGCAATAACAATTAGCCATATAATAAAATAGCTACGTATACGAAAAGATTCAATTGCAAAATCAATATTAGGCTGAGTAAAAATTAACTTTTTCTATTACAGCAGGAGAAAAATAAAAATAAAATACAATAAATAATAATAATTAAACTTTTTAACAAAACTAGGTCACTTCCTTAAGTTAAAAGAATAATATTGAGCCTATTTACGAATGAATTAAAATTATTATTAAATATATCCAATTCATTTTTACACATGTTTAACAACCTAATACCTTTAAACATGAAAAGTTAAAAAAACTGCACTGTATGAAAACGTGGTGTAAGAAACGAAGGAGGGTATCAGATTATTTCTTGGAACATGCAGAAAAACCTCTCCAACTAAACAGAGCTAACAACTAAGTTACGTAAATTGTATGAATGTACAAAATAATAGATCGCTCTCTTCTTGTTAACAAAGTTTCAAAAGAAAAAGTACTTCTTAAGATAGTTGTTGACAGGTTTCGTTCACAAGAAACATTAAAACTTTTAAAATAAAAATAACTTAAATCTTGTTTTAAATTATGTTTTCAATCAAACTCACTAAGACTTACAAGAGAGCGAGTGGTTTGTTATATCATTGAATGTTTATAATTCCTCACATCTTTCTTATTTACTGTTTTTGTTAAGAAATTAATGCAAATAAGGTCTCGATATATCGTTTGGTACTACTATGTGTTACTTTATTTTAATTTTATTGCATAACTAAACCATATCAATAGGAATACTACTTTTTGTATGCATGACTTTACAGTAATATTTCCTCTGAGTTTTTGTTATAGGCATTAGCGAGTCAGCGAGTATTAAAGTAATACATGAAAAGTTTCTCAGTGATTAGATTTATGTTCGGCCTGAATTTTGAAAAACTAACTGAGCGTCGTAATTGGTTGTTCGACGAATTAATTAGTGTTTTGTTTAGTTTTTTATTAAGTGCATGTTTTAGAGTTAGTGAAGTTTACACACAACATGGTGGTTGTAATTCCTGACTTGGGCGTGTCACAACGCTCTGGTATGATTTGTTTATGTTAACCTTGTTTGTAATTATATATTTAGTTATTTACTTGAAGAAGAGATCAGATTGCAGATCTCGAAACGTGGAGTTAATAACTTTGTTTCACTGAACGATGACAAATAGCCGGAAAAATCCTGTTTCCTTTAGTTTATTGTATACATGATGTAAATAATTCACACAACATTTTTTATACACAATTATATAAATATTTTATCATACAAATACTTTATATAAAATATTCCTTATGTATGTTTTGATAGTAATAATATCAATCTTGCTCATAAAAAATAAAGCATGATCGCGGCAACTAATCTAGATGTCAGTCTAAAAATATTACGTCCTTAAGATCTGTTGATATTTACGACGTGTAGGTGATTTCTAATATTGCGCATAAAAAACATCCACAATAAACACCAAGATATCGAAATACAAAAATCAATAAAATGTTCATACAATAATGTCTTATAGATGAAGTTTCAACATGAACAACTTTTTGAAAATGATAAAAATATCTTAGTCTTAATAGAAGTTAGTTATATTAGTTATATTCGTATAGAGTACACCTGACCTACGCAACATACGGTAAAGTAGAACTATAAATGGTAATTCGACTACCAAAATAAATAATTAAATAAACCATTACTTTACATAATCATCTGCTTAAGTTGGTGAGTCAGGTCTTTTGTAATAATCAATCCTCAAAATTTTGAATCTGAAAAATTTGAATATTATTTATATTATTATATTATATTATACACACACACACACACACACACACACACACACACACACACACACACACACACACATATATATATATATATATATATACATATATATATATATATATGTGTGTGTAGGAATTATATATATAATTCCTAATTTGAGTTGCGTTCCTATTAATTCCTAACTCTTTATTCGTATAAATCTTTTGCTATATGTATATATATATATATATATATATATATATATATATATATATAGGATTTTTTTATTTTTATTCATCTAGATACAAATGAATGGATCTTAAAATGTGTAAATTAATTACCATTGCTCTGAGCTCACCGAATCCGGCGTTGTTGTACAGCTTCGCGGAATTAATTATCGGGTATAGATTAACCGAGCTTACGTCTCAGCGAGTGTTACACAATTCACTACTGTATGGTAATTGGAAGTTACGTGTCTTGCTATTACACATGATTTGTTTCCTCATTTTAGTTTCTGTTAATCCATAAACATTTTTTAATATTATAGTTTTAGATTAAACCCATTATTACTTATAGCAGATGGACCGTTCCGATCAAAACTATTCCTGGAGGTAAACTATGTAATGAATTTCGACTGGTGTAAATATAATTTCTCAATGAACTCCTGTATATAGACAGGAAGGAACAATACACTATTGTTTACTTCTGTGAGTATTTTGTTTTGTTCTCTTGGGATCAAGAAGTTAAGAAATATCACTTGCACCTTTGCGATACTTCCGGAGTGACAGGTATTCTTGAAGGTGAGGTTAGGGGTAAGAGCCACCTCCTGTTCAGACCCATGAGGGAGGATTTTGGACTTCAATTTTAGTCATGTCTCCTTGAAAGAAGGGGAAACAAGCTCTATATTAGCTACTCCAGTCAAAGCAGGCACGGGGTGGCACGCCCTTATGTCTAGACTAGCAACTACCTTTAACAATTAGGGATCCACCAACTCCAACAGTCGTCTCCACAGTAAACGAGAAAAATTCAAATACCCTTGCACACTAATATCTACATTGATATTATGCTCTCAGTTATTGTCGAGCCTCTCCTGGATATCGATTATCCAGAAAAACACATCGGTTTTTTGCCGTTCCCAGTATAGGTTTAACTAGAGGGTATAAACCAGCAAGAGGTCAACCCCACCAACGCATGCTGGTATAAAGACGTCCCTATTACAAGACATTACCGAAAAACACACAAATCAGCATCTAAGTTTTCAGTCGCACTAACCAAATTCTATCTGAGAAGTACTTATACAATAATTTTAGTGAATCAAATTTTCATTTACTGCATCACTATTATCATCAGCTCAATCCCAAAATTAGCTATTAATAAGCATACAACCCAAGCAATATTCTTACTACTTCCACCCATGTTTTGTTTACATTAAATACAGTTACATTCATATAATTTAATTCTTTTCAAAGTCATGACCACTATAAATGAAGCGTTTGTTATACCGGTACAGCAAAACTCGGCGAACCACTGCAGACAAATTAGGATGAATTTCAGCGAAATTGAAGTTTGTAAAGAACTGTTGTCTGAGAGGAAAGTGAAACGTTGTTTTACATTCCTAAACTTTCTCGAACATTCGAACTTCCAATACCCAGCTAGGTACATTTCATTATTCATTTCGAAATTCCACTCAATTAGTATATACTTTCATTTTTATTCAGGGTAACATCAAAATACACTCGTACAAAAAATTCCTTTTAAAATAGGATACTACTATGAAGATGCCGTACGCTACCAGTAGTTACAGTAGATGTTCAATCTAGATAAAGATAAACTGGTAACAAGTTATTTTCATTTAAGTGCTTACTTAGCATAAATTTACTGACCAACATTCTTTATTATTCCTAAAAGTACCAATATCTTAAATACAAAAGAAAATTTTAACAATTACATTGCGGTATCATGTCCAGTGCAAAATATTACTGTTAGAACATTCCATTAGTTATTCATTACTGATATGAATAATTAATTTCATGCCAAAGTAAATCGCCTATGAGCTGTTAAATAAATCATGCCTAACAGCAAACTGCTATCAATGGAATTAATGCCTGTAATAAGCTTGTGAGCCAGAGCAGTAAATTGTGGCTTTAAAATTGTGGCCAGAACAACTGTAAATATTCTAAATAAATTATTTTACCCGGCCCTTTCGACACTCGCCTTGGTATTGAATACTCATAATTAAGATGTAACACAATTATTGTAAGAAAACTAATTATAATTTAGATTACGACCAAAAACAAAAAAAGGTGTTGGACTTAATTCATACTTCAACATTCACGATGTAATGAGGCATGCATGTTTCCATGCACCATGTTCGGTATGAGATAAGTATAGTATTTGAAAGCCTAATAATATTTAACAATAATGAAACCAATATAATCTGTTCGTTGACCCACCCAGAAACACACTGTAAACTGTTATACTTTATGATAATGTTCTTCCTCGTGACTGTATGATAATTCCCCATTCTGAGATTCCCTAATCTGTTTATTTAAATTTGTCACGGTACAGTATCTTCCATTTAGCTTGGGTATTATATTCTTTGACGATGAACCAAACATCAGCAGAAATAAAATATTAGTTTTATTTCGTAACAAAAGTATCAACATTTTTAATAAACGTTTTTGTCAATGAAGGCCCGATGCAAGCTAGCGAAGAGTTTAAACAAAAGCATTGGTCACATTTTATATTAAAATTACATGTCCTTACAAGCAAAAAAATTTTTTTAACCATTGGATAAAGCTTAGAAATATCTCTTATTAGGGGAATAATAAGAATAGTTGGGTGGAAAGTCTTTACTCCTCTCTAATAAACTTTACTCCTCTCATTTCTGATGCTACCGCTTTACATTTGCAATACACATATAAATGAAAACCTTGAAACAAATTGCAAGAAAAATTTGCTAAGTACAATTTGTTTTCTCTCCGATGTAACCGCATTCCAATTGTTAATGAGTCAATTAACTGTTTAATTGCGCTTAGATATTGTAATTAGACTTCAATATAAGCGGAAACACCATCGAATAGCAATTGATTAATATATTTTCCCTATTGTTTACCTGTTCAGAACAGAGTTCATCAATGTGGCCTCGTGTATGTGTTCCTATATCCTGTTAGTTCCCATTTGGACAAACTGAGTTTCTTGATCACAAAGTAGCAAACACCTTAAGAAATCATAAAGAATTTTTTTCAGATAAATTTAGATCTAAATTAACTCCTCACCACTCCAAAATCCCCCATATGTATGGGCCTTCCCAAAATCCACAAACCTACCATCCCTCTCCGGCCCATCATTAGCTCTCGTGATTCACCTTGCAGGGAATTGTCTAAAAGTCCTCTTGGACATCTTAACGCCATTGGTAGGAAAAACTGACTCATTCATCAAAAATTCCAGGGATTTCGTAGAGAAGTCAAAATCCCTAAAGTTGACTGAAACTGACAAACTGTTAAGTTTTGATGTCGAAAGTCTATTTACAAATGTACCAGTTCCAGAAACTCTCGGGATTATTAAATCACATCTCAAAGAAGACCAAACATTAAAGGATAGAACTAAACTTCCCGTGCCAATAATTATGGAACTGTTAGAACTATGCACTCCATGCAATTATTTGAGTTAGAGGGTAAAATTTACCGTCAAGATGAGGGGATGGCAATGGGTTCTCCACTGTCTCCTATTTTCCCCAATATCTTTATGGAGGAATTTGAGCAAAAAGCTTTGGTTTCAGCTCAGTTCAAACCGAAGATTTCGTGGAGGTATGTGGATGATACCTTTGTTATTTTTTCTCAATGGAGACATTGAATTAAATAATTTTTTTAATCACATTTTACTCCTCTCTAATAAACTTTACTCCTCTCATTTCTGATGCTACCGCTTTACATTTGCAATACACATATAAATGAAAACCTTGAAAACAAATTGCAAGAAAAATTTGCTAAGTACAATTTGTTTTCTCTCCGATGTAACCGCATTCCAATTGTTAATGAGTTCAATTAACTGTTTTAATTGCGCTTAGATATTGTAATTAGACTTCAATATAAGCGGAAACACCATCGAATAGCAATTGATTAATATATTTTCCCTATTGTTTACCTGTTCAGAACAGAGTTCATCAATGTGGCCTCGTGTATGTGTTCCTATATCCTGTTAGTTCCCATTTGGACAAACTGAGTTTCTTGATCACAAAGTAGCAAACACCTTAAGAAATCATAAAAGAATTTTTTTCAGATAAATTTAGATCTAAATTAACTCCTCATCACTCCAAAATCCCCCATATGTAGTGGCCTTCCCAAAATCCACAAACCTACCATCCCTCTCTCCGGCCCCTCATTAGCTCTCGTGATTCACCTTGCAGGGAATTGTCTAAAGTCCTCTTGGACATCTTAAACGCCATTGGTAGGAAAAACTGACTCTTTTCATCAAAAATTCCAGGGATTTCGTAGAGAAAGTCAAAATCCCTAAAGTTGACTGAAACTGACAAACTGTTAAGTTTTGATGTCGAAAGTCTATTTACAAATGTACCAGTTCCAGAAACTCTCGGGATTATTAAATCACATCTCAAAGAAGACCAAACATTAAAGGATAGAACTAAACTTCCCGTGCCAATAATTATGGAACTGTTAGAACTATGCACTCAATGCAATTATTTTGAGTTAGAGGGTAAAATTTACCGTCAAGAAAGATGAGGGGGATGGCAATGGGTTCTCCACTGTCTCCTATTTTTCCCCAATATCTTTATGGAGGAATTTGAGCAAAAAGCTTTGGTTTCAGCTCAGTTCAAACCGAAGATTTCGTGGAGGTATGTGGATTGATACCTTTGTTATTTTTTCTCATGGAGACATTGGAATTAAATAATTTTTTTTAATCACATTAATAGTATTTCTCCTTCCATCCGCCTCACAATGGAAGTGGAAGTCCAAAACAAGCTTCCCTTTTTGGATGTGTGTGTATTAAGAGATAGGGATGTCCTTAAGACAACTGTTTTTTTCGAAAGATAACACACACAGGAAAATATTTAAATTATCATTCCAACCATCAAAAATCTGTCAAAGAAGGAGTAGCCTACTCGATCTTTGATAGAGCAAAGAGCTTGTGCTCAGATAAAGATGGACTAAAAGAAGAATTTAAGAAAATTGAATCGGATCTCAGAAGCAATGGATACCCTCAATTAGTAATTAATAAGTGCAAACGAACCAGAAGAATCTCATTCCTGAGTCAGAAAAACAGAATTTTGATAAATTTGCGTTTATTTCAATCCCTTATGTGCCGGGATTATCGGAGAAAATTAGAAGAGTAGGTAGAAAGTACAACATTAGAACCGCGTTTAAAACACACAACACTCTTAGACAAAGTCTCGTAAAAACAAAACCAAAAAAATGGCATACAGGATTCCAAAAACTGTGTTTACAGTATAAAATGTAGCTGCAATAGGGGAATAACATAGGCGAGACAAAAAGACCCACTAAAACGTAAGGATAAAAGAACACAAAGAAAAACACGAGAAAGGGTTTCACAGAAAAGTCAAAAATTGCACACCATTGTTGGTCTGAAGACCATCATATGAATTGGGATGAAGCCCACATAATACATCGGGAACCACATTTCTTCAAAAGGAAATTAATTGAGGCAACATACATTAAATTGGCAGACCAACCAATCAGTCAACCATCAGTCGAGATTAGGCCGCTTTGGTTGCCAATTCTAAAAAATGAACTAAAGAGAAAACCAAAAGTATCAAACGGATCGGATATTTGTAATAAACCAATGCGGAGTCACAATATGGTTTTAAGAAGTTCATCTCGCATGAACCAATAATAACGAAAGGGCCCATTCCTGTCCCCCTTCCCTTGTATTTCCGCCATCTTGTTTTAGCCAGCCGTCACGATTACCATTGGCTAGTCCCTCTGGTCAGTCGTAGGTGGTTAGTAGACGAGTGAAGACGTATTGTGACCTGTATTCCGTAGTTTAGTTTTAATGATTAGTGTTTGGTATAGTTTTGTATTAAGTGCATGTCTTTAGAGTTAGTGAAGTTGAACAAACAACATATAGGTTGTGATTCCTGACTTAGGCGTGCCACAACGCTTTGGTAAGATTTGTTTATTTTAACCTAGTTTGTAATTATGTATTAAGTTAGTTCTTTACCTGAAGAAGAGATCAGATTGCAGATCTCGAAACGTAGTGTTACTTTTTTCTTGTTTCACTGAACGATGGCAAATGTCCGGAAAATCCTGTTTCCTTCTGAGTTTCTTGGTGATTGTAAACGGGTTAAATATCCTTTTCGGCTAATTTACAAGAATTTTAGATTTCAGATGTAGCTGTTATCTCGAAATATCAAACTGAAGATGCATTATTATTTAAAACGTTAATGTGGTCAACACTGATAGGACATTGTCACTTAACGTTGGCATATTAGTATACTCATAACACGTATAATTATTTAAAACCACTAAAAAGTTAATAGCTTAACGATTGTTTTTGAAAGCCTGGACTTGATTTAGTTATAATCACTCCAAAATTAGGTTTATTATGTACACTTATAAAGTTTATTGAATGTACTGTGAGGTTTTAAAACTTTTGAAAGGCCGCCATTTTGAAACATTGCGAATGGCCCACCGTCTTGAAACCTTGTATTGGTTGAGATCAACCAAAGAACTAGTTCAATCAGTGAGTAAAAATTGTATTAGTATTAAGTTTAGTTTTAATGTCTAGGAAAATCGCAATTTTTGCAATTGTTTCTTTAATGTCACTGTATATTATTCGAATATTTATGCTGTCGCTATCTGAAAAACTCTTCGAGATATAAAAATGTGTCTACAGTAAATAATAGTGTAAATGGCCAGATCATTCTAAAACCATTTTTTTTTTTTTGTTGTACGAAGCATACTTACGCATAATAGGCAAGTTTATGTGAAATCTACCTTAAACTCAAAATATCACTACTCAGGACATAACCAATCAATATCTCCGAAAATTCATGTCAGTCTGTTCTAGCGACCTCTGATATTTACTTTAAAAACCACACAAGTTTAGTCGGGCAATCAATAAACCATTACGGACCATAATAACGGCTTGAATATGGACACAAAAGACCATTTTATACCACAAATATAATTTGTATTTCATGTTGCAAAGCTATTTTATTGAACACACAATACCGGAACTTAATAGCGGCTTGAATATGAATGTAAAAATTCCTTAAAAGTCCTGCTATTCCAATTTATTTGTTCATATTGCAATGATGTTTCATAGAATACGCAATAACTAAACTTAATAGCAGCTTTAATATGGATGTAAAAAACATTAAACATACTGCCAACCTAAATTGCAGTTCATGTTGAAAATCTATTTTATTGAACACACAATGACGGAACCCTATACCGGCTTGATTATGGATGTAAAAGCTCATCAAACATATCGGCAATCCAATTTAGTAGTTTATATTGCAGAGCTATTTTATTGGAAACATAATTATGGAGTTCATTACCCATTATAATCAGAAACTAGTTGGGCTAGTTCATTGTATTTAATTTGCTGTGTTTTGGACACAAGATATCTTATTTAAGCGCAAATTTATCCGCTTAGAACGTAGTATAATCAAATTTATTTATTATAATATTTGTATCTATGTTTATATTTGTTCTCTTAGGAAAAGAAACTTAGAAAATCGCACCCATCCTATAAGAACTACTGCGCTGCTTCCTAAGTGACAGTATATTCTGAATGGTAAGGTTGGGGATAGAGGCCGTCTCTTGATGAGATTATTCACGAGGAAAAATTTAAGGCACTAATCTCAAGTCATATACCCTCGGAAGAAGGGAAAGCCAGCTCTGAATCAGCCTCCCCAGCCAAAGCAGGCAGTGGGTGGTACATCCTTATGTCTAACATGGTAAGAACCGTTGACCCTTAGGAAACTAATCCTTCCAACCCCAACAGACATATCCCGCAGTCGACTAATCCTATCGAATTGCCCCCACACCCCAGAATCTCGACATTTGCGGTTACTGATGTTCCGCTCCTAATCATCCATAAGTTTGCCCAGATCTTAGTGACACATCGGTTTTTGCTGTACCCAGTGTAGGTTCAACTGGAAGATATAAACCAGATATAAAGGTGAATCCTCTGGGGTTTTCTAGAATTAGGGGCATTTATCCTTCCGTCAGATATATTGATAAATTTTGTAAAGTATACATTACCCACTTCCAGCCACATACCTTGCGCTCGTACAAATTTATAGCGTGTTACAAAGGGGTTGGCAACACTTTGGAGTCAATTAATATAACGTTCTCTGACTAATATAGATAAGTTAAAAATTATTACTTGACTTGCAGCTTTTACGTAATGGCTGTAATGTATTATGAAATTTCCCTTACGCGTTTCTATGTATTTTGAAAGTATTCTTTTTTTTATTCATAGGGAATAGTAATAGCCCAATTGCAATATTAATATTTCTTGTTCAATTTAATGAAAATATCAACTGGGGGACTGAAGGGTGTCTAAAAACTATTGACAATTCCCGGATCAGTTCTGGCGCTGCAATGCTTGGCGGAATTAAATTATTGTGTGCATATATCAACCCAGATAACGTATCAGCCAAAGCTCTACTACATAGCAGTAATCTTAACTCAATTTACGGCAACAGACTCAGAATTGGTTAAATGAATTTGTTTGAATTTAATGATCGACTAAAATTTAATTTGATTGGACCATTCGTCATTTTTTCAATGTAATTTCAGTAAGACATAAAATTTTATCTGTCATGTTTTATTGGAGGACAGGATAAATATGTTCGGAATAAATAAAATTTCAAACACTGAACATGACTTAAACTTAAACTTTTATTGCCCATTAATAAATCTGTGTTTTACAGAATACTATTAAAATCTTGTGAGACACAATTGTTGCTATATGTGAAATTGTATTTCTACTGGAAAACATACCACACAATATATTTATTAACTATTATTAGATTGAAGTCCGATAACTAGACATTAGCAGGTTAAGCCTTAAAGGACATTAGTATTAAAATTATATTCTTGGTCTTTCAAATGTATTATTCTTTACTCTATTCACTTTTAATCAAATTAATATCAGAAATAAAGAGTAATGCAACGTTACCTAAACGAAAAACATACGCACACAAGGGTGCAAGATTGAGAAAATGATACCAAAGTTAATGCGCAATTTCTTCCGAATAATAATTAAAAATAATGTTTTTATGGGTAGGTTCTTCAAATATGGTTTTCTATAGTATATAATAACAGATAATATTAAAAACATATTTGATCATTTTCTATATAACTGATTTCCTCTCTTGGCGAACATTTAATTAGCATACACCATTCACTTGTTGGTGTGCCTCAATTCCAAAGCATAGACCTTGCGGTATCCTTCCTCAGAGAAACTTGCTAATATCGTTTTAATAAACGAGCCTCAACATCCCGATATTGAATACTCAATCAGGAACCACAATTAGTTTTCGTAAAGCTGCATCGGTATTCAATGTATAAAATGTGTTTAGTGTACGGCATAGATCGACAGATATACACATACTGATAAAGGCAACTGTATTCAATATTTGTAATTATCAAGTCTTCGGATACTATATGTTTTTCAATATAGCATCTTTTCTCTAACATCAATACTTCTTTACGGTCGGTATTACTCATATTTCCTTACACATTAGTACTTCGATTTACTTTGAAAGCCAATCCTTTATTACTTTGGCAGCCAATCCTTCATTACATTGGCAATGTTGTTTGGTGATGTGTTAGATGATTTTAAATAGTATTTAACAATCTTTACTATATTATAGCTACATACTATATAATCTAAGGCCATATTAACAAGAGTTAGACTAAAATTGTATTTATTCTTCTCCCATTTTTCAAGCCAAGAGGTTTGCATCTCATTTGGAAATTTACATACGCTATTGCATTTGTAATAAGTTTATACATGTTTTAATGGAATTTATATATGTGTAGCCTGTGCGTGCGTGTGTATGTCTGTGCGGAAACGAGACCTATAGCTTGTTGTTTGCAGTTACATTATACTACCACTAATATTTTATTATAATTTTATTGCAAGCTTCTCAAGAGAGGGGTTTTTTATGTATAGATATTTTCTAATTGTTCGCTTTACTTACTGCAGTCCTTAAGGATGAGTCCCACAAAAATTAAATTAAAGTCTTTTGTTATATATATTGTTAGGATTCTCTACAAGTGTTGTATAGTCAACATCCTTAGAAGAGAACATCTTCCAAACGCTTCTTTACTTGCTAGAGTTTATAAAGTCATTCTCTTTGTTGAGTGCAGAAACATAATCGATTAATGATTTCATTCAATTGAAAACAACATCGCTGTATTTATTAATGGATTTTTATGTGATTCACATATTGTGTTTAATGTTATTTTTATATTTTTTAATATATATGATGGTTTCGCTTTCATGGTATATAAAATCAGGTAAAAAAATAAGATCTATATTTCAAAATAAGTAGGTTCTTAAGTAAATGTTTCAGAAAATTTGATATGAATATTTTTGTAAAGGCAGAGATATGTCAATCGAGATCTCAAAATACAAATTACGATCTACATTCAAATAGAAGAGCTGATCATTTGCTCAGCTCATAACTGGTGTTAAATATTATAGTATTATGATAATGTATGAGTGACAATTTCAAACAAATCCTTTAGTAAAAATATTCTTAAAATAATACGAAACGTTTCTTGTTAGTAAGATCATTTAAATTCTTACATTGAGTAAAACTTGTGATTAAATTAAGCAAAGTATAAATTATGACGATGGTCATTAATTTCTATATGATCCATAAATCATTGGATTAATTAATAAACCGATTAAAAGGTTTTTTACTATGGAATGTTATCAGAACTTATTAAATAGTTGGTTTGGTTTTAATTAACTATCAGAGATATTAACCTGTGATGATATATATCCTTCACCCATTAACTGAAGAGAAGATAACAATTAATCAAATTACTAATTAAATAAATGTATTACAATAAAACATGTTTGTATTTATTAAACAGAGAACTTGCGGACTGTATATTTTCGTATTTATTGGATAAACAGTTCAAATTAAATAGAACAGTAAATCCAATAAAGACAATGAATCCCCGTTTAAACACAAACAATATTTTACGATTGGAGTTTCCCGTCATCTAATCGTTCATTATCTCGGACTTGTTACCAATAATTAATGTAGCTCTCAATAATTTTGACATTCTTTCTAAATTTATTTCTGTTTCAAATTCTGTAACTTTGAATTTGCCTTAATTACTTCGTTTTTTTCACGTTATATTCTTCATACGCCAATACGTACATTCCTCAAAGTACCTTTAGTTAATTATATTACTCCTTTAAAAACTTTTATATTTTTACGTAACTTATAAAACAAAATATATGTGTATATATATATATATATATATATATTATACATATATATATAATTTTAAACGAAGAGTTTAATTCTAAATTTAAAGTGTAGAATCGATTTTCGTCTGATATGAGTGAAGTGTACATAAGGCAGTCACATGAATCAGAAAATTGTATGATATTGTAAAATAAAGTGTTCAATTCCAAGGAAGAAATTACGTTTCTAACTGAAAGCGCTTGAATAGATGGTTGACATGTCGCAGCTCTGCTGCATTCTACTTTTCTGCTTTGATTTCGTTTTCCTACGTTAGTACTCGCGGTATCTTTCCAGTATTTCAAAACGCTGGAAAGATGTTTTAACCAGTTTATTATGTGCATTAATTTAAAAGTGAACATGAAATATATAATGCATCTTCATAGAAATATCCAGGTTACTTAATTTTGGTGTGAGTATGAATGGTTGGTAAAATATAAATTATTATTTTATTATAATTTTATATAATTAAATAGCAGAGCAACAGATGTTTAGCAAATATGCAACGCTTGGCGTGTAATTATATTTTACTTCGATACACAGTAGATTATTGCAGAAATTTTTCTAGCTATCATCACTTTCATATATTTGAAAAGACTGAAATATATATATATTACTTTAGTAAGTATATTTATGGTTAAGGAAAATAAATCAATTTTTTATGGAGAGAGGATATTATGGACTCATTATTTCTTCCTAAATCATAATTTTTGAATATCAAATAAGTATGTACACAAACTAGCCAACACATAATAAAACTCAACTAGTTAAACTCAGGGAGAGACCAAATGTCCAAAACATTAGATCTAAACTTGCAAAATTTGAGAAAACGAGACAAAACTAAAAACAAACTGAGAGTTACATGTTACATTCACGTTCCATTATAAAATCTATAACTGTTGTGTAGATAACTGTAATTCCGGAAAAAAATTTAATAGTTAAAGTGTTGCGATCTCAGTGCATCTCATTACCAAATCACATACTCCATAATATGGATAACATATCTAATAACACATAAGCATACATATTAATGACAAGGATTACTGGTGGAACTGTGTAACGGAAATATAAAAGTATTGTTGCTGACCAAATATTAACTTATAATACAACTATACAATTTTGTAAGTTATTCGTAGTTTTTGGTTGAACTTAAGCAAAGCCTATAACTTGAAGAACTGAAAAATTTTATTTCTGTCCGTCTATCGATATGTCCGTCTATCCATCTGTCCGTCTATCCATCTGTCCGTCTATCCATCTGTCCGTCTATCCATCTGTTCGTCTATCCATCTGTCCGTCTATCCATCTGTCCGTCTATCCATCTGTCCGTCTATCCATCTGTCCGTCTATCCATCTGTCCGTCTATCCATCTGTCCGTCTATCCATCTGGTCGTCTATCCATCTGTCCGTCTATCCATCTGTCCGTCTATCCATCTGTCCGTCTATCCATCTGTCCGTCTATCCATCTGTTCCGTCTATCCATCTGTCTGTCTATCCATCTGTCAGTCTATCCATCTGTCCGTATCTATCCATCTGTCAGTCTATCCATCTGTCCGTATATACATCTGTCCGTCTATCCATCTGTCCGTCTATCCATCTGTCAGTCTATCCATCTGTCCGTATATCCATCTGTCCGTCTATCCATCTGTCCGTCTATCCATCTGTCCGTCTATCCATCTGTCCGTCTATCCATCTGTCCGTCTATCCATCTGTCCGTCTATCCATCTGTCCGTCTATCCATCTGGCCCTCTATCCATATTTGTTATAGTAACACATGTATTCTAACAACTCCAAGACATACATATCAATAATGAGTTATATGATTGGAAATGTCCAAAATCAATGTATCAGTTTTTATGAGCATCATTGAAGCTTATCACTCAGAAGATAATTAAGATAAAGATAATACATAATTTCTTTCATGACTACCAGCGATGTGTATTATTTTTAATATGTAATTTTCTGGCTCTTCAACTGTCCACAATACATCTCAAGAATGAAAAGAGATGTAAACTTAAATTTTGCATTCAGCCTGTCATGCGACATGTGGTATGGCGTACTCATACCTAGATTTTATAAAAACATTGACCTACATATATATTACTGTATTTATTGTATAATATAATCGTATTCATGAAAATAAAAACTTTCACTCTGTTCTATTGTACAGTTACAATAGTATGGTTTAGAAAACTTCGAAGAATAACTGAAGAAAATTTATTTTATTCTTGCACTTTTATTTATTATATGGGCATAAGACACAATAAGACTAAAACATCACTAAAACTATTGGCACTTTTATAAACTTATTCAACGGTTTTCTTGCAATGCAAAAGCGCCCATGATTCATAGAAAAGGTATGTTTTTTTTGTTTTTGTTTTTTCATTTTAAAACGTAAAATTTTATCATAGAGAAAATTAACCATTTCTCGTTTAAGAAAGGCAGAAAGATTTGTTATATAATATATTTTAGTGAATATTTGTTTAAAGACACTAATGTTCAGATGAAGCAAAAGTGAATAAAACTGTAAATATTAATTTCTTTCTCATTCATACGTAGCCCATGCAAAAACTGTTAGTATGTCTGTTATACTACCGTCTAATTATCAGTATGAGTATTAAAACATGAGTATTTGTACATTAAGGAATGTAATTCAACACTACTAATAGTGCATAAAATTAGTCAGTTACAGTCTCTATTATAGTGAATTATAATCATTAACTCATCGTTGAATAAAAAATTGAAACGACTGCAACAGTGTTTAAACACGATATCTGTAGGCAAATTTAGAAAGAATTAAAGTCAAGTTTTAATTAGAGTGTAGAAACAATAACGATGTGGAAGGATAAGCGTATCATTACTTGGAGTTGAAGACATTGTTGGAGTTTGCTAAGCAAGACTCTAACAGCCAGGTAGAGGCAATATTTGAATACACGGTAACGGTAACCTCAATGCCTTTATCCTGTGTGATTGTTTTATATCTTAAATGAACTTATTTTACACGTGATTTAGTTACGTCGGGAAGGGTTGATTCAGTGCAAATATTGAAATTTATTTCCTTTTCACCTTGCGCTTAGTGCACCTGACGAGACAATTATAACGCCTCTTCGTCTAGATTGCACTGAGTAAAATAGACAGAGCTCTTTTGTGGCCTAGGTGTCTCTGTTGATACGAGGCAAAGAACTGATCTCGAACTTTTTCTTCAACGACTGTTTGTTTATCGATTCAGATAACGTGGTGTACAGATTGCAGGAGTCTAGTCCCTGATAGAGTCATATTTCAGACGCTCCAATAAGTGGGGAGTGAAATGAAGTAAACTGTATGTTGTAAATATAGTTCAAATAAATAAAATATTTTTTATTAATTTTGGATATACTCCGTCTGCTAAAAGCATTTGTCATCAAATGTATCTACACATTTGAGATACAAAAACACAGAACTAAAGTTGGTATCCTTTAACATGAAAATATATTTTTATCTATCAAAAAGTTACTATACCAAAATACCTCTGAAAATTTATCACAATCTGTAAATGTTCAACAACCGTATTACGGTACCTTTTTATTTAGCTGAAATTACTTCGTCTTCACTCTCAATTAGCGCGTAACGACCCCTACATGTACCTAGTAACTAACTCAGTTACGACTTTTGAAGCAAGTCTCCATGTTAGTATAGCGTATACTATTTATATTTACTTTATATATAAAATACAATACTCATTTCATACGACACGTTATTTATTTTTGTGAAACCCAATAGACTGGTTATTATTATATATTTTTTTTATCTAGTTGTAATATTTCCACTTTTACCCACTCAATTGCTATGGTTATAATATTTATTATTGTTTTGTTGTCATATTATTTATGATACTGTTACGGTCATTGCCACTACCTTTAAGTAATGTATAATGAATTTCCTGTACGTTTATATTACGATTAAGGTTTATTATCTTAAGCATATATAAATATTTAAATGTTAAAATAGCATTTTAGTGAAAATAACTAAACAACATGAAGTTCTCCAAGACAACAATAACTCATTTGTTAAAAAGTTTTACAATCTTGACCAATCTCTGCACCCTCTCACGACGGCCTCTAGCGGATCAGTCGTTTGAGTGCCCCTCTAGCTTCTGGTGCGAGATATAATTAGGAACGGACGGAGTATATTTTTAAAATTTAACTACCACAAACAAACTGTCGGTCTAATTCAACAGTCTCCACTCATCTAATAAATGAAAAAAAAACTTCAAACAAAAACCCACCAACTAAGGTCTTCTAGCATCTTTTAACCCACCATATTGGATAACGTGATCCAGATCATAGCCACCATGACAAAACTTTGTATCGTCTTCCACTCTACCGTAAAAACAACATAAGCATGAACATTATTTATTTAGTCAACAGTTAACTGAGAAACAAAGTCCATCTGAAGGTATGAAAACCCATACAGATTTTTAGCTTTGGTATTCCAGAACTCTTCACGCTGTACGAATATTAAAATACATAGTGTACTGTACAGAGAAGTAACCTTTATTGAATTTATAAAATCAAAAATATATAGTAGTATGAGGATTTTATAACACTGCGCATAATCTACTGCTACAAACTACATTTGTCCAAAAGTAAAATCTTTGCCAATAAAAGAGGAAGTAGAGATTAGTAAGACCTTGATCTTTTTAAATACCTGCAGAAGTGACGCTCATGTGTTTGATATCCATAATACTTTTCAAGCGCAAAGTCTTTATTCCCACCGCCTTTGTACTTTGCGAAATGCTTTGCGCTTAATTTAACGCATGTATTGATAGAAACAATTCACCGTACATAACTAGGAAGGCGGCAGCTAATTAAATCTTGCCGTCAAGTAGATGTAGTTGAGACGCCAATTGAGGTTATAGTGGGTGCGGCAGAAACGTGCGGCTGGCACGTTGGCGTGATGAATAGGAAATGTGGAACCGAGTTATATGAATAATATTTCATAAGAGGTTTCTTTTATTTCCGCTCTAATAGGAAATTCAAATATATTAGTTTCTAATCAGTTGTAAATTTTTAATAATGTTCCGGCTACTACATGTAGACGGTATATTGAAATTCTCAATCTGTATTTCTTTTAACACAGTGCAAAATAATAAGTAAATGTGTAAATTAAGAAACAACAGTCGCATAGTTTGGTTTAAATATATTTCGAAATCCTCCCAAAAAATAGTAGAACTTTGTACTGTCTAAGACGAAAAGAAAGACAAATAAAGCAATGTACGTAGCAGTACAGAAAAGTGGAATTTTTAAGTAGAATCTGCTAAAATGTAACAATGAATTTTGGAAATTTAATTTTAAGGGAAATTGATTGCTAGTATTTTAATAACAGAGAATATAAATAGTGTAACACCGAGTGAACAACAGTGAGTTGAACACCGTTGTAAATAATACAGTTATTGCTACGGATAAAGTATATAATTGCAATAACAATTAAACCCACAATATTTTTAAAACTAATAAATTTAGTTAAAATTAACTTGGTTCTTTCGTAAAGGTATTTTTATTGCACAATAAACTAATTTATTGAGTTAATACGGTATCAGTGAGCCAATGCGCCAACTACAGTTCCGGCAGAAACGTTCACTCATCACTTCATACACTACTACAGGCTAAACTAAACTTCCAATAAAAAAATTATAAATTACAAAAAAAATATTCATCTATTTTCACACAACTTTCTCGCTGACAAATTTTGTCTGACCAAAAAATAAAAATATCCTCGCTTACTACTTTTTTTCTTGTCATTGTAAACGCTATGTAAAATGTAAAACAATAATCAAAATTTATTTCGAAATTTTTTTAATATTTAAAAATGTAACCAATAGATTGCCAATATTAAGAGCTTTAATTTGACGCATCTTACAGAATTGTACGACATTGGCTTCACTTTTAAATCGCGAGAGAAAGCCGTAAAGGTCACTGATTTTCGCAGTCTGTTTTCATACTCCGCCGGGACAGTTTTAACACAGCGAGACTGACTTTTTCATGCAGGTTAGTAGTCCGCGGCCAAGTCTACGGTTAAAAAACTAGCGAGACTGACTTTTTCATGCAGGTTAGTATCATTAGCATGTCGGTGACGCGAACCGAGGATTTTATCCTCTACCAAAAACGCTTTCAACGCGCCAACTAGCCATCCAAGTTTTCACTTCAACTAGTGTTTCTATTGCACCAGAATTTCCACTGTTGTTCATGAGAAATCAATTTGGTTTAGTATGAATTATAGTTACAAGTATTGAATTCATAATGGTTTATTGTAGCTATTCTATACTTAAAATAATATACACAATTGGTACACTTAACAACGAAGACATAACGCTTATAATAAAACGCATAATAAAATTCTTTCTGTCATGTTTGGATAGTATATCAAATAGTACGTTAATACATTGCTGTACTTTCGTCGTATAGAAGGGTAAAGTCGATTAACAGACTCATGAAGGAAACCATTAGCAATACGAGTTTATCAGTTACAAGTTACTCACCAACTTCATTAAGCTGTTTCCGAGTTGTTGGGTCTGCAGCACAGCAAGTAACTACCAGCACTAATCACGTCTGTAGATGGCTACTGTGGCCTACTGTGTTACTAGGGCTAAATATAATCTCCAACAAAACTGACCTGTTTCCTAGTCCTTGAGTTTGCAGAACAGCAAGTAACTACCAGCAATAATCACGTCTGTAGATGGCTACTGTGGCCTACTGTGTTACTAGGGCTAAATATAGTCTCCAACAAAACTGACCTGTTTCCTAGTCCTTGAGTTTGCAGAACAGCAAGTAACTACCAGCACTAATCACGTGTGTAGATGGCTACTGTGGCCTACTGTGTTACTAGGGCTAAATATGGTCTCCAACAAAACTGACCTGTTTCCTAGTCCTTGAGTTTGCAGAACAGCAAGTAACTACAAGCACTAATCACGTCTGTAGATGGCTACTGTGGCCTACTGTGTTACTAGGGCTAAATATAATCTCCAACAAAACTGACCTGTTTCCTAGTCCTTGAGTTTGCAGAACAGCAAGTAACTACCAGCACTAATCACGTCTGTAGATGGCTACTGTGGCCTACTGTGTTACTAGGGCTAAATATAGTCTCCAACAAAACTGACCTGTTTCCTAGTCCTTGAGTTTGCAGAACAGCAAGTAACTACCAGCACTAATCACGTCTGTAGATGGCTACTGTGGCCTACTGTGTTACTAGGGCTAAATATAGTCTCCAACAAAACTGACCTGTTTCCTAGTCCTTGAGTTTGCAGAACAGCAAGTAACTACCAGCACTAATCACGTCTGTAGATGGCTACTGTGGCCTACTGTGTTACTAGGGCTAAATATAGTCTCCAACAAAACTGACCTGTTTCCAAGTCCTTGAGTTTGCAGAACAGCAAGTAACTACCAGCACTAATCACGTCTGTAGATGGCTACTGTGGCCTACTGTGTTACTAGGGCTAAATATAGTCTCCAACAAAACTGACCTGTTTCCAAGTCCTTGAGTTTGCAGAACAGCAAGTAACTACCAGCACTAATCACGTCTGTAGATGGCTACTGTGGCCTACTGTGTTACTAGGGCTAAATATAGTCTCCAACAAAACTGACCTGTTTCCTAGTCCTTGAGTTTGCAGAACAGCAAGTAACTACCAGCACTAATCACGTCTGTAGATGGCTACTGTGACCTACCTTGTCACTAGGGCTAGATATATCCAACAACAACATTCATCTGTTCCCGAGTTGGTGAGTCTGCAGAACAGTAAGTAACTACCAGCACTAATCACGTCTGTAGATGGCTACTGTGGCCCTACCTTGTCACTGGGGCTAGATATATCCAACAACAACATTCACCTGTTCCCGAGTTGGTGAGTCTGCAGAACAGTAAGTAACTACCAGCACTAATCACGTCTGTAGATGGCTACTGTGCCCTACCTTGTCACTGGGGCTAGATATATCCAACAACAACCATTCACCTGTTCCCGAGTTGGTGAGTTTGCAGAACAGTAAGTAACTACCAGCACTAATCACGTCTGTAGATGGCTACTGTGCCCTACCTTGTCACTGGGGCTAGATATATCCAACAACAACATTCACCTGTTTCCGAGTTGGTGAGTCTGCAGAACAGCAAGTAACTAGTAAAGTACATATTTACCTGAAAGCCACACAAGTACACAGTTTAGTCGAGAAATCAATAAGCAATTACTTACCTTAATAACGGCTTGAATATGGATAGAAAATCATCAGGTATCATCAAAAATAATGCAATTCCAATTTATTTCTATATACATATACATATTGAAACGCTATTTTAGAAAATACATAAAACTGGAAAGTAATATCGTCTTGAATATGGATGTAAAAACTCTTTAAACATACCGTTGATATAATTTGTAGTTTATATTGCAAAGCTATTTTATTGACCATACAATACTGTAACCTAATAGCGGCTTAAATACTGATGTAAAAATTCATGAGGCGAACGAGGTCGTAAGTACGATTAAGCACCTCAAGACACTGTTGCTCTGTAAAGTAAATACGGTTTTATTTAGTCTTTACTACACAATAACTCAACGTAGTCATAGTACCTAGTTTAAACACTCCACTAAAACAATAGAAAGTTGGAAGTAGGAGCATAGAAGAAATGTGAAATAGTGCGTCATGTGGTTTTTCAAATCTCAGTCATAAGATATTTTCTTGGACCAACTTAAGATTTAAAAACAGCTGTTATATGTGCACTATGACAAAAGATATATTTAGGATAATTGCCTAATGTAGTGTACTGTGCTTTAAAATTAGATTTTTTACAGGTACTACACATGCGTTTTTGTTTTATATGTGGTAGTACACAAAACAAAGGGTGTATAGTTTATTTCTTAAATTAAATTTTTTTAGAAGGGAAATTATGGATAACTAAGGTTTTCAATATTTATTTTAGCATCTAGAAGTAAAAAATCCATGTATTGTAAATAACAAATTTTAGTTTAAATTTATAGATCGATTCTAACATAAGATTTAGAAATCATATCTTTATCAAAATGATTTGGGATGATTTGCAATCAATTCTTAAGATGTGAGAAAAAAAAAGAAGAAACAAAAAGTGCACTTTTACAGTGTTCTTTTTTTGATTTCTTAGGAAAACAAGCTTAGAAGCTTTCACCTAATCTTATAACGAACTTTGCGCTGTTTCGAAGTGACAAGATATTCTGGATGGGTAAGTTTGGGGGTACGACACTAATCCCAAGTTATGTACCCTCAAAAGAAGGAAAAGGAAGATACGAACCAGCCTCTCCAGTCAAAGCAGGCAAGGTGTTGCATACCCTTATGTCTAGGCTGGCAAGAACTGTATGACCTGGTTAGTGATGTGCCGCTCCTGGACATCCATAAGGTTGTCCAGATCTAAGTGACACATCGGTTTTTGCTGTATCCATTGCGGGTTCAACTAGAAGGTATATACCAGCCAGAAATGAATCCTCTGGGGTTTTGTAGACTTAGTGTCATTTATCCTTCCGTCAGATATAATGATAAAGTTTGGAAAGAACACATTATCCACTTTCAGCAAAAAAAACGGGCGCTAGTACAAATAATAATAATAAATAATAATTTAGCGTGTAATAATAGTTTTCAACTCTTTGGAGTCACTTAATATAACGTTCTCTTACTGATATAGATCATTTAAAAATTATAACTTGACTTGCACTTTTTATTAATTCCTAATGTGTTGTGAACTACGTTTTTCTGTGAATTTATAAAATATTATTTTTTACTACGTGGGGAAATAGTAATAGCACCATTGAACTAACAATACGTTTTGTTCAATTTAAGGAAAATATCAACTGGGGGACTGAATGGTGTCTAAGAATTATAACCAATTCCCGGAGCAGTTCTGGCGCAGTAACGCTTGGCGGAATTAATTATTCGATGCATATATCAACCCAGATAACGTATCAGCTAAAGCTCTACTACATAGCAGTAATATTAACTCAATTTACGGCAACAGACATCAGAAATGGTTTAAATTTAATGCTCGACTAAATTTTAAATTGATTGGACTATTCGTAATGTTTTCAGTGTAATTTCAGTAAAAAATAAGATTTTATGTGGTATGTTTTATTGGAGTACAGGATAAATATATTTGGAATAAATAACACTTAAAATACTGGACATGACAACCGTAAATTTAAATTACCTATTAATAAATAAAGTGTTTTAATAAATATAATTAAAATTTTGTGAGACACGTGTAGTGCCATTTGTTTAATTATAGTTCTACTGAAAAAACAGACCATAATATATTTATATACTATTATTGGATTGAATTCCAGAAATTAAACACAGCAGATTAACTGTTAAAAGACAGAAGTATTAACATTATATTTTTTTGGGAATTTCAAATGTATACTGTTCTTTGTTCTATTCATTTTATATCAAATTGATATCACGAAATAAGAGAATGACCCAACAGAGCAACGAGTGAAAAAAACGAAAAACATACACCCAAGAGTGCACGATTGAGAAAATTATAAAAAATTTAATGGGCGGTTTCCCGACATATAACCGTTTTCCTCCCTTGTGGAACATTTAATTATAATACAACGTTTACTGGTTGATGTGCCTCAATTCCGAAACATAGACGTTGCGGGTTCCTTCCTCAGAGAAACTTGTTTATACCGTTTTAATAAACGAGCCACAACATCCCTATATTGAATTCTACACAAGCAACCACAATTAGTTTTCGTAAAGCTGCATCGATATCCAATGTATAAAATATGTGAAGTGTACATCACACATCAGCATATACACATACTGATGTAGGCAACAATAGACAGTATTTGAAATTATCGAGTCTTCGGATACAATATGTTTTCCAATATTGCATCTTCTCTCCAACATCAATACCTCGTGACGGTCGGTATTACTAGTATTTCCTTGCACATTAGTAGTTTCACATTTAACAATAATGGGACTAAACTAGTATTTATATTATCCCATGATTCAATCTATATGCAGTTATACGCAATTTCAATTTTAATAGGTTTATACATGCTTTAATGGAATTTATATATATATATAAATATAAATATATATATATATATATATATAGCCTGTGAGTGTATGTGTGTGTGTGTGTGCATGAGCGCGCGTTTGTGGAAACAAGTGGTATAGGTTGTTGTTTGCTGTTAAATTATACTACCACTAATATTTTATATTGGTTTTATTGCGAGCCTCCCAAGAGAGGGGTTGTCAAGGTATGAATATCTTATAATTGATCACTTTATTTACTGAGGATGATTCTTAAAAAAAAATATAGAGTCTTATGTCAAATATGTGGTTGTGGATTTCTGGATTTCTACATGCTTTGTATAATCCACATCCTTGGAAGAGAGTATTTTTCAAACGCTTCTTTACTTACTAGAGTATATAAGGCCATTCTCTTTGTTGAGTGCAGAAATATTGTTGGTATAATGATATCAATCGATTGCAAACAACAATGGCATATTTATTAAGGGGTTGTTATGTGTTTCAGATATTATGTTATGTTATTTTATATTTCTTTAATACTTAGGATGGTTTAGCTTTATAATAATATTGAAATAATATGAATTCAACTTATATATTATCCGGTTAAAACATTATGATCTATATCTCAAACTATTATTAGTTCACAAGTAAATCTTAAAGAAACATATGACTATTATTGCAAAAGCAAAGAGATTAAAAGTTCAACCAAGATTACAAAATACAAATTACCACCTGCTTTGAAATGGAACAGCTGATAATTTATTCAGCTGATACCTTATTCTCAGACTGGTATTCCATATTACGAGAATGTATGAGTGACAAGTTTAAATAATTAATGACCAAGTGATTCCTACTGTAAAATTGCATTAAGCTCTTAGGTATACTTATAGATAATAAGTTAAACTTTAAGAATCACATCAACAATACTTCCTTAAAATGCCAGAAAGATATAGGAATTATAAAATCCATTATATGTGGTTCAAAGGTTGCAACACCAGAGTTTGCAGTGAATATTTATAAAAGTTTGATAAGAAGTAAGTTAGACTATGGATCATTTTTTGTTGGTCATGTCTGTAACAAAGAAATTGAAGAAACTAGATGCTATACAAAACCAAGCTTTAAGAATATCATTAGGGGCATTTAAGACCACTCCAATCATTGCTCTACAAACTGAAGCTAACATACTACCATTAAATATCAGAAGATCAATACTTACAGATAAGTTTAGTTTATAAAATATTAACAGAACAATGTCATCCTGCATACAGAAGTCTCATGTTTTCTCAACATGCTAACTGAATGTAGACCATATTGGAGAAGGAAGACTAAACCATTGTATTTACACTCCCTTACAAAAATCAATTCTTTTGACCCAAACTTATCACTTAAAGAAAGCTGTAAAACCTTCTGGGACTTTAAACAACCTATATTAACAATGGACAATGAAATAAAATTTTGTCTTCACACTCGAATATCCAAAAAAGGTAAGCAACAACACTATTGTAAAACAACGTTTTCTCGAAGTAACCTCAGAGAAAATATACAAACAATCACTAAAAATATTATACAGATGGATCAAAAACCGAGAATGGTGCTGGTGCAGCGTTCTACATTCCAGAATTGGATATCAGAGGTAAATTCTCCCTGCAAGAAGGAATATTCCAGCTACTCAGCTGAGCTTTATAGCCATATTGCAAGCAACCTTCACACTCGCCACCATCAGACAAAAAGACATCATAATATTCTCCGATTCACAAGCAGCCATAACAGCACTGAGTAACGTAATACAACTACTCCAAAGGGGAAGGTATTCCGGTGAGTATCATCCATAATGTAATAGACAGTGGCAAGAACGTCACTTTTCTCTGGGTTCCAGCACACGTAGGTATTTATCATAACGAATATATAGATAACCTAGCAAAACAAGCCATAGCAGACGGCACAAAATTGTTCAATATTTACATCCCAAACATCTGACTTCAAAGCCTATCAACAAAGGCAGTATGCAGTAGCATATAAGCAAGTATGCCAACGTACACCAAAAGCGGCATGGTACAAGAAATAGAAAGTACGACAGGCCATAGCCCTTGGTTCATCATGACAAACTTCAAAAGGTGGGAGATAGTCAATGTAATTAGAATGAGATTTGGACATTTCTCGGGTCAATACAAAGATGTTTGACATCAAACAATATTTCACCACCACTTTGTTTAAGTTGTACCATCGCTGAACGAGAATCCCTTGACCACGTTATTCTACGATGCCCAGCCTACGAGTTTGCGAGAGACTTGCGCTTTAAGATATTAAATAATCTACTTAGATCACATAATATGAATTTGATTGATATATTAAAACTTCATACATAGAAATATACAAGGAACTCAACCAATTTTTAAAACAAATAAAAAACACATATAGCTTCAAAGACAGTACACCAACATATATGTCTTCCTGGATATATGTCTCCCTGGAAAAATAAATATTCAATGAAAATCCATAGTAACACACAAATAACATATGTATGGCAGAAGTGTAAACGCCCCAAGAGAACCACGAGGCGTCATGGGAATTCACCCGAGCCTGTTTAAATAAACGAAGAGGAAAAAAAAAAAAAAAAAAGTTTAAATAATACCACGAGTTAAAATATTCTTTAAAAAGGTGCAAAATATTTATTGTCAGTAAGGCCAGAAATTCTTGTATTAGTGTTTACTTGAAGTAAAAAGTAAATCTTGTGTAAATCACATAAAGCGATGTACAAATTATGACGATGGTCATAAATTTCTATATTATCCATGAAAAACTGAATTTACTAAACCAAAAGGTTTCTTGCTATTGAAAGTTATCATAACTGTTTCATGAGTGGTTATGGTAAAGGATAGTATGCTTTTAATTAACTATCAGAGAGATTAACCTGTGATGACATCCATCCTTCACCCGACTTCAACAGAAAAGATATTAAAAATTAATCAAATTACTAATAAAAAAATGTCTTACAATAAAACATGTTTGTATGTAGTAAACAGAGAACTTACGGACTGTATGTTTTCGTATTTATTGGATAAACAGTTCAAATTAAATAGAACAGTAAATCCAATGAAGACAATTATTTCCCATTTAAACACAAACAATATTTTACGATTGGGGTTTCCCGTCATCTGATCGTTCATTATCCCGGACTTTTTACCGATAATTAATGTAGCTCTCAATAATTTTGACATTCATTCCAAATTTATTTCGGTTACAATTTGTGTAACCTTTAATTTGCCTAAATTACTTTGTCTTTGTCAAGTTATTTTCTTCATTCGTAATACATTCCAAAAAGTACTCGTTAATTGTACTACTTCTTTCAACAAATCCACATTTTTGCGTAACTTATTTAGAAAACTATAACTTTTAACGAACAGTTTAATTCTTAATTTAATGGCTAGAATCGACGTTTGTCTGATATTTTTGAAGTGTACATAGGACACTTAAACAAAACAGAAAATAGTATGATATTTTTAAATAAACTGTTCAATTCCAAGGAAGAAAATACGTTTCCAACTGAGGAAGCCTGAATAGATGGTTGGCACGTCACAGCTCTGCTGCATTCTACTTTTCTGCTTTGATTTCGTATTCCTCACGTTAGTCTTCACGGTATCTTTCCATTAATTCAAAATGCAGGAAATATGCCGTTTATTACGTGCATTAAATGAAAAGTAAACGTGACAAATATGATGCCTCTTCACAAAAAATCCCAGGTTACTTAACTTATTATTTAATCGTATTTTGTAAAATTAAATAGCGGAGCGACAGATAATATACAACCTTTAACGTGTACTTATGTTTTACTTCGTCATATATTATAATTATTGTAGAAATTTTTTACTATCTATCATTATGTTCATCTATTTGAAAAAAAAAACTAAAATAAATATACGAGTATTTCTAGTTAAACTCTTGGAGAGACCAAATGTCCAAAACATAAGATCTAAATGTGGATTATTTGGGAAAACGAGACAAAACTAAAAAAAATTGATATTTACATGTCACATGCACGTTCCATTAGAAAATCTACAACGGTTCTGAAAAAATCTGATTAGTTAAAGCGTTTGCGAACTCAGTGCATTTCATTATCAGATCACACACTCCATAGCATGAAGTGACATTAGGAATAAAATATAAGCATAAATATTAAGAACAAGAAAAACTGTTGGAAGTGAGTAACGGAAATTTAAAAATACCATTTCCAACCATATATTAAATTTTAATTCTACTGTACAATTTTCTAACTTGCTCACAGATTTTCGTTGACCTAAGCAAAGTCTCGAGGGATTAACAAATTTCACTTATGCCTGTTTATCCATCTTCTCCTCTACCTATCTGTCCATAATTTTGACTCTATAGAAAAGTAACCAGTTTTCTTTTAAGGAAAACATAAATATTTGTATGTGTAACATATTTTAGTGAATAAATACGTCTTAAGATTATTATGATGCGATAAAGCAAAATAAAATAAAATTTGGCATGTTATTTTGTCCATTTATACGTGGCCATTATGAAACTTGTTAGGATATCTGTTACACAATCGCCTTATTATTATTATGACGATAAAAAAATTAAATTTGTTATATTGAAGAATGTAACTGAACAATAGTAATAGTGAATTAAATTCGTCAGTTACACATTCTCTATTAAAGTGAATTAGGATTACTAATTCATCGTTGAATAAAAACTTGAAATGGCTACAAGCATGTTTAATCACGATAACTGCAAGCAAATGTAGAAAGAATTAATGCCAAGTTTTAATTAGACTGTAGAAACAATAACGATGTGGAAGGATAAGCGTATTGTTACTTGGAGTTGAAGACATTGTTGGAGTTTGCTAAGCAAGACTCTAACAGCCAGGTAGAGGCAATATTTGAATACACGGTAACGATAACCTCAATGCCTTTATTCTGTCTGATAACAGACAGAAAAAGCACAGACAAACGTTGTTTTATATCTTAAATAAAATAATTTTACACGTAACTTAATTATGTCGGGAAGGATTGAGTCAATGCAAATATTAAAATTTGTTCCATTTCACCTTCCGCCTTGTGCACCTGACGAGACAATCGTTATCTAGACTATCGTTATCTAGACTATCGTTATCTAGACTATCGTTATCTAGACTATCGTTATCTAGACTATCGTTATCTAGACTATCGTTATCTAGACTATCGTTATCTAGACTAGACTATCGTTATCTAGACTATCGTTATCTAGACTATCGTTATCTAGACTACACTGGATAGCTGCTGATAAAATATACAAAGTTCTTTTGTGTCTACGTGTCTCTGTTGATATGAGGCAAAGAACTGATCTCGAACGTTTTCTTCGCCGACTATATTTTATCGATTCGGATTAACGTGGTCTCCACGTAATTCCGTAATTGTAGGATTCAAGTCTTTGTTAGTTTCAAATTTCAGACGCTGCAATAAGTGGGGGTGAAGTGGAGTAAACACTATGTTGTAAATATTGCCAAAATAAGGAAAATAATGTTTATACATTTTTTATATATTCCGTCTGAAAAAGTCAATTGTCATCAAAGTCATCTACTCATTTGAGATAGAGAAACGCAGAACTAAAATTTGTATACTTTAACAGGAAACTATATTTTTGCCTTTCAGAAACTTTTTAGAAATGCTCTATGTTATTTCCAACATTTACTATTACAAAATACCATAGAGAATGTATCACAGTCTGTAA
Organism: Homalodisca vitripennis; assembly: GCF_021130785.1. Taxonomy (NCBI): domain Eukaryota; kingdom Metazoa; phylum Arthropoda; class Insecta; order Hemiptera; family Cicadellidae; genus Homalodisca; species Homalodisca vitripennis. Next base: position 15,849,631 of record NC_060208.1, read on the forward strand.
ATTATAACAACCGTATTGTGGTATCTTTTTATTTAGCTGAAATTACATCGTCCTTATTCTCAATTAGCGCGTAACGACCCTACATGTACCTAGTAACTAACTTAGTTACGACTTTTGAAGCAAGTCTCCATGTTAGTATAGCGTATACTATTTATATTTACTTTATATATAAAATACAATACTCATTTCATATGACATGTTATTTATTTTTGTGAAACCGAATAGACTGGTTATTATTATATATTTTCTTGATCTAGTTGTAATATTTACACTTTTACCCACTCAACTGCTATGGTTATAATATTTATTATTGTTTTATTGTCATATTATTTATGATACTGTTACGGTCATTGCCACTACCATTAAGTAATGTATAATGAATTTCCTGTACATTTATATTACTATTAAGGTTTATTATGTTAAGCATACATAAGTATTTAAATGTTAAAATAGCATTGCCGTGGAAATAAATAAACAACATGAAATTCTCCAAGACAACAATATTTCATTTGTTAACAATTTTTACAATCTTGACCTATCTTGGCACCAATCTCGCGGGTCAGTCACTTGAGCGCCCGTTTCATAATCTTCCGGTTACAAGTATAATTAGGAACGGACGGAGCATATATTAAAAACTTTAACTACCAAACACAAACTGTGGACCTAACCAAACAGACTCTCCACCCACGTACTAAATAAAAAAACTTATTGCACTTCATGCAAAAGCCCCAACAAGTAAAAAGGACTAGCATCTTGTAAGCTATACCATCTTGGGTAACGTGATATCCAGATCATGACCTAGTGGCAAAGAGACTATGTATCGTCATTCATTCTACCGAAAAACCAACATATTTATAAATATTCTTTCTTTAGCCAACAATTAACTAAGAAGTCCATTGTGAAGACATGAGATAGCATACAGTATTTTATCCTTGTTATTAAAGAACCCTTCACGCTGTACGAATATGGAAATACATATTATAATGTACTGAAGAGTCACCAACTGTAAATTTATAGATATATATATATATATATATATATATATATATATATATATATATATATATATCGTATGGGGGCAAAGGCAGCTATCCATAAATAAATAAGTTAAAAATTACAATTATTAAAAAGTACGTAAGAACAAAGTTCTTGAGTCATAAATTAACAATAATATTAAGATCTCCCGTCACAAAGCTAAATCCAAATTACTGAGCCAGTTTAGAGACCCATCCTCTAAACCACTTAGACCAGCCAGACCATCAGAAAACAATCGCAAAGGGCAGTCGTTTACAATGTGCTCCATTGTCTGAGAGTTTGCGCCACGATCACACGTCTGGTCGTCAGTAATACCCCTACTTAAATTTCCAGTGATTGCTTCTCCCAACCCCAGTTCGAAAACGATTCAATAAAACCCATTCCTTTCGAGGAATTTCCAAGCCACCCGCTGCTTTCGTAGGATCGGATATCAAGAACTTGTTCCGTCCATCGAATGATTCCCAGGATGACGCCCATTTATAGATTATGAATATTCAGTAGTGTGAGTGTTGTATAATATAACGCATTCTCTGCTGCTACAAACTACTATTTTCCCATCGGAAAAAACTTTGCCAATACAAGAGGAAGCAGAGATTAGTAAGATCTTGATCTTTTTAAATTCCTGCTGAAGAGAGGCTCGTGTGTTCTATATTCATAATACTTTTAAAGCGCAAAGTATTTATTCATGAAGCCTTTGAACGTTAGCGAAATGGTTTGCGCTTAATTTAACGCATGTATTGATAGAAACAATTCACCGTACGTAACTAGGAAGGCGGCAGCTAATTAAATCTTGCCGTCAAGTAGATGTAGTTGAGACGCCAATTGAGGTTATAGTGGGTGCGGCAGAAACGTGCGGCTGGCACGGTGGCGTGATGAATAGGAAATGTGGAACCGAGTTATATGAATAATATTTCATAAGAGGTTTCTTTTATTTCCGCTCTAATAAGAAATTCAAATATATTAGTTTCTAATCAGTTGGAAATTTTTAATAATGTTCCGGCTACTACATGTAGACGGTATATTGAAATTCTCAATCTGTATTACTTTTAACACAGTGCACTACAATAAGTAAATGTGTAAAATAAGAAATAAGATTCGCATAGTTTTTGCTTTAATAATATTGAATCAATTTTTACAATATCCTCCCAAAAAATCTAGAATTTAAACGTCTATGATGAAAAGAAAAACAACCAAAGCAATGTACGTATCAGTATGTTTTTTAGCTGAAAAGTGTAATTTTAAAGTGGAATCTGTTAAAATATAACAATGTACAGGGGCAATGTCATTTTAAGAGAAATTGATTGATTTCAAATTGATTGCTAGGCTCTTAATATCTGAGAGTATTTATATACACATACATGTACATACACATATGTATGTATGTGTATTGTATACAGATATGTGTTATATGTTTATGTATGTACGTATGTACGTATGTAAGTTGCGTGGACAATTTTAAATCTGTAGCTCATTTTATTCTACAGGTGTCCTGCTGACAGACAATGATACATAAAAGAGGTTGACACTAAGATTAAGCGTCATAGAAATTATTCTTTTAGTAATAGAGTTTCATAAAAAATTTAAAGTTTATGAAATTTTTTTCGACGTATCTTGCAAGATTATATATTCACATTTGTATCAATAAATCGAGTTTCATATCAGTGTTAAAATAATAAATGTCTTCAAAACCGAGTCACTATAAAGTATATGCTGGAATATTTCGGGTAGATATGTTAATATGTCACATGTTTGAGTCTGTTATGGGTGGATTGAGTTTGTTTACAAATTTATATATTATAACATTTTCTCATTACCATAACTAATGTAAAAATATATACTAACGCTCATTAAAATCTCATGGAGATGCATATCACATCATCTAACTGAGTGGTCTTCCTATGTAAATGAATGTTCATGCACAATTTCAAGTTTATAGGTCAATTCTTTTTTTAGATATTGTGTAGACAGCCAAATATACAGAGAGAAATAAAAAATTTTCAACACTACAAGTGATAATCGTCGCTAAAGGTAAGCCAATTATATTTATACTTACATTATATGTTTAGCCATGATGCAGTCTAACTAAACTTAATACGGAAAATCTGTTTTCCTTAAAATCCAATTGCTGTTTTTTATTAAAATAGTTGTGATATGAATATATGTAAGAACTACATTACGTGTTGTAACAATCCCAACATCACAGTGAAATTAAATAAATCTTTGTATTTATTAATAAAATGAACATAAATAGTTCGTTTTCAACAATTAAAAAAATTATGAATCCTATCGTAGAAAAAAAACAAATACTGAAGTGGTAAATCAGTCAATTATAGTTCTGAATATTTAATTCTTCATTGTAAGTACAAATAGAATACAATGCGCCAATTGTATTTTTTACTTTTTTCTAATTAATGAGAATTTTTTTAAATTTCGTATGTACTTATTTAGTATAGTATTAAATATCCATCATAATGGAAGACAACAGTAAAGAAGCATGTGGTTATACGCATATATTAGTGTCGTGTTGATTGTGCGATTGCAAGAAAATGTTAATTATATTATTTATAAACCACGACCAGTTCAATGATCTAGCCAGTTTCATTGGTAAATACAATATTGTGCAACAAATAGCTTTCCACAGACTAGCCACCCAAAAACAAGCGTTTCAGATTCCCCAGTATTTCCAGTGTTGTTTATGAGAAATCAAGTTGGTTTAATATAAATTATAGATATAATTATTAAATGAATAAATATTTTTGGAGCTATTATATACTTAAAATCATATATGCAAATGGTACACTTAACAACGAAGACATAACGTGTATATAATAATAAAATGCTTTCTGTCATGTTCGGATAGTTTATCAAATAGTTCGTCTATAAATTACTGTACTTTCGGCGTATAGAGCGTAAAGTCGATTAACAGACTCATGAAGGAAACCATTAGCAATACGAGTTTATCAGTTACAAGTTACTCACCAACTTCATTAAGCAGTTTCCGACTTGTTGGGTCTGCAGCACAGCAAGTAACTACTAGCACTAATCACGTCTGTAGATGGCTACTGTGGCCTACCGTGTCACTAGGGCTAAATATAACCTCCAAAAACACTGACTTGTTTCCGCGTCCTTGATTCTGTAAAACAGCAAGCAACTACTAGCACTAAAAATGTCTCTAGATGTTTACTGCCTCTACCGTGTCACTCAGGCTAAATGTAGTCGCCAACTACATTAAGCTGTCTCCGAGTTGGTGAGTCTGCAAAGCGGTAAGTAATTAGTAACAATAATCATGTTTCTAGATGTTTACTGCCTGTACCGTGTCACTCAGGCTAAATGTAGTCGCCAACTACATTAAGCTGTCTCCGAGTTGGTGAGTCTGCAGAGCGGTAAGTAATTAGTAACAATAATCATGTTTCTAGATGTTTACTGCCTGTACCGTGTCACTCAGGCTAAATGTAGTCGCCAACTACATTAAGCTGTCTCCGAGTTGGTGAGTCTGCAAAGCGGTAAGTAATTAGTAACAATAATCATGTTTCTAGATGTTTACTGCCTGTACCGTGTCACTCAGGCTAAATGTAGTCGCCAACTACATTAAGCTATCTTCGAGTTGGTGAGTCTGCAGAGCGGTAAGTAATTAGTAACAATAATCATATTTCTAGATGTTTACTGCCTGTACCGTGTCACTCAGGCTAAATGTAGTCGCCAACTACATTAAGCTGTCTCCGAGTTGGTGAATCTGCAGAGCGGTAAGTAATTAGTAACAATAATCATGTTTCTAGATGTTTACTGCCTCTACCGTGTCACTCAGGCTAAATGTAGTCGCCAACTACATTAAGCTGTCTCCGAGTTGGTGAATCTGCAGAGCGGTAAGTAATTAGTAACAATAATCATGTTTCTAGATGTTTACTGCCTCTACCGTGTCACTCAGGCTAAATGTAGTCGCCAACTACATTAAGCTGTCTCCGAGTTGGTGAATCTGCAGAGCGGTAAGTAATTAGTAACAATAATCATGTTTCTAGATGTTTACTGCCTCTACCGTGTCACTCAGGCTAAATGTAGTCGCCAACTACATTAAGCTGTCTCCGAGTTGGTGAATCTGCAGAGCGGTAAGTAATTAGTAGTAACAATAATCATGTTTCTAGATGTTTACTGCCTCTACCGTGTCACTCAGGCTAAATGTAGTCGCCAACTACATTAAGCTGTCTCCGAGTTGGTGAGTCTGCAGAGCGGTAAGTAATTAGTAACAATAATCATGTTTCTAGATGTTTACTGCCTCTACCGTGTCACTCAGGCTAAATGTAGTCGCTGACTACATTAAGCTGTCTCCGAGTTGGTGAATCTGCAGAGCGGTAAGTAATTAGTAACAATAATCATGTTTCTAGATGTTTACTGCCTCTACCGTGTCACTCAGGCTAAATGTAGTCGCTGACTACATTAAGCTGTCTCCCAGTTGGTGAGTCTGCAGAGCGGTAAATAATTAGTAACAATAATCATGTTTCTAGATGTTTACTGCATCTACCGTGTCACTCAGGCTAAATGTAGTCGCCAACTACATTAAGCTGTCTCTGAGTAGGTGAGCTGCAGAGCGGTATGTAATTAGTAACAATAATCATGTTTCTAGATGGCCACTTTAGCCTACCTTGTCACTCAGGCTAAATTTAGTTGCTAAATCCATTAAGCTGTTTCCAAGTTAGTTAGTATGTAGAACGGTAAGTAAATGCTAGCACTCATCACGGTTGTAGATGGTTACTTTACCCTACCTTGTCACTGAGGCTAAATTTAGCCATCCAGCATTTTCTAAATTGTTAGGTTTGCAGTGCGGCAAGTAATTAACAGCAATAATTACGAATGTAGTTAGTTGTCACCGCCCCTACTGTACAGATTTACATAATAAACTACTTTGCACAAGACCAATTAATAGTATAGTATATACGCTATAAGACGTATTCTTTTAGATATTAAAAATGAACTAAACCTATATTTTTTCTAGTAACTATACGAAATCCGACTGAATAGTAATGCACAGTTGCCATTAACAGATAAAAATTGATGAAATAAATTTTATGACAGAAAATAGTAGTGAAGCACTGAATATCTCGAGTCCAACTCATTTCAAACGTGGTTGGTAATGACAGCTAATTATTATTGCTGTCGTTTTTTTTCCATTTTCCCTCTGAATGGTGTTGTATATTTTTAACGAACGTATAGTGTTATTATTTCCTTGAATCAGTACATTTAAATATAGAGACAATTGCCTGTGGACATAGTAATTGTTTTCAATTATATTTAATACAGGTCTCTCAGAAGTTTAAAAAACATAAGTTCAGATTTCGCATACGTATATTTCAAATTCAATAAATATTCTAAAACACACACACACACACACACACACACACACACACACACACACACACACACACACACACACACACACACACACACACACACACACACATACACACATACATACACACACACATATATATATATATATATATATTTGTGCCGTTCTTTCTGAGAAGCTTTCTTTGAAGTGTGTTTTACAAACCTATAGAAGATTTTGCACTGTATAATTCCCGCAATAAATTCCAGTTTTCTAAGGTTACCTGAAGCTTACTCCCTATAGAAACTCTCCACTTCTAAAATAAAGCCTCTATGATTTTCCAGTCTCTAAAATTACTAGACTATAAACATCGTACTTTTGGTTGTTTCCGTTAAGAGGTTCCGGAGCGTTACATTGATGTGATTTTGTATTTGCCTGTGATTCATATTACATCTATGTCATCAATGGTGGAAGTTGTACATATCTATAGAGACAGACTCCAACCCCTTTCATCCAAACACCTTAATTACATTTACATTCCTGTTATTATTTACATAATTCTAGATCAACTCTTGTTAATACTGATGCATCTAATAATAAAAACCATGGAATTTTATTAGAATAGGGATATTCTCTCAAACAGTCCTTCTTGGCCCCAAATTATCTTAAGCACATTCTCTAATTACAATCGTTAGAATATTTACGCCAATTTTGACTTAAAATTGGGCATTCATAATACTTGCTAAGTAGTAACTACATTCGTAGCATATCTGGAACTGAAGCTCTGCCCCGGTGATTTAAAAAGGACTCATATTTTTTTCTTTCTTGGAATACGAGTACGTAGTAACGATTACTAGGACCCCCAGGAATGTTGAGGATGAACATGGACTCTTGTCTCCAAACGTGTACAGAAATTATTGTTGGTTAAGATCTGTTCCGTTTGATAACAATATCCATATATATTTTAGTCCAAATCAATGCGTGAACGCAACGTGCTGGATAGTTTTTCTGGTGTCAAAGTTTTTGCCTGCAGCTTTGCATTTTGTATAACTACCTTATTCACTGAGATTAACGTTTAATTTATCAAAATTAAATTTTAAAAGTAGTGATTATGTAAAAAAATATTATATATGGGATTAGTTGTACTTTGTTGTTTCCTGTATTCTTTACTGATACACATTGCCAATTTAAAATGTCCATTAAAACTGTTTGCATAAAGTAAAAGTAGTTGGAAATTACGTTTTTATACTTGTGATCAAGTTAATTTGTTGTGGCTTTCAAAAAAAAAATACTTTGAGTAGTAATTTTAGCATGAAAGCTTCTCAAATGTTAACTATAAGCTTAGGTAACTGTAGTTCAATATACGGGCTCCTTAGTTAGTATGAAAAGATTTGCTATGTTCAAATACTGTTTTTACATAAAAATTCACGAGGGGTAATCTATTAAAACTTAACTGAAAATATTTTTTTCTTTTCAAAACTTTGCAGATGAGTGCAGTTTGACTTACTCTCTACCATTTTTTTTATTTGTAAGAATCGTTTTAACTACTGGTAAAACTTAATCGGAGAATAAACAGACGGAATAGGTAAATTAGAGTTCGGTTGATATCCCAGGTAGAATAATCTAGCAGGTTGTAGCAATGGCTGAGATGGTTCCAAGCAGCTCGGCAGCAATAACCTTTTGTAAACACGGGTGTAATATCTGCAGGTCCCTTATCTCGTCAGCAATATTCGCTCGAGGCACCTTGTTAAATAAACTCAGTTAGTGAGAATAGTCAATTTAACACTTCCCTTAGCGTGAGACCACTGGAAGATGTTTTATACCATTGACCGTAGACTAATGCACACATATACGGGGTGTAGACAATACTCTCTACACAAACCTCAGGATATATAGAGGAACTACAAATTAGATGCAACCAATTGGATATATCTTTTCATTCACCACCTGCCTGTGTGTTTGTGTTTTTTACTTTTTTTTTAAACAGTAAACATAGAACATTAAAATGTGGTAAAACTATATTTCTTCTATTCTTATATCAAGATAACAATTATTATGTTATTGGCATATCACGTTTCAAGATGGCACACGACTTTTAAAAGTTTCATAATAATTCGTTAGTGAGCAATGTGGATATAAGCCTGTAATTTTTGTAATGTACGGCTTAATGATGCGTTGAACATGTCATTCCACATTTGCCATACATTATAACAGTTAAAAGATTACATCCACCTTATTTGATGGCCGATTTATGTTTTCTGTGTCAATATGTTTATAATTAGATTGAGCAACAAAACAATCATACTAGTTTTTGTGATATTAAGCTTTAAAGAATTCAACCGTCCGTCATGTTGGAAAGCGATATTATAGTATAGTATTAGTTTTTCTCTTTACTTCGGTCTACGATAAAAATTATTGTTTTCTACCTTTACTAGTTTCTAAAATAAAATATAAAAAATAAAACATACAGACTGACAGGCGGTATACGAAAAGATATAGCAAAACACGGAGGAATTTTTACAAATAGTAAGTTAGTTATATTTAATTATTGTTCAATTTATATTTCAAAACTGCGTTTAAAGTTGGTTGATTAGTCGTTTACTAAAAGTAGTTTTATCTGGTTTTATTTTGTTTATAAATAGTAATTTTGTTATTATCTGAAATTTAATAATAGGCAGTAAGCACACGTATTGATTGTGATGTTAGATGATTTTAAATTTCTACTTCTATTTTAAATAAACTGTTTCGCTCTGAGCTCTGAAAACTTTAAGTTTATTTCCGGTTTTATTTCAATGAAGGAACCCCTAATCAGATTAATTATAATCTTAGGGGCCCTATATTTTTCTCAAAGTTGTATTTTATTTTTAGTAAAAATGTTATAATAAGTTTAAAATTTAAGTTAGTATATAGGTCAGCCTGGGAAAAAAGTATATTTTGTAAAGTGATAATTGTTGACTTGATATACATAATATTGCTATGTACATTATGTTTCTTGAGAAAAATAAATAATTTGATTTGATTTGAATTGATTGAATTTAATTTTTAGCTCCTCTATATTTCCTTAATTTTGTGAAGCGAGGTTTCTTACACCCTATAAGTTATATACTTAACCAAAGACGTCAGGCAAAGTTTTAATTTATTGGTTAAGACTATTGTTTGTTTTTACTTAAAAATAGAAGACATTTATTTAAATTCTCCTGATTGTACATCGTGATATAATTAGCCAGATAATCTACGATGTGAGTCGAGACGTTATCGGGATAACTGTAACTAATTACTTGACATTCCTCTTATAACTACTCGAACGATGCACTGCATATTTTCATGAATTTAAATGGAATTTGTATAATATTTTAAAAGGAAAAAGCTGAGTAATATAGGTTTTATGACACAACTTGAAACGTATAGAAAAGTAAAACAGAATGTGACTCCTTTAGTAATGGAATATTGTACATTATACCAGAATTTCACACTGGTATGTTTCTACATATGCGTGTTAAGTTTACACATTACATATATTTCTGCAATGTATACCAGTTTCTGATAATTAATATTACCCAATGATATGTAGTTAGGTAAACCGTACTATTATAGTTTTGAAACTTGTATTAAAATTTTAAAATTATGTACTCTAATCAAACTAGGGGCATAGAACGACATATATTCCAAATTAAAATTAATAATAAATTCTTTATTTTCTCAATTTGCACAATAATTTAGCAATTTCTTAAATAAAATCATAAATAAATAAGAAAATTACTTTAAAATTACTTTTAGAAATTTTTTTAATTGACCCGTGCATTATGTGATCAGACTATTTTCAAGCAAAACTTGAATACCACTTACTACAGAAATTAAAATATTCAAGGCCATGTCACGTAACAGGCTATGCTGAGTTTATACAAAATATAGACCCTTGAATTATAGACTAAAAATAATTTAATTTTCGTGTCGATGACTGTTAAGTATGTTAAGTATGAATAATTTAAGTTTGTTACTACGTTACAATCGCCTTTTTATAGCAAAGGAAAATGACAGATTTTTTAATGAAGTCGGTATTGTTTCATTTTAACAAATATTATTTAAAAACATCAGTAGCTTACTCAAAAACAAATCTGATAAGTTCTTAAAGAACTCGTAAGTTATTATATCGTACACGGTCGCTTTCCATTCTTTACTTTATTTAAAACTGATTTTATTTCATTGAAACTAAAATTGGTCTCCAATGCGTTATCTTATATTAGTTTTCAGCGTAAAAAACAAATTGTGAGCGGTTAAAGAAGGATTCAACAGACAGTTAAAATGATTCCGCCATTCATCTGTACTTATATTTCCAACGCGCGTCAGGCCTCTCTTTAAAAGTATGTATAGCTTTCCAACAGCGCCTTGCATCTACTGTTTCGTTTAAGTCAACAATAGTATCGTTATAAAGCTCTTTTTTCTTTTTGCTTAATAATTTAAATTTGTATTCGCCGCCAAAGATTCTGATATTAATTTTAGTGAATTAGTTTACCGAAACAGATTTTGTAGTTTAAACACATTTGCTCTCAATAGACACTGAAATTCGAACAATGGCCGCTTGTTTTTAAACTTTGTATTTCTACTTTGCTTAATAAGTTTAAATGAGGCCGGATAATTAATACTGTTAGTAATTTTGTTAACATCGCTTTGAGTGTTGCCCGAAGTTTGGAAATTACAGTTTGTCTCTATAATTTAATCGAGGAATCATTGTCAAATTTTCTTCCCTACCAAGAAGGGACAGAAAACTTTAGTTTAATCTATTTGTACATCTAAGCCTTGTGAATTCTAGAATAGATGAAGCGAGGCAACGAAATATGAAGACGACATCAAAAGTAGTAAGAAGCAGCTTACGCTCGCCAACATTATATAAACACTAGATTTCAAACTTGCTACAGTGGCCAAGATTTTTCTTCCTGACGCAATCACTGCAGCGAAGTCCCTTTCCTTATGGGCCGCTTGAGTGAGTTATTGATTATTCAACGCAGAACCTAAACTTGGATCGACAGCCAAGCGTCAGTAGTTTTTTGTTTAAAGACAAATACGATTACTCTGCTTAGCCTTCTGACGTCTTCACTGCAGCGGTGTTCCTTTCCTTATGAGCCGCTTGATTGAGTTATTGATTATTCAACGCAGAACCTACACTAGGATCGAAAGCCAAGCGTCAATAGTTTGTTGTTTAAAGACAAATACGATTACTCTGCTTAGCCTTTCTGACGTCTTCACTGCAGCCGTGTTCCTTTCCTTCTGAGCCGCTTGATTGAGTTATTGATTATTCAACGCAGAACCTACACTAGGATCGAAAGCCAAGCGTCAATAGTTTGTTGTTTAAAGACAAATACGATTACTCTGCTTAGCTTTCTGACGTCTTCACTGCAGCGGTGTTCCTTTCCTTATGGGCCGCTTGATTGAGTTATTGATTATTCAACGCAGAACCTAAACTTGGATCGACAGCCAAGCGTCAATAATTTCTTGTTTAAAGATAAATACGATTACTCTGCTTAGCCTTCTGACGTCTTCACTGCAGCGGAGTCCCTTTCCTTATGGGCCGCTAGAATGAGTTATTGATTATTCAACATTGAACCAACACTTGGATCGTCAGCCTAGGCGGTAATAGTTTGTTGTTCAAAGGTAAATACGATTACTCTCTTTAGCTTTCTGACGTCTTCACTGCAGCGGAGGCCCTTTCCTTATGGGCCACTTGAGTGAGTTATTGATTATTGAACACTGATCCTAAACTTGGATCGTCAGCCTAGGCGGTAATAGTTTGTTGTTCAAAGGTAAATACGATTACTCTCTTTAGCTTTCTGACGTCTTCACTGCAGCGGAGGCCCTTTCCTTATGGGCCGCATGATTCAGTTGTTGATTATTCAACATTATACCTACACTTGGATCGTCCGCCTGGGCGGTAATAGTTTGTTGTTCAAAGGTAAATACGATTACTCTCTTTAGCTTTCTGACGTCTTCACTGCAGCGGAGTCCCTTTCCTTATGGGCCGCTTGATGGGCTTAGTGAATTAGTTTACCGAAACAGATTTAGTAGTTAAACATATTTGCGTTCAATAGACACTGAAAATCGAACAATGACCGCTTGTTTTTAAACTTTGTATTTCTACTTTGTTTACTAAGTTTAAATGATGCTGAATAATTAATACTGTTAGTATATTGTTTAACATCGCTTTGAGTTTTGCCCGAAGTTTGGAAAATGACAGTTTGTCACTATAAATTTCATCGTGGAATCATTGCCAGATTTCCTTCCATGTCAAGAAGCGACAGAAAAATTTAGTTTAATTTATGTATACATCCAAGCTTTGCAAATTCTAGAATAGATGGAACTAGGCAACGAAATGTGAAGACGACACCTAAGTATTAAGGAAGCAGCTTACGTTTGCCAACCTTATATAAAAAACACTAGATTTCAAAACTAGCTACAGTGGCCAAGATTTTTCTTCCTGACGCAATTACTGCAGCGAATTTTCTTTCCTATGGGCCGCTTGATTGAGTTATTGATTATTCAACATTAAACCTACACTTGGATCGTCCGCCTAGGCGGTAATAATTTTGTTGTTTAAAAACAAATACGGTTACTCTGTTTAGCTTTCTAACGTCTTCACTGCAGCTGTGTTCCTTTCCTTATGGGCCGCTTGAGTGAGTTATTGATAAATCAACGCAGAACCTAAACTTGGATCGACAGCCTAGCGTAAAATAGTTTGTTTTTTAAAGACAAATACGATTACTCTGCTTAGCTTTCTGACGTCCTCACTGCAGCGGAGTCCCTTTCCTTATGGGCCGCTTGAGTGAGTTATTGATAAATCAACGCAGAAAACCTAAACTTGGATCGTCCGCCTAGGCGGTAAATAATTTGTTGTTTAAAAAACAAATACGGTTACTCTGTTTAGGCTTTCTAACGTCTTCACTGCCAGCCGTGTTCCTTTCCCTCTGAGCCGCTTGATTGAGTTATTGATTATTCAACGCAGAACCTACACTAGGATCGAAAGCCAAGCGTCAATTGTTTGTTGTTTAAAGACAAATACGATTACTCTGCTTAGCCTTCTGACGTCTTCACTGCAGCCGTGTTTCCTTTCCTTCTGAGCCGCTTGATTGAGTTATTGATTATTCAACGCAGAACCTAAACTTGGATCGACAGCCAAGCGTCAATAGTTTGTTGTTTTTAAGACAAATACGATTACTCTGCTTAGCTTTCTGACGTCTTCACTGCAGCGGTGTTCCTTTCCTTATGGGACGCTTGAGTGAGTTATTGATTATTCAAACGCAGAACCTAAACTTGGATCGACAGCCAAGCGTCAATAATTTCTTGTTTAAAAAGATAAAATACGATTACTCTGCTTAGCCTTCTGACGTCTTCACTGCAGCGGAGTCCCTTTCCTTATGGGCCGCTAGAATGAGTTATTGATTATTCAACATTGAACCAACACTTGGATCGTCAGCCAAGGGCGGTAATAGTTTGTTGTTCAAAAGGTAAATACGATTACTCTCTTTAGCTTTCTGACGTCTTCACTGCAGCGGAGGCCCTTTCCTTATGGGCCACTTGAGTGAGTTATTGATTATTGAACACTGATCCTAAACTTGGATGGTCAGCCTAGGCGGTAATAGTTTGTTGTTCAAAGGTAAATACGATTACTCTCTTTAGCTTTCTGACGTCTTCACTGCAGCGGAGGGGCCCTTTCCTTATGGGCCGCATGATTCAGTTGTTGGATTATTCAACACTTGAACCTACACTTGGATCGTTCCGCCTGGGCGGTAATAGTTTTGTGTTGTTCAAAGGTAAATACGATTACTCTCTTTAGCTTTCTTTCTGACGTCTTCACTGCTGCAGCGGAGTCCTTACTCCTTATGGGCCGCTTGATGGGCTTAGTGAATTAGTTTACCGAAACAGATTTAGTAGTTTAAACATATTTGCGTTCAAATAGACACTGAAAATCGAACAATGGCCGCTTGTTTTTAAACTTTGTATTTCTACTTTGTTTACTAAGTTTAAATGATGCTGAATAATTAATACTGTTAGTATATTGTTAACAACGCTTTGAGTTTTGCCCGAAGTTTGGAAATGACAGTTTGTCACTATAATTTCATCGTGGAATCATTGCCAGATTTCCTTCCATGTCAAGAAGCGACAGAATAAATTTAGTTTAATTTATGTATACATCCCAAGCATCAAGCTTTGCAAATTCTAGAATAGATGGAACTAGGCAACGAAATGTGAAGACGACACCTAAGTAGTAGGAAGCAGCTTACGTTTGCCAACCTTATATAAACACTAGATTTCAAACTAGCTACAGTGGCCAAGATTTTTCTTCCTGACGCAAAATTACTGCAGCGAATTTTCTTTCCTTATGGGCCGCTTGATTGAGTTATTGATTATTCAACATTAAACCTACACTTGGATCGTCCGCCTAGGCGGTAATTAATTTGTTGTTTAAAAAACAAATACGGTTACTCTGTTTAGCTTTCTAACGTCTTCAACTGCAGCTGTGTTCCTTTCCTTATGGGCCGCTTGAGTGAGTTATTGATAAATCAACGCAGAACCTAAACTTGGATCGACAGCCTAGCGTAAATAGTTTGTTTTTTAAAAGACAAATACGATTACTCTGCTTAGCTTTCTGATCGCTCCTACTGCAGCGGAGTCCCTTTCCTTATGGGCCGCTTTGAGTGAGTTATTGATAAATCAACGCAGAACCTAAACTTGGATCGACAGCCTAGCGTAAATAGTTTGTATTTTTAAAGACAAAATACGATTACTCTGCTTAGCTTTCTGACGTCCTCACTGCAGCGGAGTCCCTTTCCTTATGGGCCGCTTGAGTGAGTTATTGATAAATCAACGCAGAACCTAAACTTGGATCGACAGCCTAGCGTAAATAGTTTGTTTTTTAAAGACATATTCGATTACTCTGCTTAGCTTTCTGACGTCCTCACTGCAGCGGAGTCCCTTTCCTTATGGGCCGCTTGAGTGAGTTATTGATAAATCAACGCAGAACCTAAACTTGGATCGTCCGCCTAGGCGGTAATAATTGTTGTTTAAAAAACAAATACGGTTACTCTGTTTAGCTTTCTAACGTCTTCACTGCAGCCGTGTTCCTTTCCCTTTGAGCCGCTTGATTGAGTTATTGATTATTCAACGCAGAACCTACACTAGGATCGAAAGCCAAGCGTCAATAGTTTGTTGTTGTTTAAAGACAAATACGATTACTCTGCTTAGCTTTCTGACGTCCTCACTGCAGCGGAGTCCCTTTCCTTATGGGCCGCTTGATTGAGTTATTGATTATTCAACACTGAACAAATTGTTCACCAGTAGTTCTACTGATTGAAAAACATTTTGTAATTCTTATTCCAACTCTTCATTCCTCAAATGATACGCAGTCATATTTGAATCGTGAAGTGCACGATAATAAATAAGAACGTAAGCACTCACTTCTTTCAGTGATAAAAACCCCTAATTATTACAAAGTAGGAGTACAACCCACCATAAAAAAGTATCTGAGGTTGCATGCAAAGTAGTTCATTTCATTACACGTATGTCTCATATCAAAATGTCGTAATGATAGTACTCACTTTGTTTTCATATTTATTTACTCTGTGATTCTCTCGTTACCATCATGGTTATATATAAGACAAATGAAAACATGTTCGCTTGCACTCAACGAATTCGTATTGATTGACATGTACCATTATTGAACTACCTACCAAAGTTTCAAGTACAGTATATGTGTCAGTTTGTTCTAGAGATATAGTGCGAACAGAGATATAATTATTTTCAGCCTTTCGATTAATTGGTTTAGTAAATAAGTTTTCCTCAACATGTCAGGCCACACTTGTGTTTATAATTTGCTACGTTTAGACATGGTTTCCAGTGGAGAGAAAGGGAATTGGGGAATGAATGTAAAAATGGCTCTTTAGTCCCTCACATTTGTCAGGAGTACCGCCTTGTCAAGGCTACAACAAAGGTTATTACATATATTCACCTTTCAGGACTACAGCAGATACGAGGCGCAGATTTATGAACTCTCGTCAACCATTTCCTTACATATTCCCTTACCTCAAATTGAACTTATTAAACTGGTTACACTATATGAATATATGCCCCTTGTAATGAAACTAAGAAAACCTTTTTACAAACTAAGGCTTTAATCAACAACAAAATTCAACTAGATAACCTTAAATATTCCAATGTATAAACTCAATCAGAATGTATAACAATTACTTAATATCTTCTTTAAAATTAACATATGATCTAGTTATGTTTACATGGAGTAAATTATATAACATTCTCCCCCACTGAATTTAAGAGGTAGTCATTGAAACGTTCAGGGATCCTTCTTATTCTTGATCCTCTTCGAGGAGAAACTATTTTTTATTTTCTTGATTGAACTGTTCAGATTCAACTTCAGTGTCTTTTGAAAAAATCTTTTCTTATTTCCTTTGTGATGCATCTTCATGTTCATCCTCCACCTCCTGTACTTCCGACCAATTGGATAAGTCTGTCACCATTAGACTTTTATCACCTCGGGGAGCTAAGTGTTTTAGTGAAACAGTAGATTCTCTTCCATTGGGGTAACGAATTAGAGCGTATTGTGGATTTGCTTCTACTAAATTCAACTTCATCAACTAGTGGTTCGTATTTGCTGCTTCTTACATTTCGCCTAGTTAGTACTGGACCAGGTTGCAGTAACCATGCTGGTAGTGAAGTAACCTTTAGTTGATCGGCGTGGATGTATGAACATTCTCTCGTGTGGAGTGCAGTTTGTTGCTGTGCATAGTAAAGAGCGTATCGAATGTAGAGACTCTGGAAGTACAGACTCCCAGTATCGTTGGTCCAGTCCTTTGGATTTTAGTGACAGTGTAACGGTCTTCCATATAATTCCATTTATACCTCTCAATTTGTCCATTTCCTGCAGGATTGTATGGACTGGTTAAACTTGTAGCAATCCCTTTTGATGAAGTATGCCCTTATTTCATCAGACAAAAATGATTTGCCTCTATCAGAATGGATGTAATTTGGTATCCTATAAACAGAGAACAAGTTTTCCAAACATTCTATCACAGTACTCGAAAGTCATCTCTTTGCAGGGGTAAGAGAAGGGGAAGCGAGAGTACTCGTCCAATAATATTTAACATATATCGATTTCTACTTGACGATGGTAGTGGTCCTTTAAAATCAATATTGAGTCTTTAAAAAGGTGAAGTGGCCTTTATCAATGTGTTGGTTTGTTTGTGGAATCTAGGTTTGACCTCTGAACAAATAGGACAAGATAAAGTCATTGATTTGATCTCATTCAAAGAATATGGCAAATTCTTGCTGCGTACCCAGTGATAGAAAACGCGTTATTCCTGGATGACAAAGAGCCTGGTGCATTTCAAAAAGTTTGTTGTCAGTCGTAGATGCATTTACAGATCCGAGAGAGTGCGTCTGCAGAAACATTTTCTTTACCAGGTCGATATTGAATGTCGTACGAGAAAGGAGAAAGCTCTAGTCGCCAGCGCATGATTTTGTCGTTTTTAATTCTGCTAGAATGTTTTTGGTCAAAAATAAATGACAAAGCTTTTTGATCAGTTAAGAGAATAAATTGTCTCCCTAACAAAAAATGTCTCCATTTCGTAATAGATTCTACGATGGCCTGTGCTTCTCTTTCTACTGTTGAGTGTTGTTTTTCACTTCCAGACAAAGTCCTAGAAAAGAAGGCAACAGGACGTCCATTTTGGCTTAGTGTAGCAGCTATTGCAACTCCTGAAGCATCAGTTTCGACTATCAATTGATTTTCCGGTTCAACAGTCACAAGAAATGATCTTTTCTATATCCTTCTTAATGTTTTGAAAATCACTAGCGGCAATGGAGGTTGGTTCAATAGGAAAATTCTTACAGCTTACCAAACTTCTAATTTTGTCAGAAAACCTTGGTATCCATTTGGAGTAGTATGATAACAATCCAAGTGTTCGTTTAAGAGAAGCAGCATCATGAGGCAGAGGCATGTCCAAAAGTGGTTGTAATCTCTCTGGGTCGCGACGTATAGTTCTATTTTTGATTTGATAACCAAGGATAGATATAGTATCTTGAGCAAAATTTAACATTTCTTCAGGTTCAATGTTAGATTGTATTTCTTAGCCACAGCCATAAACTTTTCTAAATTTTTATCATGATCTTGTTTACCCATTCCTCCTATTGTAACAATCATCAATATATGCGAAAGTACCTTCGAGTCCTTCTTCTGAAATAATCTTATTTTATAGTCATTTGGAAAGCGGGACACGCCGTTGGTTACTCCAAAAGGAATGCGTTTGAACTAATACAATTGCCCATTAGCTTCAAAAGCGGTAAGTTGTTTTTCATGCTCTGGAATTGGTATCTGATGATAAGCACTAGACAAATCCAATGAACTGAAAGTATCAAATTTTAGCAATTTTTAAACACAAGTGATTCGATATCGGGCAAAGGATAAGCATCCAATAATGTAAAATTTATTTACTGTCTGAGAATAATCTATTTACAAGTCGTTTCTTGTGGTTTTCATTTTTGGTAATGAGCACTTGAGCTCGCCATGGAGAAACACTTTCCTCGATAACACCATCTTTCAGAAGAGACTGTATTTCACATTGTATAAATTTTTCATCTTCCCCAAAAAACCGCCTTGTCTTAGTCACAACAGGTCGACAATCTTTAGTCATGTGCTGAAATAATGATGGTGGTTCCACATTAGCACAGGCAACGTTACAAACAGAGAAAGATGATCTTGGTCCCCCAAAGTCTACAGTAACATTTGTAAATTACCTATTCAATACTATTTGTATACTTTGTGACCATAACAGAACTGTTACTATATTATTATTTACATAAATTATACACGTAGTTTATTTATTTAAACATATACAAGACAAATTACATATAGTAAGCAAAATGGACATAAAGTAGATCAACATGCTAAACTAATATGTATTTTTCATTTGAAAGCATATTTATATTTAAACACAAAAAAAACATAATTCAGACCGGATGGACACGTAAAAAATTGTTTTCCGACTTACAGTGAAACACATTCTAAAAACAATTCGTATTAATCTATACCCATAACGTGATGTTGTTTCCTAGTTTAGGCTGTAATCGTTATTAGTAATTAAATGGTTTTTATAAAGCAACTTAATTAATTAGAACTTAATTACCGAACCGTTCGCCTCTGTGTTCGTAATTAGGTTTAGACTGGCTGCTATTCAACAGAGCACGGAGTGGCAAGTTGTGGAGCGACTGTTACTGATAAACAAGTACTGCTAATGGTTTAGACTGGCTGCTACTCAACAGAGCACTGAGTGGCAAGTTGTGGAGCGACTGTTACTGATAAACAAGTACTGCTAATGGTTTACAGTGGCTGCTACTCAACAGAGCATGGAGTGGCAAGTTGTGGAGGAACTTTTGCTGATAAAAAAGTACTACTAATGGTTTAGACTGGCTGCTACTCAACAGAGCACTGAGTGGCAAGTTTTGGAGCGACTGTTACTGATAAACAAGTACTGCTAATGGTTTACACTGGCTGCTACTCAACAGAGCATGGAGTGGCAAGTTGTGGAGGAACTTTTGCTGATAAACAAGTACTACTAATGGTTTAGACTGGCTGCTACTCAACAAACACAAAATTGGACAGTTGCTGATAAACAAGTTTTAATTTACTAAGTACATGCCAAGTTACAAATTAAGTGGCAAGTTGTGGAGCGACTGTTGCTGATTGGTTTAGACCGACTGTAACTAAACAGAACACGAAAAGTAAGTTGTGGAGTGACTGTTAGCGATAAACAAGCTCTGCTAATGGCTGCCTTCACGAATCTTTTGATCGATGTGTTTTATTGTATGTCAAAACTGGCAATAACTTAATGGAGACAAAAACTTATTACGACAAGTAGAAGAAAGCGAGTAAAAGTTTATGGAGTTGTAGTGTATGTGGAAAGATGTATGTGGTTATGTGATGAAAGGTGTATGTGGATAATATTCTATGTATATGAAAGAACCGGGTTCGAGTCGAGTTTCATTCATATTTATAGAAAATTAAGTAACTAACTACTAACTAGACTACATTTAAATAATATTTTACTTGTTTTTTCGTTAAAAATTCCGTTTTGAAACACGATTTATTTAACTCAATATTGAAATTTAAACAATAATATATTTTTTTACAGTAGTTTAGTTAGGTTTGTTGGTAAGCCTTTGATGATAATGATATCCATTTTGGTTATTTAAATATAACCATTACTTTATAATTAGTGTCGTAACACCACTTATTGAGCTTCGTCTATTAGGAGGAGTATACCACTTCTGTTTATCTCCTTAAAACATTATGACACTGTCTAATATCCTGTAAAAATCCCTGTTACGTTTTTAAGATAAAAACCGACGCTTCTTGAATTTTAAGTGTGCGGGTCTACGATGAACCTAGCGGCAAGTTAATGGTGCGGTACCTGTAAAGACGCCAGCTGATCGCTAATCGTAATTAGTTAGGAACTTAGGACTGTTCTAGATAGGGAACAGTGGAACAGCTTATCAAGCGGTAACTTGTTACTGATAAACGATCTGCGTTAATGGCTCCTAGTAATAATGGTTTCAGACCCATATTTGCGTATAACCTGTTACCAGATAGTTTCAACAAACTACAAGGTTATCGTTGTTCTGTTTAATACAAACTACCTTATGTATCTAAACTGCCATTATTATTCAATAAGTTCAGTAACATAAACAATGAGATGAATGTAGAAAAGGTAGTTTGTCTGGACTTTGTTATAACGATTTAACTATTGCAGTTCATTTAACAGATGACATAAATTAACGAAGCTTCGATTGAGAAGTCGTGTATCCATACGTCTACTATTAAAAAGCATTGAAAGCTATTAAGAGTTGAAAAATGTAAGCCATAATAAACTTTATTTGAACACCGTTTCATAGGTTTTAATTTTTAATTTTTGTTTGTGGAGAATGCATTACCGCATAAGTGGGTACATGAATAATACATTAAAAATTAAATGTATGTTCAAATAAAGGAACGTCTTTATGTTATTATGTTCCGATAAATAATCAAAGCATAATTAATTGACATAAGTAGCCGAGGTTTTATTACCTATGTGAATTTTCAATATTTACTCAGGAATATTTTTTATCAAAATTGAATTTTTACATATAGTTCATAATAAGAAAGGGTTGCTCAGAATCATATTCAATTTCCATACGCTATTATTATTTTCACTCTCTAGAATTTTTAATTCATGCACCATGATTTAATAAATATATAACTTTGTTTCCTGTGCACAAGAATCACATAAGTTTTTCATTATATATTATTTTTACATTATTAGTGCTGAAAATTTGGAAATATTGTTGATAAACTTCAGATTTGAGGAATGAAGCCTTGAACCCTGAAGTAAACACTTCACTTCACCATTGTTGGAAACATTGTTGCTCGTTATTTCAACTTGTTTTACAACAATATACGATTCTGATGTATAACGACATGATGTAAACTACTTTTCTTTCTTCATGTATATGATTGATGGAGTAGGGAACTATTTTTTATTTTAGTAATTCACAAATCAAACTCGGAAATTTCTTATTTCTAAGTAATAATAAGAATTTTGCAACATAATAAACCAGTATATAAGTTTTTGGTACAACCGAGTTTTCTTATTGTGATTTAGATCTTAGTAGGAGTTTTTGAAATGATATCATTTTTTATTAACGAATACACCATACCGTGGGCTGCATAGACATTATGCATAGACTGCATAGACATTATAAGGTGAACACCACATTGTAGCTAATTAGAGTCTGTATGCTCATTTAAACTCTATACTAGCTATTATAGTTGTTTGTTGACTTAAGTTGGGGTACATTCGTTCTTGTAAACCTTTATTAGCACTGTAATAAACTTTAACATTAACATTAGGTATTTACATTTTTAAACTTACAAAAAAAAACATTAATTAAACGCATAATTATAACAACACTTGCTTAATAATTTTTTTTTTAATCAGGATTAAATAGATGTTCTATAAATAACAGAACGAGACTAAATATCGTGTTTCTTTAGGCGAATGCACGAACAGGAAATATGAAAGTATCCCGATCACACTCCTGTAACACTCAATCGCGGAAGGCTAATAAACAAATGTCGGTAAGATTTATAGTAGTATATATTGTATTACATTTGTCTTTGTTCTACAAACCTGCAAAATAATTTCGAAAATTTCAAAATTTATATAGAGATAAAACCAGTTTATAATCATTCATTTGAATGAGTAGAAGAAATTACATGTATAGAATAGCTATTAAGGTAAAATATAGTACAAATACATAGTATAATTTATAATTATATGTATATTAATATTGTGAAAGTTATTCCACAGCTGCTAAGCCCTGCTATGTGTGACACTGATTTGAAAAATTATAAATTTTATGTACTGGTATTTATCATCGAGTTTATTAGAATTTTGCAAATTAATATTTTTATCATTGGAATAATGAGTGGAAAAATTAAATTTAAAGGCAAAGATTACAAGAATATACTAATCAATATTATATGACATGGGATACTTGTTTATATGGTATATTAATTTCAAAATTAAAATGTTAGTCATTGATTTTGAATTAAACTCCAGAATGTTTGTTGGGATTAGTTAAACTTGGGCTACTCCACCGCAATGGAACCGTGAATATTTTGGGTTCTTCATTGTCATCCTCAATCCACTGGGTGTTTTGACTTTTGTAAGGGAAATTCGTACAGTCTCATGGGCCGGGAAAGTTACCGAGAAGTTTTCTCCCGTGGACGCAACATCATTTCCCTTCATATTTCTGCATTCTGTATGCGTTTACGTTCCTTAACATACACCTCGAATTACAATAAACTTTGGGCAACTTGTTCTAATTGATTCAGAACTCATCCTATAATGTTAATGAATGACGATGCCTTTTTGAAAAATTATATGGAACCTTTATGGAACAAAAGTTGACGGTATTACTAGAATATATCAAACGGCACAGACCTTTCAAAATATTACAAGCTTCCAATATATAAGTACGCTCCGAAAACATTATCAACTAGACTGTCTGAGGCGACATGGAAGAAAACATGTGCACACATAGATCTGTAATATTACCAACCATAAGTTTGTGTTTGAGGAGAAATGCAGTAACAGATTTGCACAGACACATCTGCAACATTACCAGGCATAAGTTTCTGTTTGGGGAGACGTGTAGTGAAAGATTTGCACAGACAGATCTGCAAAATTACCAGGCATAAGTTTGTGGTTGGGGAGACGTGTAGTGAAAGATTTGCACAGACAGATCTGCGACATTACTAGGATAAGTTTTGTGGTTGGGGAGACGTGTAGTGAAAGATTTGCACAGACAGATCTGCGACATTACCAGGCATAAGTTTGTGGTTGGGGAGACGTGTAGTGAAAGATTTGCACAGACAGATCTGCGACATTACCAGGCATAAG
This sequence comes from Homalodisca vitripennis, assembly GCF_021130785.1. Lineage (NCBI taxonomy): Eukaryota > Metazoa > Arthropoda > Insecta > Hemiptera > Cicadellidae > Homalodisca > Homalodisca vitripennis. The sequence goes on from NC_060208.1 coordinate 15,873,487, forward strand.
TTTTTGGTTGGGGAAACGTGTAGTGAAAGATTTGCACAGACAGATCTGCGACATTACCAGGCATAAGTTTGTGGTTGGGGAGACGTGTAGTGAAAGATTTGCACAGACAGATCTGCGACATTACCAGGCATAAGTTTGTGGTTGGGGAAACGTGTAGTGAAAGATTTGCACAGACAGATCTGCAACATTACCAGGCATAAGTTTGTGGTTGGGGAGTGTAGTGAAATATTTACACAGACAGATCTGAATATTTGAAGGGGTGTTCATCACTCTTGACACAAGAATGGCCAGCATATCTGTGAGAGGAAGGGGTGATTCCATCATCAAATAATTTTCGTAATTTAATGAGATATAATACAATTAAACATGTGGCACCTATTTTATTGGATACGGCATATTTTCCGTATAGTGTATACCAGATAATAAAAGAGGACTGATAATAAGAAAATAGTAAAATGTCTCCTGCGATAATTATTGTTTACAAATCCCTAGAACGTCTTTGGATGGGATACACCATATCCGTCTTACGCAAATGCTTTAAGACTGCCGAGCAATGCTGTCGAATGTATGATACAACTAAGTATTGTCCTTAAAGAAAGCCATATCCTCATTGATATAAGTATATAGAAGATTAAAGTGTTCTTCTGTCTGAGGAGAGGCCTGCAATAACCACAATATCTGACACAAATCCCTTTTTCCATTTCATTATTTTTTATGTTCTAAGGTATATTCCCAGAAGCCAACACCACATTTTATTCTACAGGACACATAAACATAGTAAAGATTCAAGATGACGTCTGTACTGATTATTTGAACAAAAGGATGAGAATATTTTCCAAGTGACACTAGCTCAGAGTGTAAGTTTTTGATGTAGATAGGCCAAGTTAACTTTCAACCACAACAACACTACGAAGAACTGTAGAAACTTAATATTTTAATATAAGAGAGCCTTACGTTTCAAGTATAAATGGGTTTCCATATTAGGTGAAGAAATGCGTATCTGAAAGGTACGCATAAATAAAAAACAACTATTAAAATGTAATACAAAATGCGGGTATAAAAACCCTAATATCAAAAGTAATGGGGCTAAGGTCTCACACACTATGGTACACTGTACTTAACTAAACCTAGATTGTTATGAGCGTGACTATAATCATTAATTGAATTTAGGTTCCAGAACAATTTATAAAATATGAATTAACTATTTCCATATTCAAAATTTCAACAAAATGAAAATATTTAGAAGACAAACTGTGATCAGGCAGTTTACTTATATAACAACGAGTATTCTTCCAAAAATAAAATAGTCATATTATAGAGTTATTCAACGATTTAAGGACACTTTCAAACTATCGAGTTCTAAAGCAACATTTCTTCCAAGTATAAAATGATTTATTATATTTCCGAAAATTATGACCATTACAATAGACATTTATAGTTAAATAAACGTGAAAAGATTGGTAAATAAACTGTTGGCATACACAATATCGGCAGTTTTAAGTTGTTTTGTTGTTAAATGTTTGGATCACGAATAAACAAGCAACAAAGTGTACAGTATTTTGGAAACAAACTTTTATGCTACAACTGTACTCACAGTTATTTGAGATGTGTTTGTTATTTCCTTTGTTTTATATCACAATAAGTACTCTGTAACGTGAAATTAAAGCTTATTATTAAATCTTGTAATTATATATAAACCGTTCAGAGAGAAATAAATAAGTTAAAAAGTTTATATTTTGTTAGTTCCTGGTTTTTACGAAATCTTGCGCTAAATAGAACTCAATATTTACAATAAAAATAAAACATATTACGTTAGAAAATATAAAGTAAGAAACATAAGAGATGTGGAATATGTTTAAAATTTACCTGTTAAGGTTTTACAGATTGGCTTTATTTTGAAACAACAGATGGGTTATTTCTGTATTACTTAATTTTATCACACTTTTGTAAGGGATAAATTAGGCTAGTTGGGATTATCATAGCAAAAGCTTTCAATTTAAAAATATCAAAATAGTAGGTTTAAGTACAATACCGAGTGTAGACAAAATGCCTTTAAGAATTGTTTGATGGAAAATGCAAACAAATGCTGGGTATATGTGAATTTGGGAGTTCAGCTCCAGTTCACCTTTCTCCTAGTGCAGTGCCTAAAATCTGATACGGTCACAGACCTGACTCCTGAAATCTGAAGATATGTTCATCAGAAGAGATCTAAAAAGAGTCGGCGACGTAGAAACTCAAAACAAACTCTTAACATCGTTTCTATATCTATACTGCAAAATATAAAAAAATACAGTACAATCTAGGCAGTTTGGAGATGTATATATGGCTTAAAACCTCACTTGTTTATTGAACTTGAAATTCTTCACTCTTTACAGCTCATGATCATCTCTCCGCGTCCTAAGCAGTTTGAGGATAGCTGTGGTTTATATCTTCCATTTTTAAGTTTCATTATTGATATCCTTCATTTTCTAAAGCGATTCAGGGATAGCTCATGTTCATCCTTTAGTTTTCTAAGCAGCTTGGAAATATCACAGGTTCAAATCCTTCGTGTTTAAGTTTTACATTGAAATCCTTCACTTTCTACAGTGATTCGGAGAAAACTCATATAATCTTCAGTGCTAATTGATAGCTTGGAGATATCACAGGTTCAAATCCTCCATTTTTGTTTTACGTTAAAATCATTCACTTTCTACATTAATGCGGAGAAATCTAATATTATCCTTTAGTTTGTTTGGTAGCTTGGAGATATCACAGGTTCAAATCCTTCGTTTTTTAAGTATTAAATTGAAATCCTTCACTTTCTATAGTGATTCGGAGAAAACTCATGTTAATCTTCAGTGTCACTTGTAGCTTAGAGATATCACAGGTTCAAATCCTTAGTTCATGTTAATCTTCAGTGCCACTTGTAGCTTAGAGATATCACAGGTTCAAATCCTTCGTTTTTAAGTTTTAAATTGAAATCCTTCACTTTCTATAGTGATTCGGAGAAAATTCATGTTAACCCTTCAGAATCCTTCGTAGCTTAAAGATAGCTCAGGTTTAAATCATTGATCGTCGTAGGAGGTGATAGCGCAAATCTTTAGCTGTAAAGAATTAAGATACAATAAAATTTTGTTACGTATTATTATTCCTCATTTTATTGCGTTTTACCTGTGCCTTTTCCCGCAAATTATGAAAAAACGTAAATGAAAGCCATGAATAAGTTTCATTTTAAGTTAACCATCTAATGCCATTACGCTTTTTATTCCGTTGACTGCGTTCTCTTTAGCGTTGACAAAGAAACAGAATTCATTCGGTGAAAGTCCAAGCTTATTATGGACGCTTAACAAGGTGTAAAATTCTTTGTCTCTAATGAACAGCCGTTCCCGCCTTTGATGGATGTAATCCTATTATGAATTCTGATTGTTCTTTCAAACAGACTTTGATTGTTTGCCGTTAGGGAAAATTAATCATACTCTGCGAGCCTGTGTTTTAATAAGAAAAGTTCAGGGAGGACCAGGTCATGCTTCGCTTTCATTTACTAATTTCATCAAAAGCCACTTTACAAAGTGGAAATAATTTTAACCTTATACATGTCAGATATTGGTATACGGTCACTAAATCTCTAAATACGTTCGTCAAAGGTGAAGAGATCCGCCAACTGAGACCACAACTGATTAAAATTACATTCACAAAAATCGAGATAACCCAGAGAATTACCGTGTTTAAATCTACTCACCAGCACGTGTTATACAGAGGAAGTAATGAGAATAATTTAAAGATTTTGCTCATTATATGCTTTTTGAACTGTAATTTCCTAATTTTTGGTGATGTTTTAACTTAGGTGGTGATGCAATTGCATCTATATTAGGTTTGGAAATAAGTTTTACGTTAAATAAATAACTCTGTAATAAAACTTCCCTGAATAGACAAAAAGTTGAATATGACTTTGGTTACTCCTGTTGAAATAGCAGGAGGTTTATTTCTTTAAAAATGTTTAATTTTATTAAGAAAAATAATACTATAACGTTTTATTTTCCTTAAACTATATGTAACTTTAAAGAGTATAACTTCCTTAAGTCTGAATGAAATAATGTTACTCTCTGAAGCTGTAACTCAAGTGCATACTGTAAAAATTTCACATTTTTATCTTCAGCCATTTTTATTTTTTGCTGATTACAAAACATCATACATTGCAATACATTTTCGCCTACTGCGAATACCTGTAAATACACAAGTATTGATAAATAATAATAACCTTTTTTCTCTACACGGGAAAGTAATCTCCAACAGCTAAGAATTTAACGTTAAAAATATTTTCCAAGCTTAAATTAATTGTACCAGTTTATACTTTTCGTGGTGATACACAGATCTATCAGTGAAGGATCGTAATGAAAGGTTTACATTACCTTGGTCTAGGTGCAAAATTAGTGGTCCTATAGATCTTTGGCACATACTGTATTTTACACTTTTTATAATAGGATGAATTTTCGTGCAAAAATAAGGGTTTCTTTCTTAAAATAAGGGTTGGATTACTTACAGGTAGTGGCGTATATAGAAAATTATATCGTGAGGGTTGACACACTGGGTTGTTTAAGAGCGATAAAGTATCCTCTAAAACAGGGGTACAGGAATCTTCCATAGAGGAATTGTTGAGTTTTAGACCTAAAAATGTTTAGCTTAACTACTGGTTAAAACTGCAATGATTGTCTATCAAAATATTGTGTGGGGGATGGGGGCTTGAGCCCCCTGAGTTCCCCATTATGATCGCCCACGCTTATAGGTTCTATATTGCTAATTTAAATACCATTCTATCCGTACAGAATTTAAAAATCCATCTGTTGGATGAAGTCAATTCTAGAAGAGATTTCTACCTTTAGTTCGAGAGGATCCAATAGCTACACAATCTTGGGCTTCAAAGTTAAGGTTTAAAAATCAACTAATTATCTTTTACTGCATCGATTATCCCCTTATTTTCTTTGATACTACGGGATTTGATTCTCTAACTCGGATACAAGACATCGCCACTCTCCAATTAATAAGACCCGTTATTACGGTATAGCGAAGAAGTCAAGTGAAATTTTATAAAAATAAAACATTTTCTTTGAATTGTAATATCTGTATAATAAATTTTAAATTCAAGCAAATGTATAATTGGAAAACTAAAAAAAAAACAATCTTACTATACAAATGATTTTATCTACCTATACTCATTTCAATAATTATAAAATTGTTCATTACTATAATAACTAGCACATTCAGGGTAGTATTCAACTCAGGGAATGTATTTTATTTTGTGAATGGCAGTTTCAGTCATCTTGATTGTTGTTTAGCTCCTGCCTAAATTAAACATTGGAAAAAATTACATATGCAGATAACCTTTGTCTTCCAATCATAGAACTATTTAGTCTAACCAAACCTCGATCCTAACCGAGTAGTTAAGGTGAGGTAAAAAGCTAAGTTAAATTAAAGTCTATGTTTGACTATAACGATGTCCTGAAGTTCTGAGCCAAACTCTTCAAAATGTAAATTTAAACGTTTGTAAAAAGGGGGAACTAGTTAATTGGAAGTTGGATTCTGGAGCAGGGCCAAGCTCATAGTGCTAATCTCTACAAGCAAATATGTTGAGGTAAGACTGTAAATGGAAAGGATGATAGGATTTCGGACCTTTGCCATATTCGTCCGATGTAGATAAGGATAGATTTCAATCCTCGAAACACTGTGTTAAACATTCTGCAACATATGACTATGGCCAATGTCCGAAATTCTATAACTTTTCAAATTTTCCACTGTCAAAAAGAAACTTTAGATTACATTAAATTTTCCCCGCTCCATGTGCGTTAAAAATTAAAAAAAACTTTACTTAAATTTATATAACTCTTCCGGCACTTTCTATTCGTGGTCGATCTTGTTGTTTGAAGAATTTTCCTTAGATACCTTATCTAATAGACGATATTAGTGCCAAATTCATAAAAAATATGTCATATAAATATTATAAATGCAATTGACATATTATATACCCACGCACTATTTCGTTATGCAAAATGTCTATAAATCCCAAAAACTTATTGTGAGTTTTGGGATTTATCCTTAATTTATTTACATTTATTTCATATTACTACAGTACCACAGCTCGTTTAAATCACTACTAGTATTGATGACTGACTTCTGTGAAAGGTTTACATGGCCACTTCTTAAACTCACAAAGGTCGCTGAGCGTAATTGGAAAAGAAGACAAGAAAGTAAAGTCTTAAAGAGATTGTTAAAATAAGAGCTTTAATAACAAACCTGTAGTAATTGGCTTATTAGAAAGTCTTTCATATTACTTGTCATCATTATTTGTTCCTGAAATTGGGTGGAATAATCTAGACAGACTTTAGATTTGTTGTTTACCCTTTTACTTTTATCTATTATTTAAGAAAAGTGTAGTATAAAATGTGCATTTTGCAGCACCGAACATAGTTATTCTAAAATCAAAGTTTATAAACATATTCATTTTTTCATAGATTTTATTAAAATTTAACAATCTTTACCTGCAGACTACATAAAAATGTGTACATTGCATAGCCTTCTTAGTAAGATTCGTTTTCATTATAGAGCGACATACCTCTAGACGCTACCCAAATTTCACTTCTGTCTCTCTGTCTGTTTTTCTGTCTGTCTGTCGGTCTGTTTTCTGTCTGTCTGTCGGTCTGTTCTCAAGATATCTCAAAACTCAAAAACGAACTAACCTATATACCTAAAAGCTTCCCTGAAGCTTTATATACAAACAATACTGGGTTCGATGATGTTGCATATCACTCCACGAGATTTGGCTGAGCGTTAGCCTTCCAACTGGCGGTCATTTTTTCCTGTAGTGGCAGCATGTTTTCGAGCCTCGTGCAAGGGTTTTTTTAAAAAATGTATTAAAAAAATAAATTAAAAGTAATATATATATATAGAAGTATATATTTTTGTGTTCAGAATTAAACATATAATAATATTAGTATTTAAATTTGGCCTTAAAAAAATGTTTACTAAACATTTTTTTCCATGAAATTCAAAATTTACATTTTTTTTTTTAATTTGGGGGGGGGGACCATACCTAGCAAACCAAGTTATAGCAAGAAAAACTATAAAAGTGAGATAGCCATTTTGTGTCAAATTTATTCTGGTTTCAGAAACACATAAGCATTATACAAATTTATGAAACTATAATAACACTATATAACAAAAAGCAGCGATGCGCATAAATTGTGAAAATAGGTTGCATGTGTAAGAGTTTGCTAATAAAAGTTTTACTAATATAGTTTTACTTCAATACATGTTATATTGCATATTTTGTTACTCAGAATGAAGTAAACTATACAGCAGTAGTAAAATAAATTCCATAACTTTTTTTTTGAGAATCGAAAAAAGTTTCATTTTGTCATTACTCAAAACTTTTGCGAAAAAATTTTCGAGAAATTTATTTATTCTAAAATATATTTATTTGCACTACTGCAATATTTAACAATTCACCACACACTAAAAACACAAATAAACCTACTAAAACCTACTAATAAACACGACTCGTCACATCAACAAGGCATCGATAACATGGCGGTCACAATGAATTGCATCATCTTCTTTTACATTCCAAACTACTAACTTGGTAAGTTGCAACTACAATACAAAGAGGAATAAAACTATAGTATTCCTTAGGCTTTTTTTCCCCGAATCCAATGGTGCATGAATCGAATCAATACGTTGCCGGAATATACTGTAATGAGTGATTATGCAAGGGAATGTTTGTTCATCAACTTATTGACGAACAACAATCCACAATGGGTTGTGTCCTGCAAAATTTTGATGAACAACAGTTGGAGGGATAGAGAATATTTTTACATCGGTATTTTCAGCAAGCAAGGTGGCAACGAGAAGATAGCAGAAGATAGTACAATCATATAAGATTTGGACATGTAATATTTATACTCATTGAAAAATAATAGAGTGGGAAGTCAATGTTAAAAGTCAGAGGCAAGATTTGATTCCAGAGCAACCTTTTGTTGTAGTAACCTTCCTTATATTATATAAACGTTGCTATAAAACCTAATTAATTGAACGAAACTGTGTATATGTATCATATGGCTAAATATCTCAAGAAAGTTTTCTTTTGTAGACTTTGAGTTTTACATGAACCTTCATTTCTACATAGACGAAAATTAAATTTGCATGTCCAATAATGGAGTCAGTTTCAAATCTCTAAAGAACTTTTATTGTTAATCGCTACTGAATAAATCACCGGGAAACTTCCCTTGCATCTCGTGTCCCATTTTTTTTAATACGAGAAGAAACCTGTGACACCAGGTTAGGCCTATATTTTTGAAATTTAATAGAATGGATAATATTCTGATATTCCTCAACTTATATTCCAGAAGTGATATTTAAAGTTAATTCTCAATATGGTACAACTCAGAGAAAAACGAATAAAGAAATTATACGTGTTTTAGAACGTAAATTTATAAATAAATAAGAATACGCCCATTATCCCTCGAGCGTATGTGAACGATACATCATTGTTTTTGAAACTCAAGATTTAGTTCTAAAATAACAATAAATAACATGCACATATACACACTATAACTATAAATTCTAGATTAGTCTGGTCCTATCTAGAAAATGTTGTACCTAATAATTTCCTAAGCTTAATTTTAAAAATAGCACAATATGTAATATTCCTGGTCTTTTCAGAAAGGCCATTAAACAAATGGGGGCCGAAATATGAGAAGCTCCTACAGACTTCCAGCCTCACCGTAGGGAAGTGAAGCTTTCCGTCCTGGCGGGTGCATCATTCAGAAATCTCCAAGAACAGAAACAAGAACTTCTCGACTAGGTACTGTGGCTTGTCAATCATGAGTGCATTGTGAATCATGCAGCATGTCAGCAATTTACATACTACTTCCATAGGGAAGATTTGAGCAGCACCAAGAAAAAAGAAACATGATCGCGAATCCGGAGGTTGAAAACTAACCTGATTAAAGACATCTGTAACTTCCTGATTCTATCCATGTCCCCTATTGATATGCTGCTCCCATAGGCAGTATAACAGTAGCTGAATACTGGCAAAAACAATGACTGCTCGAGCTGCAGCCTAGCAGATTCTGTTAGCAATGTTCTGAACCTGTGCAGGCCTAATGCTCAGTGCACTAAGAGAACGCTGGGAGGTGTGAGAACGTGGACAGTGAAAGTTAGATTATCGTCTAGCAAAACACCGAGAATCTTAAACCCGTTATACATGGTCATACCCGTGCCGTCCAGCACCAAAACCACCAGACACGAAACTCAAAACAGATACCCAAACACCATTAACCACCACCACCACCATTGAGTATTATTTCAGTATGTTTGATTAAGTAATTTTGGTCTGTGGGGGTGGTAGTCGCATTGCAGGAATTGCCACTACCACCCCCCAACCCCACCTAAGGACCTGCACCAGATTCTGTGGGGCAGTATGAAAGACTGAACATTTGCCTGCATTGAGCTTAAGACCATTGTTAACTGACCAGGTTAATACATTTTTAAGGTCTGTGTTCATCTGACTACATGTCATAAAATCGAGTATATAACCCACCATAAATATATTTGTCATATCTATAAATAAATAATGTTAATATGGAATAATTATTACTTTGTGTGATCAAACATGTAATAATGATCGAGCTTATTTATATCCTTGCTTATATTGTTATTTATTTCAAAGGCGGTAAAAATCTTCTGTCGTACAGGAAAAGCTGTTGTTAAACAGACATTGTAAACTGGTGTTTTTGGTTATTACGTATTTTATTCGTATATTCAAATGAAACATTATTATTTTATATTTGTGTATAATATAACCATAAATATAAATAGCAATAAACATTATGTCTGTTAGTGATGTTTTCGGATTACCACTTAGAAATATATAAAGGAATTAATCTGACTCAGTGTAGCTAAAACACGTACAGTGGTAAACTAGTCAGTGTTTCACAGAGTACAGCAGTATCCTCCTAGTGCTCCCGAATAAACAGCTGTCCGGAAACTAAAGTGTTTGTATTCTTTTACAGTGGTAAACTAGTCAGTGTTTCACAGAGTACAGCAGTATCCTCCTAGTGCTCCCGAATAAACAGCTGTCCGGAAACTAAAGTGTTTGTATTCTTTTACAGTGGTAAACTAGTCAGTGTTTCACAGAGTACAGCAGTATCCTCCTAGTGCTCCCGAATAAACAGCTGTCCGGAAACTAAAGTGTTTGTATTCTTGTACAGTGGTAAACTAGTCAGTGTTTCACAGAGTACAGCAGTATCCTCCTATTGCTCCCGAATAAACAGCTGTCCGAAACTTGCAATGTGTTTGCAATCTGGCCTGTAGCAATACGCTAATTAAAACCATTTAAATTTGGCTTTAGCTACAATATACGTCGTAATTCACACTCCTGTTTTATTGTCCGTATTTAATTATTAAATGTCTAATTAAATTATATTAAACAACGTTATTTTTTAAATATACTTTTATAAATACAGATTTGTAACTTTTGCTTAGTCATGATATTAAATAAATAAATAAACCGCACATCGAATAAATAATTAAACATGTTCATTAGTAGCATGCGGTAGAAATGTATTATTCCTTTTTTTTCATAAGCTTATTTGCTCAAAACAGTTTCCGAATTTCGCATATACCATTTATACAAGCAATAAAATTCACTCTATATAATTATTAATATATATATATATATATATATATATATATATATATATATATATATCAAAACTTTCTTTTTGGATGAGTATTCTTAAATATGAAAAATCGTTTACCAGAGGTAAATAAACATTTAGAACAAATAAAGTTTCGAAGCAAAACGTATTTTTATTCAAAATATTCCTTTAAATTTAATGTATCAACAACAGTATTCTATAGTGTAATCTTTTGCGTTAAAGATCTATAAACTGTAGTTATATTCTTTTTGTACCTTATTAATTAATTATTGACTGTATATTTTTCTCGAGTTTCCAAGTAAAAATTATCCCTTCCGATACAAAACATTACAATTTTTATTTCGTTGGCAACTCCCCCCCCCTCATCAATGATATATATATATATATATATATATATATATATATATATATATATATATATATATATATATATATATATAAGGAGTAAAATAAGCAATGCTCCATAATATCATTTTTGCAAGGTGTTGTATTGATTTTAATTGCCTACATAAAACTAAATGGAAGGTGTATTGTCAAATACTTTATCTAGAGTATTATTGAAGACACTCGAAACTAATCAATTTGTTAGAATTGTCATTCATCTTAAAGTTGTCTTATTGTGTCATAAAATCTAAGTGCAATTTTCCTATAAACATTACTTCCAGGCTGCAATGATAAAAGTAGTTTGTTTCAATTCCATTGCAATAATGACAAACAATCAAAACTTAGAATTTCGTGTTATTTTCACTAGAAAATTAACTTATAAGTATTATAATTGAAGTTTTGTAACTACAAAATTTACTAATATTTTAAATCTCATTGCAATAATTTCAAATTATAATTAAAACTTACAGTTATTTTAATTTCACATAAGTAGTAAATATAACTAAGAGACGAATCAGCTGATGTTGAGTTCTCAGTATTAAATAAGTAATACATGAAATTAAATTTATATATTTTATTTTTGCAAAACATTATTTAAACTCTATCCCCTTCATATTTCTCTATCAGTTAACATATGTAAAAGAAAACAATAACTGTTATTAAACTTATAAGTAAGTACAAAGAACGAACAAGGAAATGTCAATAGGTTCCTATTTGAAGGGAAATGTTGGAACAGTCTTTAATAAAAAGACAAGGAAAAATTCTCATTTCCTTTTTCATTATCAGGGCAAGATATTTTCAATCCCGCCATCTCGAACAAGAGCTCTTCCCTCTTTTCATAACAATAAAGTGTTTGTATGAGAAGCAATTTCCATTAAAAATATTAGTAAAAGCTAACTCAGCTATATGATACAATGGTGTAACTACGTCGCCTTTTTAGAGAGTATCTTTAAAATAAAAAAAAATCAACTCAAAACTGCGTTGCAATTTTGTAATGCTGTGTTTACATTGAAATTCAGAGTTGAATTACTAATTTTGAACACGTATCTTATAGCAGGATAGAAGAAACGTATTTTGTAGTGCAAGCTCAAATAATGACTACAACCTGCTATATAATAATAACTTGTACAGTAGTATCATTTATAACGTATGTGGTTAAAGTCAAAAGAAACAAGGAGATGGCTTAAGGTGTAACAACTCTTGTCCGCCTTCCATTACTTGGAACCTAAATGTTTTTAATTACTCTTTGTTTCCGTAACAAATTCTAGTATTTTTTAATCATATATTTTTCTAACTAGGATACGTTTGTAGTCGTAATACAAAACCAAATTATAAAAATGTTTTTATCAAATATTCTCAATCTCCTTTCGTCATCAAGTTTTAAATTTTGGTTTGCATATGCAGAAAGTGACGTGAGGTCTGTACATGGTTTTCTTTAAATCGGCCACACTATTTGTTACATTACAAAACACATACATACATGTACACACATACACACATATATACATGTTTGTTAACACTATGAGCCAGGTTCGGTGCAACTTTGGTTATTATTATATTATATTAGAATAATTACACGTAATTTCAGTATGTTTGATTAAGTAATTTTGGTAGCAACATATTGGCTACATTATCTTTAACTGATTTACACCAATAGGTGAGCAAACTGTTTTTGCAGTAGCATTATATAGGGTTTAGTTTTACGGGTTTGGGCAAACGCATAGCATAGCTTTTTACGTAATATACGTTTTTGAAAATATGAGTATTATTATTTTCCACTGCCGTAGAGAAGAACAAATATCATATTTAAATATTCCAATTGTTTTATAGATACGGTAAAATATACTTATTATACTGACAGTATACTTAACGTGTTTCCTAAAATTCCAATTAAAACATGAACTTAAATGTAACTGACGTCTACTGACCAAGCAGTCAATGGATTTAAACATTATATGTCTATAGACTTACATTACCATCGTATTTCCCATAATACTGTCTTAGATTTGGATTAGATACTATTATATTATTTATAAACAATTATAAATATAATTAATTGAGTTTAAAAACTGAAAATCCTTAAAATATGAATTTGTATATGTATATCATTAGCAAATATATACCATTGCCAAAATATTTAATTTTGGACCGACGATTTTCTGCTCTGTCCCTCGAATACGCCAGTGGCGCAATGTAGCGGGTACGGCGGTTATCGTAAGATAACCGAATCAAGCAACGTCGAGCGTTGCTGCTGCTTGGATGGGTGACTGCTGAGCGATCCTGTCCTTGCAAGCAGCTCGCCTGCCCGGCCATTGGTGGTAGTTCGGAAGTCACCTTTAGCTGTTGGTCCTCAGGTTTAGTTTTATAAAGAAAGATTCTTAGCCCTAACTTCACCTGGTAAAATAGGACATTCTTCTTATTTTAGTTTGTTATAAGCAAATTTTACATTTTTCGCTAAGGGAGAAGAGGAGGTGGTAATAGTGCTGGACCGAGCGCCAATATACGTACATTGTGTAAGGTACTATAAGCACACAAACCTGCATTTTCTTCATATCGACGTAGAAAAATCTCCTAAGAAAGAAATTTATCCTCAGACACGATGATAGTTTTGGTTGAGGTCGAAATGGTTAAAAGTTTAAATGATATTTTTTCTTACTCACATCTTATTTTGCACCTTGGCACTCTTAAAACCAACAATAAAACCCCTACATATTGTAACTCAGCCCAAGCTACCCCTATACAGTTCTTAAACCGGTGACTTTCATTGTCTGTATTTAGTTGTATGACTGTGACATCAATATTATTTAGAAAATCAGTCAGTCGGTTTTACGTAAGTCTAGATCTGAGAAAACTTGTAGTTTCATAGTGTAACCCTCTCATTTTTAACTCTATCAAATCTAACGAAGTTAACGATTAACGAAGGAAAACCCCGGCTGTATCCTTTTACAATGCGAATTGGCTCTGTGCTCCTAGCCTAGACTATGCTCGATGGAGCATAGTCTAGGAAAATTTAGCCCGAGTGCTCACTTATCAGTGAGCACTCGGGCTAAATTTGAAATTGATATTGACGCTAAATAGTGCAGCTGTGAACATGTATATGTTACTTCCTCTTGTTAATTGCTTTGGATACCAATTAAAAAACTTTTGAGCTAACGAGTCATAAACTGTGTACTGTTGAAAGAAAATAACTCTAAAACTAAACATTACATTCATTTACAATGTATTACATATTACTTTCGATTTGTATAATATGTTACTATTCCATATAGCTTTATTCCATTTATTTAATTTTGTTGTTTTTGTAATTTTGACAATACTGTCCCGTAATTAAATAAAAGTTCAAATCAGTTAATTAAACAAAACTTTTATGCATTGTGTAAGGATTGCATTGTTTCGTTAATTTTATGGGAAACATATAAAATGGAAAATGTTGCAGTTCACTCTCAGTGATAAATATGTAGCATCATTTATAAGTTTTTAAACCAGTTTGGTATTAAATAAATGTGTATACTGCCAAAAATATGTATTACGAAAACTTTGTGGTTAGACAAAATGTCCATGTTAAAATGTTTGTTTATATTTTTTTTAATATAGCACAATTTTGTTACTCGTGTGTAATAGAATAATTTTGCGAAATATTAATGTAGCGATAAATTTTGTTTTCCAGAAAGTTTCTAGAGAAAGTGCATTACTGTCGAGAAAGAGTAGTCAAAGGATATCCTTAGATTGCAAACAGGAATCTCTTAATGACAAAACTTCGTTACATTTCTCCAGTTTTAAGAATATTATTATATTTTAATACATTTATATTTACTTATTTCATATTTTTTGTATTATATTTTGGTTTCAGCTTAATATTATACGATTCAATTCTACGGCTTAAAAAATGTTATGTAACTGGGCACACAGTTTTTTATGTAAAAAATGGACTAGGAATGTGTAGTCATGAAATAGTAGTCAAAGGATATCCTTAGATTGAAAACAGGAATCTCTTAATGACCAAACTTAATTACACTTCTCCAGTTTTAAGAATATTATTATATTTTCATACATTTATATTCACTGATCCCATATTTTATTATATAAGATTTTTCTTTTGGCTTAATATTATATGACATAATCCTACAGCTGCTACAGCTCAAAATATGTTACGTGACTAGACATACAGATTTTTTTAAAGATACACTAGAAATTTATTAAATCTCTAATGTCATGTGTTTTTTACTTTACCTAGCCTCTATATCTTCGACGTGGTTCTCTACTGTTTCTCAAATTTTACTTTGGCGAGGGTGTACTATCCACTACAGCTCACAAAACATTACGGTGTCAGACTAATGCACGGGCTTCCTGAAAAGCTTAAAACATTCTAAATTTCGGTCAGTTTGAAGTTTTTTAAAACGTCTTTTGATGCCAGGTGTGTTTTATCCTGTTGATGAGTTCCTGCCAATTAGAAACTCGCGTTACATATCCACACACGATTCGTATCCGAATAATGAATGAATGTTGGACTGAATGGTGTTACTATATCTGAATATGATGGGGGTTGTAAATATACACTGTAAAACATATATCTGATATTTTATACACATACATATATTGCATTGACGCTTGCAAAACAATTGGTATTGTCATTCTGCAAAAAATAATTATTCGAATTAATAATGCGAATGAAATACTCATCGTACTATTATACGTACGTACATTGTACTATGTATTAGAACATTGTATTTTTTATACATAATTTCACATTTACTTACTTTTTATCTGAAATGTTTATAATTGTATCTGTATTATCATACACCATAGTGCAAACTTCGTTGCAAAAGTCAGTAAGCTCCTTCAAATTAAACCAACATCTAAATAAATAAACTATTTATTTATATATTTGTATACAGGGTGGCGCAAAAAGAACGCATGGATTTGAGTAGAGTAGTATCAATGAAGGCAGCTATTGGTGACAGCTGTGCGACATCATTTTGTAGGTTAGATCGTCCAGTTTTAGTAGCACTGGAGCACTGAACCGTGCAACATCGGTTGTTTACTGATGAAAAGCATTTCAAATCAAATGAATCAGTTATAAATGTACAACGAAGTTTTCCTAGAGAGTTTAATGTCGAGCGTAACGGTTCGATACTTGATCGCAACACGATTTTCGTTGGGTAAACTCGTTTCGTGCAACAGAATCAGTTACGAGGAATAAATGGCGGTCTTACAGCAAACTCCACAAAATTTAAACAGCCAAAGTCTCACGTCTTCATAGTCCTCATCTGCTCGCCTAATCGACGCGTTCTGACCTTGGGGATCGTTATAGGACATTCTGTCATGTGAGTTAAACACCCATCCTTTCAAGATTTTGTTGATCAGAATCTTCACAAACGTTATTTTGATCAACGAAAATGTTTGTAAGAGAATGCTTGACGTTGTTGGTATTGACAATATTGTTTTAATGAGTGATGAAACTCAATCCATTTGAATTGATCTGTAAACAAGCAGTATTGCCGCTGTAGGGCAGCTAGCAACCAACAAGAAATGCTTAAAAACCACTGCAATCTTAAAGTTACAGTACGGTGTGGTCTTGAAAATTGCTATCGTTGAATCATATTGTTATGAAAAGGGTTATGCAACTATCACAGTTAATTCTTAGTGTTATTAGGAGATCTACGCACATTTTTTAAGCCACAGCTTGAATCTTTATGAGTCGAACAAGTCGTAAATATGATTTGACAGGATGAAGCCACAGCCCACACGAGTAATGCATCTATGGAAGTCGTTAGAGAAATGTTTTCTGATCATGTGATTTCACGTTCAGCGTTCTCCATTGTCTGCACGGTCACCGTGCGACCTTTCTAGTGGAATAACTTAAAATTCAAAGTTACTGTCGTAATCCTCACTCAATCAAGGCTTTAAATCCTGCAATACGCGATGAAATTGTTGTTGTGTCACAGGACACTTTCACAAAACTTTTGGAGATCGTTGAAGAGAGACTTTTAATGTCGATCAAAGCAGAATGACGTCATCTTTCTGATGTTATTAACAAATTTTAAACCTTTCAAATTCTCATGCCAAACTTTCAAATTGGGCTATCTTATGATTTATTTGGCGTAAATTAAATATTTCTTTAATTGAAATAAACTCACCAACAGCATTTTAAAATACATGCGTTCTTTTGCACCACCCTTTACTAAATCTAACAGCATGCAGCACTATACGAAATAACAATCTACATATATTTTTCACTATACATAGCTTATATTAACATATTAATCCGCAAAGCTGCAATAGTGAACCAAAATAGCAATCGTAGTCAGAAATATTGCAGTTAAAACATAATCTGTTGCCATATTTCATTCCATATCTGGAGGCAAACTCTAACAATATGAAAAAGCAATCATGTTAGTACACCGTTGGCTATACTTCAGTGATGTTTGGAGATAGGGCTTCATATTAAATCAAACGTTACTGTATAGTTCACAAGTTGCCAACCCTCCGTTGTATTAAATCCACCAACATTACTAGAGAAGGTTTTTAGTCCTCAAAACGGCAAACTAAACAAAATAATAAACCGTTTTAATATCATAAGAAGTCTAAGAAATGTAGCAGTTACTTTGAATTCACTACTGATATATTACATGTATCAATAGAAATCAAATAAATAACTAATATTTACTGTTAAACCATATTTAATTTAACTTTTTAGCAAAAATAATCCATATTTTAGATGGCACGTATAATTTTACAACTAACCGATCCCAAAATCAGTACTAAGAAAACTTATCTGCGGTATTTTTAATCATTGAAATGCTAATAGAGCACAAAAAGGCCAAAACATTCAATAACAGAATTTATGAGAATTAAGTGAACAAGAGACACGCAAGTGATTTATGGACATACAAGGAGTTTGAATTGTAGAAAAGTACTTTAAATTATTACTTAGAACAATATTCATCGTACTAATAAATAAAAAAATTTTAATATTGGCTGTTTCAGGATTTTTAAACCAATACATACAAAAATCGATATAAGTACTAACATTTCATAGAATAAAAACTAATTCATAAAAGCACACATTGTTTTATATATAATCTTTATTCTGTATTGAACATATAGTTATAAATAAACATAAAAGAAGTTAAAAACTCACTTATTAAATTCAAATTACAAACAGCTTGGAACATTATTAATTCTGCAGCTTTTGCGCAATCAATTCTAACTAAGGTCTTTGCTTGATTAAACGGTAAATCCAACAACTCTTTTAATAATGCAATGTATGTTCCATATTATAAATTGTAACAAATTAGTTTAGAAGATGTTTGCTCTTTTTCAAGTTGGTTTTATCACCCCTGGAAATTTTACTTATTCGTACATTGATTTTTGTATTATTTTGCACAGAAATTGTAAAACATACATAACTTTGAAGCTAATGATAATTATGTCTTAGTATTTGCAGCGACTTAGCATGTAATTGGGAGAATACAAATGCGAAGTTGCTAAACTACAACTTACACATTTTAAAAGTTTTACATTCGTCAAGGAAAACGCTAAGACGCAAATCGGTGCTATAGAAATAAATTTTAAAAGCAATCAAAATTGTATTCCTTTGGTTATCTATTGACCGTATTACCCTGTAGTTTGCAAGTTGGTTAATATAATAGATCATTACATGAGGGGATACTCACGTCTAGCGCCCCCTTGATGATAGGGACCAGCCTGCCCGACATAGAGAGTGGACGCTGAGTCGAACACAAGCTCCTGTGGCTCTCTCTTCACAGGTATGGTGTCGTACTTCTCGCAGTTGAAGTACACGGTCACCTCCTCTGCCGTCACCTTCAGGGCGAAGCGTCCCCATCTGCTGAAGGACGAGGGTAACAGGAAGCTCGCCACGGACTGGGAGGAATAGTGGGTGGCCACGTCCGTGTATAGGAGGCTCAGGTTCGACATCCCCGCCCCTGCACCCCCTAGGTGCACTCCGAGCTCCACCACCTGTTATAACAGAGAACAGAAATGAGTACACCTAAAGTAGTTATGCTGGTAAGGGTTGATTCAATATGAATGTTCAGTTTAGCTCCAGTTCACCTTCCTCTTAGGCCAGCGTCTGGAGTCTAGCGCTGTCACAGACTTGACTCCTGGAACTTATTACGGTGATGTTGGTCTGAGAAATCCTGATGAGACAATGAGAATATATATTCACATAGATTACTCTATACTTTCTATTCTAGGGGTCTCTGATGCCAAAAGGATGTAAGTAGTTCACTTAAGCTTCTTTGTTGCCGACTTTCTTTTGAATCTCTTCTGACAAACATGACTCCAGATTCCAGTAATAGGAAGGTGAACTGAAGCTAACCTTAACATTTATATGGAAATGAGTATTTGGGAAATAAACTTTAGATAATCTAAGAAACTACACATTATCTCCAATGCCCTGTGTGGAAACTATTATATTTTCACCAACAAATATCATTAAGCACTCGAAAGGGCCATCTTAAAATCATTCTGTTAAATGTCAGTATTGCCGTCTGAACGATAACGTTTGACAGAAATTTCCTGAAAAGTTTAACTTGATAAATGGGTTGATTCAATATGAATTTTAAATTAAGCTGCAGTTCACCTTCCTCTTAGTGCAGTGTCTGGAATTTAACGCTGTCACATATTTGACTCCTGGAATGTTCATCTGAAGAGATACAAAAAGTTAACGACGAAGAAGCTCAAAAGGAACAATTTACGTTTCGACTTCAAAGACACCAAGATCACAAGTATAAAAATATTTTGTAATCCCAGTGAATTGGCATTCTCAATTGTGCACCTGATTAGACAATGAGAACACCTCTTCACCTAGATTACACTATATTTTGTAGTCTATGTGTCTCTGGTGTCAAATCGCTGTAAATAGTTCGTCTTAAGCTTCTTCGTCGTCGACTTTTTTTGGATCTCTTCATACTAACATGCCTCCAGATTCCAGGAGTGAACTCTGTGACAGCGTCAGATTCCAGACTCTACACTAAGAGGAAGGTAATTCACCTTCCACTTATAGCTTGAAGCTAAACTCGACATTCATATTGGTAAATGGATATTTCTTGGTCCAAAAAAGAATGTTTTTGAGATCAAAAGTTAGAAGTGTAGTTTGCCCAGGTAATCTGTCTCTCTTCCTGACTGTCCTTCTGTGCAGTAAGTAGTTCTGAGTATTTCTCTTAGAAATATGAACAAATATAACATGTTAGTAGGTACTTAATAATATTATTTACAATTAGATTTGCTGTGCAAGATTTATTGTTACTACAAACGTTCATATTTAAAAGTTCTTTGCGTGTCGGAAAAACATAATTGTTGACTTAGACGAATTGGTTACGATTATTTTGTTATCTTCTAAACTAAGCCAATATATGCAGTTTGAAGCTTAAAGTACATGTTCAAACTTACCATTAATTTACGTTTATAAAATTACACGATAAAATTTATCACTTTTAAATTAGTACTACCCCAGTTGAAACTATTGAAAATAATAAATAATAAAAACGAGCGAAGCAACCGATAAGAGAAACTGAAACATTGTAATTATTGTTAGTTGTAAAATTAGCTATGCTACATCCAGATTAACTTTGACTCCGAAGTGTCAGTTTTATTACCTACATATATACAATTGAATCTTTTAGCACCCTCTTAGATATAGCATGTACATATTTAACATATTTTGTCACCATGCATGATTTCTAAACATTATATTAGCTGTACTACTTGGTTCTCGATTTGAACTTACCGTATCCAAAGGATTGACGACGGCGAAGAGGAAACCACCCTCCTTGGATGCCAGCTTTACAGTAGCGGTGATAGAGAACTCGGCGTAGAAACGCTCGGGTAGGTAGAGGCGGTACGGGGATTTGATATCAGACCCGGGCTTGAGCCCCATTGCGGGGAACCCCTCCAGGCCGTAGTCGAAGAAGACGGTGTTGGGGTCATCGAACGGTATCTTGATAGCCTGCAGCAGATCCTTCTCGGTCATGTCAACTGGAACACAATTTCATGTATTTTTAATAAACATTCATCTAAAAGTATGGTGCTCTATCTAGTAACTGAAATGGTCAATTCTCCAAAAAAAAAAAATGAATTAGTAATGCGCGTGTTCACTTCTATAAAGTGTTTTCTCCTTTAACATTTCAATGAGTGCAAATTCATACTTACTTTAGTTAACATTTGTATCGTTAACAAATTATGAACGATGTGAACGTTGATTTTAACTCCAGTGCACCTTCCTCTTTGTGCTAAGTTAGGACACTGTTATAGATTTTTGACTCCTAGAATCTGGAGTCATGTTCGTCTGAAGAGATAAAGCATCGGGGTCTAAGAATTCAAAGTTTACGTCGTTTCGACATTAAAGACAACTAGAGTACAAAATATAGTGTAATCTAAGTGAAGAGGTATTGTCATTGTGTCATCAGGTGCACAAATGAGTGCACTACAATGTTTTAGGCGCCATTTCTTAACACAATAAAAAAAAAGGTTTTCTCCGTACAACGTAGACAGTGTAATAGGAGCTCTTATTCACATTAGATGAACCCTACCCAGCATAGCAACGTTGTTTGATCAATGGCTAATTTCTTCCATTCCAAAAATTGGTGAGTTTAAGAATTTCAATTACAAACTATTTGAAGGAAGAAAATTTAAAAACACTGTTAAAGTTCTTCACTGTCTAAGCTACTTAAAAATGTAACAATCTCAACAATGCTCTTTGATTAGTTTTAGTATTATTTTACATATCTAAATGTTATACAGTAACACGTTTTTATATAAACCATATTCAAAAACTTAAGACATAAATCAAAACAATGACGCCAATTAATTCATAAACATATGTAACTGAAACAGATGGTTAAACTTATTAAAAATCCAAGATCCTCTTCTTTAACAATGCCTGAAAGGAATTCAGTAACACAATTTAGGGTTCAATTTGAATTTGTGTTGTTCCCCATTTCCCCTGTTTTCAAAACGGAAAACATTGACCCATGCAAAAAAGAGATTATTTTTGTTGCTGTAAACGTTTACAAAAAGTTCTTAAACTACGTAGAATTGTATATTTCTGTGACTTAGAAATATACATGTTCCTAGTGAGTCCCTACAAAGCAGTATGCCTAATAATACTTAACCATACTGTTTGATGTTCATACAATATGTACTCAGTCTCAACTCCTACTAATGTTCTAGCAGAAGTCCTCTAACATTCCGGCATTAACTTATTCAAGTGATAAGTAAAGTTGAGGTTTAATAGTTATATAAGCTTTTATGTGTTAGTCCACTTTGTATAGTTCGGTAAACTGATTCAATAAATCTGTAGCTTCAATTAATACGCTTATTAGGTTTCATGTAACATGTAACGTTTCACATGATGCAATTAATTTACTAAGCTTTTACTTTGTATGGAAGACGCTTAAGAGTTTGATTTCAAATGAAAAGCTTTGAGAAACAACCAGCTAATAAAGTTTACAAACTAAAATTGCGTTGCAGGGAGCAAAATAAAAACATGTTAATAGTTTCATAAATTTTCGTTAGATCATTAAAAAAGAAGAAAGTTGTTTACAAACCACAATAAATCAAATATATTGACAATAATTATGAGAATACTTAAGCCATTGAAGCGTAATAAATTAAAACCATAGCACAATTAATTTTCGATAGTTACATCATTGTCAATTCCCGAGTTTTATCACAAGTACTGTACTAGCAAAACTAGTTTGATTATTTCTTAAACAATATGTTAATTGCAAGGTAGAGAGTGCAAAAATGTTCACTGACGCTCAGCCAAGTCCCGTGGAGTAAAATGTACCATCATCCAACTAGATTTCTTCCAACATATAAATAAAGGTTTATGTAAAATTTCAAGTATTTATCAGTTCTTTCTCAAGATATAGTGCGAACAATCGGGCAGAGACGAAATTATTCCAGCACCTCGACTGATAAGCTTTACTAACGCTCAGAAAATGAAACAACTAAAACTAAGTGAACATATTGAGTGTTATCATTTTATGCTATGTTTCTGGACAACATCCTTTAGAGGGGCAGTGTATTATATCCTGAAACATGGGGAGTTTCTCCAATGTTTGTCATTTAGTTTAGGGATGTTCGCGAAAATTTCGATACAACTTGGCAGTATAAAGCCCTTCTCTGTTTTAAGATTGTTATTGACGATGGAAGGTTTAAAAATATAATAGGATAATGGTCATTTGCCATTGTTATATGTTAAATATTTAAAATGTAACTATACTTTTGACAAAAGTAAATCTGACAGCATAGGCATCGGGTTTACGGTACTATATTTTTAAAGAACACCGTCCCAACCATAGATGAATAAACGAAAACTATCTTTCCTCAGCGTCTGATAGAAAGCAGTCATGACTTAATTAATAACAATTAAAAAAATTGCATAAATGAAAGATTACAAACTTCTCATTCTCAAGGAATATGATATTATAAATTATTTCAAACGTTAAGACTCATACTGTATTCTTTTAATCGAGAAACATCGGTGTATATCTCAATGTATTTTTAACAATACTCTCGGACAGTATATCTTATCATCAGCAGATAAAGGAACAGATAAGAACGCACCAGGGATAGGAGTGAAGTAGTAGCTGCACACTACGACCTGACAACAATCCGACCGATCGTGATCCTGTGTGGGAGGTACGCCTACCGTATTAATGTTTCCATGGTTACTGTTAATGTTCCTACAGTATTAAGGCATCTATGGTTTTATCAATAAGCTTGGTGATTTATAGTTCCTGTTATATCGAGTGTTTAAAGAAACATTATACTCTTGGACTTATCAGTGGTGAAGTTTGTGTTTCAGGATTCCTTGTTGCTTATTGCGTAATATCAATGTCGCCTAGTAAGATAATTAATATGGGAATTGTCACTACCTCTACATCGTCTGAGCTGGGAGCGGATGTGATAACCTGCAAATATACTGAGAAGTAGCGATAAGATAATCGAATACAGCCCGAGTATTCTCATATTTTAATGCATCAAAAAATTAATTTAATTGCTTTTGGAATGAACACAATTTCTTTGGAAGAATTGAATTCAAACCTACAGTATTCATTCGTTTACACTAATAGTATTCAAATAAAATATTCAAGAGCTGTATTCGTATTCATATACAAGTATTCATTTGAGGGTTTTAGATGAATTTATACATATAGTATATATGGACTATGTATAGATAAATAATTTGGTGGAATAATTAAAATACTTGACAAAATTTATAATTGTGCAAATATTCAAATACATTTATAAACAATACAGACAAAAATAAATGTTTATTTCATGTTGTTGTGTAGAAATAAAAGTGATTGAGTTATTTGGCCTCAATCTATTTTTGCGGTCATTGGTGACAAAACATGCAGTAGAAAATAATCTTTCAGACGTGACTGAAGTTGCAGTATACAATTGTATTTTCCGAAGTTCATAAATCACAGGTTTGTCATGTTGTTAGGAGGCACAAAAAGGCAAACGATTTGCCCACCTTTTTGGCAGGGATTCTTTTAAGTATTCGATTCTCCCATCACTACTGAGAAGCAGTGTTATGGCCAAGACGACGCATGTTCCTTCACCTTAGTTGTGTACCAACCTCACGCAAGAAATTGACCTGCCCTAGGTGGATTCCCCTGATCTGCGCCGCTCCAGGCGGTGACTCTACGCTCATCAGAGATCTGTTTGACAGGTTGCAGCCTCCGTCCAGCAGGCACCTCTAACCGGACTGCTTCAGCTAGCAGCGGACTTAAAAGTTTCATAACCATACCTTTTTTCCACAACACATAACTCATCTAGCATTTTGTATTTTTGTACATATTTGGGAACAAAGCTATAATTAACATTTTAATTAATTATTTAACAACTAATATAATATTTATTGAGTTGAATATTATTATTATTATTAATGGATGTGTATGAAACCAGCTATTTTTCAAATAGTTTTTCTTACTAATGTGGAAGATTCCTTGATTTCTCTACCCTCTCAGTTAAACTAATTCACGGCTAACAATCCTGAATTTGTCTGTAGCTCATTGATTGATAATGTTCAACAGTAGTTGATTAAAACCATTGACAGTCTCTCAGAGGAGAATGCTGAGTTTAAGTCTAAAATTGAAAATTTGACTTGTGAATTAGCTGTTTTGCATGCTTGAGAACTTTCTAAGGGATGAGAAATGTGAGTTAAATGAGTCTCTGCAATGTCAGAACACTGGGGTCGAGGATAATGAGGTTATATGTAGGGATCTAACTACTTATAAAAGCAATATAGTTAAATTAGAAGCTTCCCTTGAAAGAGTTCGTCAATGAAATAAAGGACTTATAAGTGGCTTACAAAATTATGTTCTTTCAAATTCTAGCTTAAGTCCTACCGTCATAGCTAATAATTTAGATTTTATTATTGCAGATAAAGATAAGGCTCTCAAACTTTTATCTGCCAAACTCAACGATGCTATGGTGGAAGGACACTATGTCATTTGAGCTTGGGAAGCTGCAATCCCGGCTTAAAACAATGCAATCTTTCAAATGTTTGGATGACTCTACTATTCAATCATACTTTTTATCTATAATGACTGCACAGCAGCTTTATCTTCCAAAGCGCTCTTTGTGGGTCCAGCCATCAGTGAGCTCTTAAGTCATGGTTCCTCTGAAGTTGTCAAAAAAAATTGAACAATTTAGGGTTCACTTCCTTAAAATTGTGCATTCTTTTGCATAAATAATAAAGATAAGCTGGAATGGACTAAGAGTGATGCTAAATCTATTGAACCTGGTAGAGGCTCACAATGGGTTTGTTGTTTGTAGGTAATGTAGATAAACTGGCGTATCATTTGGACTCCTTGGACAACGATAATCTAAAACATTACAGTAGTCTAATAAATTGAGCACTAGTGGATACAATTTCTTTTCAGTTCGCTGTCAAAAACAAAACAGCCACCTTGAGTGTGGTCTTAATGTAGTACTTAATGCGAAAGTCATACTTTTTGGTTATTGCTCAAGTCATTACGTAAGGGTTTTGAATTAGCACCATCAGTGTTTTTGGTACCGAGCCTGTTGAGGAAAATACTGTCTTGCATGACAATCAGACACCTACAAATGTAATTCCCCCCTCCCCACTGTGAAAATCTTCAGTTAGGCTGTAGTTTATACAGAAAAGAAACGTCAAGCTCTTAATTTAAGAAGGGTTAATAGTAAAGAGTGGAAAGTCGTAAAAAGTAAAAATATTAAGAGAATCAAAGCCTTATCAAAGCCTCAAGGTGCTAATAAACACATGAAAAATACATTTTCAGTTCTAGAATTCTTAACCCCACCATATGTTCCGTTCAATTCTGGTGGCGAATCTGTCGATTTTAAGAAACAAACACAAAGTGAGTAGTTCTATAAAGTCATCATGCACTAGTGCGAACAAAGAAATCACTCAATTAAATCAGAGTGTAGACGACAAGAGAAAACGTGCACAAATAGTTAGCAATTAGCGGTAGCTTTATTTCTAGTTTCTTGGAAACGAGTACTAAGGGTGGTGCAAGTGTGTTCTTTTGGGTAAAACCTAATGGTAAGTATGATGAAATATTCAAAAGTGCAAAAATTGAAGCTTCCGCCAAGAGTAAAAATGATGTTATTATTTTGATGGGAGATATAACATTGCAAACGGACGCTGTATTCAGTTAAAGGAGGAGCTGATGTACCTGATGAAGTAAAATACCATTTAGATACTTATGGTATTTTTATATTATAATCAAGTCAGAGATGGTCTGAAATAATTAGCTGTTTTTGCAATGCTGAAAGAACTTCATGTTAAATTTTTTATTTATTATTTCTAGGTAACGCCTTTGGAGGTTACATGGATTGTGGATACATAAGCAGCGAGAGAACGCTGACTTCTGTACTGACACTTCTTCTACTACTATGGGTGACGCAGGTGATACTTTTGGAAACTATACATTCTTTGTTTAAAGTTGGCTTTTGACAGTGTAAGAATTATGAAGGAAACATGGTATTCCGTGAAATTTTCCATCGTTAAACGACACAAGAAATCAGGAACACTACGGTCTAAGATTTGCAATCTGGAGCATAACTACTATCTAGATTAAAATAAACAAGTCATACCATAGGGTTATGGTACAGATAAGTCATAACATCCATTGTCTCCTTTGTTTTAAGTTTTTAAAATACAATGGAAGGTGTGGAAGAATAATAGGATTTCAGACATTTGTCATTATTATATTTTACATGGTGATTTACTCATGTTGCAAGATTTAAATTGTGAATTTTTGTGTCCACGCGCACACTCTCAAACATAGGCGTATAAAAACACAACACTAGCTATTACAACCAAACTTTAACAAGCAGGTCCTAATAGGTCTGCACTAAACGACCAAGCACTGTGAACTGACTAGAGGCCAATAGGAAATGGTGATTGCCGCAACAGATACAATATTGCGATAAAACAGGAAACGAAAGTAGGCTTTTTTATTATTGGTTCATTCTACACGAACTTCTTAAAGCAATACTGTCACTCCCAATTGGTTTAGTAGACATATATAATCTATTTGATACTTTAGCTTACTTTATTTTTTTTTATTTGTACCATAAGTGCCCAAATTTCTACTAATAGTTGTTTTATAAATTCAGGTGTTCAGTCGGATTCCGTTATATGCCCCCAACGCTTGAACTTTTTTCAATGAACTTAGAACGTTATAAAACGATGTAGTTGAACTAACATTATGCCCCCGACGGTAATTTTTCATTTACGGATGATTATAATTAATTACATTGGTTACTTGCTAAGAAAAAAGGGTACTTACATATTATATCGACCACACCCCTATATTTCTCTAAACACAAAAATTCAACAAAAACAAACACTACCAAACAAAAAATAAACTCTTTATTGAAAAAAAACACACAAATTTTGTTTTTATTCTTTATCACACTCCGCCACCCAAAATGCGAGTGCCTCCTTTGGTGTTGCCGAAGCCCGCGCTGATGTCAACGAAAGAAAAAAATCCCTCGAGATAGTACTTATCAATAAAATATCAAATTCTAGAGGGGCCGATCAGAAATATAAATTGAATTGTAATGGAAAGGCAATTATGTACCGTGCAAAAAACGTAAATAATCATGTGATGCCCCGCGGCCTGCCGTAATCGGGATTCTCGAGAAAGATAAGATAACAGCGACAACAATACCGATCACAATACCTGGAAATGCTTTTTGATTGTTGGAATGTTAATTCTGTTACTCAACTACATCGTTTTATAACGTTCTAAGTTCATTGAAAAAAGTTCAAGCGTTGGGGGCATATTCTGACCAGGTGTTCATTACTAGCGCTAGAGTTTCAGATCACATTTTATAAAAGCAGCATTAAACTTGTCCTGGAGTTACAAAATAGAATAAGAATGTTGAGATAGACTTTGCCGACACCTAGCCAACGCGTTCAAGTGTTACCTAGGTGATAAGTGTTCTCATTGTCCCATGAGGTGCACAATTAAGTGCACTACAATCTTTTAGACACTATCTCAAATTATAGTGGAGTAACCAAGTTTTCTACTCACAACTTATTCTATAATGAGAAGGTTTGATTCATTGTGAATGTTGAGATTAGAACCAGTTCACTTTCCGAGTCCACAAATAAACACAGAATGAGGTCAATAATTTAACTCAAAAAAGCGACAATATAAAAGAATTTTACGTTTCATGTCCAAATATTTAGCAAAGATGTTTAACTAATTAACATGACAGATTACAATAATTATATAACACAATTCTATACACAGACTTTAGGATATTTCATGGACCAAGAGAATGAAAAACCAAATGCAACCAATGGCCTGTGTCTTTTAGTTTACCATTTGTCTGTCTGTGTGTGTGTTTTTTTTTTTAATTTTTACTTTTTATTTAAGAAACCAGTAGGAATGAAACTACTTAAATTTGGTATAGTTATTTTTCTAGCAGAATCTAATCGAGATAAAAATCCATAATATATTATAATGTCACGTGTCAAGATAGTGGGATGTTTAAAATTTTAAAGCCTAATACTCTAGAAACTGATAAAATGATGAATATTTTTTAGTTTCCAATAAAAGTTTCCAATCAACATTATGGCATCTAGAACATAAAAATCTGTCAATATAATATGAGCTTTTAACTGTTTAACATGAGCTGAACCCACCACATGAGGCCAAAATGCGTTAAAGGTTGTATGACAAACCATTTGTATTTATGTCTTTACATAAGTGTTATTTTGGCAAGAATATAGACCCCTTATACAAATATAAATGTGTCCCAAATAATAAAAGATATGCAAAGAGATTTAAAAAATATATGACGTTCCTCATAAGTTATTAAACATAACAATGCTTCAATCAATTTCCAATATGGTAAATACCTATTTCACAATTATACTAAAATATTTATAAACGTATGGTTTGATTAAATTTGCCATCTTTATATGTTGCAAAATCTGTGTAACAATGGAAAATGTCTAAAAAATCTGTTATCCTTACAAACTTCGCCATCAATTATAAACTTTAATAAGGATGTATTTTGTATCGTATTGAAAAATTAACATTTGTATAAGTAATATAATCATCATAATGAGAAAGAACAATATTTTCAACGTATAAAATCAAACGAACAAACGCTACTATAGCTGCTAACTAGCGGCGACTCGAGGAACTCGGATGGGGTAGTTCTACAGAACGCCGACTGAGAGCGCTAAACTCTCCATATACATCGATGGACCTGATTAACATCTCTATCAAAATTCGTCGTTGTTATTTCATTATCAATTGTAGATTATTGTTTCCTAC
This sequence comes from Homalodisca vitripennis, assembly GCF_021130785.1. Classification (NCBI taxonomy): domain Eukaryota; kingdom Metazoa; phylum Arthropoda; class Insecta; order Hemiptera; family Cicadellidae; genus Homalodisca; species Homalodisca vitripennis. The sequence goes on from NC_060208.1 coordinate 15,903,386, forward strand.
CTGGTTTAGAAAGCCAGAATACATTTTTGGAATCAATAGAGAGCAGGTCAAGAATTAAACCAAAGAATAAGTTATAAAAATAAGTAAATACTATGTATTTTTCCAATTTTATTACAGATAAAATGTCACTTTATGTGATTCTAAATATATGCAATGACAACAGGTTTGTAAAGGATTTAAGAATTTGAATTAACCGTATCATGCTAGCATATTAGAAATACAGGAACACAAAAGTGTATTAAGTGGTTGAAAATTGCCATTAAATGAAATACATGAACATATTAACTTTTTGAACATCCCTCATATAAAGTAATGCGATCAACATTTATTTAAATAAAGAAACTATTGAATCAACGTAAAAAATAGACAAAATTATTATAACATCCCTTACAGTACTGCAGAATGACTATATTGATTGTTATTAGGTATTACATTGAAGATTTAACAACACTTTTAATAAACAAATTATATAACTGTTTAGTGGCTACAATAAAATTTTTCAAAAAAAATGTGAATCTCTTCCATTTTGGACGTATTGGAAATTAAATACATTATAAGTACTGGTGGTACTTATAATGGTAAAATAATCCTTTAAACACCTAAATTATTAGTAGTTCATTATGGGCTATAGCATAAAAAATATGTATGGAAAATTATTATGAACAGCTGCTACATTACAACCGTTACTTGAGTGGAATTCACTTAAATATTAGTTATGGACAGACCATATGCAATAGTGCTATATGTGACTAGATAATGACATGATAAGAGCAAGGACGTAGCCAGCGAGGGGTTCTAAGGGGTCCAGACACCTGGCCCCCTAAATTTTCGATAACTTTTCATAATATTAAAATATTATTCTTTGTTTGAAGGTTTTTTTGACGATGGAAGGATTGTGAAGGAAACAGGATTTTCCGGACATTTGCCATCGTTCAGTGAAACAAGAAATCAGTAACACTACGTTTCGAGATCTGCAATCTGATCTCTTCTTCAGGTAAAGAACTAACCTAATACATAATTACAAACTAGGTTAAAATAAACAAATCTTACCAAAGCGTTGTGGCACGCCTTAGTCAGGAATCGCAACCTACATGTTGTTTGTCATATTCACTAACTCTATAAACATGCACATGCACTCTATACCTGAAGAAGAGATCAGATTGTAGATCTCGAAACGTAGTGTTACTGATTTCTTGTTTCACTGAACGATGGCAAATGTCCGGAAAAATCCTGTTTCCTTCAAAATATTATTATTATTAAAATTATTTAATATTACTGACATGTATTGCTGAAAGATCGTTCTCGACATAGAAACGGGTCAAAAACTTTTAAAGGAATAAAATGGGGCCTTACTCTTTGTCCACTAAGGGATAATATCAGTTGCCTGGAACACCCCTCAAATCTTTTTCTGGCTACGTTTTTGGATAAGGGTTGTGATCTTGCTGCTTTATTATTATACTGTCTAAAAGTACCTATGTTTCGTAATGGTTAAATATCGCATACATTACTTGTAATTAGTTAGTGTAGTTACGCATGTGCGAGTGTGTAAGATGTATAGCGAACTTGTATAAGAAGTTCCATGTAATTACTTTTTGTAGTATTTAATATGTCACTGAAATGATGACGGATTTACGTAGTTAGGCAGTTGAGTTTTCAAAAACATTTCCTACTTGGGAAAACGACGAAACTCGATCTATAGCGGTTCTTTACAACATATTTGCGAAACTGTCATTGCAAAACTTTTGTAACGCTAATTAATATAATAATTTTCATTTCAACCATCAAGTTTTTCGCGGATTTTTACAGTTGTGCTGTGACAAACTTGAGTGCCAAATGTTATGTAAATGCGTCCTGAGCTTTTCAAGATGAGCTAGTCGCTGTATTTGGCTTTTGTATATGTATATAAGAGGATATGCTTAGAATTTATCAGTTATTAAATATAAAGTTGCGTAAGCATCCTTTTTAAATGGCATAACAAAACACTCCTGAAAATAAGTAATGATCACTGGAAGATATCCTGATCTCCTGATCCATTTCAGAATAATAGGACATTAAATTGAAAGTTGTAGGGCGGCCCTCAAGTCGAAAAGTTAGACAGATTTTATGAGTGCCAATGAAATACACCGGTTTCTCTGCAGTATTTCATAATATTTTTATGAATAGCAATAAAATAATTCAGTAACACCTAACTATGTATACCAGTGTGTAACAATATTTAGTATAATATTAGTAAGAGCACTTATGATGTAATATGGTAGAGTCCTGTAATTATCTTGCATCGAAATTACACATTTTTAGAAATATATTATTTCAATGTTCATTGATAAAAGGTTAAAAAGTAAGCAAAATTCGCACTGGGTCATAATTTAGTTTCGAATCAATTTTACTTCACACATTTTGTAGATTATATTTTGTTACCATAGGAAAAAATCATTTATGTACTCGGTCTGAGAAGCCTACTGCAGTCAAAAATAGTATAGCCCACTTTTCAGTCTTCTTCCTGTCAAAACTATTCCCAGTGTCCTAGTAGATCGCATTGTTACACCAATCAAGAAAATAAATTTACCCGTACACGTTGGTCAGACAAGTTTACTTAGCCTAAATCAAGAAGCGTCTACATCCCGCCATTTTAATCTACTTCTGGTCTAAGGTATTATTTCCGGTGCTGTAGTAGTGTTTGCATTGTAACTATTCTACTTCCCGCTATTTTATGTACTTCTAATCTAAGGTATTTCCGGTGTTGTAGTAGTGTTTGCGTTGTAACTATTCTACTTCCCGCTATTTTATCTACTTCTAGTCTAAGGTATTTCCGGTGTTGTAGTAGTGTTTGCGTTGTAACTATTCTACTTCCCGCTATTTTATCTACTTATAGTCTAAGGTATTTCCGGTGTTGTAGTAGTGTTTGCGTTGTAACTATTCTACTTCCCGCTATTTTATCTACTTCTAGCCTAAGGTATTTCCGGTGTTGTAGTAGTGTTTGCGTTGTAACTATTCTACTTCCCGCTATTTTATCTACTTCTAGTCTAAGGTATTTCCGGTGCTGTAGTAGTGTTTGCGTTGTAACTATTCTACTTACCGCTATTTTATCTACTTCTAGTCTAAGGTATTTCCGAGCTGCAGTAGTGTTTGCGGTGTTGTAACGATTGAGAAAATACACATTTATACGCTGGTCAGAAAAGTTTACTTTGATCAATTGCGTCTACTTCTGGCCATTGTAATTGACTTCTGGTCTAAGGTGAATCTGGTGCCACAGCAGGTTTGCATTACTGCCATGGTAAATAACAATGTTTCGTCATTATCCAACCAAGTCACTAGGGAATGTTCCTCATGTCATATAACGTCACGGTTCGACATTCTACTTTACCAAAGTAACGCCAATACACAAAGTCAATCCTTATTAGGTATAATCCCATATTTTTACAAGCTAAATATGTCTGCTATACATGTCTCTGCCTAGCTGACATGCTTCTTCGGGACAAGAAATAAAACAGTGCTCTTGGCTGAACAAAGGAAATCCCGACTTATGAAGCCGGGTACTCCATTCGGTCCACAGAGCTACCTGAAGAATACATTTCCTCTCAACAAGTAAGAGTAGGTAGCTAGAGAATGCCGCATAATTGACCCACTGCATTAAAATATTAAAAACTGAAATCTAGAAACGACTCAAAACGTAATAACTGTGAACCAAATAAATCCATGTTTAGCCTACAATAATACCCACAGGACAAACTGTTAACCTTGGTAAAATATTCTATTTCATATCTCTTGCCATTGTTTCGAAATACGTATTTTCCAAATACATTACAAGTTTTGGCACACTTAAACAAAATATGGCTCTATGTACCTTCACCAAACTGTTATACATGCAATCCATAAAACGCAAAACAAAATCACAAAACTTAAAATTTACAGAAAAACTATATATTATGTAGAAAAGTAAAAATACGCTCTCAAACCTATTCTCATCAAGCGAACAATACTGATCGCCTAGCAATCAAGAGAGCCTGCTTCCTTTGTTTCTCTGGTGAATAGGCTATTATTATGTCCCTCCAAAGACCAATAAACGTTTCTACACATTACGACTAATCGTACTTCACATACAACATGATAACTATTTTATTTAATTTATATTGCATGCAGGATTTGAGATTGTTCTGAAATAAATAAAAACTGGCATAGAAATAAATGATTGAATCATACTATTAATATTCCAACTAACTGATATAAATAATATACAGAGTGTGAAAAGTCCCGTTAAGGCTTGTTAATTCCCGAACGGTTACAGGTAAAGCAATAAAACTTGGTACATCATTATTGCACCTATAAATGCACTTTTTGAAGTGACCAGCATATTTTTGTCACGTCAGGTGGATAGCCCGCAAGGAGTCAGAAGGGAATCTTAAATGAGAGCATAGGTCGAGTAGTACATCAACTAACGGTCTTTATTGTAGAGTACAATGCCAGAAATCCGACCTCAAAGGGTTCATTATTTAAGAGATTATGCTGGTTTAAAGTTTGAAACATTTACAATGTAGGTCCTGTTCTAGATGGTTTATTACTCTCGTCTTGGCTCAAGTTGTGAAATTAAAACTAAGTAAACGACTTTTCTACACCCTGTATAAATGACCATTGCCAGTGTCGATTGCAGAGGTGACTAAAAAGTTGGATTTTGGATCTGAGCTAGAGACAACGCAGATTCTAATCCTGTCTGTGATGTAGCACTATTTATCAGTATTACCAACCTTGTACTGTATCTACATAATATAAAACGGACAGAAAGTTCTTCAAATCTTTATGTCTTTATATCCTTTATATCCTTCCGTGATACAACTTTTGGTAGGAAGGTTCTAGAGACTTGAAACCTGGTACGTACTGGTTCATCCATACCTTCCTTAATCCCTGGAAGAGCTCTGTTCATTTGTGGGGTTAAAAAGTTAAATATAGATGTTAAAAGTTAAATATAGATGTTAAAAGTAAAATAGCAGCATTTTTATATTGGTCGTATGGGCTACCAACGAGAAAACAAATTTACTACAATGAAAAAATCAAGAATCATTTTGCATTGTACAAGCACGTAATCTGGATTACATTTGATAGTAAATTTTCTCCTGGGGGAAAACATATCGTCAGACGCATAAATAATAGTTATATCATGGTTAGACAAGTGTATCAGCATAATAAATGTCTCCACGTCAAGCCAAATACTTTGTGCATGGGTGGCTGTCGCCAATTTACACCCCCCCCCCCCCCCACCCCCCCCCCCCCCCACCCCCCCCCCCCCCCACCCCCCCCCCCCCCCACCCCCCCCCCCCCCCACCCCCCCCCCCCCCCACCAGGTTTGTTAAATTTAACCTTTTGTTTGTACATGTGACTCGATATACAGTTGTCGTCAAAGATGTTAAAGCATTTGAAATTTGTTTTCTTAGCTTGTTTCATTGAAAATTCTTCATTTCCAAGCTTAATATCACATCTGTTTCTCACATTTTCCATAGATTTTCCAAACACTGAGTTGTTTCATCAGCTTATAAAAGTCCTTTTCAAAGTCGCTTGTAGCTTTGGTTCTCATGTTTGTGTTAAAATCAATGTATTCTTTCATAAAAGGCTTCTGATCGAATGCAATAACTCTATTCACATGTTTCAAAATCATACCTTGTTCCAAATAGAACTTCAAATTTCTCGAATGAACAACGTATTCAGTTTTATCCAGTAGAGTTGTGCAAAGTTTGTTTTTAAAATGTTCTGGAGCAAGAGGTAAATCCTTGTGATGTTCTTGTAAATTTGTTGGATATCCAAGATCGACTTCGAGAAAATAGCCATAATCTTCGTCGCCAGTGAGTTCTAAAATTGTTTCTTGCCACTCTTCTTTTTGTATACGTTTTAGGATCCATCCACTTTGATATCACTAAACGGCAGTTTTTGCATAAGACCATACCCATAAAGGTTGTTTGCATCGAGATAGAGTAAATAGTTTTCGGGCTTTGTCTTATCAAAATCTTTTAAATATTTGTTATTTGCTTTCACATATCGTTTAATACATTGAGAAATACCCCCACGAATGCCTTTTTCAATCATCAAATACATATTATAATCACTAATTAATTGTAATTCTATCTTCGTTAATTTTAACATTGCGTCCCCATGCGAGACTGGGACTGTTAGATAGTGTGCCGGATCGAGTTTATAGCAATTCAAACAAAATATTCCATAAAATTTTCAAAGATACTCAGCGAGCAATAGAACATCTTGAATGTTATAGAGATCAGAGTAATTTCCTAGATTTTTTCTCTTTTAATTTGTTCCAAACATTTAAGTAGTGTTGAAAATCTTTTCTCAGATATGCTCTCATCTGTCAAAAGTGAATAGAAATCTTGAATTCTCAATTCTTCTGTGTAATCAAGTTTTTCAATACTGTCGATAAATTCATAGGGAAATATTCCTTTTCCAGATAGAATTTTAAAAATCTCGTCGTCGTCATTTGGCTGTCTTTCTATTATCTCATTCAGTCCATCTTGTATAAAATGATTTTGTATTTTGAAGTCTTCTCTCTTTAGATTTTTAGCTAACTTTTCTAATAGACGAGGCCATGAATCTGAACGTGTCTACAAACGAAAACTTGATGAATTTTCTTGGCTTATCACCTTCGAATTCATAGCCATATCCAGAATTTACAGAATAAATTATATATTTTTCATCGGTGTTTGCAATCAAATCAACATTTCCCATATTGTTTAGCCAATTCTTTTATGTACAAATGAGTATCGTAATTTGACATATTGTGGCAGAAAACGGGAATATTCTGAGGAAATTTCAAATTTAGATTGCAACATGCATGAGCTGCGCCTCGAAACTTGCCGGTTAAATGACAATGATCTCTCACTTTATTATAACTCTTATCTTTCCAACTATCAGGAGTAAAACCATACTGAATTGGACCCAACATCATAAGCAGACCATTCACAGATATGACAAACGTTTGAATTTTGATACGAAATTTCTTCTTCTTCTGTCAATTTCATAGGTTTCATGTTCTTAGAATTATATTTTTTCGCTATGTATTTCGATAATTTATTGAGTTCTTCAAACAATTTTGTCGGGACGTTTTTCAAATCTTCTTCATTTTTTGGCACGATAACATATCGGTTTGTACATGCGATTGGTCACATTCGACACTAAATATAGAGTAAAACCATAAGGAATGTGCCTCTGAATCTTGGTTGTAGTCGATCTTTGTGGATTGTTCTTTGCATGTCGGAATTTTTTCTAATATGCTTCTCAAAGTCCATATAAATTACGTACGGATGGTTAAATTTCTTTTGATAATTAGTAAATTTAGTTGTTTGACCTGAAATGGCATAATTGGCTTACAAACTTCATTGATTTTTACAAATTTCTAAGTGATCTGTTAAATCTCCAGATTTGTAAAAATGGCCTTAAACATCTTCTACACAAAAATTTTCTTTCTTTATGTTTAGACAACTGCGAAGAAAACAAGCTTATTTAAATCGGTTATCAAAAACATAATGAGATTTATCATCTTGTTTAACATACAATAAATCAATGTTTTTTTCAGCGTCATATTTTTCAGAAATTTGTAACGGAACAATGTTAATATTTTTCATCAAAACTGTAGACATTGATAGACATTGTTGGATACTTATACTTGGAATTGTAGCCTTCGTTTTTCAAATATTTTGTATATCTTTCAGAGACATTGGATACTCAAAAACCTGAAAATATTTTCGTCATTTCACAAATTTTTCGTATTGCTTTTAACACGTTTCACAGTCTCTTTCTGGTTTTTCAATAGCACATCTTATTGAGTAAAATAAAGCAAAAAATCATCTCTATTTTTATATATTTATACAAGCTTTTTTATCTTTGATATTTCTTTGGTAAATCGATGTATGATCCTGCATTCATCATTTCGTGTTTGTTAAGGCTCAAAACTAGTTGTTTACAACTTTTAAATGTCCATCCGGAACCTTTATTTGGATTATTCGTTTTGTTCTCGATGTGTTAATTTATTAAATTGCTTAGTAATAAAGTCGTTTACGTCAAAGATTTTCGTCTGCTTTGATAGTAAAAATACATTAGACATGTTTGCGGTTCACCATTCACTAAAGTTCGTTCGTATTCACATTCCAAAGAGAGATTAGCCCTTCATATTTTTAAACATTTTCTTGAAATTTTCTCGATTAAACTTTTAATTTCTGACCGCTTAATTGAAAGATATTTGTAAATTGACATGGAATTGTCGTTCAAGTTTGTTAAAATGTATTGCTCTGAAAAGAACCGTGTATTGAGGATAAAACTTCTACATCAATGATATTTTCGGATTTTAACTTTAAGAGTTTTATCAATTTCTTTCGATCATTTCAGACTTGGTTTTATCGTTAGTACCGATAGCCAACTTTTCAGCTATTGAATGAAGTTTTTCATCATTAAATAGGTCGAGATTTTTCTTTTTCAACTTTGAAATTTCTCTTTAATTCACGTAATTTCTCAATATTAAACATGTTTTCGTGATCGGCAATTTTATTTTCTCTAGCCCACTGTCTTAAATAATTTAGTTCATTATTGTAAATTTGCTTGTTTTTTTTCATGACTTTTAGAATTATAATGGCGATCATAGTTTTTTTCTTAAAATTTCTATTTTGCAGAACGGACATGATATTTTTATCGCGCTCCATTTAGATGAAAAAATTTATTTAACTAAATGGTGCTTGTAAACCAACGATTGCGCCTCTCACGGGCGTGATATCACTACGGATATGACGCAGGCGAAGCGATTATCGTGATGGTCGGGTCTGTAGTAGCACACCTCGACTGTCATTGATACACACAGCGCAATCTTTCGGAACTAAAATGTCGGTAATGCAGATTTGCTTTTAAGAATAAAAAATTGTGTTCCCGTTTACTATTATAACATTTTCTTTTTCAAAATGTTAGATAATTTTTACCTATTTTAAAATATGCGTACATTTTGTTACTTGTAATTTTCAAATTATATTTTTAAATTAATTTCTTAAATTTTTACTTCTCGATGGGCTGTTGTATTGTGTTGCTGAGTATATATGTCCGCGAATTCGGTTTGGTCGGTTAGGAAGTTTACTTCTGAAACTGTTTCTCAATGCGAGTGGCCATAGCGGAGAAACAACCAAGTTCAGAAGTATTCAGATCGTATTCCCGGAACCATTTCTCTATCCGTATCTCGCTCTTCTCTCTCTCTCTAGCCTGAATATAGATCCTAGCCTATAAACGGCAGAAGTGATCGTGTCATAGGCATAAAAAGAGAGGGAGAGAGAAAGAGACAGAGGGAGGAGAAAAGTCGACCGAGAAATGGTTTTTGCACTTTTTGACTTTGAATTTTTTCTATTTAAATGGAGTTCTTGAAAGAGTTAAATGATATTGGAGAATGTAAGTTTAAAGAGTATAAGAAGTTAAATGAATTGAAAGAAAGGAAGAAACATAGAATCTTGAATTTGGAGAAAATGAAAGATAAAATTCGGGTTTACAATAATTGCCGAGTTGGAAGATTGTAAAGTACACTTGCCGAACAGATTTTTTGACTGTTTTGGGATGAAAAAAAGATTAAAGAATTAAACAAAAATGAAAAATTACACTTGATTGTTACTGGAAAGAAGACTATTAAAGATAAAGACTGTGTTACAATTAACTTTGTAGAATAAAAGTCTTAACTCTAAAACTTGCAGTCCCTCCCCACGTCATAGTACTGTTTTGATAACCATAGTTGGTGTCTTTCTTCATAGGAATCACATGGAATATTATCTACAGTAATACCTTTTGTTTCACACAAAATGTGGCTATATTCTATAAGAAAAATTCTATAATGCTCTTTAATGAATTGTGTTGATAAATCTTGATACTCACAAAAATTCCTAAGAAATTCATCAATTAAGTCTTGATTATCTTGAAAGAAACGTATAATATAGGAAAAATGTCATAAAAAAACGATGAAAACTCTCTGTTTGTTTATTTTTTACTTTCTTTTCAATATCTTTCGTAATTATATTAAATATGTAATCCTCTTACTTTTTTAGTTTTTTTGCCGATAGTAAAACACTCCATTAGACGTTTTTTTCTGCAAAAGACTTTACAAGTTCTTTGAATTCTGTATTATTTAAGGAAAGTATCAACTGTTCTTTAAAATGTTTTGGTAATTCGTTGAACTCGTTAAAATTGTCTTTCTTTGTAAGTTTTTGAAATGCTAGAAACTGAAAGAGAGTCTTGGTGAGTTTTATGTTGTTTATTTAGTAGAAAAGTTTTTTTATTAAAGTACAGTATGTTTTTAGTAAAAATGTTTTAAATTGATTAAATTTTATTAAGATAAATCCTTTATTCGTAGCAGATTTGAACAACATTTTTACAAAGCACAGCTTAAGAAAGTAGAAGCAAACAGCTGTAGATTTGGTTTAATTTTTCATTCCACAGAGTAGATAGTAAATGTTACCGATCGCTTTTGGAGACGAACGACTGTAGATTCGGTTAATTTTTCATTGAGATTTGCTGTGTTGTTTCTCAGCTTCCTTTATGGTACATTGAACAGTATTTTACGTTGCTTTTCGGTCGGCTCCGAAAGTGCGCCAGGAACCCCATATTACTATCTACTTATATATATATCGTATGGGGGACGAAGGCAGCTATCCAAAAATAAATAAATTAAAAATTATAATTATTAAAAAGTACCTAAGAACAAAGTTCTTGTGAAAAATAGTTATAAATAGATATATTTACACACTTTTCAAAACAGTACAAGAAATTTATGACCGTTATAAATTTTTTGAAACAAAACATTGCACTTTACAGTTTGTTAAATGAAATTAAAACAAATGATTCTAATAAAATGCGTGGACTTTCATTCCGTGTCCAACGTTGTCATGTTCCAATTTGGGATTTTTCTCTTAAGACAACGAGAGTGTCTACGTCTCATTGACCAATAATTATTACCTTAATTTACTGTAGTTTTCTATGTTCTATGTTTCACCAGTAACTGTTTAACGTGTATCATGGAGAACGGATTTCTAGAACTGTATGACGTCTAATATAGTGCAAGGTGTAGGATGACTAAGAAACTAAGTCCAAAACCGCGACTTACTACGGCTATGATATGGCAGACTAAACAAGACTGTCCATTGAGAGGGTATCATACGATCTAGGCAATATGGTAGTCCGCTGGGAGCACAATTTCCCATCCACAATACAACTGTCACACAATCCAATATCGCAGATGAGTCAATCATAGGAAGCGGCTTCTCTGCTGAAATGATTGTTCTTTGTCACGATCCGTCCTACTGGCTCTGATTTCGTAATGCTTCATCGATTTACCAAACATTAGATCCATCTCTCATCTCAGAAGCGATGACACAATTGGAACGAGTTCTAGCCTTGAGAGCTCTAAAGCCTGAATAGTAAATTAAAGTCTTATTTTAACTAGGTGAAGTTAGGGCTCTCTAACACTTAACCTGGGGAATCAACGGCTTCAAGGTGACTTCCGAAATACCACCAACGGCCGGGCAGGCGGGCTGCTTGCACGGACAGGAATCACTCAGCGGTCCAATCATACAAGCAAGCAGCCACACTCGACGTTGCTTGATTTGGTTATCTCGGGATAACCGTCGTACCCGTTACGTTGCACCATTGGCAGAGTTTACTGTGGACGTTGCAATAAGAACAGCGATCTGAATATAATACAATTGGTTCTCCAATCTTACATTCTATACGGGACGAAATGCTTACAAGTACACGAAGATAAAACCTACTTCGTTTCTATCAAGTTAAGTGGAATTTTTAAAATGCCTTAAGAACAATCGATTATAAGAATTAAATGCTTAAATGCTGACAAATTATGGAGGTATTTTAGACAAATTTTATAACACTGAAAAAACTCTTTAGCAGTAAAGCCAACGGAACTTCACTCCCACACGATAGACATGGAGATATAGTGAGTACAGCGTGTGACCGCCTCAGTGTGAACGTGTGTAGGAGGCCAGTAGTGTCAGCGAAACTAAGTAAAGTACATTGATAAAAATATTATCCACACATCAACCAGAGGAGACTCAAAGTAATCTTATTGAGCATCGCCGCGTCTCCTATCATGAGTACCAGTTAGGTTTTCCGGTTCCTACCACGTTGCTAACTTGCTAAACAAAATCATGTCTTTCAAATATTTAGGTCACCTAAAATATTTATATCAAAACTAATATGGTCTAAAACCAATCAAGAAAGTCCTTGGTCGATAAATCGCTACCTTGGTTTTGACAAGGTTCTATCTGGTCCAACCAAAATTTTATAAGAAACGAGTTTGAACATTCAAAATGCTGGAATTTTGTTCATTATGAATATAATTTAACAAAATTTTACTCATAACTAATATAGTTATAATGGAACATTTCATTTTGTTTTTTATGAAACAATTTTTACTGTTGACTTTATATAAAATATGCCTAAAATGCAGTTAGAACCTTGTCATAAACGAAATGGGCAAAAATTAAAGTGACAAGGGTGTAAGTGCAGATACAACTTTTTCAAACTAACATGTTCATTTTTCTAAAATTACAAACATCAAACAAGGTTGTAACTTAACTATGAGATATTTTACAAAACCATAAACAGTAGTATTTTTAAGTGTTTGAGGTATCACACCTTGAACGTTTTGGTTCATGATTGTGTATAAAACGAGTTAAATTAGAAACATTGTAAATAATTAGGCATACTTAGCCATATTATTGTTCTACACAAAATGTTCTTCTCTTAATAACAATAATTTTAGAGATCAAGTTTAGTATCACTCAGATACTCCTTATTTAAACATCTTTTTTGCATTCTACAACACAATGCACGTTTAACTAGATTTTTAAAACGGCAGTGTAGTACTCACGGTCTTGCAATGGCATAAACTGAAAAACAGCCTTTATGTCTTTTTTCTTTGCTTCTGAAATATCTATACACTGTTTTTGGATTTTGGGTTTTTACTTGCGAGAACATTAACTTCACTAGAAGAGCTTGAGGGTTGCTTGCTGGCTGATAAAGTCTGTTTCTTACACTTTCTCTGGGGTGGTTCGCTAAACCACCCGTGCGGCGGACCCACAGTTATCTGCTTTAATCCCGTGCGGGCGGACCCCACTGGACGGCCATCGTAACGTTACCGTCGTTACACTTTTTCATGAGTGACTCCGAAGCCGCAACCTAATTTAAGACGGTTGTCACGTCAAAACGTATTTCTTAAGTATATTTCATTAAAATATATTTTTTAACTTTCATGATATTTTGGAGGTTTCATTTTTTACACACCTCATTGTATAACGTACAAGTACAATATTAAAAAATATTTTCCATATTATTCGAATATATTTTTGTTCTTTTTATTTTTAAAAACACGTTTGCAAAGTCATGCATTATCATGCAATCACACTTTTTATAATTGTTACTTGGAAGATAAGTACTTGCTCTAACTAGAACACAAAGACCTGTATTACGTTTCAGGAATACCAAGTTCAAACGTTCCTTTCAGCTATTTAAAATATAAAAGTAAATTGTGAAAAAAGTATATATATATAAATATAAATAAATAAAATATATATATATATATATATATATATATATATATATATATATATATATATATATATATATATATATATATATATATCGTATGGGGGACGAAGGCAGCTATCCATAAATAAATTAATTAAAAATTATAATTATTAAAAAGTACCTAAGAACAAAAGTTCTTGTGAAAAATAGTTATAAATAGATATATTTACACACTTTTCAAAACAGTACCAGAAATTTATGACCGTTTATAATTTTTTGAAACAAAACATTGCACTTTACAGTTTGTTAAATGAAATTAAAACAAATGATTCTAATAAAATTGCGTGGACTTTCATTTCCGTATCCAACGTTGTCATGTTCCAATTTGGGGTTTTCTCTTAAGGACAACGAGAGTGTCTACGTCTCATTGACCAATAATTATTACCTTAATTTACTGTAGTTTTCTATGTTCTATGTTTCACCAGTAAACTGTTTAACGTGTATCATGGAGACGGATTTCTAGAACTGTATGACGTCTAATATAGTGCAAGGTGTAGGATGACTAAGAACTAAGTCCAAAACCGCGACTTACTACGGCTATGATATGGCAGACTAAACAAGACTGTCCATTGAGAGGTATCATACGATCTAGGCAATATGGTAGTCCGCTGGGAGCACAATTTCCCATCCACAATACAACTGTCACACAATCCAATATCGCAGATGAGTCAATCATAGGAAGCGGCTTCTCTGCTGAAATGATTGTTCTTTGTCACGATCCGTCCTACTGGCTCTGATTTCGTAATGCTTCATCGATTTACCAAACATTAGATCCGTCTCTCATCTCAGAAGCGATGACACAATTGGAACGAGTTCTAGCCTTGAGAGCTCTAAAGCCTGAATAGTAAAATTAAAGTCTTATTTTACTAGGTGAAGTTAGGGCTCTCTAACACTTAACCTGGGGATCAAACGGCTTCAAGGTGACTTCCGAACCACCACCAACGGCCGGGCAGGCGGGCTGCTTGCAAGGACAGGATCACTCAGCGGTCAATCATACAAGCAAGCAGCCACACTCGACGTTGCTTGATTTGGTTATCTCGGGATAACCGTTCGTACCCGTTACGTTGCACCATTGGCAGAGTTTACTGTGGACGTTGCAATAAGAACAGCGATCTGAATATAATACAATTGGTTCTCCAATCTTACATCCCATACGGGACGAATGCTTACAAGTCACGAAGATAAAACCTACTTCGTTTCTATCAAGTTAAGTGGAATTTTAAATGCCTTAAGAACAATCGATTATAAGAATTAATGCTTAAATGCTGACAAATTATGGAGGTATTTTAGACAAATTTTATAACACTGAAAAACTCTTTAGCAGTAAAGCCAACGGAACCTTCACTCCCACACGATAGACATAGAGATATAGTGAGTACAGCGTGTGACCGCCTCAGTGTGAACGGTGTAGGAGGCCAGTAGTGTCAGCGAAAACTAAGTAAAGTACATTGATTAAAATATCATCCACACATCAACCAGAGGAGGACTCAACAGTAATCTTATTGAGCATCGCGCGCGTCTCCTATCATGAGTACCAGTTTAGGTTTTCCGGTTCCTACCACGTTGCTAACTTGCTAACAAAATTCATGTCTTCAAATATTTAGGTCACCTAAAATATTTATATCAAAACTAATATGGTCTAAAACCAATCAAGAAAGTCCTTGGTCGATAAATCGCTACCTTGGTTTGACAAGGTTCTATCTGGTCCAACCAAAATTTTATAAGAAACGAGTTTGAAACATTCAAAATGCTGGAATTTTGTTCATTATGAATATAATTTAACAAAATTTTTACTCATAACTAATATAGTTATAATGGAACATTTCATTTTGTTTTTATGAAAAAATTTTTTACTGTTGACTTTATATAAAAATATGCCTAAATGCAGTTAGAACCTTGTCCATAAACGAAATGGGCAAAAATTAAAGTGACAAGGGTGTAAGTGCAGATACAAACTTTTTCAAACTAACATGTTCATTTTTCTAAAATTACAAACATCAAACAAGGTTGTAACTTAACTATGAGATATTTACAAAACCATAAACAGTAGTATTTTTAAAGTGTTGAGGTATCACACCTTGAACGTTTTGGTTCATGATTGTGTATAAAAACAAGTTAAATTAGAAACATTGTAAATAATTAGGCATACTTAGCCATATTATTGTTCTACACAAAATGTTCTTCTCTTAATAACAATAATTTTAGAGATCAAGTTTAGTATCACTCAGATACTCCTTATTAAACATCTTTTTGCATTCTACAACAATGCACGTTTAACTAGATTTTTAAAACGGCAGTGTAGTACTCACGGTCTTGCAATGGCATAAACTGAAAAAACAGCCTTTATGTCTTTTTTCTTTGCTTCTGAAATATCTATACACTGTTTTTGGATTTTGGGTTTTACTGCGAGAACATTAACTTCCCTAGAAGAGCTTGAGGGTTGCTTGCTGGCTGATAAAGTCTGTTTTCTTACACTTTCTTCTCTGGGGTGGTTCGCTAAACCACCCGTGCGGCGGACCCACAGTTTATCTGCTTTATCCCGTGAGGCGGACCCACTGGACGGCCATCGTAACGTTACCGGTCGTTACACTTTTTCATGAGTGACTCCGAGCCGCAACCTAATTTAAGACGTTGTCACGTCAAAACGTATTTCTTAAGTATATTTCATTAAATATATTTTTTAACTTTCATGATATTTTGGAGGTTTCATTTTTTACACACCTCATTGTAATAACGTACAAGTACAATATTAAAAAAAATATTTTCCATATTATTCGAATATATTTTTGTTCTTTTTATTTTTAAAAACACGTTTGCAAAGTCATGCATATCATGCAATCACAC
The DNA here is from genome assembly GCF_021130785.1 of Homalodisca vitripennis. Taxonomy (NCBI): domain Eukaryota; kingdom Metazoa; phylum Arthropoda; class Insecta; order Hemiptera; family Cicadellidae; genus Homalodisca; species Homalodisca vitripennis. The sequence continues at coordinate 15,919,844 of NC_060208.1, forward strand.
TTTTTATAATTGTTACTTGGAAGATAAGTACTTGCTCTAACTAGACACAAAGACCTGTATACGTTTCAGGAATACCAAGTTCAACGTTCCTTTCAGCTATTAAAATATAGAAAAGTAAATTGTGAAAAAAGTATATATATATAAATATAAATAAATAAATAAATATATATATATATATATATATATATATATATATATATAATATATATATCGTATGGGGGACGAAGGCAGCTATCCATAAATAAATTAATTAAAAATTATAATTATTAAAAAGTACCTAAGAACAAAGTTCTTGTGAAAAATAGTTATAAATAGATATATTTACACACTTTTCAAAACAGTACCAGAAATTTATGACCGTTATAATTTTTTGAAACAAAACATTGCACTTTACAGTTTGTTAAATGAAATTAAACAAATGATTCTAATAAAATGCGTGGACTTTCATTCCGTGTCCAACGTTGTCATGTTCCAATTTGGGGTTTTCTCTTAAGACAACGAGAGTGTCTACGTCTCATTGACCAATAATTATTACCTTAGTTTACTGTAGTTTTCTATGTTCTATGTTTCACCAGTAACTGTTTAACGTGTATCATGGAGACGGATTTCTAGAAACTGTATGACGTCTAATATAGTGCAAGGTGTAGGATGACTAAGAACTAAGTCCAAAACCGCGACTTACTACGGCTATGATATGGCAGACTAAACAAGACTGTCCATTGAGAGGTATCATACGATCTAGGCAATATGGTAGTCCGCTGGGAGCACAATTTCCCATCCACAATACAACTGTCACACAATCCAATATCGCAGATGAATCAATCATAGGAAGCGGCTTCTCTGCTGAAATGATTGTTCTTTGTCACGATCCGTCCTACTGGCTCTGATTTCGTAATGCTTCATCGATTTACCAAACATTAGATCCGTCTCTCATCTCAGAAGCGATGACACAATTGGAACGAGTTCTAGCCTTGAGAGCTCTAAAGCCTGAATAGTAAATTAAAGTCTTATTTTACTAGGTGAAGTTAGGGCTCTCTAACACTTAACCTGGGGATCAACGGCTTCAAGGTGACTTCCGAACCACCACCAACGGCCGGGCAGGCGGGCTGCTTGCAAGGACAGGATCACTCAGCGGTCAATCATACAAGCAAGCAGCCACACTCGACGTTGCTTGATTTGGTTATCTCGGGATAACCGTCGTACCCGTTACGTTGCACCATTGGCAGAGTTTACTGTGGACGTTGCAATAAGAACAGCGATCTGAATATAATACAATTGGTTCTCCAATCTTACATTCTATACGGGACGAATGCTTACAAAGTCACGAAGATAAAAACCTACTTCGTTTCTATCAAGTTAAGTGGAATTTTAAATGCCTTAAGAACAATCGATTATAAGAATTAAATGCTTAAATGCTGACAAATTATGGAGGTATTTTAGACAAATTTTATAACACTGAAAAAACTCTTTAGCAGTAAAGCCAACGGAACTTCACTCCCACACGATAGACATATAGATATAGTGAGTTACAGCGTGTGACCGCCTCAGTGTGAACGGTGCGGTGTAGGAGGACAGTAGTGTCAGCGAAACTAAGTAAAGTACATTGATAAAATATTATCCACACATCAACCAGAGGAGACTCAAAGTAATCTTATTGAGCATCGCGCGTCTCCTATCATGAGTACCAGTTAGGTTTTCCGGTTCCTACCACGTTGCTAACTTGCTAACAAAATTCATGTCTTCAAATATTTAGGTCACCTAAAATATTTATATCAAAACTAATATGGTCTAAAACCAATCAAGAAAGTCCTTGGTCGATAAATCGCTACCTTGGTTTGACAAGGTTCTATCTGGTCCAACCAAAATTTTATAAGAAACGAGTTTGAACATTCAAAATGCTGGAATTTTGTTCATTATGAATATAATTTAACAAAATTTTACTCATAACTAATATAGTTATAATGGAACATTTCATTTTGTTTTTATGAAACAATTTTTTACTGTTGACTTTATATAAAATATGCCTAAATGCAGTTAGAACCTTGTCATAAACGAAATGGGCAAAAATTAAAGTGACAAGGGTGTAAGTGCAGATACAACTTTTTCAAACTAACATGTTCATTTTTCTAAAATTACAAACATCAAACAAGGTTGTAACTTAACTATGAGATATTTACAAAACCATAAACAGTAGTATTTTTAAAGTGTTGAGGTATCACACCTTGAACGTTTTGGTTCATGATTGTGTATAAAACAAGTTAAATTAGAAACATTGTAAATAATTAGGCATACTTAGCCATATTATTGTTCTACACAAAATGTTCTTCTCTTAATAACAATAATTTTAGAGATCAAGTTTAGTATCACTCAGATACTCCTTATTAAACATCTTTTTGCATTCTACAACAATGCACGTTTAACTAGATTTTTAAAACGGCAGTGTAGTACTCACGGTCTTGCAATGGCATAAACTGAAAAACAGCCTTTATGTCTTTTTTCTTTGCTTCTGAAATATCTATACACTGTTTTTGGATTTTGGGTTTTACTGCGAGAACATTAACTTCACTAGAAGAGCTTGAGGGTTGCTTGCTGGCTGATAAAGTCTGTTTCTTACACTTTCTCTGGGGTGGTTCGCTAAACCACCCGTGCGGCGGACCCACAGTTATCTGCTTTATCCCGTGCGGCGGACCCACTGGACGGCCATCGTAACGTTACCGGGTCGTTACACTTTTTCATGAGTGACTCCGAGCCGCAACCTAATTTAAGACGTTGTCACGTCAAAACGTATTTCTTAAGTATATTTCATTAAATATATTTTTTAACTTTCATGATATTTTGGAGGTTTCATTTTTTACACACCTCATTGTATAACGTACAAGTACAATATTAAAAAATATTTTCCATATTATTCGAATATATTTTTGTTCTTTTTATTTTAAAAACACGTTTGCAAAGTCATGCATATCATGCAATCACACTTTTTATAATTGTTACTTGGAAGATAAGTACTTGCTCTAACTAGACACAAAGACCTGTATACGTTTCAGGAATACCAAGTTCAACGTTCCTTTCAGCTATTAAAATATAGAAAAGTAAATTGTGAAAAAAGTATATATATATAAATATAAATAAATAAATAAATAAATAAATAAATATATATATATATATATATATATATATATATATATATATATATATATATATATCGTATGGGGGACGAAGGCAGCTATCCATAAATAAATTAATTAAAAATTATAATTATTAAAAAGTACCTAAGAACAAAGTTCTTGTGAAAAATAGTTATAAATAGATATATTTACACACTTTTCAAAACAGTACCAGAAATTTATGACCGTTATAATTTTTTGAAACAAAACATTGCACTTTACAGTTTGTTAAATGAAATTAAAACAAATGATTCTAATAAAATGCGTGGACTTTCATTCCGTATCCAACGTTGTCATGTTCCAATTTGGGGTTTTCTCTTAAGACAACGAGAGTGTCTACGTCTCATTGACCAATAATTATTACCTTAATTTACTGTAGTTTTCTATGTTCTATGTTTCACCAGTAACTGTTTAACGTGTATCATGGAGACGGATTTCTAGAACTGTATGACGTCTAATATAGTGCAAGGTGTAGGATGACTAAGAACTAAGTCCAAAACCGCGACTTACTACGGCTATGATATGGCAGACTAAACAAGACTGTCCATTGAGAGGTATCATACGATCTAGGCAATATGGTAGTCCGCTGGGAGCACAATTTCCCATCCACAATACAACTGTCACACAATCCAATATCGCAGATGAGTCAATCATAGGAAGCGGCTTCTCTGCTGAAATGATTGTTCTTTGTCACGATCCGTCCTACTGGCTCTGATTTCGTAATGCTTCATCGATTTACCAAACATTAGATCCGTCTCTCATCTCAGAAGCGATGACACAATTGGAACGAGTTCTAGCCTTGAGAGCTCTAAAGCCTGAATAGTAAATTAAAGTCTTATTTTACTAGGTGAAGTTAGGGCTCTCTAACACTTAACCTGGGGATCAACGGCTTCAAGGTGACTTCCGAACCACCACCAACGGCCGGGCAGGCGGGCTGCTTGCAAGGACAGGATCACTCAGCGGTCAATCATACAAGCAAGCAGCCACACTCGACGTTGCTTGATTTGGTTATCTCGGGATAACCGTCGTACCCGTTACGTTGCACCATTGGCAGAGTTTACTGTGGACGTTGCAATAAGAACAGCGATCTGAATATAATACAATTGGTTCTCCAATCTTACATCCTATACGGGACGAATGCTTACAAGTCACGAAGATAAAACCTACTTCGTTTCTATCAAGTTAAGTGGAATTTTAAATGCCTTAAGAACAATCGATTATAAGAATTAAATGCTTAAATGCTGACAAATTATGGAGGTATTTTAGACAAATTTTATAACACTGAAAAACTCTTTAGCAGCTAAAGCCAACGGAACTTCACTCCCACACGATAGACATAGAGATATAGTGAGTACAGCGTGTGACCGCCTCAGTGTGAACGGTGTAGGAGGCCAGTAGTGTCAGCGAAACTAAGTAAAGTACGTTGATAAAATATCATCCACACATCAACCAGAGGAGACTCAAAGTAATCTTATTGAGCATCGCGCGTCTCCTATCATGAGTACCAGTTAGGTTTTCCGGTTCCTACCACGTTGCTAACTTGCTAACAAAATTCATGTCTTCAAATATTTAGGTCTCACCTAAAATATTTATATCAAAACTAATATGGTCTAAAACCAATCAAGAAAGTCCTTGGTCGATAAATGTATTTTACAATGTATAATGTCCCATTAGGAAAGTTATTAGCAAATATTACTTTTTATTTTATGAAGGAGGTTTATACGTAACAGTTCAGTTGAATTTACATTGTTCAAAAAGACAAAACAGTGTGATTTACAGGATTTAACGCATATTAATTCATACTTTAGAATTATAACAACATGAATTATCTAACATTGAAGTTGGTGCTTTTGATAGACAGCAAGCATTAGCATTCTATCTCAAGTTTTTTCTCAATTAAATATAGACATCCAGTTTGAAGATAATTAAATGAAACTGTTATTAGTATACTCAAATTACGATTTGGGAACATTTCTTATCCTACTCGTACCTCATTTATGAATGAAAACTGAATTAATAACTTAGTTTTGGTTTACAATTATAATAAATACATCGGATGTCAATAAAATGTTCCGGGCGAGTAACTAGATTTTTTTGAGGTCCTTGAAGAACTGATGAGGCAGATAAACCTCACAACCCTTAACGTAGATAGGTTTGGACGCGTTGATTCAATGCGATGTTGATTTTAGCTCCAATTCACCTTCCTTTTAGTACATGAAGCATTTTTATATTCCTTATCCGTGAGATTTCTAATAAGCAATTTGTTTCAGAAATATTGATGAAATATACTTCATAAAACTACTCTACAAATGGGAAGCTCTATGATAAATCCATTATAATGACGCTTTGATCCTGAATGTGAACACAGTAAGCTGTAAATTAAGGTTTACATTAATTATTTGTGAAATAAAACTGAATTAATAACTTAATTTTGGTTTACAATTATAATAAACACACCGGATGGCTATAAAGTGTTCCAAGCGAGTAACTAGATGTTTTTATGAGGTCCCTGAAGAACTGATGAGGCAGATATACATCACTACCATTAACATAGATATGGTGGGACGAGTTTAATTTATTGCGATGGTACGTTTAGCTTCAATTCACCTTCCGTTTAGTGCATGAAGCATTATTATACTCCTTATCCGTGAGTTTTCTAATGAGCAATTTGTTTCAGAAATATTTATGAAATATACTTCATAAAACTACTCTACAAATGGGAAGCTCTATGCAAAATCCATTATAATGACGCTTTGATCCTGAATGTGAACACAGTAAGCTGTAAATTAAGGTTTACATTAATTAGTGTTTCACTTTGTAATAAAAGAACTAGCTTTGTGCAAACACGGAAATACAAAATAAAGGATTACCATGCGTTCTATATAGAAAATACTTGACCCTCTTTGTATGTATATAAATAAGGTCTCATAAAGAAGATGTATTGCTGTAAATAAGCCTGCTACGGATTGGGAGCATCCGTTTATTGGAAATAAATAATATGCGTCCGACTCTCATAACAGATGTAGCGGAATATTTCATAACCCCTCCTCAGAATAATACGGCTCTGCCAAATAAATGTATTTCAGACACGTACAGTTCTGTACCTTTTAAGTTAACATATCCACATGGAATATCGATACAGGAAAATGTTTCTGTAAACCGTATTCCAGGGCTTGAATCTTTAATCAATCATTACAAGAGTTGGAAAAAATAATTTTTTGTTCAACTTATAGTTGAAACTAATGTTTAATGATTGTAATAAAGTATAAATGTGTACGATATGAATTGTTTTTATTTCTTGCTAGTTGTGTAAATAATGTTGCTAGACGTGTTTAGCTGCAGGAATATGTTGGAAAAACCTATTTAATTTATTAATTACTTATAGGAGCAATTCAAAATATTTAATAGGTCACCTTCATATCGGATAGGTGAAGTCCCATTTATGATTTATCGTGTAATGTGATTCAATGTAATTAACGAAATGGAAAGCATTTATATTTTTTTCGATATGTGTCATTTCCGTATCGCAACCACATATAACTACTTAACTTGATACTAGTGTTCCTCGAGTAACTGTTGGTACAATGGTTCCAATGTGAAGTTTGCACATGGCACTGCACTTGGAAGTAATAAACTAATGGAATAGGGTGGCAATTTTCTTTTTACCATCGTGGTTACTTATAGTCTAAATGTCCTTATAGCCTCTAGGAATGATGCTAAATTTGTTTTATTCATTTAGTGAATAAAAATTAAACTAAAATCCTTCATAACAATTAAATTAATTTATGTGACATTAATCAATGTTCAGTATGAATACATAACCACTAACAAACAACTTATAACTAAACAATAATTAAAAAATTTTAATAATAAACCACAATGTATCTCATTGTACCATGACATTTTCTTTTCGTTCTTAGGCTTCCGTTCACCTGATAGCAATAGCAAAGACATTGTTGAAACAACTTTCTTCGTGTGCAATGTGGACTTAATTCTAAGTAACATACCTAATAACTATAACTATGCAATAGATAAATTTGATAAAACCTTCAACAAATGGCAGATTCGATAGAAAGAAACGGAACACATTTAAGGTTTATGATCTTAATAATAGAGATAAATACATATAGTTACATTGCATTTCTCGTAATTAAACGTGAAGCTCTCAGTGTGATCAATATTTAAATCAATTGATCCCGAATTTATTAGAACAATTTTCTAACAAAATGTGATTTATACTAATTAAGGCCTTGTTTTCAACATTAGGTTACGGCCATTGATTTCATATTAACAACAATGATCACTTGATTATATTAAATACATTTTCTTAAGGAAAAATAGGACCTGAATTACAAATATAAATAGGGTATCGTGACAATTTCTATAAAACATTAAAATATTTGTGGAATTTTAAAAATATTTACATGGCAAAGCTTTAAAAAGGCTAAGCTATTATTAGCAATAATAAAATATAAACAATTCATGCTGACATTTACAAACTAAAAGTAACTAACAATCACTAGAAATAATAATTAAAACTAGACATCAACCATCACTATCCTTCCTCCTCAGTTGTCATACATCTTAACACGCAAGTGTTAATATACACCAGAATATGTGATCAACAAACCCTTAAATACTAATTAATTTCATAAGCAACAGTATTGCTAAACTTTTTATTAAGGTAAAAAAAACCATTCATAATTTAATATAAAATATAGACCCTGTATAGAATTTTTATATGCTATTAAATTTTACTTTATTTTATTGTATTTTAATGTTATGAAATCAACAGCCAAAACGCACAAAAGTTATTTGTACAAGTAAACTGTGAATGGTTTTGTAATCTAATTTTATGATAACATTTAAAACAACTATAAAATAAATTCAACAAATTTCTATGGGTGACATCAGCTGATGTAACATTGGGACCTCACACAACACATGTTATATATTACTACAGTTCGGTTCTAATTTGGTAAATTTAAGATTAGACACCATTCTTAGAATTGTAACTTTAAAAGGTCAATACTCAAAATTCCTGAATTTCCATATCATTTGTGTGTTCAGTAATTGTTCATAATATTTGGGCTCTATCTCCTAGAAACTTGATTCCCTATGTGAGTTCTTAATGAGCTCGTTTTTTATGATTATTTCAGCCTTTCTCTCTAAGAACTCTCACGTGCAACCCTTGTGAAATAGAAAATAGTTAAACAACTAGGAAATGTATGATAATTTCATTTCCTAATCCATTTAAAGTTTATATGATATTTAAAAGTAATTATTATTATATTGCGACATCTTTAGAATTTTTTAATTACTTTTTTGTTGTGAAACGCTTCAAACTTTAAAACTTATACTAATACATTTCTATTAGAAATTCCACAAGTTATCATTGTGAGGGTATAAAATCGCAATGGTTCTAGATAGCGTAAAAATTGCCCCACATGAATCCTTTCCTGTTTCAACACTATGATGGCATCTGACTTCAAACGTATAAACTCGTGCTGATGAAATTACAGTCAATGTTCGGTGTGACATCAAAGCTAGTCTGACGCGGCAGACTGTACTGTACATAGCTGACGTCTGCAACTATTTCCGCTACAGCACTGAATGTATTACATTTGCCACCCAGTGTCTTTGGCTGTCACGGTGATTATGGCTGACTGGACTGTACGTAGCTGACACCTGCAACTATTTCCGATACCTCACTGATTGTATTACATTGGCTACCAAGTGGCTTTGGCTGTCATGGTGAATAATGGTTGACTAAACAGTTAATAGCTACGTTTGCGATTATTTCATATCTGCGACTATTTCCGCTACAGTACTGATTGTATTACATTGGCTGCTATGTGATCTTGTTGTTACGGCGGTTTGTTGCCTGACTGGACTTCTCACACCTGACGTCTGCGACTATTTCCGCTACCGCAGTAATTGTATTACATTTACCACCCACTGCCTTTGGCTATCATGGTAATTGTTCGGTGTTATACCAATGGATTTAAAATAACATAGTAAAGCAACATAAATTAGTGTTCCATCAAAAACTTTACGTGAAAAGATTATAATTTGCAAAGTTTAACTGCTCGGAATAAATATAAAATGGAATTAAAAAATATTTAAATTTATTTTAAGTACTAATGAAACTCCCTGTAATGCTCAAAACTTTTGAAATGTACAAAAAGTGTATTATTAAAAAATTACAATCAAATAAAATCTTATCATGTATAAATATTGCACATATTTGAAGGCAGATATTTAAGTATCATGAATATTAATAATTAAATAAAACATGATTTTTAACTTAGTTTAAACATAAAATTATTATTATTCAGAAATGTATGCAAAAAATAATAATCTATCTAATAATAGGTTTATGTATTTGAAGGATAAATAAATAATTTCATCAGAAACGTTTTAAAGTTTATTTAAAATAATATCCTAATCATGTGCTCTATACTACATGTAGTTGTGATAAAAATTAGTAATAAATGGAATACTAAAGAACTCTCTATGTAAAAATTTGCCCCATTACCGACTCAGTGTTCCTCATATTGTAAATATGCCTTATGCAAAATTTCAAGTAGATAAGACAGTTCGCTTTCTAGATATCGTTTGAACATAGAGATAAATGACATATTTCCAGCCCCACAAGTGATAGTGCTTCGCTAACGCCTAGCCAATCATTAGTTACTATGTTATTAATTGGGAGAGTATCTCTGGTTGTAAGCTTTCTAAAATTTAAAATTATGAGTTGCATAAGTGAAGTTTGCTGTAGGTAAACTTGTAATCATGACGGTATTATTGTTTGTAATTCCTTATCCTGTTTAACCTAGAGTACTTAGCATTATACGAGACAGTACGCAAATAACACAGTGTAGTCTTCATGTAAAAATAGTGGTACCTCAACTCTAGTATTTCAGTGAAAATTATCTAGTATGACAAAACAAATGGTCTACAACTGAACAACTATACAAACACATGAACATTGATAAGGATCATGAATCAGAAAGTCTTACGAACTTTGATTGTAGAGATTTCGATAATGGACAAAGCAGAACATCTCAGATTCCTTTACGACCGAACCTTTCCAAAGCTTTTAAATTCGAAACGTTTACATTATAAATGTATTCTTTTATCTGAATTAAAAGAAGTTATAAGTCTCCATGTTCACTAACTGAAATACATGCACGTAATAGAATCCATACACTTATAACTAGAACTAAACTAAAGAATGCAGGTCATAATAGGTCTGCACTGACACCCCAACCACATAGAACTGCCCAGAGGCCAAAGTAGATGGTGATCGTCACGGCTGATAAACTATGGCAGCAAAAGGGAAACGGGAGTGGGAATTTTGCAATTTTTTATTGTTGCTCACTCTAGATGAACTTCTCAAAACCATACTGTGACTCAGCAAAGGTTTATTAAAATCTCTAATCTTTTTGATACTTTGTTTCCTTGCTCAACTTTCAAAATTTGCAACCAAAGCGGTATAAGTTTTAATGCAGGTTGACTGATCGGTTGGTTTGCTACTTTGATGTTTGAAGCCTCGATATGTACAAGATAATTCTATGTTTTCATTAATATTGTCCTACATACGTAGGTAATATTAGATAGTAAAATACAAACATTTATTTCTTTAGTATATATATATATATATATATATATATATATATATATATATATATATATATTATTAAATATATTTTTAACCTTTCATGATATTTTGCAGGTTTTATTTATTAAACACCTGATTGTATATCACACACATTTAATTTTAGAAGTTAATTTTGTTTGATTTATCATTTTTAAGGTTCGTGTAGACATGCAATCACACTTTTTATAAACGCTCCTTGGAAGACATATAGCCTACTTATTATAACTAGTGGCAGAGGACTGTATACGTTTCTTTCTAATATTGCAATATAAAAAAGTAAATTATGTAAATAAGTTATAAATTAAGAATTTTAAATGGGGGTTGTCGTATGATTAATCTAGAATAACCTGACGACGTATAGCGAATAATAACAACAGATATTAAAACAAGTCTGTTTAATGAGTGGTATCATAGATCTAGGCAATATGGCGGTCCGCTGAGAGCTCAATTTCCCATCCACAATACAACTGTCACACAATCCAATATCGCAGATGAGTCAATCATAGGAAGTGGCTTCTCTGCTGAAATGATTGTTCTTTGTCACGATCTGTCCTACTGGCTCTGATTTGTCAATGGTTCATTGATTTACTGAACATTAGATCCGTCTCTCATCTCAGAAGCGACGACACGACTGTAACGAGTTCTAGCCATGAGAGTTCTCAAGCCTGAATAGTGAAGTAAATTCTTATTTTACTAGGTGAAGTTAGGGCACTCTTAACACTTAACCTGGGGACCAACGGCTTTAAGGTGACTTCAAAACTACCAATGGGCCGGGCAGGCGCTTGCAAGGACAGGATCGCTAGCGGTCACCCATCCAAGCATCAGCCACGCTCGACGTTGCTTGATCTGGTTATCTTGCGAGACACAGAACGGTATTCTATAAACATTTGCCCTCGCAGGAATGTGTTCGTGTTATAAACAAATTGCCGGAATTCTATAATAAATGTCCAAACATCCAAGGTGTAAAACACTTTTTAGTGTCACAAACATTCTTTCTATGAAGTTTAAAAATTTCAGGCATACTCCTGGGAGACCGCCCAATAAGACTGACACCTTTTCTGGAGGTGCGAGGATTGGAAAATTGATGGCGGTCGTATGTGTAAATAAGTTGTATGTTTCAGTGTGAGTTTTGTGGTATGTATGTCTAAACTTTAGTCACAGATATATGTTGAATTATGCTATGCGTTGTGAAATGTTTATAACAATAAAAGAATGATTTGATTGGAAATGGTCTAAAACTAATCAAAAAATGTTTTGGTCTAAAAATTTATTTTGTAACGTATAATTCCCCGTGAGGAAAGTTTAATACCCAGAAATTAGTTTTGGTTTTGAAAGAGGTTTATAATTAATAGTTCAGTTGAATCTCAAGTTGTTAAAAAATACAAAGCTGTGTGATTTACAAGATTTATTTAATGTAGTATTAATTTAATGTTGTGAATCGTGATAAAGTATCTACTCACCTTATGTTGACCTTGGTCTTTCAATTATGTATTTGGATTCAGATTGAAGATAAATAAATGGAACTGTTATCATTATAATCAAATTGAATTTGGGAACATTGCTTCCTCCTCTGACTCGAACCTCATTTATAAATGAAAACAATTATTAACTAAATTTTGTTTTAAAATTATAATAAACACATCGGATGTCTATAAAGTGTTCCAAGCGAGTAACTAGATGTTTTTTATGAGGTCCCTGAAGAACTGATGAGGCAGACACACATCACTACCATTAACATAGATATGGTGGGACGAGTTAATTTATTGCGATGTTACGTTTAGCTTCAATTCACCTTCCGTTTAGTGCATGAAGCATTATTATACTCCTTATCCGTGAGTTTTCTATAAGGAATTTGTTTCAGAAATATTGATGAAATATACTTCATAAACCTACTCTACAAATGAGAAGCTCTATGATAAATCCATTATAATAACGCTTTGATCCTGAATGTGAACACAGTGAGCTTTAAATTAAAGTTTACATTAATTAGTGATTCACGTTGTAATAAGAGAACTACCTTTGTGTAAACACTGATATACAAAATAAAGTATTAACATGCTTTCCATATAGAAAATACTTGACAGTCTTTGTATGTATACATTCAAGGCCTTATAAAGAAGATGTATCGCTGTAAATAAGCCTGATATGGATTTGAAGCATCGGTTTATTGGAAATAAATAATACGCGTCCGACTCTCATAACAGATGTAGCGGAATATTTCATAACCCCTCCTCAGAATAATACGGCTCTACCAAATAAATGTATTTCAGACACGTACAGTTCTGTACCTTTTAAGTGTACATATCCACATGGAATATCTGTACAGGAAAATGTTTCTGTAAACAGTATTTGCGGATATGAATCTTTAATTAATCATTACAAGAGTTGGAAAAAATAATTTTTTTGTTCAACTGATAGTTGAAACTAATGTTTCATGATTGTAATAAGTATAAATGTGTGCGATATGAATTCTTTTTCTTTCTTGCTAGTTGTGTAAATAATGTTGCTAGACGCGTTTAGCTGCAGGAATATGTTGGAAAAACTTATTTAATTTATGAAATACTTATAGGAGCAATTCAAAATATTTAATACGTCACCTTCATATCGAACAGGCGTAGTCCGATATGTGATTTATCGTGTAATGTGATTCAATGTAATTACCGAAAGGTTAGCATTTGTGTATGTCTAGATGTGTTGTGTCATTTCCCGATCGCAAGTACATATAACTAATTAACTTGATAGTAGTGTTCCTCGAGTAACTGTTGGTACTATGTTTCCAATGTGAAGGTTGCACATGGCGCTGCACTTGGAAGTAATAAGCTAATGGAATTGAGTGGCAATTTTCTCTCTACCATCATGGTTTCTTATCATGGTTCACTAACGCTTAGCCCAATCCCATAGAGTCGTATGCGCTGTCATTGAACTCGATGTTGTCCCTTTAGAAAGGAAGATTCTTCTAAAGTTTCTGAAGGTCATTTTTTTCTTGATTCACCGCACGGATTCATGCATGAAACAGGCAGACAGACAGACATACATGAAATACTTCAAATATGTCGAGTGAAGTTAGGAGATATAAGGTAGTGACTGTCTATATGGACATTTATGTTAAAGGCCTTACTATAGAGTCTAACTAAGACATGTTAATGTATTTTATTTTTAAAAAATATTCAGAACCTTTTATAAACTATAGTGTAATTGCCAATTTTGCCAAAGTTGTATGTCCTCCCTATACCATCAGTTAAAGATTTCGTAAAATATCAATGCTCAATGAACACAAGTGAGTGCAAATTAAAGACAGAAACAGATATTCATTAAAATTAAACAAAGAGGTGTTCTTAAAGGCCATTTCATACTGGTTAGCTTTGAGTTATTAAATAAATGGAAAAAAGGAAATTGTAGGAATGAGCAGTTGTAAATTTATTACAGAAAAATAATTAACACATGTTATGAAATGGAATCTTTCCTTTATTAAAGACAAACTTAGGACTATAAATTCCTCTCTTTCACTTATTCTCAGTTATGTTGAGTACCTTATAAAATATTCCGACAGAAATTAAAACTACTAAACACTTTTAGTTTAATTCATAAAATTACGATGAAATGAATTTAAATTGTTAACAATAGATTTAATAGAGTAGCGCTAATTATGCTTTAAAGAACAGAACTAGCTTTAATGAACAATATTTCTGCCATGTAAACTCCATATAAATGCAAGGTTTATTTCCTGAAAGGGCAGAGAGATTGCTGATAATAGTTATTGACTGGTTACAACACATTCTATTAGTGCTATGTAACAGGAACACAGAAATTGGATTAGTGGTAATGCAACTGTGATTTGCCTAATTGAATCATGTCAAATATTTTAATTGGAAATACGCCATGTCAAATATTTAAAAGTAATAAATCGTTAACATATTGCACGAGCACCCGTTATTTACTTACATCTTCATTCAAACCAAATAAGATATTTTATTTGCATAAATGGTATTTCTTGGACTGATTATGTACTAAGTGTAAAAAGTAATTTTTTTGTGATCTCGTAGTAGTCTACACGGTTAGTGGAATTTGTAGTGCACCAAGAAAGTCATGGGATTTACAGATACTGTCTATAAAGTCTACAGTATGTCTTACAAAGCTTTACTTTTGACAAAGTGCCTGTCTTATATTAGAGTTTAGAACTCAAGCGTCCTCCTGCAGAAAACTGTACGGATATTTACACAGTTAGTGGAGTTAATAGTGCACCAGAAAGCCGTGGGATTTAGAGATGCTGGCTCTAACGACTACAGTGTGTCTAACAAAGCTTTGCTGTTGACAAAGCGCCTGTCTTATAGAGTTTAGCTCTCGGGCATCCTCCAGCAGAAAACTGTACGGGTGTTTACACAGTTAGTGAAGTTAATAGTGCATCAGAAAGCCGTGGGATTTACAGATACTGTCTATAAAGACTGCAGTATGTCTTACAAAGCTTTTCTGTTGACAAAGCGCCTGTCTTGTATCAAAGTTTATACGCTAAAGCGTCCTCTTGCAGAAAACAGTACGGACATTTACACAGTTAGTGGAGTTAATAGTGCACCAGAAAGCAGTGGGATTTAGAGATGCTGGCTCTAAAAGCCACAGTGTGTCTTACAAAGCTTTGTTGTTGACAAAGTGCCTGTCTTGTAATCAGAGTTTAGTACTCAGGCGTCCTCCTGCAGATAACTTTACAGATGTTTACTTTCTAATATATATTTAATATATTGCAATGTTTCTTACTATCAATAATTTAAAAAAGAATTAAAAACCCAAGAGTAAGTAATAACACAAGTTTTAATTGTATTTTTACACTTCTATGTTATTTCCAAAAGTCCTATGTTGAATAAAAAAGAATTAAATAGTCCTCTAACAAAATCTAATACATTTTCAACACAATATTAAAAGTCTTGAAAACTGAATAAAGTTATTTAATTTTTTGTTCTGATTCAATATGTTTAAAGTGTTAGGCCTGAAATAGCAGTTTTAAAGTCAGTTTGAATAATAACGTGATCCACGGGACATATTTTTACCTTTATCAACAAAACCTCTTTCCTGGGGCTTCTAAAGTAAATTGTAAAAAGCTTTAGTTAGAGAGCCTAGAGGAACCCCCACAGTAATTAATTCTAAGAAATATCCTCCCACTTGTTTTAATCTTAGCATTCTTCTTTCCCATTAAGACCTAAGGCAAAGAATTGAGCTTAAACTAAAATTATAAGATTCAAGAAAAGATCACAAATTCTGACGATAAAAACAATCTAAGGCCCATATATGTATACGAGCATTAATATAGTTATTTTTCTATTATCTGTAGCTAATATGATATAATCTGTCCTTCTTATCGGTGCCGTATAGGTACTAAACATATCTCTAACCAGACTGATATTGCATTACAATAGTGCCGTAATTTATATTCTAGTAAATTTAATGAAACTACCTTATACATGACCTTACCTAGTATATACAAAATATTAACAGATCAATGATGTTTATACTCTAAGGAATCAGATATATTTTGTTAAATGCAGAATTAAATGTTGTAGATTAGTAAATTATGTAAGGTGTTATATACGATAGTATTTCAACAAATTTAAGAGTTTATAAATAACGGCACTAATTTAATGCAGTATCAGTCTGGTTACAGATCTTTTTAGTACCCATACGGCATCAATAAGATGTACAGATAATATTAGATTAGGGATTTCGGACATATCAAAAAACTTTTATTTACAATGAAATTTCATTGTTTAAAAAGGCTGAAACTTGTGTAGTTCAAGCTACTTCAGGAATAATTCGCTTTTAACATTATACCAATCTTAGATTTCACATTTTACTAAACTAAACTTATCAGACATTAAAACTGTTGATTATATTTTCCGAATTCTTTTTCCGAATAAAATAAAACAAATTATTATTATAACAATTAACAAATGTATGGTACCCAAGACTGATAACGATGTTCCTCCTTCAGGCGCTCCTTTTTTTGCAGAAATAGAATCAAGGAGTTTGAAAGACCATAAAACTGAAAAAAATCCAAAAATTATCCCCAAGTCAATCTACATCTATCGGACAAGATTTACACATTTCGGTTTGAATGAGAGAGTGGAAATTTATCTGTGGGGGGGGGGGAGAGAGAGGCAGGAAGCTAAATTTGTTTTATTCAATTAGTGAATGAAAACTAAACTAAAACCCTTCGTAAACATTAAATAAATTTATGTGACATTAATCAATGTTCAGTATGAATACATAACCACTAACAAACAACTTATTACCAAAACAATAATTAACAACATTTTAATAATAAAGCACCAAATTCAATCTCATTGCACCATGACATTTACTTTTCATTCTTCGGCTTCTGTTCACCTGATTGTATTGAACTAGCAAACACATTGTCGAAACAACTTTCTCCGTGTACAATATGAACTGAATTTTAAGTAAAATATCTATTAACTACGATTATAACTATGCAAAGGATATATATGATAAAATCTTCAACAACTGACAGTTTCGATAGAAAGAAACGGACCACGTTTAAGGTTTATGTACTTAATCATAGTGACAAATATAACTAGCTTCATTGCATTTCTCGTAATTAAATGTGAGGCTCCTATTATGATCAATATTTAAATCCATTGATCCCGAAATCGCAAAAATATTTCTAACAAAACGTGATTGATACTAATTTAGACCTTGTTTTCTACATCAGGCTCCGGTTACTGATTTTATATTAACAACAATGACTACTCGAATATAGTTAATACAGTTTCTTCAGGAAAAACAGGTATTAGAATACAGATTTCAATGGGACATCCTAACAGTTTCTATAAAACATGAAATTATTTATAGAATTTTTAAAGTATTTACGTAGAAAGGTTTCGCGAGGCTAAGCTATAATTAACAATTATTAAAAATAAACATTTAATGTTGAAATTTACAAACTAAGAGTAACTAACAATCACTATAAATAATAATTAAAAC
This sequence comes from Homalodisca vitripennis, assembly GCF_021130785.1. Classification (NCBI taxonomy): domain Eukaryota; kingdom Metazoa; phylum Arthropoda; class Insecta; order Hemiptera; family Cicadellidae; genus Homalodisca; species Homalodisca vitripennis. Next base: position 15,937,661 of record NC_060208.1, read on the forward strand.
TATACATTAACCATCACTACCCTCATGTGTCACACACATTAACATGGAAAGGTTAATATAATTAACCAAAAGGGTTAAAATTCTGTTGAATATTTTTTTTTAAATATTCTACAGAATACTTAGACTATAAAAATAAGAAAATAATAAGAAAAAACCTACTTTCCTAAGCAAATACTGTTTCCACATTTTTCATTACGTTTACAAGAATGAGTCATAATATAATTAAATATGTACATTTTATAAAGAAGTTTTGAAAGGAGTTAATTTTATGAAATTAACAATTAGAACATATAAATTTTCTCTTCACAACGCAACTAAGAATGGTTTTGTAGTTTAATTTTATAATAACATTTCATTCTATAACTATACAAGAAGAATAACAAATTATATGTTTGCCTTGAATTATAATAATAATCGGAACCTCACACAGTAAATGTTCGATATTACTATAGTACGGTACTAGGTATTTAGGTCCATTTAAGAAAAGAACCAATTCGTGGAATTTTAACTTTGAAAGGTTAGTACACAATGTTCTGAACTTCCGTGAAGTTCGTGTGTTCAGTAATTGTTAATAATATTTCCGATATATTCCTAGAAACTAGAATCCCTAAGTGAGTTCTCAATGAACTCGTTCGAAGTTCGTATGATTAATTTAGCCTTTCTTGCTAAAACCTCTCTTGTGCAAGGCTTGTGAAGAAGAAAAGAGTTAAACCAACAGGAAGTGCATGATAACTTCATTTCCCAAACCATGTAAAGTGTATATGATATTTAAAAGGAATTCTTATCATATAAAAACATTTATAATTATATTATAATTACTTTTCAGTTGTGAAATGCTTCAACATTTAAAACTTATACTAATACATTTATACTAGGAATTCCTCAAGTTATCTTTGTGAGGGAATAAAAGAGCGGTGGTTCTAGATAGCGTAATAATTGCCCCACATGAATCGTTTTACAATTCAACTATGATGACATCTGACTTCAAACGTATAAACTCGTGCTGATGAAATTACAGTCAATGTTCGGTGTGACATCAAAGCCACTCTGACGCGGCTGACTGGACTGTACATAGCTGACGTATGCAACTATTTCCGCTACCACACTGATTGTATCACATTGGCCACCAAGTGGCTTTGGGTGGCATGGTGATTGTTGACTGAGTGGACTGTACATATTTGACGTCTCCAACTATTTCCGCTACCACACTGATTGTATCACATTGGCCAACAAATGGCTTTGGCTATCATGGTGATGGTTGGCTGACTGGACTGTACATAGCTGACGTCTACAACTATTTCCGCTATCACACATTGTATTACATTGGCCACAAAGTGGTTTTGGCTGTCATGGTGATGGTTGGCTGACTGGACTGTACATAGCTGACGTCTGCAACTATTTCTGCTATCAGCACTGATTGTATTACATTGGCCACCAAGTGGCTTTGGCTGTCATGCTGATGGTTGGCTGACTGGACTGTACATAGCTGACGTCTGCAACTATTTCCGCTATCACACATTGTATTACATTGGCCACAAAGTGCCTTTGGCTATCATAATGATTAATGGTTGACTGAACAGTTCATAGCTGACAATTGCGATTTTTTTCCCTACAGTACTAATTGTATTGCATTGGCCGCTAAGTGATCTGGTACGGCGGTTGTTGGTTGACTATAATGTTCATCGCTGAAGTCTGCTACTATTTTCACTACCACATGTATTGTGTTGCATTGGCCACGTAGTGGGTTGGTTGTCGCGGTGATTTTTGGGTAATTAGACTGTTTATAGCTGACGTCTACGACTATTTCCACTATCGTCATTATAGTATTACATTGGCCACGCAGTGCATTGGTTGTTAATGTGATTTTTGTCTAATTAGACTGCTTATAGCTGACATCTGTGACTATTTCCACTAACGCAATTATTGTATTACATTGCCCACGCAGTGCAATAGTTTTCACGGTGATTTTTGGCAAATTAGACTGTTTATAGCTGACATCTGCGACTATTTCCACTACCTCACTGACTGTAATTGACCCCGCAGTGCATTGGTTGTCACGGTGATTTTTGGCTAGTTAGACTGTTTATAGCTGACGTATGCGACTATTTCCACTAACTGACTGACTGTATTACCTTGGCCCCCTATTGACTTGTATGTAAAAAATATTTGATTATACATAATAAATATTCGTTACTTCAAAGTTTACCGACTTCTCAAAATACCACTGAATGTAACAAATTATGACAAAGAACTGAATATCATAAACTTATTGTCTAGGGAAATGGTTATAACAAAACGATAGTGAACGAAATAGTAAAGGATAAAAATGAACAAAGTATTACTCGGTAATAATATCGTAAATGAAAATCATGAAAACTGCATATGCGTTGAATATATCCCAATTATACAGCATTGCTATAAAATACCTTTAACCCAATGCCTGAAATATAAATTATAAAAGCAAACTTCATCGTTCGTTCAACATTTGATATATTACAAGTACTCCGAAGATGAAAAACGGGCTTAAACATCTTCATATTACTAAAACTGTTATACCATTGAATTTTATAATAGCGAATTCAACCTTAAGCATTCCAAATAAAACCTCAATTCTTCATGGTTACCTGAATATAGGAGAGGACAAATTAAAGCAATATAAATTAGTACTAAATAAAAATATTTTAAATAAAATAATTATAACGTTGATTTATTAAATATATTCAATTTAGTTTTCATTTCTGATCATTATATATTTGCAAAGTTTAACTGCATAGAATAAATATAGATTTAAATATATTTTAAGTTATAATGAAACTCTCTTTAAGGCTCAATCTTGTTAAATGTAAAAATTATATTATAAAAAAATAAAAAATCAATAACACCTTAATAAATTATCATCTATAAATGTATCATACAGCTGAAGCAGGAAATATAAGTATCGTAAATAGTAATAAATTTTTTTAAATATGATTTTGAATTAAGTTCGAACATAAAACAGTTGTATTATTCAGAAATGTATACAAAACATAATAATACATTTAATAGTGGGTTTATGTATTTGCAGGATAAATGAATATTTTCACTAGAAACTTATCAAGTACTCTTAATAGTACCTTAATAGTACTTAATAGTACTTTAACCATGGGTCTATACTACATGTCTTTGACATAAACATTAGTTGAACATGGAATACTACAGAACTCATTCTTCTCTATGTAGAAAGTTTCAACTCTATGTTCATGCAAAATATTAAGTCTACAGATGAAATATTTCTCAAGATATCTTGCCACGTTATACATTCACATTTTTTCATTATATTGGTTTACATATCAGTGCTTAAATAATAAAATTCTATACTCCAAGATTCTATAATTTTACAATGGATAAGTAGGAATAATTAGGATACATGTGTTAAAATTTCTAATGAAGGTACAAGTATAATTGTAATCATTTTGTTTACAATAATGTTATTTCTTGTGCTATTTTCTCGTTACCATGATTACTACCTATAACACCAATATAAATATATTCGCTAACGCTCAGCCAAATCCATGTAGTGATAAGTCCCATCGTCAAACTCAGTGTTCACCATACAGTAAACCAGCTTTATGCAAAAATTAAATTCTACAGGTCAGTTCGCTTTCGAGATATCGTTCGAACAAAGAGAAAGGTAGAAATGAAATTTTCCAGCCCTACGAGTGATAGTGCTTCGCTAACGCTCAGCCAGTTATTAGTTATTGTGTTATTAATAAAATTGTGAGAGTATCTCTGGCTGTAAGCTTTCTCAAAAGTAACATTATGAGTGCATAAGCGAAGTTTGCTGTAGGTAAACTTGTAATCATGACAGTATTATTGTTTGTAATTCATTATCCTGTTTAACCTAGAGTACTTAGCATTATACGAGACAGTACGCAAATAATACAGTGTAGTCTTCATGCAAACATAGTGGCACCTCAACTCTGGTATTTCAATGAAAATTATCTAAATTGACAAAACAAATAGGATTTGTAACATAGCGTTTAGAGTTAAATCACAATGTCTGTAACTAATAGGACCTCCTAAACTTTGTGTTTACTATTATTTACCTTAGTATTTAAACTTTTGTACGATTTATATTATTTACAGGCTAAAATGTGTGTACAATAAACTCAATTTCTTTGAAAAGAATACAATGGCACTTTGTCAAAGGTAGTTCGCAGAATCCTTGCGACACAAACGTATTTCCAGTGAATCCCTTTGAACAAATGTGCAAATTTCAATGTTTAACGTATAATTTATTTACATTTTAAAAAGAACTGTTCAGTTCAGTGTTCGACATTAATTACCGAACGAAGTATTTTCTACATACTAAATTTGGTACTTTTTTAGTACAGTCATCTAAGTTTTCTGTTTCAAACCGGATTGTTTTTTTCGTAATAAAATTGTAACTTATTTAGACCTTAAAGTAGATAGTAGACATAATAGATTTTCAAAAATATTTCGGTCATCTGGTGTCTCCTTACTTGATGGCGTTGTAGTAATGACGCCTTTCGCACAGCACAGAATACATGACGACCCTTTTAAAATACTTAGTATTTACAGAACTATAGTAACCTTTATGTTTTAGCGAAATGTTTAAAATAGGTAAAGAAAAACGACAAATTAAGAGAATTTGAAAGAGCCTGACTAGACAACCAAAATTAAATGAAAGCCGAAAAGTCCTCATACAGTTTACTAAGTGTGCTAAAAGCCATAATAAGTAGTTTTAATAAATTAGTTAGATGGAAAGAGGGCTGGATTTATCCCATGAAGAACAAGGTCAACCGCTGTTGATATTATTAACTGTTAATAAAAGTGTATACGTAAAGAGATAGACGAGTTGTTCGTCTATTAGATTTTCTTAGTCAGAAATAATTTTTGTAGACGAGTTTATTCTCACACACTAGCTAGGAAGGTTCTCCGAAAGAGAACTCGCCTTAAACAAGTCTCAAGCTCAAACTAAGAACGATGTAACAGTACCTGTCTGTAACAGTCCTACCTCTACATTCAGAGTGTGGACTTCGGTTGGAATCGTCTCTACGTGATGAGCGCTTTCCGAGAACTACCGGAGCATGTGAAAGGAAAAGAATCAGACGACACGCTGGCTGTTTTGACTTTGTTTCATTTGTTCAGACACGTATAGGCAATAGATTTCAGTTTCTACGTGTCAATGCGGTCTCAGTTTGAGTTTCAGTGCTTGCTCTCATTCCGAGAACCTTTCTTGTTTGTTTGGGAGACTAAACTCGACTACAGAAATTATTCCTGACTAATAAAATCTAATAGACGTAAAACTCGTCTATCTCTTTACCTACAAAAAAAAATAATAAAAATTGTTGTATTCTCCGACTTCAGGTCCTTAAAAAATTGATCTTCATCAAAGTAATTTTTTTAATCACACCGACATTGGGCATATTATTGGAGTATCCTTTGTGACGATCTATAATTTTCAGAAATGTTCTTCATGCCATTATACAGGACATGGTTATGACGCACCTGTTATTCAATGAGAAATCGTGTGCAAAGCCATAGGTTACAGCTAGTAATATATAAAATCTTAATTTAAATAATACTTATTTGCACGTGTAAATAAATATAATTTTACTGGAGAAGTACCACTTTTTTCATAGTCTATTATCAATAATTAGAATGTTATTGAATAAAATGTACTTATGATAGAAAAAACAGTTCAGCGCGTTTAATGAGTAATACCCTCAGAAATGTAACAAATCCTATTTAAATGTAAAAGTTCCATTTATATTCAACAAACAAACGTTGCACAAAGACATGTTAACAATGGTCCATTCTTTCCTTTACAATATTCTGTTACAGTTAACCGACGTCAATTGCACATGCATGAAGTTTTATACACAATGATGAAGCAAATGCTCAGTTTTGTACACCCATGTGATGTACATGAAAATAAATTTTCTTCTTGTAATTGTTTCGCGCGAACTATTAAAAGTGTATATCCACATTCTATATACGGCGTATAACGTTTTATTACTGTAAGCTTTAGCTCAATACTACTTATTATATATTGGTTTATAATAACTCTACACAATATAGTATTAATCAAAATTTATATATTCATGTATGTGTGTGGACTAAATTAGTCTTCTAAAATCACTTTAATGAAATTATACATAAAAGTATTATTAACACCATAGCAATATATATATGTATATATATACTTTATTTTGTTATAAAAAACAATGCATAGCCTTTTTGTTTGCAATAATAATGTTATTTACGATGGATACATTTAAAGGATTGCAAGATTCTAGAAACCAGGATAAAAGGTTCAAAAACATAGAACAACGTTTCAAGGATTGGAATCTAGCCTCTTCTTCAGGTATCATTAACCTCTAATACAAAACATTCACAACAATGTTTTAAATTAAGGCTACGAACTGCCACTTTAAACTCAAGTAATACATAACTGGTGCACCAACAGCATGAAGTCCAGACTGTTGAGAGTGGATCCAAGAAATTCTGTTGCACAGAAAGAATAATATTAAAGAACACGATACACGCACTAGCGAAGAAGGAAGGCTGATGAGACAATCATTATCTGCATTTCCTGAGGCATCGCGGCACGTTATTTGAATTACTGAAGCACTGAACAGGAGGGAATTATTCTGTAAATACTTGGGTTATGATGAAAATGCATAAGCTATGTTAACCGGTTTGTATATGTGTTACGTTAGTCATTTACTTGAAAAAGAGATCAGATTTCAGATATCGAAATGTATTGTTTCTGATTTTTTTTTTTTTGTATTAATGAACGATGGCAAATGTCCGGATAAAATCCTGTTTTATTCACAATCCCCCTATCGTCAAAAACAAACATCAAACAAAGATGACAGTATTACACAAAAATACTTAAAATAAAACATAAATTTTTAACTATGGGTACTAAATTATCTACGCGATTGTTTGCATAAAGTGATTTAAGAAAGAAGAGCCTTAAAATTTACTTCAAGCTCTCTAGCTATTAAGTATATTATATTAAATCCTTACATAGACGGACTTCATAACCTTTAACAAAATCTAATAATGACATTTCCAGAAATTTGGATAAAAGTTTTACTTGCTGGGGACTAACTTTAAGCAACTAGATTACATCATTATGTGTATCACTTTGTAATTAATTTATAGATTTGTGTTAAAATATTTATTTCATATTTTACAATGTTTAATATATTTGAAAATGATGCACCGCTTGAAAATGATAGGTTTTGACTAGTCCTAATCGATCTACTAAGCTAACTCATTTATAACGATTAATAATTAGTGTCACCAATATTTAATTTTTTTATGAAAAAGGAAGTCTAGATATTGGAAGCGAGATATTATATCACACGTGGATAGAGTAAAACAAAAGATTTAATTAAAGATTGGGAGTATCTGAGGTATAAAGTTGGGACGTAAACATATAGCTGGAGATAAGTCCTCTTTATTACTCTGATAAAACTGGATGTCATATCTTCATCTTCTGTCAATGGTTACAGAAACGGGTTTACGTTTACTTCTTCTAAAAATATAAGAAATGTATTTAAGAACGTTTTAGTGTAAAAATGTTATAATGTCATAAATTTGAGTATTAATAAAGATTAATAAGCATGAGTATCATATTAATTTTCAATTAAATTTTAATTTTAAACACAGTGCATATTTTAAAACTTTATTTCATACAATTGCATTGAGTTTAGATGGTTTCCTGTAAGCCTGTAATATTTCACTAATTTGTAAAGTAACATACATATTTATTGAAATAAAACATATTGTTTTTGAAAATAACAATTATTAAGACTTAATACACGTCAATAGAAAAATATATTACAGTTTATAATTTAGTTATTTAAAGATTTTGGTACAAGAACTGTTGTATGCACCTTATTATAAACTTGGTATTGAACATTTACCTGTTTTTATTGTAAATGAACCTAATTTAACTGAAACCAGAAGGCTGTTGTTTCTTGTCTATGAAGATTCGTAAAACTGTTTGAATGTATTATATTGGGTAGGAAAATACGTCACAATTTACATGATACGACAATAACATGTGATGTTTTGTTTTTTATGTAGTGCAGAATCAAACCATTATTTTGCACGTAATTGTTTATAATATAAGTGGCATGGGTAGTATTAAACAAGTACATTCGCAAAACAATACGGAATTAGTACATCATCTTGATCTTGGTACGAGTATTTTTCAATTACTTCCTTTCAATAATATTGATTAGACAAATTCACATTTGGTGCTTTATTTCGCATTGCTTCACACACTTAAGTGATCTTATTCCACTGGAAAGTTATGTACTTATATAAAGCACGTGTATTTCTTCATTTGTTACTTGTTTTTAGAATTAAATATTCGGTACACCATGGCGCTAAAGCAGGCCCATGCTCCTTCTACTGTCTTGCATATCATACAGACTGTACTAACTGTACTACAGTGTTATGGGAAAGGTGGAGATAATAATCTTGGCTTATGTAAATGCAGAAGACAGCCCAGGATGCACTAAACGTGCTAAAACTTGGAACTACGCGTTAAATCACATTGCGAAATGGAGAAGTAAAGTAAATATGTCTAATTTTACCAGGTGAAGTTAGGGCTAAGTACTCTCTAACACAACCTGGAGACCAACGGCTAAAGGTGACTTGCGAACCACCACCAACGGCCGGGCAGGTGGTCTTCTTGTAAGGACAGGATCGCTCAGCGGTCACCCATCTAAGTAGCAGCAATGCTCGACGTTGCTTGATCCTGTTATCGCAAGAAAACCCCCTACTCTATGCCATTGACAGAAGGAGAGGAAGCTGCTGATTATTAATGGGTCTTAGCTTTCCATAACGGAATTAAGGAGTCCAAGCTCAAAAAACCGATGAATGTCAGGATAAGAGCAGCTGATGGACGGTTTGGTCGGTTTCATCCGCAGCTGAAGAGACTGATCCAGCTCCAGGAGCCGAATTTTTGTTTTACGGAGAAAATTACATCTTCACCAAAGAAGTGTGATAAGTGCACATACACACACCACTCCAAAAAAGATGAATCTGAGGGTAGGAGGAATCCTGGACCTATAAACAACCATTTACGGTGCATATGGCAGTTATTGCCTCTCTAGACTATTCCAAAGGGAACTTCATGGAGTCTTCGGATCTGTGCGAGCAGTTTTTTGAGAAGGCGTTCCTAGCCGATAATTTTGTTAAGAACTATGAGAGATTCTGTTTGGAAATGACAATAGACGTACAGGGTTCTGCATTGGGGGTAGAACAGGCAAAATTGTGGCCGTGTATTGGGGAGGGATGGGTGGGTTGGAAACGGGGGATCCAGCTAATTAATTTTATTAGTTCTGTTGTTTGTTTAGAAAACCTCAACTTGTTATTTGTCACCAAGTCACGCCTTAATTCTGCTCTGTTTCAATGCTCTTACTTGTCGCTATGACTGGTAATCGATTTTCAAATACAACATTCACACTTTTTAAATCCAAATGGATTAATATTTCAAGCGGGTCAAACCTTTATTGATTTGCTACCCACGAAGAATTAAATTCATTAATCGATAGTTAAATAATTAAAACTCGGGTTAAACTGTTTTTCTTGCAATTTTACATTGATAAATGTTACCTGACAGTATAGAGTTCGCTGAAAGTCCAGTAGAAGAGGTAAACAGTGAAGTGGTACAATTATTTATATGCTAATTACGGTTATTAAATGTTGTTATAGTGCTTCATTTTACTTACATCATATGGCAGATGCACTCTTGAACTTGAGTATCCTTGTTTAAACAGTTATTTATTGAGTATGAAAACTGCTACTGAAACATACAACTATCCTTTAAAATAAAAATTATTTTATTGAAGCAAAATGATCGTCTATACATTTATTTTATCTGTTAAAATATACTAAAAATATTACTCTGTGCTCAACAGAGATCAAAAACCTTGTTTTAAGTATAGAAATTAAAGTTATACTCAGAATACATAAGCCGATTCATTAAAACAATGCAAAAAACTACTTAATATTAGTGTAATACATTAAATTGGATCAAATATTAAATAAAGTAATTATTAAAATCAGAATACTATTGAGAATTACATCGTTGAATATAAAGACAAATGATAGTCTACCAAATTGCAAAATTAGTGCTGGACCTTATCTTTAGTTACAACATAAATAAAGTTTTGCATTTTATTTTGTTTAATACACTTATACTTCTAATACTTATACTAAACATATGTGATAACTCGTATTTAAAGGCTCGTATAAAAAGAAAATGAATTGGATTATTACTCTTCTGCAAAATTAGAAAGTTGATTCTTGAATGTTAGATAAAATAACTTGTGATATTGTAGCAATAGCAACCTCAGACATGAACTATACTCGATAATACAACTGTCAAAGAGAAATCGGTTTAACCGACTTCAGAGAATTCCTCTTGTTTATTGACGTCAATAATAAATTGCTAACAAAGGAGGTACGGCTGTATCGGTTAAAGTATACCACTTTTTACTCTTGAAATATCAGCATTACAAAAAGCGCTAATTTAAAATTTAAGTAAAGAATTAAATGTGCAATCAAACTTCCATTTTAGCTCAGTCACATTTATAAACCTTTTATTGTAACTCTTATTAAATCAATGATAAAAGGCTCTGAAACAAATAACCGTTGTAAGGAGTAATTCACCCTTTTTCCTGTAGTTAAAAATAGTAATAGCTAAGTGTACTAAATTAAATGCAGTTGTCGTACATATTTTTCTATGGGTATTCTTATGAAATTTTCGAACACACTATAATGTTTCTATTGTAAAAAGTCAAATAAAAAAAATCTAAATTAAGCATGCTTAGTATATCGGGTATACCGGAACAACTGTATCGGACAAATCAATAAAAATAGCAATTTTCAAACTGTATCCCCTCCCAAATCATTAACTCAATGTTGACTGAGTCAGGAAATATTCACATCACGTGTTTAGTATAAAAGATAAGAAGGAACGAAGAGCTTAAGTCGATTGAGTAGACAACAGATATTTCTATGACGTAGCTTTGGCCAGATTATTACAGTCTGATTCGTGGTGAAATGAATTCTCAATTGGCGATCCTTGCATATATTTGCTGCATGAAATAATCAGTTTTCCGAACAGCGAATACCATAATATCAGCACTCGTCTTGTAAACGGTTGGTCTCAATCAGGATGAATACGAAATAAACAAGTGATGACACTGTAATGATGAATAATAGTGGCTTATTTTGTGATTATTTGGTTACTATATTCCAAGGATTACAATGCCTTAGAAGATGAGAGTTTCCTCTTACGCTCTATAATTATAAACGTGAAGGTTTCAAAAGTACTTCTTGAAATCCGTTAAGGGGAGCGGGAAGGCAAAAAATTGATTTTTTTTAGTTTTCTGTTTTTTTTTCATTTTTTGTTACTCAGACTTGTACAGTTTCAGAAAATATAACACTTTTTGTTGCAAGATTATCCTAAGTACGCAAAAAAAATTATTTACGAAGTAAACTACCGGCGCTTTTGGCATGAAATTTTACTACACACTGTGAACAACTTTCATATAGTACAACCTGTGGTGTTACTGATGCAGTATTGATTGGTATTTTTGACTTTTTGTTGGCTAACCTGTAAATATGACAGCTGATGATTCTTGGTGTGTTGTGGTGTGTACAGTGTTGTTTAAAACTATCGTTTTGTTTACATTTAGTGAATTTTTGTGAAGAGTGAAATAAAGTAGGCCTACCACTTTGGGATGAGTGCAGTTTTAGTTGTGAAAAATAACTTTTAGATTAGTGGGGTTACTAGTGTTAACTTGTAATAATGCCAAGGGCAAAGATTACCTACAAAACCAAGCGACACTTTTGTGGCAATCAATATACTAAACCTAGGCTTACTTCTAGTGTTGTGTCTGATGAAAACTCAGTCTAGGCCTAGGATAGAGAAGACTTCTCCAAACAGCTCTCTTCCAAAAAGCTATCTTTTGATAAATTTGACAAATACCAGTCTTCAGAAAATGGTAACTGCATTTTTGATGTGAGTATTCTAAGTACTAACCTAAAAAAGTTTTGTCAAATGTAAATTTTGTAACGGTGAGCATTGCATCGATCTCCTTGTTACAGATAAAGCCAAACATGGACTGGCAGTAAACGTTGAGATGAAATGCTGCCTTTGTTCTGAGTCTACAAAAATTTTTTAATTCAATCTGTACACCAAGTGGAAAGTATGATATAAACTTAAAAATTTGTTTAATGCCCTAAGATCGATAGGTAAAGGCTTGGCAGCGGGGTAATGTGTTTTGCGCTCTTTTAGATTTGCCTTCACCACCGCAAAAATTTGAGCCCTACAACAAAAAACTTCGTAAACAGTAATTGAGACAGTAATGGTTTCAAGAAGGTGAGTGATGACAAAACCCTATGGTAATGAATGTGAATGTTTAAAACTGGAATGTGTCAACCATGTGAAAAAAGAATGGGTTCAAGACTAAGAGAACTGAAGAAAAAATGTGGAAACCAAAAGCTTGAAGACGGGTAAGACATTAGGCGGAAGAAATAGGCTAACTATACAGAAATTAATAAACTACAGGAGTACTACGGATTGGCTATTAGAAGAGGTGGTGGTCGAATCTAGAAGATATGAAAAGAAATGTGTGGGCTACTTTCTTCCATAAACTTTCAAGTGACTCGAAAAACCGCAACACGGTTTATGCCCAAAGGGTGCCGACTCTTGGTGCGGTTATAACAATGGGTTTAGCTCTAAATCAGCCCTACAAACATAATCACTTTATACCAAGTGACATAATGGCCACAATTAAACAAATTTATAAGGATTTAGCAAACCCCGAACTTCTAAAAAAGTGCCTTCACCAAAAAACTCAAAATCCTAACGAAAGTTTTAATAACGTAGTGTGGGAATAAAGTCCCCAAAAATGTGTTTGTGAGACTGAACACTTTGAAGTTAGGTGTGCTGGATGCAGTGCTAAGTTTCAATGATGGATTTGCCAGTAAGTTGGATATCTATTAGGCCTAACGTTGAGTAAAAACTCAGTGCTTGCGCTTCGTGGTTTTGATGTTTTGCGACTCAAGAAAGCCGACAAAGCTGCACAACTAATGACCAAGGAAGCCAGAACAGCTAGAAAAAAGAGAAGAGAAAGACTGGTTTCTAGGAAAGGATCAGGAGCATGCTGATGGCCCTGCCTATGGTGCTGGGATGTTCTAGGCTAGCTAAAGTCAGTACAGTATCTAGTTTTAAATATAACCGTCGTTTCCCGAAAACTGTGTTTTTTAAACAAAGGTACATTTTTCTCAAAAACCAATGGAGGTATGGCAACAAAATTTTTCCACTTATAAAGCACCTAATTACCAAACCATGGAAGCAGAATAGATAGTGTAGCACAACCCAATAGCTTCAAAAAAAATATTGTTCTAAAAAATACTAGAAATGTTAAATAACTTTCAAAAAAAATCTAAATTATCTATTAATTTATTTTTAATTTTTACCATTGTGCTTATGTAGTTAGATAAATATTATTACAATACATACACAAAATTGTAGGCCTATAGATTTTAATGGTTCCTGAGAAAAAGTGTACCTAAATTTTGTAGAATTTTACATGGTCGGTATAGGGCCTTCCCGCTTCCCTTAAGAGTTTTCCTGTGACGGTATTTTAGAGGCGAAATCGTCCGATTGGATCTTTTGCCTTGAACCCGCCGAATAGCTACAGTCACTTTGGATCAGTTTCAGGGGTCTGATGATTCCCTTCGGCAGAATTTGAACCCACGCGCAATGCCATGTACAAGGATCAAAGCCGCTAAGCTCACACTGCACCTAATCATGCCTGGAGAGGTAACTCAGAAGTCGTTGCTACTCCCAAGCGTGTGAATTTTGAACATAAGGGCCACTATCGGTCATTCCTCGCGACTAGCATGGAAAGGTGCTCCTTTCCACTGCCGACCTGAAAATGTACGTTGGCGGGTTTGTTCAAGGGAATCGCGCAAGCATAACGCCCTAGCAAGGAAGCCTTACGAAATGTTACCAAAGGCTAACATCCGTCGAAGATTGGTCGTCCAGTGTAGACCTGATACGCTTACCTGAAATTAAAGTTACAATTGGTCGACCAAATATTCGTGTATCCGACCGATAAAAAATGTAGCTACCGGGATTGGAAGGATACACAGCTAGAGTGTGGAGCTGGTGGTGTGGATAGTTAATTTACATCTGAGCGTCAGTTGCCGTTCGTTAGAGATTTAAGTTGACCTATGACAACCTTTTTGACCCGCGACTTGTCCAGTCACACCAGACCGAACCTACTTACTAGGGTTCTAGGTGCAAACTGCGTTAGCACCTACAGATTTTACTTAGCTATTACTAAACGGAATGGTACACCCCGCAGATATTATTATTTCTACTGGGAACCCTACCTACACCTAACACCAAAAATACACTCCGCAGTTCAGAATGAAGTGTTTTATCAGTGACTTACGGTGTGAGGGGGTGCAGGCGGAAGCTACAATGACGAAGCGGCAAGTTCATCGAAGCAGCCCCTAGTTGCTTTCCTGTAATCAATTATCTAGCTATTTAACTGTGAGTCTGTCCTCGTTTCTTTCTTTATTACTTAACTTGAAAACATTTCTCTTATAACACGCAAATAAATAATGATTTATCGAATATTTAAAATTCATCTGTAGAAGATTAAACAAAATTAACATTTTAATGGTGATCATTGTATTTTTGTAACAAAGCAATTGTAATATTTCACTATGTGTGCGCTTTCTACTGTAACACATGTCAACTATGCTCATAAATGTTATTTCCGTTCTTATTTATAACTTATCATAAGGATATCAGAAGGTAACTAAAACACGTTGTTTGTACGAAAACTGTAGAAACTTCAATGTAATTCATTGGGTTAAAGACGTTTCAATATCTTGTCCCTATTTCAAATCATGAACTCCAAAAACCCACATCGTCATTAAATCTGAGTGTAGTGTGGAAACTCATTCAATATACAGCGTGTGTTAAAAGCATGCATACACTCCGGGTAGTTTGTTATGGATAAAGATTGGTGGATATAAATCGGGACACCTTTCTATGAAATAGATGTGAAAATTTTTGTCACCGTTACAGATTTGCTAATTTTCCTAAAATGGGAATTGGGAAGGGGGGCTCAGAGTTTTTAGTTGCAAAGACCCATTTAGTGACACCTCATTTGAAGGTCCTGATACAAAAAGAAGAACAATGATAACTGTTTGAAATGAATTAAGTTAAAAGCAAGGATTGATCCTGCTTAACTTTCAATAGACAAAGATAGAAAAATGAAACTCAGATCACCTCTCAAGAAAATAAAATTTAACCATTCCCCAAAATGGACTTTTTGAGGGACAGTTTACATTGTTCCTAGTAAAGTAACTAGTAAAGTAGCACTACTAATTACAGTTACATTAAGCAATATACAATAATCATACTCTTAAGACTACATGGTTGACACACAACCATACTGTTGTACGCTTTCCTATACTGTATTTTATTTTAGTGTTTTAGCATTAAATGCAAATTTTGCTATGTTGTTGAGTTCGTGATGTGATCAAAATTTAATAAGAGTTAATCTTCGTGAAACGGATACTATCTAGAATACATAAAACAATTCCCTATTCCCTCTACTTGAAGTGACATATTCCTTATCCATTATATGAGTTTATTCCATTAGTCAGCTGAGCAATTATAGCACTCAGTATATCTCAATAACAACATTGAGACACAAACTTGAAATTGCATATATTTAGTTAAGGCCCCTGTCCTATTCCTCCTCAGGGTTTCTGTCTGTCTGTCTGCCTAGTGTCCGTTTTCTCAAGGACAATTTGTTGTCAACGACCTTTAAATGTTGCATAAAACTTACATAAACATGATAAACTCAACCGTGCATGTTTATCTATGGAATTTGACTTAATTTTAGTCAAAACTGTCACTTAGGAGGCTGGCAAGGATTTCTGCTAGTCTTTCTGCTAAACATCCCGGAAATGAATGAACTTTAGACTTGAAATTGTACTTCAGCAACTTCAGTGAATCTTGTTACGCAACACGTCCTCCGGAGTAATCTTACCTTGTAACTTACATGGATCATTACTACGAAACACACAGTGTTTTGAATGGGCTAATCAAGAAATAATTAGATCACTCTAACTTGGTATCTACAATGTAAATTTATAACTACATAAGAATGCCTAGTTACGAATACAGCAATGGCTTTTAAGAGCTTAAATACCATTTATGGAAATTTTACCATTAAAAGAACTGACCACAACGTCTCTAGTAGATGGCGTAGTGTAGAGTGTAGATCGGTCGAGTGTGGCTGCTGCTTGGATGGGTGACCGCTGAGCGATCCTGTCCTTACAAGCAGCCCGCCTGTCCTGTCATTTTTGGTGGTTCGGAAGTCACCTCTACGTAACCCGCGGTCGCCAGGTTGTGTTAGTGAGGCCTTCTTAGCTTAACTTGTGCTGCTAAAATAAGACTTTTCCATCTTTTTCAAGTATTTCAGGAATCTCTTGGCATCGATGAACCTTGCTCAGATCGTCAATGAGCCAACCCGCGAATCAGACAATAACGCAGCCTTGATTGATCATATCATCGTTAGGAATTCCCTGAGACATTCCGTTGGTGTGGTTGACACGTCTAAGATCTTGGATGGTCGAGGCAAGCATATCACTGACCACAAGTTGGTTTTCTGTGACTGCCCTTGCAAGACTAAGGAAAGGATGAAGGAAGGATTCATTTCCTACAGAGAACTGTCAAAAGTGGATCTGCAAATGTTTTCCTCAGAGCTTTCCTCCATTGAATGGCATAGGGTTGAACTTCAGAGTGATGTTGAAGATGCTGTGGATATGTTAACCGCGGGAATTACACAGATATTTGATGCATGTGCTCCATTGGTAAAAAAGCGTGTGACCAAAAGGAAGGTGCCCTGGCGAAATTCAGAAATAATGCTTCTGACACGCACAAAAAACCAATTAAAACAAGATTTACTTTGTCGTAATGATGCACGTGCGAAAGCGGCATACTCTAGCGCACGCAATAAACTCAATTACGCCGTTAGAAAAGCAAAAAAAGATTATTTTGTGGCAAAGTGAAAGTGCAGTGACTCAAAATCTTTCTGGGCAAACTTGCGCGCAGGAGATCTAAAGAGGGGCACTGCTGGCGGTTCTGTATCGGTGAATATTTCCCCGGATGAAATTAACCGCTACTTTGCTGGCTTGGGCGGTGATAACAGTTGTGAACCCGGAAAGGCTCGCTTTTTATAAGCACGCTACTTGCGAAAAGGTGAAAGATAAATTTCAGTTTCGGCAGATGAGCAAGATTGAGGTAAAAAACATTATCAACAGTATCTCCACAGCGGCCATTGGGATTGACGGAATTTCAATCATCATGGTCAGAGCAGTTAGTCCTTTCTGTATCGGGGCTATCACCCATATTATTAATCTCTCTCTCTCTCCTCTGGCCGATTCCTCTCTGGATGGAAAAAAAGTTGGTCATCCCTCTTCCCAAAACTAGTAATCCTACAAATGTGTCCGAGCTTAGGCCCATTTCCATTTTACCAGTTCTGTCTAAGGTATTGGAAAGAATTGTGACAGATCAGTTGGTTTCCTTCCTGGAGTGCAGCGGTGTTTTGCCCAATAGTCAGTCTGGTTTCAGGAAGGGTGTCATTACGACATCTGCTCTACTAAGTTTGACAAGCCAACTGTTTTCCGCCAGGGATAAGAATTTCTGTAGTAGTAGTTTAGCTGCTCTTGATTTCCCACATGCATTCGATTCAGTGAATTTTGATATGTTTTTGGCTAAGCTACATTACTACGGTTTTGATCAGGTTTCAACAATGTGGTTTCGCTCTTACCTGATCGACAGAACCCAGGTAACCAGGGTGAATGATCGTCTTTCAGGGATTGCTCTCAAGGAGTCAGGGGTTCCTCAGGGTAGCTGCTTACGTCCTATTATGTTTCTATTGTATACTGCGGATCTTAATCTTGAGTTATCATTCTGTTCCCTTTACTCCTACGCTGATGACACTCAGCTTGTGTTGTCATATCCTCCTTTACAGTCTTCCTTGGCAATGCAGCAGATTAATGCTGATTTGTCGAGGGTCAGGCTCTGGGCTGACGATCACGGGCTTCAGTTGAATCCAAGAAAATGTTCACTTGTTAATTTTTACCCCTCTTCAAAGGCAGTCTTTCTTGGTAATGAACCCTTGGGAGTTGCCTTGGGAGGTGTTCCTTTGCAGGTTTCGGACACAGTAAAACTCCTTGGCCTTACTTTTGACAAGCAGTTAACCTTCTTGAACCATGTTCAAAATATCAATCGTGGTGTAATGAATAGGTTAAGAGTATTGTCACTCCTCCTACACATGAGAGAGTATTGTCCTGGTTGGAGGGGTCACTCCTGGAGGAAGTGAAACTTAAGATTGTCAAAGCTGTCTTTTTCCCAGAGTTATTGTTCATGCTCTTCCTGTATTTGGGGGATGATTGAACCTTAAAGGTACGGTCCTGATTGATAGGTTACAGAACTCTGCTGTAAGATTTGTGTACGGCCTGAGAAAATTTGATCACGTTAGCCAGTATCGCCGTATAGCAAGGATCCTTCCGATAAAGTGCATTTTGAAACTTCAGGTGGCTTGCCTTGTTCACAAGGTGTTGCTGATGGGAAAACCCTCTTATCTCAGGGGGATGCTACTGACCCGGGCTGAGATTAGGGACTGTCACACTCGGCAGGACGCCATGCTGGAGGTGCCCAGGGTCAGGCTGGAGATGGGGAGAAATGGATTTAGATACTTTGGCGTCAGCGTCCCCCACAGTCTAAAGGCTTATGGATAATCCTCGTTTAAAAACAATCTCAGACTGGCTTTGGAGGAGGAGTGTTTCACCCCTAAATAGCTGTTTAATGTACATGTATTATCGGTTTTATTAGTTTAATTTTTATATTTCTCATATGATGATAGGTAGATTTGTATGTGCCTTGATTGAAAATGTATGACTTGAGTTATTTTGAAAAACAACAATGTAATGTTGAAAATCGCTTCAAATAAAGACGTTATTATTATTATTATTATTTTTATAATTGTGAGGAGTGCGAAATCGAGCAGGAGGGACATTTAGTTCTGAATAATGTGAAATGTTTTATTTTGTTAGAATAATTCTTTATTTAAATCAAGGAAGGGGATAGTCCACTTAACATAAAAATATTGACTGACAAAATATGATAAAACACTAAGAAGTCCCATTAACGCCACCAGCAGAAATCTCTGCAGGGAGTGCCAGTGTCTAATTATTAAATTCTACCGTTATGCAAATCTGACGAGCCACAACCATCCGGCAGCTCTCGTCTCCACGAGGATTACTCTATTTCCTGTTTCCTGCTGATAATTACGGCTCCGGAAGTAACTTAAAATGTCAAATAGTTTGCCATTTTAAAATTAACGTCAAATATTCGCAATCTTAAGTCCTCAAAGAATTTCTTCCGTTGTTTGGAAAACTTGTGTAATCGGCTTTATTATTCCTTTCATATATTTCAAGATGTTTTGGAAAACATTTTAAAATTAATTTAAGATAGTTTGTAAATAATTAATTTTCATAATTATGCAGTTAAAATATGTAGTACCTAACTCTGGAAACTTATCTCCACTTCTTTGTATTAAAAAAGGCTCTGCCGTTAAGCAATTATCATTGTACAATCAATTAAAGTTTTATTTTTCTTATCATGAGAGATCAATTCTTCTTCATTTCGGTATCGTATACAGTATATGATATTCATAATATAAAAACTAATATACAGCATAATATGTTATAATTATTATGTGGAACCTAGTACAACTTTAGTTAATTAATATAGGCGGCAATAAAGAGAAATCTTTAGTAGCTTCAATAAACATTACCAACGTTTCCGTAAAGTAGGGAACTGAATGTTCGAACAAAACGCCTTATTTTTTGATGATCTCTGTTCTTGTGCGCCTGGTCTAGAGACGCATCTTATTAAGGTGCTCGGGAAAGACACCGATCTTAGTGAGGGACTTCTTAGACACATTCCAGGAAGTTTCCTAGTCTACAATTTTCTTCTTAAATTTTTCGGAACTAGTCCTCCGAATGTTTTTTTTTAAATGATTATTCTAAAATTCATGATAAGTCATTTTATATCTATTCTTTGCACGGCATTTTTTTGTCCTGAGGACCAGACCTTTAGCTTTTAATTTTATTAAATCTCTTATACGACATACTGACTAATATACTTTTAAGTGAGCAATAGCCGAAAGTTTTTCTAATGAGACAATTACACTAGTGATCAGAGTCAGAATTTTCAGCCAAATGTATTAACATTGATGACATCAAATGAATATATTCAATTAATTTGAAGTTTTTCACAACGAATTTATTTTGCTTGAGTGATAATTTGAAAACAGAGGAAAGTTGTGATACTGTTCCATTCAATCTTCCTTATTTTACTCGTCATTGTACTCTGTAAGCTGCACAGCAACCTCGTCCACATAGGAAATATAACCCTTCGTTGACATAAATGGAAGATTTTCAAATAATCGTTGACATAATATATGTAATGTTCATATAAGGTTATATAAGTGTATAACTTGGAGGTGTCTTCTTTCAAGGTGGCATGACTGTGAAGGTACGATGTTCGCTCCTCATGTACTGTATCCCTAACCTCACTTATCCTATTGGGAAAGGTAGATTCTCTTGTTTAGGATATAAACAATATTTAACGCTGAGGTAGATCCTCTCACTTCAACAGTCATCATCAGCAGTAGACTAAACCGATCGGTTAATTGAGTACATGGATGTACATTATATGGGGAGGGGAAGCTTAGAGGCCTTCTCCCAAAATTTTGAAATACAAAACATAAAAATTGCACTTAAGAGGTTTTTTAAACTATAAAAGTATATGATCTCTTAAAACTCAACAATTTTAAGAGGAAAGATTCTTGAGCTCCTTTTGGATGTTATTTAATTTTCCCTACACCATCGAGTGTATCAGAACCCACCAGAAATAATTGTCTGTATAGGTCACTGATTGAGGGTCATTTGAGATCAGTATTGTCCCCATCTGTATACCCATACGAGATGGAAATGAGCAACCGGGGTTTGCTGTACCTAGTTTTGGAAGGTATAATAAGCCAAATCCTCCTGAAGACTTAACATTACTTAGAATTTATTAGACATCAATATACTTCTAGTAGGTTATAATAGGTTGATCTTTAAATAGCACACTGACCTAAGCAGTCTATATATTTTTTATATTAAAAAATAATTAATTATATCCTTGTAAATGATCTTTCCTTTAGATATCTACCTAATTCAATATCATTACGCAAGTTTTGTGCC
This sequence comes from Homalodisca vitripennis, assembly GCF_021130785.1. Lineage (NCBI taxonomy): Eukaryota > Metazoa > Arthropoda > Insecta > Hemiptera > Cicadellidae > Homalodisca > Homalodisca vitripennis. Next base: position 15,959,057 of record NC_060208.1, read on the forward strand.
CATTCCGATATTAAGGACAAGCAATAACTTATATTGGCCTAAACTTTCCAACAAAAATTATATTGATAGAATATATCTCTGAGTTAACTATTATACTATTTAGTAACAATGATTAAGTGTTTGTAACTTCACAGAAACGTCAAAAGACTTAAAATAATGCATAAAGTAATACACATCTTCAGCTGATAACCTTAGTCGATAATGGATTCCAAGAAGGCCATAAAACCAAAAGATTTGAAGAGCTACTTAGAGCATTCTACAAGCTTTATTGTATACTCTATTAGAAGCTATTGCGTCCATTATTGTATGAGATATCGAGAATTTATATTGACATGGCTAAATATGGATAACAGAATTCATAGAGTGCCATGTTTGATGTGTACTTTCCGTTCAAATAGTGGCTTTATCGAACTTTATATCTACAGTACATTGTGCAGTAGACATTTAAGCTGATTAGAAACAACTGGTTTTGACGTCACAAACAGCTATTAAATTCTGTTCATCACACTGTCCTAGTCTCCTTAAGGGGAGTCGGGAGCTCCATTTAAGCCGATGTTAAATTCTCAAACTTTAATGAACATTTACCAAAAAACTATAAATGATAGCACTTAGAACTTTTTTTTCTTGATAAAGAACAACAATATACATATTTTAACACAAGATAAAAAAAATTTGGGATTTTTGGCAATTGTTAAAAAAATACTCTAAAAATTACCAGTAATTTTTATAAATTAGTCGCAATAAATCATTTTCTGATTGAAATTTTTTTAAACCATGTGTTAAAATATGAAGATTAATGTCCTCTCCAAGATAAAAAAATTTATTACTCTATAATTTATAGTTTTGAAGATAATGTTCTCCAAAAAAATGTTATTTACAAAAAAAAATTCATTTTCGGAAAAAGCCATTTAATTGTAACATCCATTAGCTTAGCAACTAAACTTACTTTATACATGCATCCCTGCACCATATGAGGGATTATCTGCTTCCTCTGCATCATAGTCGTCTTCTAGCCTTTTTTTTGCCAGTGTAGTCTGACTTCGACACTTTTTTTCTATTTCATCGACGGCTTTATTCGCTTTTTTGATGCGTAGCATGTCCATGTCTTGAAGCACATACACACAGTTTACCCCAGGTACAATCCCTAATTTAGCAAACACTTCGCATCTGACTATATTGCCTTTGTTGAAGACAGCAATAGCATCATATACCCCTAATTCTAGAGTTGATAGCATGACAAAAGACCGCTTGGGAATACGAGCCCAAATCATGTTACTGAGCGATTCACTTTGGTTCTGTGTACCGCCATGCAAACACCTCTTCAACAGTTCATTATTGCTAAGGTCCCTGAAAATGGGCTTAGTGGGCTAAATCCACAACCACAACTGGAAGGTGAAAGTGCTCTTTGTGTTGGTATACTTCCTCATTATGGACTGATTTCTAAAACTTGCACCACGTCTCATGATCTTTAGGGCAAAGCCCATGTGCTGGCTAAGAATCAGAAGAAATAAGGTGGTAGTATTCCGCCCAAACAGCTTCTTTCATCTTAGTCAGACTATCAACATTTCTCCTGATGGCAAGTCCATAATAGGTCCATAATAGGTTGGATCGCAGAATCTGTCAACCTTCCCCGGCCACCAATTAATTGTCTTATCAGAAAATAAACTGTGACATTTGAAATGTTATTCTTGGTTATAAACAGAAGAAAATAATAACAAACAAGGCAATGAAAGAAAAAACAGGTGACAAACAAGAGTACCAATAAGAAACAACTTAATAGTAATACAGCTCTTTTTTCCACAAAGATTTATAGTACAATATAAAATACTGTCTTCTCAAAGCTGAAATTCTCACCAAAAATTTGAAGTACAGCCCTTAGAAAAAAATTTTATTCAAGAAATTCTTGAACGATTTTCATGAAATCGGTCTTGAATTAACCGCTATGAAAAGCAGAATAATATTCAATAAAAACACAAAAAAGTAATTTTTACCCATTTGAACTCCCGAGTCCCCCTAACATAACTTTTACTGAGTTCTAGTCTAGTGACAAATCTAGTTCTGCAACCGTTAAAGATGATATATACACTGTGGAATTTTATTATTAAAGGCAGGTGACATCAAAACCCATCGTTACAGGGTCATTGTACAGGATCACTGACAAATTTTCTATGAGCAGAATAAAAGTTTGAAAAATTATTTGTCTGCAGAAACTTCTTTTTTACAATTTCTCAGATCATGTCCCTTAGACACTAACACCTAACTATGGTCCAAAAATTTAGTTTTTATATAATTTCAAACATACTTAAATTTAACATGACAAGTTAGTTAGGCAGTTTTAACCAGTAAATTCTTTAGAGATGAAAACCAGGAGCAAACTTTTTATCTTGCAGGTTTCTTATACGAACTTAAAATGTTAAACTTAAAGTTCTAAATAATCTACGAATGATTTCAAAATACCAACTACTTTTTATATCTGACATGGTATGAAGTTAAAGTCCATTCAAAGTGTCTAAAGGGAGTAATTAAGTGTCAATTCTTAAAAACCGTAAAAATGCAGTAAATTCAATTTCTAAAATCTTACATAATTTGAAACACATTTCGCCAACAATGAATATGTTTACAAATATAATTTAAATAACTCACTTGGCTATTTAATTCTCTTGGAAATCCATGTATTCAAACATTTTATAACGGCACCCACACACAGATCACACACGGATATAAAAATTTTCAATATTTAACACCAGATTATAAATGTCTCCGTTACCTTAATATTTAAAGACGATAAACACATTTTATGTCAACTGTTCTTCTTACGTTCTCAGGAAAAGTTTAATTTGAATATGTATTGGTCCAGTCAGTAAATGTATCGGTTACCTTAAAAATAATATTTACAAAAGGCCTAGAAGGGATTTATTTCTTTAATAGTTAGTAACTTGACAGAATTCAATCATCACTTTATATTTGTTAAGTATTAAGACAATATATGATACAACTCGATACTCAATTTATTCGAATAAGCTTTTAAATTTCGATTTCGTTACGGAAATAATCTGTATCACAATGATATAGCAATACAAACAGTTCCTTTGCAACAACAAAGCCGAGCTCAGTCAGCAGACCTTGCACACAGATCAATGGATGCTGACGTTTTGACCTACTCACACTTAGCTCTGATCTGTGTCCGCCATAAGTTACGCTGTGTTATTATTAGTTAAGTATCTACATTATTTATCTTATTTACATTATTTTACTATATTGCTATGAATATTATAGCTCGACGTATAACAAGATTGATCAAAGAAACGATTCTAAAGCAATGTTCTGGGAACATTCTGCAGTACTTGTAATCTGATGTCTGAGACAGTCAAGTGAACTAAGCAAAGGTTCACACAAAAACTAATGACTTTGTACCCATAACCTCAGTCATTGCGTAGTTGAGCAGCAGTAAGTAGTATATAGCTTGTCATATTTAAACGCAGAACATATTAGTGGAGAACACGTCAAATCTACCTTAATGAGAAAGGAAGTAAAGTATTTGATGAAAATCATTGTTTAGGGTGTGATAAAACCTTGCAATTTGAATATAAATTATTGGAAATCAATATCAGGAGCAATTAAGTAGAGTTCCATGTTTGTCTGCTTACGTCTAATTCTCAACTCAATTAACAAATTTCTTTAATGTCAAGTCATAACGTATGGAGATAAATTGTTTTTGATGTTTGAACAATAGGGTTTCTAATTTTCATGTCTTCTAAAACATTCGTATACGTAATATTTACTCCAACGAGGTATGATATTATATTATATAGTATACAATATTTACTACGTTTTTTGTGAAATATATCATATCTCTTGTACCTGCCGTCCAAACATTTATAGGCTTCTTGAAATAAGTTAGTACTTCTATTTTAACAACGTACATTAGAACGATTAGGAACGGATTTAACATTTACGTTTCGATTAATCTACAAATTAGTCATCACACGTAAAAGAGTGTATGTGTGTCGTCTGGTACAATAACTGTAGCCACACAGAACATAGCTCTATAACATATGTGTTGTTCCACTGTGGTTAGAGATCGTGTTTATCACATCGTAGTGCACTCAATTGTGTACCTGATGAGACAATGAGATTACACTTCACCTGTTTACAGGTGTCTCTGATGTCGAAGCATTGTAAATGTTTGGTTTTGAGCTTTTTCGTTGTCAACTTTCATTGGATCGCTTCAGACTACCATGGCTCCAGATTCAAGGAGTCAGTTCTGAGACAGTGTCAGATAACAGACGCTGCAATAAAAGGAAGGTAAACTGGAACTAAAATAAATGAACTGTAGCCGCTTTGTAAAAGGAATAGAGAATATAGGATTCAGTAAATCTGACAAGATTTTTAAATATTATTAAATATTTTATTTTACAATTATCAAGTTTTTTTTTTTTATAAGTTCTTTTGATTGTTAAGTTTACTTTTAGTTTGTTTGAAGATTATATTATTATTTGATTATTTTTAAGTTTGTAAATATTTCAAGATCAATGGTTTTATATTGTTTGTTGTTTTTGTTTTGTATAAATATATTGTAAAGTTTGTAAATACTGTGAAATAAAATCTTTTTTAAATGAAAATGAAAACAAATGAAAAATATTTGTTATACAAATTTGTTAATAACTAGGTTAGTAAATATATATTTATAAAAAATTTAAAGTTTTGTTACAATCTAGAAAAATAAGTACAGTACAAATGGATTTCTCATGAACATTTAATGCCTAAAATAGTGATGACAAACTGATTAACCACTGACGTATTTAAAGGCATGGAATAATCGGAATTTTTATTCGAGAACAAAATTATTCTGCAAAGTATTTAATTAATCCACTATGATTTTTATCTATTTTTTTATCTTATATTTAAATATGTTATTGTATTATGTGACAGGTAAGTGTTATACAAACTCATAAGGTATGAACACGGTATTTATATTTGATGTAAGTATATTTCTGGTGATTTGTTTCAAATAACCCTGGAAATGTTCGTGAGGGTGGAGTGTGCCTTGGTTGCAAGAACGACTCGTTAACCAAAGGTTAAAGCACATACACATACATTTATTTGTGGTGAGACTTATATTCCATTCAACTGGCTTTTTGGTTCCCAGCACGACCCGTTGACCATAGCGTAATGTATATTTCCAAAACTTGGTATTAGCGAATTCTTTAGATTTATAAAAGTATACCGACATTTTTTATTGTATCATTAGGTGATTGGATATATATTTGTAGTGCAAAGTGATATCGGAGCCAAATATTATAACTAAGTAATTGTCAAATTTTAGATACAATAAAATATTATAACAATGCATAGAATTTTTTTAAGTTGCTTAAAGCTAAACATTGTGACTCTTCAATAAATATGTAAATTAACTGTTAATATTAAGCTCTTTCTATCAAGAAATTAAAATAGAACTTTGATTATCATCTTATATAGTTTCCTTTTTAGTGAATAAGACTATATAAAGTTTTATAACATTCACTTCAAATCGTAGTAAGGAGAATATTATTAATTTCATTACATAATACAAGGGTTTCTCTCCTCGGCTTACGTAATTATTAGGTATCTGCCAGAAAATAGTGTTATCTTTTATTTTGATTGGTTTTACTTAACATTTAAAATCCATGCAATAAAAAAAGGTCTACTGCAAATACATTTGTAATTTCATGTTTTATTATTTACAATTGACAGGGCTCTATGAAACTTCGGTAATTGATTTTTAAATTGTAAGTACTAAATTTGCTTGATTATTAAAGCATCACAAGTTAGTTTTTTATAAGTATTTATTTTTAAAACGAGATAAAGCTTGGATATAGGATCCCTGATTATTATCTGAATCTGTTAATTAACTATTATGTTATCTAACTGTAACTACGAAAAGTGAATATCTATTGTATGAAGTTTAAACCTTATAAGTGGAATTCAATCAGATTTTTTGTAACATGTACAGTTTCCAATCCAATCCAATCATTCAAACGGGGGAGGATTAAAAGCACGCGATACTTTGTAAAATTCCATTGAAGGAGTTCACAGTTGAGAAGCAATACAGTGAGGGGCGGAGACTGAAACCTTGTCCGAGATCATACCTATTCAGATATCTTATAGCGCGGATATATCCGTTTGGGTATTATATTGAAATATATAATGTAGAAAATAAATTCAAAATTTAATCCCTTGAATGACTCTAGTAAGATACTTCAATGGGTATCGATTATATAAATTATTATTGTAAATGGCCATTTTATTGGAATCATATTGTGTAAAAAACAATATTAAGGCTACAACACGATAATCACCCAGCAATTTATGTTAAACTAAATAATATGCAATAAGACTGTTTAAACCCGCTTAACTGTTACTGTTTCCAACAAGAAGAGCACTTTAAGGCATCATAATATTTTCTAATATTCTAAAACATAATTGCAACAATTAGCCGAGACTTTGAAAGCTCCCAGTTTAAAAGTTAACAGTACATAGACAATACCGCGGAGATCCCGAGGGTGGCAAGTCCGCGCCACGCAGAATGAACGGGCGGTGTATTGTTTTTGTCACTGTGGGAGGTTAATTAATGTATCGCATTGTTAGTAAAAGTATGAAAATATGTTGGTTTTTTCCAAGAACCATATATTTTCCAGGAATATTAGGTATAATGAGTAATTAGGGGTGGGTTCAACTAAGCATGGATAAATGAGTGGTTTGTTATTCGTAGATAAAAATAATTAATTGATCCATAACAATGTTACATGTATCATTACGTTTTACAAGATTTTTGGAAGATTAAATTGTAACTTAACCCGCAACGTAGAGTAACAATTTAAAGCGTTTATTCAAACAACGGTATTCATTCGGAAATTATTGTGTTACGTGATTATGTTATATTTAATCTTATTCCTAATACAAATATAATTTTTAAGATTGAAATTGATTTTGAGAAGACAAAAACCATAAAAATTATTTCAATCATAGTAAAACAAAACGTATAAAAATAAAAATTGTTTGACTGTTCTCCAGGTTTTAATATTAAAGAGATATCCCAATATAGTTCTCATATCGAATATGTATCTCGAGATCTGCTTCTCATCAAAACTATTCTTAAGACGCTAAATTGAGTGGCATTATTTTGATCAGAATATTTAGTTTGGTAGAGTGCAGCAATGTTCATTTTGAGTTATGTATTTTAGCTGATCTAAGAAAGGCCTGTTCAGATGGTTGAGGTTGGTGTATATGGCACCAAAAATGGACCAGGCGGTAGTGGAGGGTACACAGATGTGGAGTAACGTAAAATATTCCTACTAGGGACCTGTAGAATGACCGAGATGAGCACAATGGGTGATTTGTTTGCGTGCGTCTGGAATTAGGAGTAGTTTTAGAGAAGTTAACCGAGAAATGTCGCACAACCTTGCGATTTATTCTTAGTGATTGTAAACCTTGCGGAGTTTTCAAGTGAATTTTGTACGAATTTATCTCAGTGAGACATTTGATTAAACAAAAGAGTTTGAATGTTTAGTTTAGCTCCATTTCTTTTTATATTTTTCCTTTTATTGCAGTGTCTGGTATCTGACCCCGTCTCAGAATTGACTCCTGGAATCTGGAGTCATGTACTGTATTAAAAGGTTTGGTATTATAACGTATGCACTGGATATGTAAATTTATTATTGCTGAATATATTTAATATAGCAGTTAATAAAGCTAGAACATACGCGTACTTACCTAGAAACTGCTGTTGGTACCAAACACTGCATGCCGTGCAAGTTTGCCCGCCAGCAATAATCTGCTCTATGTACAGCTCGTGGAAAGCAAACAACGGCATGTCTGCCCTGTGTTATCACGGCACATCGCGTTGAAATGACAGGTGACTATCTGCACATGTTGATTACAATGTACAATTGAAAATTATGGTAATCACTATTAATTCTATACATGTGCCAAATTGCAATCATGACATAAGTTATGAGGTCATAAAGATTTGGTAAGAGCGATTAAAAGGTTATTACCTGGATTTCTTCGATCACAGACCTCCCAACTTAAAACCAATATAAAGCGAAAATATACATTTAGGCTATGATATGGGCTCATGCAATATTTTTCAGGCATGTGCACACCATAACTACAGTAATTCGTAATTCTGTCGAGTTATAATTGTTACAAATACAGGACGAATATATTAAATGAGTCACTATTTTATTACTAATTAAAAAATACAATTATTATTAAAGTGGCGGCCTGTTCCATTCGTGCAACATTTTTACACGGTCTATTTTACAATATATACTAATAACTAAACGTGATTTAGATTTTTTCCACAATTTCAATCTAATTCTGTTGTAAACGCATGTATTGTTTGATAACTCTCAGTAACAAAACCAATGTAGGGCTATTTATAAATTTGAAAATATCAGAGGTATATCACAGTGCAGAATGAAAAGGAGTTTTACAATTCAAAAGTTATTTTTCAAAAACATTTATCTTACAAAATATTTGATATTGCGTAAAGCATTTAGCATAAGACGAGCCGTACATATTTTTGAGAAGTAGATGATGGCAAAGATGTAATAAAAGGAATGCAAGTGGCATAATTTATACTTCATTCAAACAGCATTTGGGAAGTAAGAAAAGATACATTAATTTCATTGGAGTACGTTAGTGAGGAGCAACTAAAAAAATATAAAGATTACACTGTTCCCATTTATAAAAAGATTTAGTCTCGATTTTTGTACCAAATACACACAAAATGGGGAAAAATAAAAATTTTCGAAATCCTTTGAGCTATGTTAAACGAATTATGCATTAAGATTTTTGTTACGGTAACACTGGAGAAATACAAATGCATACGTTTACACAATTAAAATATAATTGATTGTAACCAATGTTGTTTATATACAGATATAACATTTTTTTCCTTGTAACTATTGAAACCTTAAGGCCTCAATGCTAAAAGTATATTAATTTTACAATATCCGTAAACTATAAATGTATATAGCCATAGCTAAAGCAACCTTCGTATGTACACCTTTGAGGATTAATCTATTTGTTTTATAATATTTTAATATTTGAAATAAATGCTACGAAAATACAGATGCAGTTCAATAATTTAATAATTCAAACATTAAATCGAAAAATTTATCACAGAAGGAGTGTTTTTAAATAAATGTTTTCAAACATAAAGAGTGAAATTTCCCATTATATTGCTTCATATCTCATATCTGTATTTCCACTCACGCTGTGTAAACAAACGTCCTGCTCCATTGATATTTCAAAGAGTTCATTGATCCAATATTACTCGAGCATATGAATCTTTAATGTAAACTGAATATTATTCCCCAATGTTTTAACGTTTACTTCAAGACTGATCAAACAAGTCTGGAAGTAATCTTTATTATCATGGTTAATATTTTTGTTTCTGCATCTCTAGAAAATGAGCCTATAATGTTAGTGTATTATTTAATTCACCTCCATAATGTTAAGTTTTGCGTATTATGCAACTCTAAAGTGCCTTAAATTCTTATTAACTTTTTTCACTTACTTGTTTTTGTTTTACAAATATTTTTCACGCTATGTAAAACTTTTACTAATTATTTTTACTTTAAAACTTCCTGGAAGAAAGAATTTTGGAAACATTTGAAAACTATGATTGAAGTCAAACTAAATTTTGATCGTATCGCTGATTAAAAAAATAATTGTTTAATGTATCATTTGTTAGCCGAGAGTCAGCGACTCTACTACTTGAGGGACTGGAAATATTTTATTTTTGTATGTCAGTACGATATCTTGAAAACAAACTAACGCGTAGGCTTGGAATTTTACATAACCCGTTATTTTTAAATAAACAAAATTAGATTCGATGATAGATCATGTCATTCCTTAGGATATTACTGTGATTAGCAAACGTCTTTACATTGAACTTGCGAACTCTTTACAAGGTAACTGTAACAACAACACAAAATTATAGCATAAATACGTGTTTAAACACACTGGGTACAATCATATGACGTTTTAAAATGTATCTAATGAAATGAGCTATAGTCTTGTTACATGGAACCTCAGCAAAGCTTGTTACGCGATCATGGTGTAACGTACTACCTTGTTTACCAACAAGGTTTCCAACCATATTTTGCTTGGCCAGTATTGTTTTATATGGAAAACATTGCGCTACAAAGCTTTGCTTGCGGGATCAAAAATCTGTTTTCGTTATAATCTAATTGCTGCTATAGAGATTTAATATGAAGTTGAAGATTTAACATACTAGTGCGTCATTAGAACTATAACAATGTCTCACATTTACTATTTCATATGTAATTCCATCTATAATAAAACTCCAATAGCCATTCACTGTGGTATTTAGCTTGTTTTTGTATTGATTTTCCTTTTGCTAGTTTCTTTCCCAATTTAAAAAATTAATGTCATGAAAATTTAGACTCAGCCTCATACAGTGTACAGTGATAATACAGTTGAGAATTCTTCATATTGTTTTTGTGATTAAAATATAATTTTAAATTTAATAAATATTAAAAACACCATTTAGACTAAATATTTGTTCCCCTAGTATAAAAGACTACTAGACATTGCATGCAACTTACAATTCCGTTGAGTATCTGTAAAGAGGAAATGCCAAGTTAATTTGGCTCAGTAGATGAATGACGCGGCTTGGGTTACAAGACTTGGTGATGTGGATTGTCACCTCCAGTGATGGATGGCAATTGTGGGACCCAGAATCAATAACACTCACTCAATAATCATACTTCTTGTTGAATTTAGTTTTCTTTTTTGTAATGTTCTGCAAAGTTTTATTTATTCTTTATAAAACCAGTATAATGGTATAAAATTTATAAGAATTTATAATTGCCTTAAATTTAAATTTTCTTTTTTTAAATTTACTTAAGTGGGACATATACGGGAAAATTTTTTCTAATTAGATAAATGGCATTTAGGAAAAACAATAATATTTAACGTTATAATTCACATACTTGTCTTATTGCGTGACAAATTCATAACGAGATTTATATTTACAAAACCTTAATAATTGAAATTACAAATAGTAACGTACAAATTGAGATGGTTAGGATCAAATAAATTTAAGTTAATTTTTAAACAAAACCCGTGGATAACAGTATTTCCATCCAACTCGTATATTATTTCCAGCCTTACTGTATAAGAGATTACGTCATAGTTACGTAATCCATAACGTTGAACTGAATACGTACATTTACGTACAATATCTTACATTTCAAGGTTATTTTGAACTTACAATGTTTACAATGTACTAACTTAATCACAACTATCATTTAATGAAAATTGTTCTGACGATAAATTTTGGTAAAAGTAAATACATTAGCTAGATGTAAAACTTATACAAACTACTCTGGTGAATATTGCAGTTCTCATAGTTTATTTCACCTGGTATTTTAGTACAGGTCATTACATCGCTTATGAATAATAATAGAAGTGCAAATGCATGCAATATCGATTCTAAAGTATAGTATTTAAATATCAACAACGAATACTCTATATCTCTGTTTGTAGGGTGGATCGAGGTTACAAAAGTGTTCAAATATTTAAGTGGAAAGATGATTGTTTAGAATGGCGATTCAGAAAAAATCTGGGTTTTACATGAATATTTCAATAATTACTGCCAAATTTCAATGCGTTAAAATTCGATGTCTAAAACCTTAAGAACAGATCATAGCATTATTATAAATTATGTATCTAATAGATTATAATTATAATTATTATAATAATAGTAGTTAAAAGATTTGGAGATTTTTCCTCGTAACAGTTTATAATGGATTGGTTGATAAATTTTTAATGTTTTTTAAATTATATAATAAACGTAATATTTCTTGTAACTAACAATTAGTAATTTTAAACACAAATTTACAGTTAAATAAAGTCAAATGAAACTCCAACCCTACGTTTATTCATTTGTTAAGATTAGCTACTGAGATAGGAAATATGGAATATTCAATGTGGAGGCGAGTTACAGCGACAGAAACGCTTCAATGAGAATTATTCACAAAGTGTCGACTGTCACTGACGTTGATTGGGTTCCAGTTTAACACTAAGTTTTGATATTCTTGAATATAATCTGAACTAATAACAGATTGTCGTAGTTTTAGTGCTGTAATTCTTTGATCAGTTATGTGGTAATTGATTTTTTGTTTATTATTTCTTATAAATGTTAAAGAAATTTCACAGCCCATTGATACAGTATTTCGTTGTCGAAAACAGGTAAATAGGATAGAAACATTTCTATTATTCCCAAAAAGATTGGTACAAGTTTGAAGCTGAACTTCGGAAAAACCTATATTAATGTCTCAACAAAAAAGGAGTTTTTGAGATTTTTATTGCATGTACATGAAAGTATATGCTACAGAAAACGGCTCAAGGACGTGACTCTAATTTATATTGTTTTGGAAAACTATGAAGATGACCTGTAATTTTCTTAAATTCTTTTTAATTAAAAAAATTAAATTTCCTTATAAGGATTAGGTATAAAAAATACATGTCACTCTCTAAAGCTGAAACTCGATTATATTTTTAGAATTCCATATTTTTATCATCAGTACAGGGCCAGTGATAACATTTATTGCTCTTTTGTTATCGGCAAATTTATTTTAGAGGGTTTTAAACATAATATTTACAAACATTTCCCACATTAACCTTTTTACCTTATTACATATTGTGTACACTCAGTCCATACACTAAATGTCATGCAACAATAAACTGTCTACGTGATTATTGGACCTTTATAATTAGATTATTTTTTTCGTTGGAATAATACAATTAGAACTTTGTTCTTATAAATGTTTGTAAAACTGTCTTACTTCGTACTGTGTGGTTTTAGATAGTACGAAGAGGTAAAACATTTAAGTTGGCATTTTACATTACGTTCTTTACTATCAGGTAAGTTTCAAAACTTTAGGATAGGTACATGTTATTTTAACAAAGTTTTAGTTATATAACAAACCCGAATAAAAGTTAAATTAGTTGCAAAACTTGCTAATGAGACTAAGAGAAGTCTGTATACTCTTCCAAGCAAAAACTTATGAAAAACACTAAGAAGAATTATTAATTCTAAAAGGCTATTACTAGTATTGTTTGGCTAAAATGGGGGCTAGAACATAAGTCAGAAATATAGCATTTAGTCGTTTTTCCGTTTCCTGGTAAAGTCAAAACTATTTTCCTAATTTTCAAAATTGTTTGACTGGAAATAATGTGGAGAGGTTTGGATAGCATCTGAGTGAGACATATAACAGATATAATATGGACTTAACATTGGCAAGTTTTTTGTAACATTAATATAAATAATATGTTTATTAATACTCTCGTGCCAAGCATTTCAAACTACTTTAGCTGAAAATTTACTTTGAATAAAGTTATTTATAATTGATTCCTCTAACTGAGTCACACTATTAAAGTGAATCCGTTAAATGATGTATTAAAATGCAAACGAAAAAATTTTAGTACCCTATCCTTACTATAGTATAAAGGATAATAAAATATAAATTTATTATTTTAAAAGACGCAGATAAATTATTAACTGTTTGTACTTAAAAAGTAAGTTATTGTTATAAAAAAGAATATAAATTTGTGTTCGGTTTATTCAATGATCATTTATTTACCAAAAACATAGGAAAAATTTAATCAATGTTTATTAATAATGGTTCAGGAGGAACGAATTTATAAATATTTATCTATTAATCGCACCGTTATACGTATTTCTCCGTGTAACAGAAGCGAACTCGAAATCTCCTCATCCATGGCATAGTTTGATCTGCAAGTACTGATTATTAAACTGTTACTCTGGAACAACACCCCATCAAACAGAACTCTTGATTAAACATTGATTCAGCTCAAATAAGAGATACAATCCGAAAACGTATTACAATTGGACTAATATTGTAATAATTTAGCACATGCTATATTTATTGGTGTCTGTTTTTTAACATTATTACCTGATGATGGAGATCAAAAATACATACGAAAACGCATGTATAAAATTCAGTATTGTATTCACTATTAATTAATTAAGCAGCTTACACAACCTCGTGCTTTTACAACTGAAATGTATATTGTGCTGCTTATCGAGTAGTAGGTTCTTCAAGATAGTTTAGTGCGGAAAAGCACTGAAGCCAGGTCGATACGAGATTCATTGTAACAAAATCCATGGGGTGTTTGTGGGATTATCTCATGCCCCTCCCCTCCTCGTGTGACGGGGATGTTAGCATTGTTCTAGCTCTCCCTCAGCAGTTCAAGAGGACAAACAGTGAAGAGCACCCCAAGGTTCGGCTTATGACACAGCTTTTGACAGTTTAGAAGTGTCGTCCACTTCACCCATTATCCTTCACATTGAACTAGTCCCATTGATAGAGTCAGACCCCTCCCACAACTCTCGGTAAGAGACGTGGATCCCCAGAACATCAATAGTGTAGCCAGTCATATAATTCACCCTCAGTCATAAGAAACGCCTTCATTGAACAGGTACAGATTAGACAGAAATCAGTCTAACTAACATATAATGGCATATTAAGAGAAAAAAAGAGGTGTCATCACGTTTAGCAAGTTACAAATACTAGTATACTGTACATGGTACATGCTATAACCTAAAAGGTAGCTGAAGAGATAAATAATACATCAAACTCTATTTTTTACATCCCTCTTTAGATTGTTATGTGTATTATATTATTACTAGCAGTTACACGCGGCTTTACACGCAATTCCCTTTCGAGTAACTAATGCGTCATATGCATATGATTGTTAGGTACCATAATGAATAAAAGAACAATGGATTGTATAGCAAACATATTTATTGAGTGAGCATCTTACAAAACCTCATGATTATATACCTAAAAGGTCACATAAGCTGCAAAAAAAACCACACTTTATATTTTTGTACATATTATATTGTTATGCATCTAAGATAGAGTTAAAAGTACAAGTTTGAGACGAATAAAATTATTTAATTAACTAATATAACCACGTTTTTCCCAGGAGGGTTCACTTCTGGCTGATTTTTACCTTCCAGTTGAACTAACTCTGGGTTCAGTAAACCAGATGTGTCATTTAAATCTGACCAAACTTATGATTGTCCAGGAGCGGTACATCACAGCAAGTGTTGGGGTATTGGAGTGCAAGGATAGAAAAAAAGGTTCAGTACTGTGGAGGATGACTGTTGGAGTTAGTGAGGCTCCCTAAGTGTTACAGGCCGTTACTAGTTTAAACTTAAGAGCGTGCCATTCTCTGCTTGATTTGACTGGAACGTCTGGTACAAAACTGGCTTCCCATTCTTCTAAGGAAACAGGGCTTAGATAAAAGCCCAAAATCCTTCCTATTGGACCTTAAAAGAAGGGACCCTTACCATATCCAGGATATCCTTTCACTCCGGAGGCAGCGCAAGGGTTCTTCTACGACTAAGTGCAATTTATAGCTTCTCTTGTCCTAAGAAAAAAAGAGGTGTCATCACGTTTAGCAAGTTACAAATACTAGTATACTGTACATGGTACATGCTATAACCTAAAAGGTAGCTGAAGAGATAAATAATACATCAAACTCTATTTTATATTTGTATTTTAAAAATGAGAGTAATGAGTCAATATTATTGTAAGAGTGAATCACGTGTTAACCTTATTGTGACTACTGTAGTGGCAGCAGAACGTTTACGTTAGTCTTAGCTGTTTTAATATCAAAATTGTGAGTTCTAGTTCAAGAATTATTAATATGGGAGTTTGTACCGCTCTGAAATGTTTTGTAACATAACAACTACCAAACAGAGTTTGTCTGCAGTATTATCGCGATTATGTAATATTCTATGTGTCTGTGCAATTATCTATTATTTCCTTGTAAACTCTACGGTATTAGTTACATGAGGTAATTAGGTCTTTGAGTTGGTTACACGTGTCTTCGCCAGTAATCGCCACTCGTGTAACTCACTAACATCCAAACTAGGTCACTAGCAGCTTGGATCCACTAAATATGCTTAAGCTAAAACAGTTCCCGTGTATTGCTGAAGCTGGCCAAACACTGGCTCTGGCTTACACTTAACAAGGGCGAGGAGAAAGTACAGTGGCCAATTGAGAGGCGACTTGGCAAAGACACATTCTAATATACATGGTCTTTACTATAAAATATTATTTCTGTTGCTTTTATACAGATTTATTGAACTTATTCCAAGTTATGTAGATATTCTATTACTTTAGTCTTAACAGTGCTACCTGTTTTAACACAGAGAGTGGTTAGTTTCATACACTTTGGAAATCTCAGTAACCCATAAAATTCTTCTTTTTTTAAGTAATAATATTTTTACTTAAATATAAACTTACATTAGTTTTATGTGCATAGAATATTACTCACCTTGTATTATATACTAAATTACACTTTATTACATAGATCCTTTAACTAAGTTTTACACTTTGAAGAGCCACATACATCACATTCTATAGAAAATATATTAATTTATTAAATTATTGCCTATTAAGATAATAATACCAAAGTAACCGGAACTTATTATCACTTGCAATTACAATGATATGGATACAAAAACTATGATGTAAATCGTTCTCTAATATAATATTAATGAAACTTTAATATTTTTAATAGGTTACGTTCTGTTTCACTGGCTACAAATTGTAAAATTATTAATTTCTGTTACTTATATTATTATTTATTTATTTAATAAAAAAGATTTGATATGCTTTTACAAAATCGTACTAAACCATTTGTTTTTTTAGTCTTCCAAACAAATAATTCACCTTAGTTTACTCAATGAAATTGTCCACTTTAATTCTATAGTTACAGTCACTTGATTGTGATAAGTTTCCTCTCGTAAGAAATCACGTTTGTTTTTGTTTATTTTTGACATGGGAATAGTAGAAATGTTCAAATATCCTTTAAATCTTCAAATTATCCTATGTATAATAATATGTTATATATTGCCCTAATATATAAGACATATATGTCTCACTCAGATGCTATCCAACCTCTCCACATTATTTCCAGCCAAAAACTTTGAAAATTAGGATATATTTTTTACTTTACCAGGAAGCGGAAAAAACGACTAAATTCTATATATCTATAAGTCAGATAGACGTCAAAAATAAACAAAAACAAACGTAAAGTTTGCGAAGTAATGTATCTGTTATCATGTATGATATCCAATAGAAAAAGAATGTTTATACAAATATTTGGGGTGTATAAAACACATAAATACTAACTTTTAAATTTTTTTAATTTTTAGAATGTTTATATAAAATAAAACTACTGTCATTTTGAGTTTCACGAACAATCTTGAACCTATCATCTTGGACTTAAGTTTAGTAATTCAAATACAAATAGAGTAAGGTGATATATCATATTGTATTGTATTTTATTCACAGTTGACAATTCACAAAACTGTTCCGATAATTACGGAACTTTTTTTATAAAATATAAAAATATTAAATATATAATATATAATTAATTAATTAAAATATGGAATATAAGAATAAAAAAAAAATTATATGCCTCCCAAATCTATTTAAATTTAAACAATAATCAAAACCTGTGATAAAGGAATTAATATCTGATGATATTGATATCTAATATTATCACCCAAATGAATCATGGTATTTTTGTATCCTTATGTTATTTTTCATTATCACAATGAATTATATATTTTTAAGCTTATATAGTTTTAAAGATTAAATATGTAAATTTGTATTCCATGCAATATAATATTGACATTACTACAATTTTCTATACATAATTTTGAGAATTATAAAATAAAGTTATACCACCCCATTGCAACAAACTAGTATTTCTCGCCACTGTTATCAGGCTCCAAATGTGTTATTTTTTGCGCTTAACTTCTCTCCAAAACATTTCAGTTTAAACATGTTACAAAACATCACACGGCAGTGTTGATCAGATAAACTTGTCCTGACTGCTCGCATGGGACCTGCTCGTACAGAAACACTCTCGTTGGATTATGTACCAGAGATTTGTAGTCAGAGTTGTGTGTGACAAATCATCACACGGCAGTGTTGATCAGATAATCTTGTCCTGACTGCTCGCATGGGACCTGCTCGTACAGAAACACTCTCGTTGGATTATGTACCAGAGATTTGTAGTCAGAGTTGTGTGTGACAAAACATCACACGGCAGTGTTGATCAGATAAACTTGTCCTGACTGCTCGCATAGGACCTGCTCGTACAGAAACACTCTCGTTGGATTATGTACCAGAGATTTGTAGTCAGAGTTGTGTGTGACAAAACATCACACGGCAGTGCTGATCAGATAAACTTGTCCTGACTGCTCGCATGGGACCTGCTCGTACAGAAACACTCTCGTTGGATTATGTACCAGAGATTTGTAGTCAGAGTTGTGTGTGACAAAACATCACACGGCAGTGTTGATCAGATAAACTTGTCCTGACTGCTCGCATGGGACCTGCTCGTACAGAAACACTCTCGTTGGATTATGTACCAGAGATTTGTAGTCAGAGTTGTGTGTGACAAAACATCACACGGCAGTGTTGATCAGATAAACTTGTCCTGACTGCTCGCATAGGACCTGCTCGTACAGAAACACTCTCGTTGGATTATGTACCAGAGATTTGTAGTCAGAGTTGTGTGTGACAAAACATCACACGGCAGTGCTGATCAGATAAACTTGTCCTGACTGCTCGCATGGGACCTGCTCGTACAGAAACACTCTCGTTGGGTATGCAGATAAACTTGTACATACAGAAACACTCTCGTTGGATTATGTGTCAGAGTTGTGTGTGACAAACATCACACGGCAGTGTTGATCAGATAAACTTGTCCTGACTGCTCTCATGGGACCTGCTCGTACAGAAACACTCTCGTTGGATTATGTACCAGAGATTTGTAGTCAGAGTTGTGTGTGACAAAACATCACACGGCAGTGTTGATCAGATAAACTTGTCCTGACTGCTCGCATGGGACCTGCTCGTACAGAAACACTCTCGTTGGATTATGTACCAGAGATTTGTAGTCAGAGTTGTGTGTGACAAAACATCACATGGCAGTGTTGATCAGATAAACTTGTCCTGACTGCTCGCATAGGACCTGCTCGTACAGAAACACTCTCGTTGGATTATGTACCAGAGATTTGTAGTCAGAGTTGTGTGTGACAAAACATCACATGGCAGTGTTGATCAGATAAACTTGTCCTGACTGCTCGCATGGGACCTGCTCGTACAGAAACACTCTCGTTGGATTATGTACCAGAGATTTGTAGTCAGAGTTGTGTGTGACAAAACATCACACGGCAGTGTTGATCAGATAAACTTGTCCTGACAGCTCGCATGGGACCTGCTCGTACAGAAACACTCTCGTTGGATTATGTACCAGAGATTTGTAGTCAGAGTTGTGTGTGACAAAACATCACACGGCAGTGTTGATCAGATAATCTTGTCCTGACTGCTCGCATGGGACCTGCTCGTACAGAAACACTCTCGTTGGATTATGTACCAGAGATTTGTAGTCAGAGTTGTGTGTGACAAAACATCACACGGCAGTGTTGATCAGATAAACTTGTCCTGACTGCTCGCATGGGACCTGCTCGTACAGAAACACTCTCGTTGGATTATGTACCAGAGATTTGTAGTCAGAGTTGTGTGTGACAAAACATCACATGGCAGTGTTGATCAGATAAACTTGTCCTGACTGCTCGCATGGGACCTGCTCGTACAGAAACACTCTCGTTGGATTATGTACCAGAGATTTGTAGTCAGAGTTGTGTGTGACAAAACATCACATGGCAGTGTTGATCAGATAAAGTTGTCCTGACTGCTCGCATGGGACCTGCTCGTACAGAAACACTCTCGTTGGATTATGTACCAGAGATTTGTAGTCAGAGTTGTGTGTGACAAAACATCACATGGCAGTGTTGATCAGATAAACTTGTCCTGACTGCTCGCATAGGACCTGCTCGTACAGAAACATTCTCGTTGGATTATGTACCAGAGATTTGTAGTCAGAGTTGTGTGTGACAAAACATCACATGGCAGTGTTGATCAGATAAACTTGTCCTGACTGCTCGCATGGGACCTGCTCGTACAGAAACACTCTCGTTGGATTATGTACCAGAGATTTGTAGTCAGAGTTGTGTGTGACAAAACATCACATGGCAGTGTTGATCAGATAAACTTGTCCTGACTGCTCGCATGGGACCTGCTCGTACAGAAACACTCTCGTTGGATTATGTACCAGAGATTTATAGTCAGAGTTGTGTGTGATAATTATACATCACATTCCGCTGTTCGACTCAGCTGTTATATACAACGTGGAAAATATAACGCGCGGAAAAGCGTCATTACTCACAGGGGAAATGCTGAAAATAACGACAGGTCCAAACCGCTATGCTTTCAAATTACAAGAGTTCGTTACTATTGTTTCAGTTTCTTAATTAACTTTAATATAATA
Source organism: Homalodisca vitripennis (assembly GCF_021130785.1). NCBI lineage: Eukaryota > Metazoa > Arthropoda > Insecta > Hemiptera > Cicadellidae > Homalodisca > Homalodisca vitripennis. The sequence continues at coordinate 15,979,520 of NC_060208.1, forward strand.
TACATATTCAATACTTTCAACGTGTTCAATATATCCACGAGCTTTAGTGTTAAACAACTGGACGTAACTTATGAAAAACTTAAAGAATGAACCAAAATGTTTTACTAATTTATTTTAAACTAATATATATATATATATATATATATATATATATATATATATATAATATATAATATAAAATTGTAAGTGTATATTCTTCATAAACAAAATACTGCTCCTGAAAGACATGTATGATTATAAACACTTGAACTAACGCTTCCATATACTGGATATGTTAGGGAAATTTAAGAGCTTTACATTTATTTTTTTTGAATAAGCAGTTCTGGAAACTAATTTACGTTGATCTAAGTTGCAACATTTTAGAGTTTACGAGAAACTGATTGAGATATATATACCTAGCTATCTATCTATGATTGACATTCATTTATAAGTAACTAAGGAAATACTGTATGCCTAATTTTTTATGTAATTTTACACTTAGATATTTCCACAATAAGAGGTTTAGCAACGCACAATGCAACTGTGCCTTTACTTAATGCGTTATTCAATACATTAAAATTGACTTTAAGTATGGATTTAATATTTAATATTTAATCCATATTAATTTAAAATATTAAAATATAAATTATTAAAATTTAATATTTTTTATAATAAGAGTTCTTTTTCCCAATAATCTATGAGAAATTCAACCAACATGCCGAAATCCTTCTTATGTAAAAAAAATCTCCCTATTCATTTTCCTATTCAAAACTTATTTTGCCATCTCCTGGGTCAGTACGTAATAGGATTTACAAATGGATTACAAATGGATTTTCCTTGGATTACAAATAATGGCCTGTGCGGCGATTTAATAGTATTAAGCAGATTAACAAGGAAATTCAATATAGCACAATAACGTGTGCAACAGTCACAGACAGGATTTGAACCTGCGCTATTTCTAACTCCGATATAAAGTTCAACGCTTTAGATCACTTATCGACTTTAGAATCAAACGTTATTTATTTCAGTAATAACAAAATTTTATATGAAATAAGCCAAGTACTAAAATAATGACAATCCAATTATGAACATATTTCTTTAATTTAAGTATACTGCATGTATATATTAGTTACAATATCTGATTTATTAAAAGTATAATATTTTTCATACTATTGCCAATTTAACTTTAAAAGGCATTAAATGAAAAATAAAAATTGTTATAAATAAAAATAAATAAAATTTTACAGGAATTAATAAATGTCACATAACATTAATGTACGGCTAAATAAATGAAAATAAATATATAATGTAAAAATATGTTTTAGTTTAATGTTTCTATTTAGACACAACCTGATTTCTTATTTGACCCACGCATACATATAATGTGTGTACGTCGTTGTAGTGTTGCTAATCGTGATGATTACTTATGAGATGAAACTTATCACAATCAAGTGACTGTAACTATAGGATTCAAGTGGACAATTTCATTGAGTAAACCAAGGTGAATTATTTGTTTGGAAGACTAAAAAAACAAATGGTTTAGTACGATATTGTAAAAGCATATCAAATCTTTGTTATTAATTAAATAAATAATAATATAAGTAACTGAAATTAATAATTATGCAATTTGTAGCCAGTGAAACAGAACGTAAGATATTAAAAATATTAAAATGTTATTAACTTTATATTAAAGACCGAGTTACGTCACAGTTTTGTCCCTTATCATTGTAATTTCAGTTGATAATAAGTTCCGGTTACTTTGGTATTGCTATCTTAATAGGCAATAATTTAATAAATTAATATCTTTCCTATGGAATGTGATGTATGTGGCTCTTCAAAGAGTTAAACTTAGTTAAAGAATCTATATAATACCGTGTAATTTTGTACCGAATGATGATAACACATGGGGTTGGTGACTTCTGAGGTCGTAGTAATAAATACTAGAATTGCAAAGTTTTCTTATACGTTAAATTTAATCAGTGAAACTTACAAGCACCACTTTTAGTTGGTAAATTAAATTTATGCCTTGCCACGTTGCTGCCAATTAGAGTAGAAGAACTAAAAATGTATATCTGATAGGTGGGCCTAAAATATCCAATGTTCTATGGAATTATGCCTAAGATGTTTTACTTTATAAAACATTAAGATTTCACTTCCCTTCGCAATATGTAGACTCACAACCCGGGCGTCAGCGTCTTGGCTCGAGACATTGAAGCTGTAGTCTAAGAAGGGTTATTTCGAGTCGGTAATTACTAGAAGAGGAGTAGAAGTTGTGAAAGTGGTAGCCATCTACTCGAATAATACGTGAGATACGTGAGCTCGCCTAAAACAAATTTGCGACGGTATTAGCCATTTAATGAGACAAAAAACTTATTACAACAACGTGCTCGTCAGAAGGACGACGCCACAACTTGTATCTACCTGTATTTCAATCAAGCAAATAACAGATCTTCAAGGGTAAGTTACTTTACTATTTACAACTTTACTTTACGTTACATTCATTTTTATATGTTTGGCATCAAAGGGCTAATTTAATAATACGGAAAGATACATTTTTTTATCGGTCACGTAGTTGGGCTGCTACAAAGGGTTAGAATAAAATATTCATACGCGTGCCAATTAGGTAGTTACTCCGCCGATAATTTAGTTCCAGAACATTGGATAAAAAAATAATCTTAAATTGTACTGGCTGACTAGGTTGTGAAATTTACATTATATAAAATCTAACTAACTAACGGTACAATTTATATACAAGGTGAGTAATATTCCATGCACATGAAACTTATGTAAGTTTATATTTAAGTAAAAATATTATTACTTAAAAAAAGAAGAATTTTATGGGTTTCTGAGATTTCCAAAGTGTATGAAACTAACCATTCTCTTTGTTAAATTAGGTAGGACTGTTAAAACTAAATTAATATAATATCTACATAACTATATAACAAAGCAAGTAATATTTTATGATGTAGAAGATGTAGATTAGAATGTTTCTTTACCAAGTTGCTCTCAATTTGCCACTTTATTTTTTCCTTGCCCTTGTTAAGTGTAAGCTAGAGCCAGTGTTTGGCCAGCTTCAGCAGTACACGGGAACTGTTTTAGCTTAAGCATATTTAGTGGATCCGAGCTGCTAGTGACCTAGTTTGGATCTTCGTGAGTGGAGATTAGAGGCGGAGACACGTGTAACCAACTCAAAGACCTAATTACCTCATGTAACTAATACCGTAGAGCAGTGGTTCTCAACCTTTTCAACGCTGCGACCCCCTTTTTAGGTTGAGAATTTTTGCGACCCCCTTCTTGTAACATCGTAAAGTAAGCCTTTGTATGCAAAAAGACAGCAATAATTAGTTTTAAAAAACATAAAAAAACACTATTCAAAACTATATAAAAACGTTAGTGAGCACCAATTTCTTAATAATTAATAAACGGTCCGGTAATACGTGTAACAAAAGTAATTTGAATCATTTTCAATTCTTCAATATCAAAGCAGGCAAAGACTGTGCGCAGTGTATTTACAGAACTGACGCGTGGTGTATTTAAAGCCGCGGAGACAGCCTGACATGGAGCTGCGCGCGCAGCCATCGCACGGCGCAATTCGTCCTCCGACAAGCCACTGGCCAGTGTGCCAGTCGACTGCCTGACGTCTTGAGAAATAGTGCGTACTTTGATCTTCAAATTGAACACTCAAGTTTTAGTATTAATAATGGATAAGTTTTTAAAAAGAGAAGCTTCATGTAGCAAAAGTAGTTCCGAAGTCTCAAAACCAAAATGCCGAAAGTATGATAATGTATATCTACAGTTTGGTTTTACTGAACTTGAAAACAAACCTCAGTGTGTTATTTGTAGTGAAGTTTTATCAGTTGAGAGCATGAAACCTTCAAAAATGAAGCGTCATCTTGAAACTAAGCATTATGCGCTTAAATACAAACCAGTCGAGTTTTTCCAGAGAAAACTGCTGTCCCTTCGCAGTCAACAGGTAAATATTAAAAGTCATACTGATGTTAGCAAAAATGCCCTCAAAGCTTCGTACGAGGTAGCGCTAAAGATTGCTAAAGTGGGGAAGCCACATACCATTGCTGACGAATTTATTCTTCCTGCCGCAATCGATATGGTTTCAAATCCTCAAGAAGCTGACAAGCTAAAAAAATCCCACTATCAAATGACACTGTGTCACGACGAATATCAGACAAGGTGAAAGATGTTCAGAACCAGATAAAGATGCAAATAAAAGAAAGCACGTTTTTTTTTCGATTCAATGCGACGAATCAACTGACATTGCTAATTCTGCTCAGTTTTTGTGTTTTATTAGGTATGATTGCGGCCACTCTATTAAGGAAAATGTATTATTTTGCAAATCTTTGCCAGACCATGCCACAGGTAAAAGTCTTTTTAAAGTGTTCATTGAGGCAACTAAACCATTTGAAATTGATTGGAACAATAATGTGTTTCAATTTGTAGTGATGGTGCAAGAGCCCTTTCAGGTAAAAACAGCGGATTGATTGCCAGGTTGAAAACGTTAATGCCAAATGCAAAGTGGGTGCATTGTTTTTTACATAGACAAGCTTTGGCAGCTAAAGGAATGCCGGATGACTTGCGTCAAGTCTTGGCTGAGGCTATCAAAGTTGTTAACTACGTCAAGAGTCGACCATTGCAGAGTAAATTACTTGAAAACTTGTGTGAAGAGGTAGGAGCCCTGCACAAACATTTGCTATTCCACACAGAAGTGAGATGGCTGTCCCGGGATAACGTATTGAGTAGGCTGTTTTCATTGAGATCAGAAATGTTGCTTTTTTAATGGACAGTAAACATGAACTTTTTCATTTTTTCAGCGATGAAAAATGGTTAATAAAGATTGCTTACTTAGCTGATATTTTTTCTCATCTCAACATTTTGAACTCATCCCTACAAGGACCAGAAACAACTATTTTGTATGCTCAAGACCGAGTAAATGCTTTGTAAGAAAACTTACTCTTTGGAATACAAGAATAAAAGATGAAGACTGAAAATTTCCAACTTACACAAGAATTCAAGGAGTATGTCTCAAGTATTGGTGACACATCCATTGACACATCATCTCTCTCATTACTCACATCATCACACCTTGAAGCCTTGATAAAGCAGTTGAATGATTATATTCCTGTTAAAGATACAAGTGGATATGTGTGGATAACAAAACCATTTTCCAAAAAAGCTGTTCAAAAAGCTGAATTGAATGCCGGCCTCCACGATGAACTGATAGATATATCAAGTGATCAGTCATTGAAACTAACTTTTGACGATGTTTGTCCCGACAAGTTTTGGATAAGTATAAAGAAGGAACGCCCAGAATTTACCAAAGTAGCATTAAAGATTTTGATACCTTTTTCTACTTCTTACAATTGTGAAAAAGGATGTTCCACAATGATGAATTTAAAAACCAAATCAAGAAATCCTTTGGCACTGGAAAATGATATTATTTTGTGTTTGACAAAAATCAACCCAGACATTCTACAGTTAGTTAATTCAAAGCAAGCTCAAGTTTCTCATTAAGTAATTCTGCTGGACTTAAAAAAAAATATTTTTTGGAATGTATTTTGTGTGGTGTGCCTTTTTTAGAATAAACGAATTTTGTCTTACAACAATAAGGCCTACGTTACGATACAAGCGGCGCGGCAGACACCATCATTTTTAGCAGCGATGATGAGTCATTTAGAGCTCCATTTGTTCCTTTTGGTTAATTATAGTTGTATTTTAAAATAGTATTGATTAATTGTAAATTGATTAATAATATACTTATTGTATTTAACAAGCGGACTCAACTCAGTTTCTAAATAAGTATATGGTCGCTTCATTTGATATTCGCCGCTCATATGATATATATAGCCTGAGTTATTTAGTTTTTTTTTATTTATCACTTATATCGCGTCCCCCCCAGACCCGTCCCGCGACCCCCCTGGGGATCGCGACCCACCACCCACCAGTTGAGAACCCCTGCCGTAGAGTTTATAAGGGAATAATAGATAATTGCACACACACATAGAATATTACATAATTGCGATAATACTGCAGACAAACTCTGTTTGGTAGTTAATATGTTACAAAACATTTCGGAGCGGTGCAAACTCCCATATTAATAAATCTTGAACCAGAAATCACAATATTGATATTAAAACAGCTAAGACTAACGTAAAAGTTCTGCTGCTACTACAGTAGTCTCAATAAGGTTAACACATGATTCCCTCTTACACTATTATTGACTCATTACTCTCATTTTTAAAATACAAATACAACATTGAGTTTGATATATTATTTATCCCTTCAGCTACCTTTTAGGTTATAGCATGTACCATGTACAGTATACTAGTATTTGTAACTTGCTAAACGTGATGACACCTCTTTTTTTCTTAGGACAAGAGAAGCTATAAATTGCACTTAGTCCTAGAAGGACCCTTGCGCTGCCTCCGGAGTGAAAGGATATCCTGGATATGGCAAGGGTCCCTTCTTTTAAGATCCAACAGGAAGGATTTTGGGCTTTTATCTAAGCCCTGTTTTCTTAGAAGAATGGGAAGCCAGTTTTGTACCAGACGTTCCAGTCAAATGAAGCAGAGGATGGCACGCTCGTAAGTTTAAACTAATAACGGCCCGTAACACTTAGGGAGCCTCACTAACTCCAACAGTCATCCTCCACAGTACTGAACCTATTTTTCTATTCTTGCATTCCAATACCTCGACATTTGCTGTGATCTACTGCTCCTGGACTATCATAAGTTTGGTCAGATTTCAATGACACATCTGGTTTACTGAACCCAGAGTTGGATCAACTGGAAGGTATAAATAAATAAGCCAGAATTGAACCCTCCTGGGGAAAACGTGGTTATATTAGTTAAATAACTAATTTTATTCGTTTTCAACTTGTACTTTTAACTCTATCTTAGATGCATAACAATATAAAGTGTGGTTTTGGCAGCATATGTGACCTTTTTGGTATGTAATCATGTTTTTTTATACAATCCATTGTTCTTTTATTCATGACGTATTAGTTACTCAAAAGGGTAAAGCCGCGTGTAACTGCTAGCTAAAGAGGGATTTTCCTTTTAATATGACATCATATGTTAGTAAGAATGATTTCTGGCTGATTTATACCTCTGTTCAATAGAGTTATTTCTTATGACTGAGGAAGAATTATATGCCTGGCTACACTATTGATGTTCTGGGGATCCACGTCTCTTACCGAGAGTTGTGTGAGGGGGCTGACTCTATCAATGGGACTAGTTCAATGTGATGTGAAAGATAATAGGTGAAGTGGACGACACTTTTAAACTGCCAGAAGCTGTGTCATAAGCGGAACCTTGGGGTGCTCTTCACTGTTTGTCCTCTTGAACTGCTGAGGGAGAGCTAGAACAATGCTAACCTCCCCTTCATGCGAGGAGGGGAGTGGCATGAGATAATCCCACAAACACCCCATGGATTCTGTTACAATGAATCTCGTATCGACCTGGCCTCAGTGCTTTCCCGCACTAAACTATCCTGAAGAACCTTCTACTCGATAAGCAGCACAATATACATTTCAGTTCTAAAAGTATGAGGTTGTGTAAGATGCTCAATTAATTAATAGTGAATACAATACTGAATTTTATAAAAAAAATCGTTTTCGTATGTATTTTTGATCTCCATAATCAGCTAATAATGTTAAAAAACAGACACCAATAAATATAGCATGTGATAATTATTACAATATTAGTCCAATTATAATACGTTTTCGGATTGTATCTCTTATTTGAGCTGAATCAAGATAATTCATCGTGAAACCTTTGTCCAAAACATTGTTCAGCTTCTCGGATACTTTATCAAGAGTTCTGTTTGATGGGGAGTTGTTCCAGAGTAATAGTTTAATAATCAGCACTTGCAGATCAAACTATGCCGTGGATGAGGAGATTTCGAGTTCGCTTCTGTTACACGAAAAAAAACGAATAAAGGTGCGATTATTAGATAAATATTTATACATTCGTTCCTCCTGACCCATTATTAATAAACATTAATTAAATTTTTCCAATTTTTTTGGTAAACAAATGATCATTGAATAAACCGAACACAAATTTATATTCTTTTTATAACAATAACTTTGTATAAGTACTTGCAAACAGTTAATGATGTATCTGCGTCTTTTAAAATGATAAATTTATATTTTATTATCCTTTATACTATAGTAAGAATCGGGTACTAAAATGTTTTCGTTTGCATTTCAATATTAACGGATTCACTTTAATAGTGAGATCAGTTAGAGGAATCAGTTTAATGAACTTTATTAAAAGTTAATTTTCAGCTAAAGTAGTTCGAAATGCGTGGCACCAGAATAGTAATAAACATATTTTTTATATTAATGCTACAAAAAACTTGGCAATGTTAAGTTTATATTATATCTGTTTTATTTGAATCATTTAAACAATGTTTATTTTCTAATTATGTATCAACTTATAATGAGAGAAAGTTGAGAAGACATCAACACACGAGTGGCCAATTTTAAGGCTTACTTTCTGAATTGTAAGGAAACAAATCTACGTATATGTGCCTGAAAACCTTCTACTGGGAAGTGAAAGTTACTGAAAATAGATAACAAACCAGGGCGAGAGACAGGTCTGCCAACCTTCTTCACAATGTATCGTATAACAAGCCCATTACCGATCTGCTGGGGTACGGTTGATGTAAAAGGTACCTACATTTCTTGTAAGAAATGTCTGTCTCTCACATCACACCTAGAGACAGGTCTGCCCATCTTCTTCACAACGTAACTTATAACAAGCCCATTACCGATCTGCTGGGGTACGGTTGAAGTAAAAGGTACCTACATTTCTTGTAAGAAATGTCTGTCTCTCACATCACACCTAGAGACAGGTCTGCCAACCTTCTTCACAACGTAACTTATAACAAGCCCATTACCGATCTGCTGGGTACAATTGAAAGTAAAAGGTACCTACATTTCTTGTAAGAAATGTCTGTCTCTCACATCACACCTAAAGACAGGTCTGCCAAACTTCTACCTGCATTTCTTGTAAGAAATGTCTGTCTCTCACATCACACCTAGAGACAGGTCTGCCAAACTTCTTCACAACGTAACGTATAACAAGCCCATTGCCTATCTGCTGGGGTACGATTGAAGTAAAAGGTACCTGCATTTCTTGTAAGAAATGTCTGTCTCTCACATCACACCTAGAGACAGGTCTGCCAACCTTCGTCACAATGTAACGTAAGACAAGCCCATTACCGATCTGCTGGGGTACGATTGAAGTAAAAGGTACCTGCATTTCTTGTAAGAATTGTCTGTCTCTCACATCACACAAAAGCTTACTATCGTACATATACACATATTGCTACATATATTATTCTAACTGGGTAAATTATAACTCAAGCAAATGTAATTTTCTCCTTGTAATGTCGAACTATGTAAATATATATTTTTATATTATTATTTTTGTTTTTGAACATATGTTTACAGATAATTATTAGACCACTATAAATAAAAAAGATGAAAAGCGCGTCTATACTGGTTACATTTAAAAAGTATTTTTTTATTATCATATGTATAAATTTTATCATAGCATTCACACTTATATACGAAAAACTGCATCAAACAAATCTATTTTAATATTAGGTGAGAACGTCTAATGATGAGAAATACATATTTATGTTATATGGAAATAAATATAAATATATGTATGATTACTATTTAAAAATTATAAACAATTAATATTATTCAGTATAAGTTCTGTTACTAAGTTTCCCTTTAATAAAAAAAAATTGAATACATTACTAGATTACAAATCAACAAATCTTATGAGTGATAAAAATATCATAACGTATGTTCTTCCCGCTATTATTCAACGAGATATGAGAAATTGATATCAAAGTCATAAATTCAAAATAGGAGCAATATATTTATTTCTAATAGTATCACATTTAATATGGCTTTGAAGTAAATAAGATTTCATGTACATTAATATCGTATATATTAGAAGTAGTTTATGTCTTAGTTTATGCTAATACAGGACCCACTTACAAGGTAAATACTGCCGCTATGCAAGAGTCAAAGTGTAACATTTACACGAATATAATATTTTTCAGAACACAAGATATTCAGCCAAACCACAAAATTAGTTTAACCCTTTCACTACCACTTTTCAATTTTTGAAATTTTGATTTTAATTAATTCGTTATATCAAATTATGCAAGAAATATTTTTTTCAGATTTTTTTTCTAACGTTTACTATTTTTTACAGACGTTTTTTTAATTTTTTTTTGCTGGGACATATGTGTCCCAGTGGTATATGAACACGGGACACATATGTCCCACTGGTAGTATACACAAGTATGTAATTGGTAACAATAAGGTAAATAATAATTAGTAATTTATTCAAACACATGTTTATTACAACAAATAAAAAGAAAAATCAATTCCAATAAATTGCACAAATACGTGAAGAGATACATTTTACATAATTAAGTGTGATATATTGAAAAACACGTTTTACAAAGTGGGAGGTCACATTCTGCGCACATGGTTTTTGTTCGTTTTTCTGTCTGGTGATCCGAGCAGCGCTTGCATCTTCTTCTGGTCTGTCCTTCCACAGGCAAATGAGTACCGACGTTTGACATTGTTTTCACTCTCTTTGATGTTCTTCCAATGCTAGCTCTTCTTTTGACTGAAGTATTTGTTGATCCTTCGGCGAGCAGCTGTTCCGCTAGAGGCACCATGAACGTCAGAAGAGACGTTTTCCTGTGTTGAACTTCTTGGTGCAAAATCCATGCGTTGACAACTGATGTTAGAAGAAGTTTATAGAACACCTTTTTCCACCATTTTTTTGACTTCCTATCAAAATCGTACACACCTACTTTTTGATCAGAAATATCAACTCCTCTCATTATTTCATTGTATAAAGCAATAGCTTCAGGGCATGTAACATCCTTTCTTTCTCCATTTTGTTGCATTCTCTTGACTGTTGTCACAGTGTCTGAGTGTAAGTTACTCAGGACAACAAACTGCTTAGAATCCTTCCATGACACTGCTACTACACCTTCCTTACAACATAAAAATTCACTCTCATATTTTTTTAAGTTTATTTTCAAACTTAGGCACATTTACCCTGTTCCCGATGCAAGTTGCGACACTAGGATGGCGTGTTTCACATAACAATTTGACCGAGGTGAAAAAACGATCAAATGACAGCACAAATTCTCCCTTGTCACCTCTTACAGTTGACGAAAGTTTGCCCACAACTCTTTCACCTAATGAACCGTCCACATTTTCAAGATCTTTACCTGCATAAACATTGAAGTCATAGCAATAGCCAGTGTCAGAATCGCACCTTTCCCATATTTTTATGCCCCTCTTTATGGGTTTCAAGGGAAAATATTGTTTCATGGTCGACCTACCCTTGAACTTAGCCATTGATTCATCAATGCTTTGAAATGTTGCTTCTGTTCTTGCCTTAGGAAAAGTATGTTTCAAACAAGAAACTAATTCATCTACATAATAAGTCTTGGTAGCATTCTCAGGTTTGTTTGGCAGGTTGAAGTACAGCTTCGACATCAACAACTGAAACCTGTTCCTTGATATAGCTTTCTTTATAGCTACATTTCCCATGGATTCTTGCATGGACCAGTAGTCAGATATGTTTGGTAAGCGATTGTAGCACATGATGCGAACGCAGCCTATTACAACCATTATTTCATGATAATTTGTCTTAGCTATATTTTTTTTCTTTTGTTTTTGTAGTATGTATAATCTTTCATTTGTGCAGTGCGATATGTACATAAAAAGGCTTTTAGGGAAAACTTCCAAAAATACTGTCATTTCCTTTGAACCTCTGTTGATTTTAGCTAAAATTATAGGCCTAACTTTTATTGGCAAGGATTTTCTAGGTTTAAAAGTTTGTTTTACCTTATTCCAAATGATTTTTGGTCTCTCGTTACCTACAGGCTTATTTTTATCTAGTTCCGTTCTATTCTTCTTGTTAGTTTTCGGCTGGGTACCTGTTCTTTCACCAGAATCTGCAGTGGCCTGATGACTGTTATCGGCAGTGTCCGGCTGGTTGCTAGTTCCCTCGCCAGGATCATTAGAAACCTGCCCACCGTCATCAGCATCATCAGGTTTTTGAGCAGCTGGATTTTCAGAAGCGTCATCACTTTTTTCGGAAGAATCAGATTGGTGAACGTCATTATCACTTGTTCACATTCACTTTCAGAACAGTCAGAAGGTTTATAGTCAGGGTCTTTGTCGCTATCATACATCAAATCACCTTCCGAAGGTCTATCAGGTTCACTTGAAGGAAACTCTAGCAAACTACTTATGTCTTTACTATTTAAATGCGACATGGTCCTACACTACCACTGGGACGTATATGTCCCGCACTGAAACACCACTGGGACACCTGTATCCCAGCACAAAAAAGACAAGAATATGGCAAATTAAACAAGTTTCACTGAAATAAATCAATAAACAAATTGATTGTATATACAGTACGGTTATCTGTAGCTATTAGGGACACAAAATAACTCACTATATTGAATTAAACAGTCACTAGCAAAAACAACAACACCATAACCCTAAAAGTGCAACCACATGGTCAGAACAAAACAACAGTGAAATAAAAACTGAGTGCTCCAGCAAGTTATTGTGCCAATACAGCAAAGTGAAAATACCCACCTGTAGTGACTATTACAAAATTGCCCTCAAATTTAGCATCATTTAGTGTCCATATTTTTTTTTATTCTCTCGGGACATATGTGTCCCAGTGGTAGTGAAAGGGTTAATGTTTCAAGTGCATTGACAACAGTTGTATGAATAAATAGTAAACCAAAATAATAAACATTTAATATATTTTAATAGTAGGAGAGACTTAAAATTAACAGTGAAATTTTTAGAGCCAAATTATAGTAACTTTTCCGCTCTTTGGATATCCCTAAATTTGGTTCAAACCATCACTTTGTTTATACGTATTAGTGTAAATTAAAAACAACAATAGTTGGTTTAATTAAAACACGTAAAAATTAGAGATTTTTTCACGCCATCTATTGTATTGATAATATATAATATTAATATAAGTTTAAAAAACTATTTTATACATTTACAAGAATTAGTGTAGAAATCTTGATAATAAGGTACTATGAGACTACAGAACCACAAGTAGAGTGTTACTTTGCATACTGACGACGTATCCATCTAGTATTCTATTTCATATTACAACATCAAACCCGCCACACAGCCAGTGTGGTGTGTCCCCTGCCTCTACATATTGCATGTGGTTGTTACACCATCGGCTTAACTTTAGTTGTTAACAACTCACGTGTAACAATGTCTTAGAAACCCTGGGCTGAAATACGGAACTTCTCTTTCTATACAATTCAGTAGCATTAATTTTCTATCATTATTCATTATACATTGAAATGGATTTAATATTTAGTGTAGCAAAGATAGTTAAACCATTCAATTTATTCCATATGTATAAATGTATAAAATAGTTTTTTAAACTTATATTAATATTATATATTATCAATACAATAGATGGCGTGAAAAAATCTCTAATTTTTACGTGTTTTAATTAAACCAACTATTGTTGTTTTTAATTTACACTAATACGTATAAACAAAGTGATGATTCGAACCAAATTTAGGGATATCCAAAGAGCGGAAAAGTTACTATAATTTGGCTCTAAAAATTTCACTGTTAATTTTAAGTATCTCCTACTATTAAAATATATTAAATGTTTATTATTTTGGTTTACTATTTATTCATACAACTGTTGTCAATGCACTTGAAACATTAAACTAATTTTGTGGTTTGGCTGAATATCTTGTGTTCTGAAAAATATTATATTCGTGTAAATGTTATTCAATTTTACTCTGTACATAAATTTTGGAAATAAATCAATCAATCAATCAATCAAATAATCTGTAACAATAACGAAATTTAAGTATAAAATGCATAAATTGCAAGCTATATAACTAGTTTAGGGATAACCCTTTTGCTAAGAGTTTGCTAACATAATTGCGGAACTTTTTAGTATAATATCCTTAAGTAACCATTAAATATTTTTTTGATAATTGTGCCAAAATGTACTACTATGATTTTTATTTCTTTAACACATCTATAAAAACAATTGTATAGGAACATTTAGTAGTACCTGATTACGATTCCGGGAATTTGGCCTTGACTGCGTTAACAGGACTCGACGTATCAGAACCGTTTCCCGGGACTCGGTAATGAGCGATTATTTCAAGCGCCAATTAAGTCAAAACGTGCTCAACAACCGATTCCTCCCTCAGGAAACAGAAATCCGGCGAACCGGCGTGATTAGCTGGCGTGAGTAAGAGTTTGACTATCATGTTAAATCCTAGTGATATCACGAGAGTTTATCTGTTCTGTGGTTCCATCCTGTAGTGACCACTACCGCAAATACTCCATTGATAACAGAGTGATATGTGGGGGTCGAAAGGGTACGAAAGGGATTACCTATTTAATGATATCCGGACCCAAATCTGTCTCAAGCAATTGAGCTACGTGGATTGATCACAATCGATGCTTCCTGAATATCTTTTATATATATATATATATATATATATATATATATATATATATATATATATACTAAATATACTACTAATCGTGAATACTAGAATACTAATATAAAAGCAGCGCCACGCTACGAAGGAATGGTATTGGCTTACTGTACTTAAATAACAAAGACCTCCGTTACGGATTGACATTCCCTTAGCACTTAATCACGTTTATATTAAATACCAATAATGGATTAGTCAAGCGCCCATCTCAACACCTCAACATGATTATAGTTCTGTCCGGACTTCTGTGGATTTGGATGTTGTCTGCAGGAAATTGTGTATATTCAGCATCGAGGTATCTCCTGTCTGACTGGACAGTCCTTTGACAAGTTTAATTAGCAATAACGGGCATACATGAAGCTTACAGTAATCATGCAGAGATGTCACATAGACTTTCCTAATTACGACTGGAAATGACATCATCGCGATTTTAATTACTATCATTATTGGTTTTATTTATTATCTGGATGAGTACTCCACTGACAAGCGTAGTTACTACGCTAGAAGCTGCAAAGTTGTAAATATAACTTGTTATAGTCTGTACAGCGCGTTATATGAAGGACTCGGTTTTTTAAGGGGCGCGAGTGATATTTGTTCTTAGTCAATAGACCAACTGATCCAATCCACTTCATTGTTTTCTATCAATACGTTGTTCTCGTTCTCAAAGGTCATTGTAATTACGTTGAGAGATTTCTCCTCCACTACAGTGGGGATGTAGGAGTCATTACTACAGTCTGTCAGCTGGAGTGATATTTTAACGAGCAGTAACGATAGGATGTACGGTATATTCCATTCCAGCGGGAGACTGTCCTTAAAGAGCCTGATGACAATATAGAAGAATATATAACAATAAGAACTGCGTGGCATATAAACTAAGTTCATATTTAAACTGCCATAGCTGATCACTACCACCATCATATCAGAAAGCATTGTATAAAAAAACCTAAGATATTGAGATATTAAAAATATTTAGAACTAAAAAAATACCGCATTACTGTAATAAACATAAAAAATAATATAACAGTACAATTTTTTATTATCTTAAATGAAAGGCGATCTTTGGACTTTGTGTTGAGCGAGATTGAGTTAAAAGAATCATTTTGATACATAATCCAAATATGACCTATTTATTGATATATTATGATCAGTAAGTACAGGAGAGTGCGTTTAGGGGAATGTGGGATTCTTCTCATTAGGTGGAAAAATAACCTTGAACAATCCTAAGGGCCGCAGGGATTCATTCTGGCACCCTTTGGATGTATTCTAGCCTAGCGGCATACCTTGCGTTTAGTACATAATAATAAAAACGAACTGCCTTCACAACAGCAATTGGTTGTTCCCTATTAATCCACCGCCAAATACCAATGGTTCAGCGTAGCGGGTGCGGCGGTTCTCGCGAGATAACCGGATCAAGAAACGTCGAAAAGTGGTTTCTGCTTGGATGGGCGACCGCTGAGCGATCCTTTCCTTGCAATGAGCCCTTCTGTCCGGCCATTGATGTTGGTTAGGACCTCACCTAATGGTATTAGTCCCCAGGTTAAGTGTTAAAGAGGGTTCTTTGCCTTAAATTTGTATGACTTTTCCTTCCGCACCTCTACTACAGTATCTGATAATGCATCACACATAGAATATATATATATATATATATATATATATATATATATATATATATATATATATATATATATATATATATATATAGGCAAATATTCTTCTTTATTCACCGACACTGTTTTTAATGGTATGGCACATCATGGCTTTGTAACTATTTTAACTAAGCTAAAGTCCACACTGAAATATTTCGATTGCGGCTCGTGAATCTGAATCTCCCTTGTACACTACAACACTGTTGAGATGGAAGTCACTGATCCAAAACACCACAAACGTTTTCAGTCAACAGATATACGTATATGTATTTTATTGTATTTATTTACTGTTGGCCTTTGTTCAGTTCTATTTGGTTGGCTGGTGAGTGGAGACCCATTGTGACCTATAGCCTGTATTTGGTTTTTATAAGTGCGTGTTTAGAGTGATTGTACATGAAATAGACACACAACATGTCTGTTGTTGTTCTTCAATAACGCTTCTCACAAAACTCTGGTATGTTTTATTTACTTTGTCCTAGATTTTAGTCCCTTTTTGGAGATCAGGTTGCAAAGTTAGAAACGTAGTGTTAGTGATTGTATTGCATTACTGAACGATGGATGGCAAATGTCCAGAAAAATCTTGTTTCCTTCACATAGCCAGTTAATGAAATATTTAAGTTGACTTTCACTACGTCATAGCGGGGATATCTGGTACTCAGCTGAGACACGATAAATGATTTTTAAGTGAGTTAAACTGGTTGTGCTGTCATATTAAAATATTTGCACGGAACATTTGATTACATGTAACACGCTCTTTCAATTACAAATTAAGTTTGCAGCGATGCATTATGGGAATTGTTTGTAACATTTCTGGATAGTGATCGGAGCTATGATGCGGAGAAAATATTTTTCCACACTGCACACCTAGAGCACAAGATAAACCTGTGTACCAAATCAATCAGTTAGAACATATTTTAAATATACACATATTTATAAACTCATTGCGAATTACATTTGATCTTACGTCACATTACCACTGATATTAAACCAATTATGACGTTGGCCTGGCTTAATGATCAGGTAATTGGAAGTGCAAACCTGTGTTAAATCTGACGCCAATTATTCAGACAGTTTCGTTTGTGATATCTACACCATACTTCTACACCATTACCGCCAGCTTTGCACTCCTTGTTTCTCTTGTTCTTACTGTGTTTAGGGTTTGCATTTATTTTTTGCACGGTTATTTGATAGGGGAAACGGAAATCGTGTTTAATTTGATAAATGAATGTTACAAATGGATCAAAGATGATACGCTTTAAAACATCTAAGCTTATTTTTTCTATTATTTTTTATTAATTAAATTAAAAATTAAACATCACATCAAACTAAAATTAAATTTTATCTGCCAAAAAAATTCAATTATCATCAATAATAATGATACTTTATAAATTTCGAATTGGTTTTTGGCACTTTTGTATTTTCTAAAACGGAAAGGGAAATAGGGCGCAGTTCTCAATTTTTAATGAAAACATAAATCTTGTGGCAAACTAAATAGTGCAATGATAATTGAAAAGTAGCGTCATTTACAAAACGTTCATTACCTACTATATGAAGCGGTGGTTCTTTAATGTTCCAATCTTTATATATATCCATACTACCCATAAGGCTTTCAACATGTAGCTATTAAAAGAAATTTTGTTAACTACACTTAACTTTGAAAATATTAAATAACATACATAAAATTTTAAAGTAACAATACAATACCCTCCCCAAAATGAATTTGTTTTACCTTTTAAAGCAACAAACCTAGCATTAAAGGTGTGCTATTTCGCCGTTTTTTTTGTTGGCCGGTGATTGGGCAGGTAGCCGTTCCGTTCTCTTGTTCCTTACCATAGCTACAGCTTATCGTGTTGGCAGCCAGTTCTGGATGCTAACATCTTCGTTGTATGCTTCAATTACTTATTCGTGTTATCTTAGCGCCGATTCAATAGTTCCGGTGAACAGGAACTTCCGTAATCTAGTTTGTACAGGATGAGGCCAACTTTTCGTCCCTTGGCCGCCAGACTCGTAGCTCGTAGGGTGAATAAGCTGCACAATTCAGGGGACAGTGATTAATCAAAGCTGGCTGTCTCGCTTCTCTAATGTCCCGGTACGGTGTAGAGGATTATTAACCATAACTAGCCCTCTTACAACGTCTATGTACATCTGAATTTAGTTAATTAGGGCCAAAATTGAGTGAAACCACTTAAACGTTTCCTAGTAATATGGTTTTTATGGCATTAGACGAAGCTTTGTCATTTCGATCAAAAATATCAAATATAACAAGTAGGCAGTCCTATTACACGTTTTATTATTATTATTTTTTTTTGCCGTACTCCAAGCAGCTTTTGGGTATGTTTGAACCCTTTTATTTCTGTTCTTTATTTCTTTATGTATTATTACCTCCCCCACTTGACGAAGAGGGTACATTAAAATCCTCGATACGTTGTGTTATAACTTTTATAACCTATAAAGATTGCAAATATCCGAAATCATGTTATCCTTTTTACGTTTTTTATTTTGTTTTCCTTTTCAAAAACTGCCTCTTCACTTCATACGGACTTTATATTCGTCTTAGATAGGCTATGGCTTAAGCAATAAAGAGACACTTGTATTTACCTGAGATATAATTCATTATAACAGCAAACACTTGAGAACTTTCCCGTTTGCATAGTGTCACATCCAACACATTAATGGACACAACCTACTGGCCCTACAACGTACACCAATAGTGTTTTCCAGTCCAAACAGTGAAGGAGTCCAGTACGCGTAACCATTGTTTGTCTATGCTAATGCGCCAGTGCTAGTACACGCTCAATGTATATTGTGGAATTAGCTCCTATTCTTGTTTAGGCATTAATAATTACGGCATATCCACGGCTTATTTAAAGTGATTTATAGCTTTAAAATGCGTGTCTACATGTTTTTCATATATATATATATATATATATATATATATATATATATATACATACAAAGTGGAAAATGCTGTAAATATATTGTAAATAAATATATAAGTGTAATATACCTGTACATTAGAACCGAATGTATACAGATCAAATATTATGTAGTACAAATCGACATAGAATAGATGCCTGTTAATTATATACATTCACTATACGAAGTGCTTGGTGAGTAAATTGGCTCTGGGACTGACAAGAGAGACAAAGTGTCTCATTAACGACTGTAAGACGATACAAGGTGACGCCGCGAAATGGTTGAGTCAAACGAGAACATAATACATACGTACACTAACATGTTCAGTGTTTTATTAGTCAATTGGTCCTTGCACTGAAAGGTAAGACAAAATGTATCATTGACGACTGTAAGACTGCAAGGCCAAATTCGTGAGGAAGTGAGAACATTTCATGGTCAACCAAAGATATCTTGCTTTTTGGAAGTCTTACAGTAGTAATGTATAATTTATGGAGGACAGCCTTTAAGGAACCATTTCATATCTTTAAAAATGTATGCCCATTGCGGATTCGCCCGAAACGAATCCGGGATTAGCGGATTCTCTACCTGTAGGATTAGCAGGAACCTGTAGGTTGATATCTATCTCTTCTAAATCTTCACTAAACAATAAATATGATAGTTGAAAATTAGAATAAGCCACATATTTCGTACCTTACACTCTTCACTACACTACCACACTAACATGATGGATTGAAATATGGATTTTACAGAACATAGCGAAAATTAAAAAAAAATATTTTAAATTTTTAATAGATATTTCAAAGTTTAGTATTTACCAAGCGTCTTGAGTTTACTAAATGTTTTTTCGCAGGTTTAAAGAAGTGCTTACGGTTGATTAAGCAAAAAATGCAGAAATGCTTGAATTAAGTACAGCTATGGGATTAAAGTGGCAACCTAAACGTAGTTTAAATGCTTTAACCATTCTGAATGTTATAAGCGAATTTTCCGTTAATGTTAATCGCAATGTTTGCTTACTTCTGCCGTTAGCCTGATTAAAATTTCCAAACCCTGTTCAGTGAACACCTAGATAAGTGTGTGTACAAATTCCATGTATATCCGTTCTTTGGAAATTTTGAGATGAATTATTCAGTGGTATTCGCCTTTTATACAGAGTACCCTCAACTTCCTAGTTGACTGAAGATTGATTGAGTTTTACTACAAGACCAGCTGGAAGACATCTTTGGAATGCGAATGTTGAGTTTAGCTCTAGGTTACCTAGATCACACTATATTGAGTCAAAACGATGTAAAGAGTTAATTATGAACTTCAACTTAGATCTCTTCAGACGAACACGACTCCAGATTCCAGGAGGCAAATCTGTAACCGCGTCATCTGTCAGGGGCTGCACTAAGAGGAAGGTGAACTGCAGCTATAGTCAAGATTTACGTGTTATATATTGTTACTCCTTTAATTATTTAAATTAGCCCAGGACTGCAGTTGTTTGAGATGAACGCCTAGTTTAATCCATTATTGGCGTTCTATTATGTAAACACGATTAAGTGTTAATGGAATGTCAACTGTAACAGGGAGCTTTGTTTCCTTGAAAGGCGACATTGCGTTTCTTAGCGCACTGTAAAATGACACAACTCTTCTTTAAGCTTACAGTTACTTTTTATTTATTAAAAGGAGAATTATTGAGGAAAGCGAAAGATTATGGATAACCTCGTTGTAACGTCGAAGTGCTGATAAAAATGTGTTTAAACAGTTTTAAACAAATGAGACACTGCATTTTAATACCACTGCTTTAGTACATATTTCGAAAAGTTCTAAAATCCTCTTATCTTCTATAATATTGGAAGGGCCGAAATGTGTTATAAAAAGAGTGTATTTGAGGAAAGGTGGGAATAGTTTCACTTTTAAGTAGAGTTTGTATACAAAACCATCCTATAGCAATCGCCCTAATTGTAGCACTTACCGAAAACGTCTTTATTTCTTCATTGAAAATTACCTCTACAGCTCAAAACGCCCCCCCCCTTTCAAAAAGTTAAGTATTTTCTATATAACATGGTTTGTGTTTAACGATAAACGTCCCATAACAATGCCCAGACATATTCAAAAAGGTAGATAAATCCATCTGTTAAAAATTCACTAAGTTTCGTTCGCCAGCTGGTACATGATTTATTTCCATTATAGTGACCGTTTTTTTATTCCCTTAAGTACCAAATATATTATTTGTGATCCTCGAGATAAAACTAAAGTTTTTCTGGAATGCTTAGAACATTTGATAAACCTTTGTAAACAGTTGGAAACCTTTTTTTTTATTTTGAACAGTTTTAGAGAGATTTAGCTTAATGTAAAATCCATAAGAATAAACTATTTACATTTCAGTTGTCATGAAATCTACTTATATCTTCCGACTGAGCCAGCTGGACCTGAACTTTTTTCAATCCAAACCTCACTGTATCCAATAGTATTATTCTGCTCTCCTAAATAACATTAATGACTATTTTAAAAGATATACCTTTCTAGTTAACAGTAACCGATAAAATTTGCACTAAAATTAAAAGTGTCTAAGAATAATTGTACACCGCATGCTCAAGCTGGATATGAACGAGTATTTTTTATAAACAGCTGACGTAAAGACTATTTTGGATTGTATTTCAGGTACCTCTTATTAACGTAAGAGGCAACCAAAAACCTGGAAGAAAATTACACTTACGTGGAAGGATACTAATAAAAGTTTTTAAGAACTTTATATTTCATAAGGTTTAGAAATTTCATTTACCACAATTGACCACTTAGATACTGTTTCTGCTACATTTATTTGGATTTTATCGGTTTCCAATTGAGGCAGAAAGTGGCTCGTCTGTGTTTTCTTGAGAGGTGTGATGATCGGATCTATCGGAGACGCTGGCTCTGGGGCCATGGCATGTGCCGACACGTGGTGGTAGAGCTAGCAGGGCGTTGTTTCTCGGTTGTGTTTAGAACCGTGGCACACGCTAGTTCATTAGGCTAGTGGAACAAGATTTATTTGTTTCCGTATTGTTTTCTTAAGACTTGAGATTTTATATATAAATATTTTTTATATACAGAAACTCCTACTAACTGTACATTTAAAGGCAGTTACGTTTTAATATTAGATGTTGTAAATATTTTACTCCAAAATATATTTAAATTAAAATTGTATTTCAAAATTTCAAATCGGTAAGTTAAATTATTATGCAATTTTCTTGATACTTAATTGTAAGGTTATCACGTTTTTGTTGAAATAGTTTTATAGTAATTTTAGGTCTTCGATTGTCAGCTGAAACACCATAAAATTAAAATTATTAGGAGCCTTTGGTATTTTATAATCTAGTTTTAATAATCGTCAAGAATAAAACTTTTACTCTTCAATGATAAAATTACGTTTCATTTAACATGTAGAATACCTAAACTGATTATTAGTAAAATCTTATAGTTTAATATTTGAGAATTGTATTCCTGAAGGTATTTATTTTTATTAATTTTTACATTAATTTTGCATTACTTTAAAATATTAATTGCTCCGTTATATGAATGTACATAAATACATTCTCAATAATTATAAATGTAAAAGCTTAACCATAGTTTAACACATTTAGACATATAGAGTTATTGGACAGATTGGTTCATTTCGAACAAGCCAGTCTGTGTTCAGATGTCACGTCTGATTGACGAATACGATTGGTGTGTAAACCAGTGACCCATTTGGTTTCTCATTACTGAATTTATCATTATAAATCTATTGTATCTGACACGTCTATTTAGAATGTTTACTACTGTAAATTGCTAGTCCGTGTACTGTTATGTTTACGCATCTAATTACTGGTCCGTTTCAGAAAACGTTTTTGTAAGCAGTATTGATAGCAACATAATTAGTCCCTAATCACAATTTATCTAAGCTTTTTAATAAATTTACAACAATTTTTAGTTTAGTTTCGAAATACGAACAATCCCTGTACGTAAAACAGATCCATCGAAAATAGTTAAATCAATACAAACAAAATTATTTTCTTAAAACAGTTTTACGTTTGAAAATGAGGGTCTGAAAAATACATTTCTTGTAGATAATAGGATAAGAGAGAGATACAATAAGAATTATTCTGAAATTGTCAAAGTTTAATAAATTAATGTGGTTAAAGTTAAAATATTTCGAAATGTTATAATTCACACGATTATTGTGCAGTTGTTAGAACTATGTTTTTGTATGATTCAATTTGTATCGTAGACAAAATAATTTGCTCTATAAGTACTGTGGTCAGAACTATTACATGAAGTAAATGGCTCAGATGCGGATTTCGAGGGGGGGGGTATAGAAAAAGAGAATTTATTTATTGTAAGACGCTCTGGTAGAACCCGAAAGACGTTTCTACATTTTTAACCTTAGTAGTGCTAGTAATAATACAGAAATTATAATTAAATTACCATTCATAATTTTTATGAAAATTATGTATTGTTATATGTATTATATATCACATAGCACTTTAAAATTGAAATATACTAGCAGTAATTTTTAAAATCGAGGAGCGTAGCCTACTTAGTGAAAGCATTGATATGTAATATGATGGAGCGATATGATTTTTCCAAACAGAAGTAGATGTAATAGGTACATGTTATTTCAGTATCCAGTTGAGAGATTAAAACCCTAAATACAATTTTGACTGGTCCTATTTTAGGTGTGAAAAAATACATACAGTTATCAAAAACCTAATTTGGTCAAAATGTGTCTACTTCCGTCTGTTTAAATTCACTTTCTGTCCTAGCTATTTGCATTAGTTGACTTTGCTTTATGCTCCAATCAAGAAAATATATAATAAAAAAACCCAGTTCAGTCAATAAGCATCTACTTTCAGCTTTTCTACTTTTTTAAATGTACTTTCTCTCTTAGATTTTTCAAATGCCATAGTTATAGTTTTCCTTTATATTCCACATAAAAAGACTACTTTGTTCAAAAAGAATCTACTTCCGTCGTTTGTGATCTGCTTCAGGCATAAGGATAAGAGTGTACCATCCCTTTGCTTTTCCTTTAACTACAGTTGAATTATCAATGGGAGACTACCAATTTCGATTTCCTTATGAGCAAACATTCACAGCTGGCTTCATTAATTTGGGTTTTATAACAGCGTTGAAATAGTATTGTCAGTGCATTAGATGGTTAATTAGCCACGGGTGCAATCAAAAGTAAAAGTTTGATAGTAACTTGGTCTTAGCAATTTGCACTACACTAAGAGCAATTTGCACTACTACTACAAGCACTGTAAAATTATTCAATATTTTATAAAATATAAATGTAAAAAATTATTCTGCCTCTTTGGCGAACTTCAGCTGAAAGTGTCTAGAGTAGTTTAGTGCGTTTTTATTTGGATAATGTGTCTTAAATATTATAATTATTTTCCTGGATTCTAAAGTATTCAGTGAAACTGTTCGTCTTCATGAGGGAGTCTACTCTTACTAGCAGTTACTCGCGACTTAGAACTGAAAAGCGGTGACATCGTCACTATATCACTTTTAAATGAGATCTAAATACTAATGAGATAAGTGATGGTCACTAAAAGATGTCCCAATCTCTTTATCCATTTCAGCGGTGGTGGCAACCATCGAGCATATTATACAGGTGTATGGGAATGTATGTAGTGATGGCAACCACCGGGCATACGATACAGGTGTATGGGAATGTATGTGGTGATGGCAACCATCGGGCATACGATACAGGTGTATGAGAATGTATGTGGTGATGGCAACCATCGGGCATACGATACAGGTGTATGAGAATGTATGTGGTGATGGCAACCATCGGGCATACGATACAGGTGTATGAGAATGTATGTGGTGATGGCAACCATCGGGCATATGATACAGGTGTATGGGAATGTATGTGGTGATGGCAACCATCGGGCATACGATACAGGTGTATGAGAATGTATGTGGTGATGGCAACCATCGGGCATATGATACAGGTGTATGAGAAAGTATGTGGTGATGGAAACCATCGGATATATGATACAGGTATATGAGAAAGTATGTGGTGATGGAAACCATCGGATATATGATACAGGTATATGAGAAAGTATGTGGTGATGGAAACCATCGGGCATATGATACAGGTGTATGGGTATGTATGAGTTGATGGCAACCATCGGGCATATGATACAGGTGTATGGGAATATATGTGGTAATGGCAACTCTCGGACATATGATACAGGTATATGAAAAAGTATGTGGTGATGGAAACCGTCGGACCAAACATCAAACCACGGGGATTTAACAAGAGAGATCATCCCACGCGCCCGCATGTCATCTCCCGAGCCAATTATACCGTCTCGCTTGATTAGTGTTTCCTGATGGTGGAGATCAGTATTATAAACGTTATGAAATTATATGGTTGTTCAATAAACATTAAGCTCATTAACGATTCTCGCAATTCGATTCATGCAAATACTGTTTGGATAATTGGGGAGATATTTTAATTAATAACCTAAGCGATGAACCGTTTAGTTGCAATGCATATCACATTATGGCCGCGCATTGATAAATATATTACCCAATTATTTATAATTTAGTTAAACAAAAAGTCTTTAATTTAAATTGACATTTTGTAAATTTTTAGTGCTAATTTTATGCTTAATTTCGTGTTACGCGATAAAGTTTCTTAAATATTTTTATCCATATATAATTTCATTATTACATAATTAGCTCATTAGTCACTAACTTTTCAATGCAGTGTGTGTGTGTGTGTGTGTGTGTGTGTGTGTGTGTGTGTGTGTGTGTGTGTGTGTCGATAGATACACTATATTCAAGTCAAGGATACCGACCAAAGTAGGCCTTTAAAAAGGATTTTTTATAAGGCTGAACTGGCCTTGATTTTCCAGTCCCTAGATCATTGTATTTATTCTCACTTGTAATGATATCCGAGTCCGTTTGATTACCCACTGTCACAACCCTGCTACTACTCGCACTATGCATTGGCATTGACTGTACACCTGAAGTTGCAAATCGTCGTTTCGTCATTCCGTTTACACGCTCCATTGCGGGATGTCATTACTGACAACAATATCAACGTACATAATTGAAGTCATAGAGATGATGTTAACAGCACAACACTTAAAGAACATCACAACTCAGACGGCACACTGCGATTTGTGTCTTATCAGATCATCATCTCAGCAACACTCATGCAGTGGGGAAACACAGTCCACTGCTCCACTTGGTGCCGCTACACTGTTTTGTGGCATTTATATCGCAGCAGATAAGATACAATCCATAAAGCAGTAAATCCATTCATGAGAGCTACAGTAAAGTTTCTAGTTTTTAATAAGGAGGCAAAAAAAAAACATATTTTTTTAAATTTTAATTTCTGGGAGACTAAGCCCTCCAAGCCCCCCCCCCCTTTAGCCACCACTGGTTGAGAGCAATACAAAAGTAAAGTTAAGCAGATGGTATCGGGTTAGGAAACATATCACAGTTGGTTAAAGGCGAATTATAATGAAAAATATTGTGCAATATGTCATAGTTTACAGAATAATTCCTTCTATTAAACGTCAAATAGTCTAAGACATATACATAGATAGTAATGAATCCTGCAATGATTGTGGTTTTGGGTTATTTTCTAATCATGACGACGATTAAAATATTACAACACAGGAGTACGCCACACGGCCACGTTTTCGTAACAGTCTTTGTTGATGCTACATGCAAAATACTGGGTTTATAGCTTATTTCATTCCGATAGTTAGGCTACTTATTTTACACATTTCAAACTTCATGAGATTGTTTACACAGTTTCTTTACAAATTTGTGTATCTGCAATTTTCCCGTTGCCATCATTCTTACCAACATGGCCAATGTAAAATGTTCGCCAAGCTCCACCATATTCCGTAGAATGACATGGACCATCATAGAATTTAACGTTACCTTTATAGAAATTAGGCTTCATGGAAACAATGGAAAAAACGTGTTTTTATTCTGTAGTTGTTAATTTGATTATGAATAAAACATTAGAAATTTTAAACTTATAGCAATATGTTATTAACGTTCTGTTTTACATCATCACGATTGCTTTAGAACATTTTTACACTCCAAACTTTCCTTCCAAGTGTCATTAAAAATGAAAATGAAAACTAAACTTTGTAAGCTAATTTTTAATTTTTTTTCTTGTAATAATCTCCTCCCATAGTAATTACCTTTTTATAGTTTAAAAAGAATTTCTTTTGATAAATTATAACTTGTATAACAAAACTTTAGGTCTATAGTTACTACACGGCAGGAAAGTATATATCTGCTTCGCCTTTCTTTATGTTTTACATAGTACCCCAAAATACCGCTGAGGATTAAAACATATTGCTTGTAAATCGGACCAAATCCCCAATTTGATACCCTATTATGAAAATTCCAGTTTCGGATTTTCCTGACCGAGTGAACACGATTGTCTCCAAACATGTATGTATTTTTGTCTTGGTAACGAATTCATCTTTTTAATGTGTACATTTGCCTTATTTTTAATACAAATACATATTTTATTAGTATTTTCACAACTTGTACTTACAACAAATATAAAACTTAGGTAATCTGCATTTGTATCTGTCTCTGGAAGAATAAATAATATAAAATAGAAATGTACAAACAAACGGACCTCAATAGGTAAATCTTATTGTGGAAAGCAATTTCTTTGTTTTCTCTTACTCGCATTGTACTCCTTCGGGAAAATAAAGCTTCTGATTTGTTTTATAAGTTGTATTCTAACATCGATTGGTTTCAATTTACTACTGCACCAAACCTTATGTACTATGTATTATTATGGAATGCTTACGTGGGCTTAAAACTGATACTAGTCTCTAGGTAAGTGAAAAAATTCTACTGTTGGAATCATTGCTCTCTGAGGAAATTATGTTAAATTAACAACTTGAAATGCAAAATCTAAAGAAATCAAAAAAAAGTTTTGATTTATTAATAATATTAAGTCGTAACAGGTACTTCAATGACTCATTTCATTCACGTTCATGAGTAATTACTATGCAGCAATAAAAGTATTAGCGTGAAAATTGAGGAAGTTTGTGGAACACTGTACATTAGTAGTAAAGCAGCATATACCTTTTAGCATAAATAATGCAAAAAAACTAGCTTTCCAATATTAATGAACCTTACGAATATATTAATATCTATTAGTTAGAATTACGAATTTCAGCATACTGAAAGTAGTTTAGCTTAAACTTTACTTTACTCGTATAATAACTAAACAGGACGAGCGCTCGTTTCTTTTATAGGGCAACGTGTACGTGAGTGATGTTCTGCCACATAAAAATATACACTGTTTTACCTCAACAGGCTAATTATTCAAGACCATCAGGCCCTTCTTAAAACCGTTACGTTGTCTGCCTGCCCCCCTCTTGCCTTGCAAAAACTTTTTTTAGAAAGATCCTACGGACTTTAAATTTGGTAAATAGGTTTCTCTTTGTCTACGGAAGGAAACTGTTGACTAGTCCATGAGTTTGTCTGCCTATGCAGCAATATGTTTGTTCTGATCTCACAGGCCATTATGTACTCGATTTAACCATTACTTCACTGTGTGTTTAAATACTTGTTTAACCCTTTGAGTGCCAATTATTTTTTTTAGTGGGTATACTGTAAAGTGCCAGGTATTTTTTTATGGGTGTACCTAAAAGTGCCAGCCCTTTTTCAGGCATTTTGCAAGGTTTTAGTAAAAAATTCACAGTTCGATTATTTAATAATCTATCAACATGATTCTTTTTTTATTTTTCTCTGAAAAAAACTCTGTTTAATTAACATAAAATAACAAAGTTACCATAACACTACATTTAGGAATACCAAAAATGGACTTACCTTAAAAAATTCAAAAATATTTTTTTATTTCATTTTTCAACCAAATTATGATGACAAAAAAATGCATATCCTTTTTTTAGTCCACATCAACTGGCAAGTGTATGCAATTGTCTGTAAATCTTGAAAAATTTATATTATTATCTTCAATAATGAGTAAGTTATACAACTTTTAGGAAACTATTGTTACATTGTTTCCGGTAGCTATGTCAACCAAAACAGTGTACTATAACAATTTATTTTGAAATGAACGATTCTTCACAAACATTTCAAAATGATATTGTTTAAAAATATTAAAGGTTACAATTTTTAGTGACTTTTTCCTGAACGTCCGGTAAAATCGGACGTCGGCACTTTTCGGCCAACTTTTGTCGTCCGGTAAAATCGGACGTTGGACACTCAAAGGGTTAATGTATTTCAAGCAGGTAAACATTATGTCAACTAGATGTATTGAGTATTATCGCATGCACTTTGCTAGGCAACATGCAACTGTCACATTCTTGTCGATGGTAGTTTGAAATAAGCTCACCAATTCTAGTCAGTCAGTGCTACTGTAGTCGATGTAAGTGAAGATGTAGATTTCTGATCAACAACATGCATAGCGTAATTTTCATCAGCGTATCTGCTTGTTGACATATGGTATCTGAAACTATGTTTGAAACGTGGCATCAATTTATTTTGTATTCTCAGTTGAGAAATTTACCTACTTATTTACTAACTGAAGATATTACCAGAGAAAGGACATCAGGAGTATGAAATATTTGCTATAGTTTATTATAAGAATAAAAGAATCGTAACGTTTCGAAGTCTGTAATCTGTCCTCTTTTTCAGGCGAATACTGAAACAGAACATTACGTATGCACAAATGCAAACCAGCTAATCAGTGAAAGGTTTTATGGATAAAAGTTAACTTCACATCCAAATTACAGTTTAGAACGAAATATTTATCATCCATAACACTTTAGGAAACGCAAACGAATGTTACACAGATGCACATGATATTAGGCAGGATGGTATATGTAGTGTATGTAAAATAAAATATTCTCATATAAAAATATTCGTTTTTAATAAATAAAATAAACCTGTGTGTGTTTTCAGTTAAGTAATTATATTTAAAGTGAAATGTTTATTAATTAATTAATACAACTGATTATCGAGAGATCCGATCTATTCTAGTATCCTCAAAGAGTTCTGGCAGAAGGAGGGAATGCCCTTTTACCTATTCACGCCCAATGTACATCGTAATTTTGAACTAAGAGACAGATATGTACCAAATTCCAAATCTCTAGGATCCTTCTATTAAAGACTGGTAGACAAACGGCCAGCTACACGGTTCTAAGGCCCTACTGGGTCTCTAATTATATATTATAATATTTAGTTGAAATGAAAATTTGCTATTTTTCTAGCTGTTGTGTTAATAAAGCAAAAATATTATACAAAATAATTAATTATTACTGTATTAGAATACAATATTAAAATTATATATTTTCACTAACACTAGAGTTGTAAAATATAAATGTGTATATATTTTAATAATATAGCAAGTAAATCGGGACATAAATAGAACATTAACACTAGAATTATATTTTTGTCAAAAAATTACATTTATTGTTTAACAACTAAAATAAACCAAATTTAATTAATTTAAATATGAAGGTTATGAAATTAAATTATTGCTTTAGCCGGATAGCTAACAGTTGTAACGGAGAAATTATTTAACGTATAAAAATTTAAAAAAAAACTGATATTTTATGGTATATTAATATTCCATCAATGTAAGAAAAGTAAAACATTAGTGCAAACAGACATAAACAAGACGGACTTGCAGGTCTAACACGACTAGAAAACGTGGCGGAAGTGAATCGAGTGCCCAACGCCTGCGGCTGTGTAGAGGGAAGCGCTGAAATCAATCAAACTGTTCCTTTAGTCCATTGACCTTAGTTTAAATATATAACAAATTTATTGATATTGCACCGCGTTATCTGTCTAGTTTTCCGCTCAACGAGTTACTTGCCCAACCGTGTAACCTCCCCTACCATTTTACCGTCCAACGTGTCACTTCTGCAATGTGTCACCTCTCCAACATGTACCTGTCCAACGTGTCACCTGTCTAAAGTGTCACCTGCCCTACCGTGTTGTCTATCCAACGTGTCATCTACCCCGCTCTGTAATCCGTCCAACGTGTCACGTGCCCACGTTACCTTCACAACTTTTAACCTTCCGCATAGTGTTCCTTTCACCACCGTGTTATACCTTATAACGGTAGGTATATAGTGAAAAATAGTCATTTCTTATAACACACTAATGTGAGAAATGTGAGGTGATAACTCTACGCCTGAGATAAATCGTTGACTGACCTAGTTCATAAAACATGTTCTAATCGTGAACACTTCCTCTCTGACACCGCAAACTTCCCCTATAATTTCCTATTTATAGGTCGACCACGAAATTCTAGAGCACGGATTTGTGCTCTCACGAATCCGCGTAAACCATTAACTAATGACCTTGAAGCCGAGTTAGTTTTGCTGCTTCAAGTTTTGATGTTGAGACGGGCGCTTAAAAATCCATTATTGGTATTCTATGCAAACGTGATTAAGTGCTAATGGAATGTCAAGCCGTAACGGAGGTCTTTGTTCTCTAAGTACAGTAAGCCACTGCCATTCCTTCGTCGTGTGCGGGAGAAGGTATCTGATTACCAGACGCTGCAATCAAAGAAAGGTGAACTGGACCCAAATTCTATATTCAAATTGAAGCAACCCTTCGTACTATCGCTAAATTAAATCAGAATAATTTTGAAATTTTTGGAGACATAGGTGTACTACTAAAAAAAACCTAGTTTAATAGCCATTAACTCTATAAAATAGTTAAATATATACATTTTCTAATTATACCTTCGCCTTGCATCGTGAAACGGTTTGGGAAATGTATTAATGTGGAAAATTTAAGCTGAAATGTTGTTACAAACGCTGTATAATTTATTGTAAATTGCTGTGTTGAATGTAAAAGTTTATCATGAATAATAATACTATTATTATTATAAGAAAAACATCGCAATATCACTTATTCTTTATTATTCTGAAGGGTACATGGATTGCATAATAAGTGTTTCAAATTGAATCTGGCCATAATCACTGATGTTATTCGTTATTAGTTTTTAAAGTTTTCATACACCCCAATAACGCTTAGCTTTTAAAATTGTTTCATGATATCGTTTCACATTACATCCATCCACACTTGCCATGGCCACGGTTATGAGTTTTATGATATATTTTCATACCGTGCATGGATTAAAGGATTTCGTTTAAATCAAATCCACCCATACTCAGCCAGATTAACAGCTAGTCCATTGAGTTCAATGACACAATGATAGCTTACAACATGCATATATGTGGTGTACTCATGTTTTCTGGTTGATCGATCAATGTCCAAAATGTTTTGTATTAATTAGAGCATAATATCTTGAGAATATATTTCCCAATCCTCCAAGAAGACGAAGACCAAAACACTAACTAATACATGAAACATTGGATTTATATAATTTTAACTACAAATCTACAATGATATATTAAATTTAAAATATGGGATTTTAATAAAGAATATTTTTTAGCACGAACAGGATGAATAGAAAGTCAGGACCACCCGCCTCTAATTAAAAAAGTATAGATAGTGAGATATCCCCTGAGTAGTGGTAAAATGTTGAAAGGAAGTTTAATTTGATGATTTTCCACATTTTATTGTCCCCAAAATACCTGATTTTAGGGTAACTCAAAAATTTTAAATGTAAACCCCTCTCAAGTGACCCTTCATGTTACACTTCTTTCAACACTTCTTTCTTCACACTTAAAGAGTGGTGAGAAAAAGACATCGTTATCTCTTTCCAATCCTAAATAATATCCAGTGTTATTAGAACAATATTTTTAGTAACTCGCCAAGTTGCCAAATCAAATGTTCAAACTGAAGCCCTTCTACTATTTGGCAGTGAAACAAGCGTAGGGTGAGCTCCTATCTCACGAATTTGGTTGCAGGACTCAACAATCCGGTTTCTCATATCTTCATAGTTTTGTACTGGTTTATGGTAAATGTAAAGACTTCATTAAAATTTTGGCAACCTATTATTTTGAATTGGAAAAAGATAGCGATCTCTGGTATCCACCATTCATTAAGTTTGTTTATACTCTTCAAAATGAGGATCCACTCAAGAGAGGTTTTCATTTTAAATTTTAGAGTTGTCTCAAAATCATTTTTGGGAGACACAACAAATGTTTAAAATCATTAAATAAAACTTATTTTCCATATCGCTCAAAGGATATCTCTTTGTATAAACTTTAAAATAAAAAAATAACTTGTAAAAAATTAAAGGGATTACTGACTTTTTATTCGCCGTGTATATAAAGTGTTATAAACATTTCAACAAAGATGTTGATACACTTTTACTACACGACACCCCTTTCAGAATTAGTTATACTGCTAGGTTTTGTTTAGTAATTGAATGTCTGTAAAATGTTGCCTTGTTCAATTAGTATTTTTGTTATAATAACTAACACACACTAAGCAATCCAAACTTTAAACAGAACATTCTGCAAATTAATTTGCTCAATGTGCTTATATTTAGTATTTTTATGATAAATGTTGCACTAAATTTGGTAAGGAATCAGGACTTTTCTGGATATTTTTCATCGTTCAGTAATACAAGAAAAGTTAGTAACACTACTTTTCAAGGTCTGCAATCTAATCTCTTCTTCAGTAGTATTACTGATTCATTGCATCGCTGAACGATGGTAAATCTCCGGAAAATCCTTATTCTTCTATCGTTAAAAACAAATTTAAAATAGAATACTATATTTTTATTTGCCGTTTTCATTATAAGTTGTCGTTGAAATACCGAATTTGAATTTTTTTCTAACTTTATAACACTAAATAACCAACACTCAACAAACTTAACACTGCATAATACCCCTGACAAGTAACTGTGGTTTCCGCAGTAGAATCGGAGAACAAGCTTGTTACATTCAGAGCACAGCATTTACATTGTTCTTGGCTACAAGCAAAAGGCGTGTCCAGGGCAGCGGTAGTGATCCTTGTACAAGCTGTTTCAGTGAGCAGCCTACTATTCTAGTCTTACGACGCAACAATACTCGGGTCTTTTTCGTTTAAGGGCCAGCACATAAGACCCTAGCTTGCCTATTCAAAACTCAGATCACGCGATGCTTGCCCGCTGCGCAGCGCTTTGCGCTGCTTGCTCTTTAGAAAAAAAAATAACTCGAGCTTGCAAATTCCAAGCCCAGATCAACTCACCAAGCTTTATTGAACAAGAAAAACTAAGTATAACTCACTCACGAGAAAATGGAAGTAATTGAGAGCAAAAGATAAGCGGCGCGAGTTTATACTAGAAGTAGTACCTGGACTACTGCCCTACGAACTAATAACAAAACAAAAAAAAAAAAAACGATTAAATGCACTGTCAGTCAGGTATAGTATGTTTGTAAGGTGCTGGCCCTTAAACTAAAAAGACCCCAATACTCGGCAGATGTAAGAGTAAATATTATTTTGAAAAAATATACATATTTAGTTAGTAAAATTAGGAGATCCCAATTAGAATAACGTTTTGTAAAGAGAACTAAAATTTGTTTAATAAAATGAAAATTATCTAAGAATTTTTAACTGGATGAGATAAAGTTTGTTAAGCAAGTTAAGCAAACTGAAAATTTACTACTAGTGTGACTTCAAAAAGGGTACGTGAGATTTGTTTAGAGATAACAGGATTTCAAACCTTTGCCACGTTATAGATTTCAAAATTATGCCCTACGTTTTAGAATTGGAATCTATGTCCTTGTTCTGGTGAATTGGGTTTAAACATGCAAAATATTAGAAATAGCGAGGAAGATTCCAAGTCAAACTTGACAACTACACAAGTTTTACTTCAAAAAATTAAGTATATAAGGCGGGTTAAAGAACTCTTCTCGAGTATTTTGGGGGATATCCCTAATGTTATAGTAATTATTGTAATTTAATACAGAGATTTTACTCAAGTTGTGAGAGGTAAAGAATCAAGAATTTACAGCCAGTCACAAATATTTATATTCCTTCTAAATCATAAACCAAAGCAATAGTATTATCAAAAAAAAAAACAACATAAATTCTTAGATGATGAAAGTTATTAATTATTAGTTATATGATTATAGGATTTTGGTATTTTTTGTTCTTTTTCTAACGAATTGTCAATCTTACTTTCAAATTAAAATTAGTAATCAATTTTTGCATGTCCTATATTCTTATTAAATAGACAAACATATTGAAAACAAATTAACAGCTTCATACTTACTAGATGTAGGACCTTATTTTCAGTTAAAGAATAAGTCTTAATTTGTTGATGCTGACTACCACATTTAATTAATTTTTAATTGTTTTGTATAAATAGGATTGTCCGTTGGCGAATAAATAAACAAATAGTTAAAAAAACAAAGTAATTGTATTTAATAATAACCGATCACTCATTAAAGGTATTTGTATGACAATAAATACACTTTAGCCACTTTAAAATAAAAATGTTTTTCCCTTTTAAAACATTTTTATTGAAAATATAGAAGCTCATAATAAAAGAGAAAAACGTTTACAAAATCCATATATTTATGGAAATTAGACAGATTTTACACTGATATCTTATTGTTTTTATATATTTTTCAAAATTCGATGGTATATATTTTACTTATCTCCATCCGTATTAAACATTAGTTTATAAATCTCATATTAAAAAAAGTAAAATTTATATATTTAAGGAAATCATAGTGGAACTGTTTAGTAGTGTAAAACTCTTCAGTTAGGATTAGCATCAGAATTTCTGATTTTACTAATAATACATAAATATATGATGTAAACTTTACATACTATTCACCTATGCATCGTAATTTACATGTATAGACCGTTTACTAAATATGTAATCTGTGAGGAACACACGTTATAGACACAGCATTGTTTACCTGCTCGAGCTGTGCATAGAGCAGATTACTGCTGGTGAGCACACTTACATGCCGTGTAGTGTAGTGTTAGGTTACAGCAGAACTTCCTAGTCCAGTATTTTGCTCATTTTCCATCTCAATAGTCAATTTAAATAGCAATATGTTTTCACGATTGCACATGATCTCAAATAAGAATGATAACATGATTAGTGTAGTGTAGTGTTAGGTTACAACTGAACTACCTAGCACATAATTTCATTGTTTGAACATCTCCATGATCAATTTAAATACAAATACATTTTTACAAGTGTTAATCATCTCAAACAAGATTGATAAGTTTATTAGTGCAGTGTAGTGTTGGGTTAAAGTAGAACATCCTAGCCAGTATTTTCCTCGTTCGTCATCTCAATGATCAATTTAAATACTAATATATTTTTACAAGTGTTAATCATCTCAAACAAGATTGATAAGTTTATTAGTGCAGTGTAGTGTTGGGAGTAGTCCTAATCTAGATCTCAAACAAGATTGATAAGTTTATTAGTGCAGTGTAGTGTTGGGTTAAAGCAGAACATCCTAGCCCAGTATTTTCCTCGTTCGTCATCTCAATGATAAATTTAAATACTAATATATTTTTACGAGTGTAAATGATCTCAAACAAGATTGATAAGTTTATTAGCGCAGTGTAGTGTTGGGTTAAAACAGAACATCCTAGCCCAGTATTTTCCTCGTTCGTCATCTCAATGATCAATTTAAATACTAATATATTTTTACGAGTGGAAATCATCTCAAATAAGATTGATAAGTTTATTAGCGCAGTGTAGTGTTGGGTTAAAACAGAACATCCTAGCCCAGTATTTTCCTCGTTCGTCATCTCAATGATCAATTTAAATACTAATATATTTTTACGAGTGTAAATCATCTCAAACAAGATTGATAAGTTTATTAGCGCAGTGTAGTGTTGGGTTAAAGCAGAACATCCTAGCCCAGTATTTTCCTCGTTCGTCATCTCAATGATCAATTTAAATACTAATATATTTTTACGAGTGTAAATCATCTCACAAACAAGATTGATAAGTTTATTAGCGCAGTGTAGTGTTGGGTTAAAACAGAACATCCTAGCCCAGTATTTTCCTCGTTCGTCATCTCAATGATCAATTTAAACACTAATACATTTTTACGAGTGTAAATCATCTCAAACAAGATTGATAAGTTTATTAGCGCAGTGTAGTGTTGGGTTAAAACAGAACATCCTAGCCCAGTATTTTCCTCGTTCGTCATCTCAATGATCAATTTAAATACTAATATATTTTTACGAGTGTAAATCAACCTAAGTATGTCCATTTAGTCACTACTTTTAAAATATTTTCAAATATTTACAAGACTGCTTATTACAGTTTTAGAGAGAATATGACACTTATAAACCCAATTGTTGGAATTTACGGTGGACCTAAAATTTATGTTATATTTTAAAACTAAAATTTAGTTGGGACAATAATATTTCTTAGCAAACAGGTAAAGAGAGCTAATGGCCTTAACACAGAAAAACTTCCAAAATGTCATTGTATACTGTAAAATAAGTTGGCCATTATTTTATATTATTAAGAAGAGTATATTTTCTTTACAAGTAACTTTTAGAATCTAATTTGTATTTTTTAGTGTTAAAATTAAAAAATCTTTAACAATATGCAACTAAAAAGAATTTTTTGACTATAATATTCTAGTATTTATTAAAAGTTTTCATCCTAAACCAATGACTATACCACGGATGCATTATGTGAAATATTGTATATTTTGTATTACAAAAAAACAGTAAATCCTCTGCAAGGAAAATTAACTTAATAATTAGTCGAAGATCTTTGTAATTCATTAAATGTCTTTCATAATTACTTAAAACTAGTAAAAAATCACAACAACAATAAGTAAATCCACATTATAAATTGCAATCCTTTCTACAGGGACTTGTAGCTACTTTGTTAAACATTGGAATGAGAATAAATCTAAATTCACTGACGTCACAGAATTAAAACTCTCCGTGGGGAGCAATAAAGAAACATAAGGACGCCGTTATAAATAAGAGGGTCAGTTTATCGTAAGTCTAACCGTCCAATGGGGAGCAGTATGGTGACGCTCTTTTAAAGTTCATCTGTATTAACAAACCTTGACCTAATCGTGTTCACCATAGTGCTCTTACCTGGAATGTGTGAAATACCGCCTTTATTACAGGTTATAGTGAAATTTTAATATTCATTAAAACATTCTAACAATAGTAAAAATATATTGAAACTGTTCTTAAACAGTGGCAACCATAGCTTGTACAAAATTATTACCTATACCTATATTATTATTATTATTAGTTACACCTCCAAGTTTTTATTTAACTTTTCGATAACCTGTACTATTGACTTACGACCTGTTAAATTAAGTACTAGCAAGGTGACCGGTTCACAGAGTGACTTACTGGCTGCAATTAATGGGGGCCACTTCCTACTGAGGTAAGTTAAGTATATGCCTTACTTTTTGAACGTAATATTTTTGTATTATTAAGAATTATATCAATGCTTTTTTATAGAAGAGCAACCCTGTAACTCACTATGAAATACGTTAAAATTAGTATTACGAAAATGTGTATAACCTGGCAAAACGTATATAGTTTTGAAAATCATATTTCTAAACATTCATCATGATTTTTTTAATCATCACAAACAGCTTACATTTGATCACAAGTTTCTTGAACTAATACATATGTCTTACGCTTATACCTCAGTAAATGTAACTGAGTTTAACATGTCCTGTTGACTATAGATACATAATGAAGCTGAAATATATAAAAAATTATTTGCGTGATAAAGATTTTCGCAGTATGAACCAGGACATATTTATTATTCTGACTGTAACCGCGTAAGCCAAAAAGCCATAATTACTAATACTTGGTCAGTTGTAATCAGTTTTAAACAAAACTGATGTATGTCGGCTTTTCTGAACTGCAATATATGAGTCAAAGTTCATCAGGTAGGAAAAAAGGTTTTTAGATTTTTCATTATTCTTCTCATAATTCGTTATCCTGGTAAGTTATAACGTTTAAAAATCTCAAAAACCATGTTTTCTCAAATACTTTTACGTAGATACTGAGTTTAAAATAAAAAATAGTATTTGTTTATTATTACCCCAAGACTTGATCAAACAATTCTACTATTTATTTAAAATATGTTATACTCAATTACAACATTCAATAATAAGATAGAACGGGTTGCACGAGGTTTATGTTACTCAAAAATGGTTATTTAAAAACTAATCCTTTCAACAATTTCGCACACCTGCCCATTTGTTTTAAAATTTTAATAAATATTTCAAAAATTTCTTTAAATACAAAAGCGAATAGCAATCGTCATCTGGAATATACTATGTTTTGTAGTCTTGGTGTCTCTAATGATGAAACTATGCAAAGAGTTTGTTTTGAACTTCTCAATTGCCGATCTTTTCGGATCTCTTCAGACGAACTTGACTCCAGATTCAAAAAGGCAAGTCTGTGACAGTCAGGTTCGAAACGCTGCACTAGAAGGAAGGTGAACTGGTGATAACGTGTGTTTTTGGCAGCATAATGAGAGGAACAGAGGATATGACGTCATGGACTTTATGAGAATTAAGGCTGTTTACATATTAGCTATGTATAAAGAGGTCATTTTGGAACATACATTAACCAAAATCATTATTCCGATTAAGTAAAATTATTGTACATCATATTTCCTGGTTAAGACGAAAAAAACAAATCATATAAATACAATAACATATAAAGAATATGGAGTGAAAATGGAAGAGTTTGTTAATTAAGGTTAATTTGAAAACTACTCCATTGTTTGATTGAATTTGGAAGTTTACATAAATACCCAAAAAAGGATAAAGGTGAAATAAAAGTTAAATGACTTCATAAATATCTAATATAAAAGTAAAGTTTTCAAATTACTGGTTCGTGAAAACATGTAAATAAACAACTTGCTTATATATTTAGTGTTTTGTATACATATAAATATGTATAGATTTACTGAAACACATAAATCTGCTAGCCAAAAAATATGGGGCATATTAAGGGTTTGCCTTCCGATAAATTTCCCATAATAAACGGTTCGATACAGAAAGCAATAAAACCAGAGGCCAATAATGATTCGGTTTGACAGGTGTTATTTACGTCGTCGGGTCAGCAGTCGATTCAATACTGGTGGCACAATGCTTTAACAGAACCACGTGGAGGCTTACTGTTGACTGAAACATTTACGTTGACCCGTCAGCAGTCATCCCAGTACTGGCGGTGCACTGGTATAGTACAACCATGTGGAGGCTTACTGTTGACTGAGACATTTACGTTGACACGTTAGCAGCCATGTCAGTACTAGTGGTGCAGTGGTATAGTACAACCATATGGAGACTTTCTGTTGACTGAGACATTTACGTTGACACGTCAGCAGCCATGTCAGAACTGGTGATGCAGTGGTATAGTAAAACCATGTGGAGGCTTACTGTTGACTGAGACATTTACGTTGACACGTTAGCAGCCATGTCAGTACTAGTGGTGCAGTGGTATAGTACAACCATATGGAGGCTTACTGTTGACTGAAACATTTACGTTGACCCGTCAGCAGTCATCCCAGTACTGGCGGTGCACTGGTATAGTACAACCATGTGGAGGCTTACTGTTGACTGAGACATTTACGTTGATACATCAGCAGCCATGTCAGTACTAGTGGTGCAGTGGTATAGTACAACCATATGGAGGCTTACTGTTGACTGAGACATTTACGTTGACACGTTAGCAGCCATGTCAGTACTAGTGGTGCAGTGGTATAGTACAACCATATGGAGACTTCCTGTTGACTGAGACATTTACGTTGACACGTCAGCAGCCATGTCAGAACTGGTGATGCAGTGGTATAGTAAAACCATGTGGAGGCTTACTGTTGACTGAGACATTTATGTTGACAAGTTAGCAGTCATGTCAGTACTGGTGGGGCAGTGGTATATTTCAATCATTTGGAGGCTTACTTTTGACTGAGATATTTACGTTGTCAGGTCAGCACCTATGTCAATACTGGTATAATGGTAAAGCAACTTTACTGTGTTTTTGACAGAGATTACTGATGAAAAGTAGGAAGGTTTTTTATTTATGGTTGTTACATACTGGTTGTTGTTAATTTAATTTCTTGTAAGTTTGTTACGTTTGAAACATTTATTGATATTAAAAACATCTTTGTGAAAATATACAATCTTGAAATTTAGATCATAGCTCAGATCAAAGCTAGAAAAATGTGCGATAATACTCAATTTACTGATTAAAATAGTAAACATTCGTGTAAACATCTAAGCGTTTGCACGTTTCTCGAATAACACAAGGAATGGCTCTCTATACCTGAAGATCTATGCAGTTTTATTTAACGCTAGTTAACTCCGTTTTTGTCTACCTCTGTATATATACAAAGAACAGTTATAATAGTCTTATGAAATGTAGAATATAGGGTTGTTTCTTAAAGCATAACCAGGTAGCCACAACGAGTTTGGTTAGTTAAGCTTTTAGCGCAGATCTCTCCCCCTCAATTTGATAGTAGAAACGGAATTTTGTCTTTGTGCGTCTGTATAAACGATATCTTTGTCAAAAGGGAGTTCAAATTAAAAACATTATATACACGTCTATTAGGTTTTAAATTATTATTACTAAGTCGTTAATTATAATAAGGTGTCATTTAGACATGGAATATTTATTAACAGTTTTCAATCTAATCCTTCTTTTCTTAATAATTCTTAACTGATGTGTTACAAGTGGATGTTGTGTGGCAAGGATCTTGACTTCTTATTCTCAGAAAGGAAAAGCGACAAAACTCCCCAATGTTTATTGACAAAAACAGTTTTACCTGCTCTCTCTCAACATTAGATAACAGCTCATTTACTCTAAGTAGGTTTTCTAATAAACAGTTAATATAAAGGCACACAATCATTCAAGTAAAAGGTACTAAGCAATGAAAGGTAACGCTAGACTGGACATGAGAACTAGTTTCATTAAGTGCTTAGAGACCGTAGCGCCTCTTGTCTTTAATCAACATCAAGCTCCTGACCATCCTAGAGTGTTCTAATAAAACAGACATT
The DNA here is from genome assembly GCF_021130785.1 of Homalodisca vitripennis. Lineage (NCBI taxonomy): Eukaryota > Metazoa > Arthropoda > Insecta > Hemiptera > Cicadellidae > Homalodisca > Homalodisca vitripennis. The sequence continues at coordinate 16,021,569 of NC_060208.1, forward strand.
GTGCTTTGAGTGATCCTTCAAAGATCTTTATGTCTTTTCACTTTTGACTTTTTTATGCTAATGAAAGTTCAACCATGATGGTGGTGTTCTTTAAAATAAATGTAACTATTCTAATAGGAAATTCCTTAAAAATAGTGGTATTTTAAAATTATACGGAACCCACTATTATTCTATGTCTCCATCTCCTACTTTTTGTTACGCGATACAAGTAGACAAATACATACGACCGTACTAAAAATAGAAAAGTACGAGCTGTGATGTAAAATGAGTTTAAGTTCGGCACTTTTGCAAGGAATGTTTTTCTTTTTTTGCCTTAAATCTTCGTCTTAAAAGTATTCTAGGCTATGAAAAGTGAGATTTGTTTATATACAGAAGTATACATATAAAGCTTTGAATTTGACCTGCTTCAAGCAGTGTTTACGCTTTCTTGTGAATCTTGATAATCTTGAGTAGCTTTTGGATCCTTCCCTTCGAATCTCTTTCGCGTTCAGTGAAATTATTATAGTCATTAAATTTTGCAAAGAATATTGTGAAATATTAGTGAATAAACTGGAAACTTCTTGGATTTGTTCAAGACTTTGAATATGTAGCAGCCTTTTGTTTCTTTAAAAAAATATACTACTTCCAAACTTGGCCTGTGTTATCGTAGTGCTAACTGATTTTTGAATTTTGGTTCACAAATGGCCTACATTTGTCTGTCTAGAATTCATTGTAAGTTATTAATTTTATGTTAAAAATGTTGCTGTGATTTTCCCTGTTAGAGAATAAATCATAGTTGAATGTAACTCAGGTTTCTAGTACTTACCCGGAGTGAATAATTATTGTCTGTGTTACTTCCTGTTGTGGAAATAATAATATAGGTACGCAAATGCTATTTCGCGATGAGGTTATAATTTCTCATATATCAGAATAATGTATCTATAATGTGTTTACTCTTTGAAATGTACTTTTTATAAATTGTAAATTTTGAAAAATGATTTTAGATGAAATATGTTTTATTAGGTTCTGTTACTTCTGGATCAAACGCAGATTTTCTAAATATACAACGACGTGATGGTCACAACTACATCGTGCTGACAGCAGCAGTTATCTAACAGGACAGCGACTTGTAACAGTGACATACTCACAACTGTTACTCTCGGGTCGTTTCTTCTCAATACCAGATACTTTCCTGTAATAGGAAACCTTTCACTTTGACATACCACAGCCATTACACAATACATTCTCCTACAATGTGACACACATCAAAATATATTATTCGTTTGATAATAGTGTGCTACTTTCTCACCAACTTGCTTCTCATAATGTCACCGATAATTTTCTATGCTGTCCATATTTATTTGTAATACTATAATAAACTTTTTGTATCGCATAAAGTGAAACATGCCTGCTTTGAGTATAATTATAATAAGTGATTAGGACTCCCAGTTAAATAATGTCGTATCAGACGCAGATATTTTCTTAACAGGAATTCCGCACTGAACATCTTTGTAGATCAATCTACCATTGTCATTAGCCACCCCTGTAATCTAATCTAATATACATACATGGACCTCATCATACTGGAATATCATATATTTATATTACATGTCTGTGTAATATGTGTGACACAAAAATGTTCATAATAAGTTTGTCGGGTTTCATTTCCGACCTTTGAGAAAAAGTGAAATGTGCATACTTTTGCCACATGACTTAAATAGGAAAACTTGTGAATTTTTATTAATAATAGATATGAAATGGATCGCAACTTCTACAATAACTATATTTTGATTTTAACTTCTCAATCAAACCAATCATAGGTTTTCAATTATATTAATTATGCCTTGTGAAAGGATACCCACAACGTACCTGTTATTCAACTGCAAATCACGTACAAAGCCGCGGGTAAATGGCAATATATATCTACAGTTACTGTTAGGTAGTAATATACTCAATGAAATATTTTTTTCTGACTTGTAATTTAAACTAACCAACAGTCAGACAAGTATTAAAACTACAAAATTTAGTTAAATTGATTGGTGCTTGCAAACTAAATTATTAAAGTTTAGTTAAAGCTTTTTATCATAATAATCCTACAAACTGGTAGCTGTGTGTCAATTAATTTCATTTTTTCAATATGCAGTATCAATGGTGAAATTAGAAACATTTTTGTCGAAAATCAAAAATAAATTATCACAATATATTATTTCATAAAAAAAAAATAATATTTTTTTATCTATTAGCAATAAATATCATAAAGTAAACTCTAATTGCAACAAACGCTTAATAACACGGTATAAACCTAATAATTCAGATAACCGTAATTAATTCACGAATTCACATTTTAAAATATTTAAGGATTTTAAGCAAAATTAATCCAAAAATAAAAGCGGGAAAGCAATTTTAAAGTGTACTAATTGTTATTTTTTATCAAAATGTACTCGAAACCAAAAAACTCCTGATATTGAATTATATTTCAAATCACAAAAACATCATTCCTTACTACGTACGTACGCAATAACAGTATACCTCAGACACTCATAGTGCACACAAAACTATATACTGCATTATAATAACAGTGTTCTTAATCTTGTTAAAACCGGGGCAAGTGTAAAAATATAATGAAAATTATGACATGGCTAGTCATACAACAAAGATTTGCTCTCCCCAAGGGCAGTTTAGTCTGCAAGGTTTGTTCATTTCGTTCAGCATAACTTAACCTTACATTTGAGCACATAATTCAACTTGTGCTGCAACAGCAAGGCTCTATAACTGTCACCTACAGCCCTGTTACAGCCGATCAATTATTGGCTATCGTGGAAAAAATAAACACCCAAACCAATTAATGAAAAAGTGTAACCTTTCAAATAAAAACTAATATTTTCTAATATATAAACATTTCACGTTATCCCTAATATTTTAAATAAAACTAAATGTGCTTACCGGGAAAAAAGACTTGGTTAATGATCAAGAATAATTAATTTCATAGAAACCCATAGGAAACAAAAATGTTTTGGCGGAAAGAAATTGTGCTTATGATACGTTTCAGGCCGTTTGGAAAACTGGAAAGTTTACGTCTTCTATTATTATGAACGATATATATGATTTGTGTACTTTAGAGCTTTCTATGATTCCATTACTACATGTTTCTGAACATACACCTATAAAAATATTTCCCACCCCCCCCCCCCCCCACCCCCCCCCCCCCCCACCCCCCCCCCCCCCCACCCCCCCCCCCCCCCACCCCCCCCCCCCCCCACCCCCCCCCCCCCCCATTTATGAAAGATTAAAAGAAATACCCCAACCTATTGCAACAAATGTGACGTTAGTTACGATTGATGTAACTTCCTTATATACTAATATTGACCACAATAAAGGTACTGAAGCTGTGAAACACTTTCTAAATAAAAGACCTGGAAATTCAAAACCAAGCACTAATTTTCATCATTACTCTCATAAATTTTATATTATCTTCCAACTGTTTTCGATTTCAAAACAAATTTTATTTACAAAAGAAAGGAACAGCCATGGGTACCCGAATGGCCCCATCATACGCAAATCTTTTTATGGCAAAATTTGAACAAGATTTTCTACATTCTCAAACATTTAAACCTTTATTCTGGACTAGATACATAGATGACATTTTTAGTTATGGACAGAGAGTAATGAAAAACTTGTAGATTTCTTAAACGCATTGAACTCATTTGATAACAATTTAAAATTTACTTGGAAAATTTCAACAGAGTCAGTTACATTTCTGGATATTGACTTTTTTACATCAAGAAAGGTTACTTGAAACACAAAATTAATGTAAAACTTTCCAACACTTTTCAATATCTACACTACAACATTGTCACCCTGTAAATGTAAAAAGATCAATTCCCAAAAGCTTGGGCTACACGAGCAACTAAATTATGCAGTGAGAGTGAAGATCTTAAAAAATTATTTTAGTAACATATATGATGCTTTTTTAAAACGAGGATATCCTGAAAGCTATTGAATGAAAAGTACAGCTCAATGAAAGTAAACTTAATAATAATTATGTCAAAAAGAAATATTATGATGACCTAAATTAGTAACACAATATCATCCTGGTCATTACAAAATTAACAACATTTTTAAAGTAGCTTACAAAATTCTTCAAAATTCTCCACTGACAGACTCATTTCTAAAAAGTATTCCACGTATTGTTTTTAAAAGACCTCCTATCTTAAAGGACATTATATCGAAACCAAAATTACCAGCTGATTCTGATGTGGGAAAAATAAATTTAAAAGGAGCACATTCATGTAATAATCAAGATGCATGGTGTGCAATCAAATACAAGAGTCATCAAAATTCGAAAGTAGTTCAACTAAAAAAGTATACAAAATTATTGGAAATTTGACATGTGATACAAAAAATGTAGTATACCAAATTCAGTGTAAAAAATGTCCCCAAGACTACATTGGCTCTACAACAAATTTTAAGAATAAGAATGACAGGTCACCGTTATATTTTTAAGCATAATGATGAATCAAAACCATTAGTCATTCATAGTAAATCACACAAAGAACTTTTTGAAAATTTATATACAGTAAACCAATACGATCAATAAAAAATAATCAAATACATCAAAATTAAGAAATTTAGAACAAGATGTCAAATTGTCACAAATCTAAATTTCCCTATGGATTTAAATCTTCGAAAAATTTTAATCATCTGAACACTCATCACATCTTTACACCCACAGTTTGAACATATGTTTATCATTTCAAGAATATTATGCTTATTAATTTATTTATCTGTTTACATGTATGTTTTTAATTATTTTATGTGTTTTGTTATGTTGTTTTGACTTGAAGAAGCGTAATGCGAAATATAGTCAATTAATATTAATATTTTGGCCTTTTTTCTACATATATATATATATATATATAATATATACATTGAATTGTATAAATGACAATAGCCTTATTTAATTTCAATAAACATTGAATCGCAAAAAGTACTTGCTCCGCCGGGAGTCGAACCCGGATATCTCACTTGCCGGGTGAATGTGCTACCATTTTATATTTTTATAATATATAAAACAATTTTAACTTCGATATATATATAGTTTTTGACAAGGAATAATTAATTGAGCATCAAATAAATTAAGTATTAACTTCTGTTATGGCATGCTTTTACAACTTAATTAGGATATTAGTCAATTAGACTAACTTTTTCAGATTAGTATTTGAACTGTTCTTTCCTCTAATTAATGAAGTGGGATTTATAGTCAATCTGTCCTTATTAAATGTGTTGTTTTAAGCGAGGGTAAAGTTCATGAAGTGTTTTATGGATGGGAATAATTAACCAATCCAAATATGAAACTGCTCTGGATTAGTTATCACCACTGACTGGCCAAAAAGCCAACCACATAGCGACTGACAAAGAAACAATAAGAAACTCTATCGTATTACAAGTAGTTATAGAATATCCGTAATATATTTCAAACCTATGAAATTGCCTGATTTAGCTTAAGTTTTCCTTTCTATTCCTAGTTTCATGTAGCATTTAGAGAAAGGATAAAAATTTATCATCCTGATAACGATCGTTTCATTTTTGACAAGATATAACGTTAGAATTTGACCTACACCTCTTAACTGGTTTATTTTGAATTATAAAAAATATAACACTGAAAATTGCTAGGATGTAACTAAATTGTTTGACTGTGAACGGGTTTGTGGTATAACCACTTAATACAGATAAACGGTTACTACAAGGTTCTTTTAAATCCCTCCAATACCATTTCGTTATATTTTTCCTGCTAAAGGGCTCTAAATAAAGGTAACTGTGGGTAATTAATGTGCATATTACACTAACATTTGAGAAATGCGAGCGTCTTACTGTAATTTTAAAAGAAGAAGATCTTAAAACTTTTTAAATTTACAAGTTAAAACATGTATAGCAAATTGTATCCGTACTGAAGTAAAAATAAAATAATTTATGTAATTTAATTTAACTGTCTCTCCATAAAAGATATGATTAAATTTGTAGCAGACCAAAACTTGGGACTATGCTATAATACCTATGGGGTTCTACTACGAAACAAGAAGTGGTTATAGAGTTAAGATAGTTGTAATATTTTTTTTTTGAACAACTCCTAATATTACAAACTTAATATTAAACTTGAAATCAAATATGATTTAAACACTTAATGTTTAATAACTGCCTTTAATCTTGAGAGAGGTTCTAAGGTACTAGGTTTTGTTAGCTATTCTGGGTCCGTCCCAAATGACATACTGTACAATGTACGCCTGAATATATTATAATTCATGGTTTCCATATTCATGTCACTTACCCAGTTACACCTTCGTTCCTTATACAAAATCAAATCATTCTGTACATGTACTTCTGAATATATTCATGGCTAACAGCTGTAAGTTTCCATATTCATATCACTTAGCCAGTCACACTTTCGTTCCACATACAAATCAAATCATTCTGTGCAATGTACTTCTGAATATATTCATGGCTAACAGCTGTAAGTTTCCATATTCATATCACTTAGCCAGTTACACCTTCGTTCCTTATACAAATCAAATCATTCTGTACAATGTACTTCTGAATTTATTCATGGCTAACAGCTGTAAGTTTCCATATTCACGTCACTTACCCAGTTACACTTGCCTTCAACCACAGAAATCAAATCTTACATTGTACGCCTGAATATATTATAATTCATGGTTTCCATATTAATGTCACTTACCCAGTTACACCTTCGTTCCTTATACAAATCAAATCATTCTGTACAATGTACTTCTGAATATATTCATGGCTAACAGCTGTAAGTTTCCATATTCATGTCACTTACCCAGTTACACCTTCGTTCCTTATACAAATCAAATCATTCTGTACAATGTACTTCTGAATATATTCATGGCTAACAGCTGTAAGTTTCCATATTCATATCACTTAGCCAGTCACACTTTCGTTCCACATACAAATCAAATCATTCTGTACAATGTACTTCTGAATTTATTCATGGCTAACAGTTGTAAGTTTCCATATTCACGTCACTTACCCAGTTACACTTTCATTCCACATACAAATCAAATCATTCTGTACAAATGTACTTCTGAATTTATTCATGGCTAACAGTTGTAAGTTTCCATATTCACGTCACTTACCCAGTACACTTTCGTTCCACATACAAATCAAATCATTCTGTACAATGTACTTCTGAATTTATTCATAGCTAACAGCTGTAAGTTTCCATATTCATATCACTTAGCCAGTCACACTTTTTATTCCACATAAATATCAAATCATACTGTACAATGTTCGTCGAATGTATTATAATTCATGGCTAACAGCTGTAAGCTTCCATAGTCACGTCACTTACTCTGTCACACATTCGTTCTATATACAAATCAAATGTACGACTGAATATATTTTATAATTCATGGATAAAATTTGTACATAAAGTTTCCATATTAATGTCATTTACCCAGCCACATTGCCCTTCAAGATACAAATCAAATCATTTTGCACAATTAGTACCAATCGTACACTTATCATAATGATTAAGGTAAATTTAATGAATATTCAGATTTCATATAATATGCAAAATGCGCAAACTATGTATAGGTAAATATGGAAATTGTATGTTATTCTATTTGTATATGGCGGGTCTTTATATTGTACACTTTGTACTAAAATTTAATATTTAATTCATATTCGCCATATATTAGCGAAAGGCCATTATTATCTAATTTTGTAAAATAATGTTTATGTAGAATAATTGTACAATGTGAACATAAATCATTTCAAGCGAGCTTGTGAAAACGATAACTGCCGTAATTCTTCAATATTCTGACTAATCTTGATAAAGAGGGAGTATTTGCACAAGCTTAGTTGGGTTCTTAACTAGTCTCAGCCATTAGTTTGTTCCAAGGCGGTGGCTATTCGTATTAGTACAAAACATTTGTCGGGTATTGTACAATATAAAACAAAATTTATTAAAGTGATACAATAAGAAATGTCAAGCAATATTTATTTCTACTAATTATTTATAGCTCTTTTTGTTTTTAAAGGTAAGGTCCCGTTCAAAGTCTTAGAGGTATGACATTTTTAGGATCACCATAAGTGCATATTTGTACTAAAACGATGGAATTTCCTAAATACTTAAAAGTGTAACGAGTACACTAGACATGGCTTAAAACCTTGAGAGTCATTTTGGTTTATCAGTGTTGTGATAACGGAATTAAAATGAAAGTATTAAGAAAAAATATGAAAAACCTCCTCGGTGGGGTATGTGGATTAACTACACAGACCTGTGGAAACAGGAAGAAATAATTATAATCCACTCCTCCAGCAAACTCCATTCTTTTTCGGGGAGTACATATTTCTTTTCTTTCCGTGTAATGATGTAGCTCCCCACAACTCTTGCTTCTGCTGCTACCCATCTGCATACACATGGTCACTCACGAACGCATAGACTGCCCGGACTTTCCTGCCGCACAGAGTATGGACCATCCACCGTGGATCTTAACGGTGATGTCCTCCACTGCTTCCCCAGAAATGGTACCCCATAATGGTCATAAGTAAAAGAACTAAACTCAAGTGAGCGTCTATTTCACTACATCAAAGTACACACCAATATATAGCTATTCAATAACTGGTACAACGCACGAATTGTCACCGCGGCCGCAGGTAATATACAGTGATTTACGTTGCGGCAATCATGTTAACAAATTTAGAGTGTAACAAATCGCTGACAAACAATAGCATAATTATAGCATTAAAAAAATGTTGAACCTGAACTGACAAATATTTTTCCCCGCTATTTGAACTTTGCCAATAATGATTCGTCTATTTCCTAATCAGAAATGCACATTAGCAATGAAAAACCGCCATAAATGGACGCAGCAATATTACATAATGCTAGACATTACGTTTGTGGCGGCAATTCTATTGTAAAGTACAAGCACAGCAATGGAACGACATTACATCGAAATAATTTGCCAAAAGATACCTTCAACTTTGTAATTTCGTTCCCTGAAATGTATAGAACTAATATATGTGAAATTTAAGTAGCTAGAAACAGCCGTGCCATGTTTTTTTGTTAACACTTCATTCATAACAATATTCTGAAAGTTAATCCATGATTGAGTTTTAGGAAATATTGTTTGCTTATTTTATATAGCTTAAGTAATTAATTATTTTCGTTTAATGCACCAGTATTGTGGTTTCTAAAAGTAGAATTGATAGAAATGAAAGTATTGCAGAACCTCAGTTTATGATGGTAGTTTTGCTTGGCCGATGGATAAGGAGATTCACGGGTACAAACGGATTATTTTTCTTATCCTACTTCACAGACCTTCACTCTGGCTCCGGCATGAAATCTCTTATAAGGCACTTACACACGAGTGCTTAGTAATTATTTTATTTTTTTAACGGGTTTGCATGTATCACTTTTCAGAGATAATGTCAAATAAGGTGTGATAATGATAAATGCGGGTGCATAGGTGGATGAAGCATTGTTTAAGAGTAGGTGGAATATTCCATTCTGTTCTGGATCTCTGGCCAAGCAAGTATTTTGTAAAATACAATAACGAAAAAATAATATTTTCTAAACCTGTAAAGTAAGTCTTGGAAAAGAGTGTGTGGTGTGAAAAATGGGATTTTTTATATAAAAGAAGGATCTGTCATCGATAAGTGAGCACATCAGGAAGATAAAAAGTTCTCTCCCTGGAAGCATTTACGTAATATGAAGGAGAGGTTCAATCCGCCAGCAATGGACATGAAACTCGGAGCCGAGGATCAATCTATAAGGTTCTCATCACGTTACGAACTGTTGTAATAGTTTTATTTGAAACATCTTAAAACCCATCTGGAAAAAGAGCGGTGGTTTTTTTTTTTGCCATTCAAACAGGGAATCCTCTTCATTCACGCTCTAGGGGGTATGGTCTACGGAAAGGTGTTTTCTTCTAGCCGCGAGAGGACGCGGTTATTTAGAGCTAAAATGCAACTTCCACGGACAAACTAATATGAGCTATTGGAGTTTTCGTAGAATCCGCACTTAGATTTATTTCCGAAATGCTAATTTACTGCTGACAGGCGGACTAAGTGTAAAAACCGATTTCTGAGTGTGAACCGAATAGACCAAAGAACTAACGGGGTAGGTTCATGGTAGCACTCTAGGTCCAGTTATGTTGTTTATTGACTCTATAATAACAAAAAGTGTAAACAAAAAAGTTCAAAGTCATTCTTAATAAATAAGAAATTAAATTTAACATACTGATGGTCGAGGAGAAAAGAGAAGAGACCTGGATGTCTCTCTGGCCCATATCTCAGAAATTTGCAGGCGTTACTACTAGTATGTTTGCACTGCTGCGCCCTTGATTTCCGTTAATTCCATTATTGTTTCACTGTTTACATTGCTCTATGATAAACAATTCGCAGGGGTTGGCTGTGGGGCGAAGCGCCCTGAAATTAAAACCGTGTCGCGCGGCAAACAACAAGGACACGAGCACTAGTACAACAAGCTGTGCCGCTCGCCCGGTACGGGCCAGGTCTCTTCTTTTTCGCACCTCCCTCTTCCTCGGCCAACAGTACATATAACCGATAAACCCAATCATTTGTGTTATCATAAAGTAATAGCTTAGGGCAACTTTTTCTCCCCTCTCTAACTTCCAGACCTAAAAACACAAGCAAACTTTGAGGTTTAGGTATGATCAAACGGGGAGACGGGTGTATTTGAAACGTGGCAGAAGATCAATCGCGCACTGACAAATATCCATCCTATATTCACAATCTAACGCGTTGGGCCGAAATTTTCTCTCTATCCTTCTATCTCTATATTTTTAAAAAAACTGAAGATCTATCTTCTTCTAGTTTACCATCGATATTAATTTTCAAAGTGGTGTAAATGAAATTTTACAGTTCATCGGCATACATGAACGACCAACTTCTAAGAATGAACGTGACAACTAGCGACGGGACTTCCATTGTTCTCCCCCCTCACGGCCAATCTTTTATTATATATAGAGAAACTCACAATCAATAAATATCACAACATTCCTAAGTTATTAATTTGCTGGCGAGCCAAAACTGTTTTTTCCTATCCTATTTTTAAACTTGATGTCACTTTTTGTTTCCTAAAATATTATATTTCTATCCTAGTGAAAATTTTGTTCTTTTAATTAACTGTCGTCACTCGTAAATTAGTTGCTGCATCACAACTACAACTCATGAATTGTTTAAAAAACAAAAATAAAACTAAAAACCTCGTCCATCTAATCCTGTGATTTTTAAGGTTAGACGTGACTTAAAAACTATGTTCGGTGCCTAGAGGAAGATCTCGAAGTACTACTGCTTAGCTCCTCGTGCACTGGGTACCAGCACCCATGTAGGCTTACAATTCCTGAGGCTGAAGAATATTTATATATTAATGTGTTGTTTACAAACGTAAATTTTTTTTATTTTAAAATATTTATTTTTTAATATATAAATTGTGATTTTCATACATTTTTTTTAGGTTTATTAGCAAACTTCATTTACACAACAATATTAATTGAAATTATGTACGAGGGTTTGTTTATTTTTTGTTTTTTTTTCAATCTTCAGGTCTCATATTATTGATGGCCGAAACAAATAGCAGGGTCCGGGAAAAAGTGCGGCAGTAGTCGATCGCCGCAATATTCCCCCGCTTACAAACATTTGTCACTGCCGGGAGTTTCAAAATTGCTAGTTTACGCCGAGCTGCAGTTGGAATCAAAAATATGGCCGCCTTTGTTGATTCTCCCTCCACGCTAGTTGTCAATTGAGGTTTCCTGCAAGCAGAAGGGAATATGTGCAGGAGAAACCCATTGGAGAATGGTCGCCATTTTTCACGAAGAAAAAACATTATTAGTTTGCAGGAGGTGTTTTGCGTCAAAAGTTTTAAAGATGGTCCGATTTTAAAAAAATTCAAAAGATCAAATTCGAAAAAATGTTCAAAACTGAAGCCCATTTCTGCGATTGTTTTGTGTGGTGTCATGGTTGACGGCGTCTTTCCCCCCTTTAGGCGTCTCTACAACACAACCAATCAAATTCAAAAATCACCGGACCATCATGATAATGTTTTCACCTTGAAAAAAAAAAAAAGGAATTTTCAATCACGTGCACATTTTTCCAAAATCGATTTCTGGCTGCATAACACACTAGTTCCCTTCTACTAACTTGCAGGAAACGAACAAATACTCGCTTAATTCAATAGTTTTAGTAGAGAATTAAATAGATGGTGGCCCATGTTTTTGGCCCACTGCGAGCTCAGCACTAACTGACTACTTGAACTGTAAATTTAAAAATATCCTCATTAATGAAACGTCAACGAATTGCCTCGTAGTTTGTTCGCTGTTTAATGTTACGTATCGCGACCAAGTTTATATTGAATGATTATTATTTAAGTGTTACTCCAAAACAAATTTGAGGTCCCTCAGAAAACCTCTCCCTATTGAATAATCCATTGGTCTCGTCATATTCCATCAAGTTAGAACCGTTTTTTTATACGGGTTCATCGCTAAGGGGATGCGACAACTGTTTATAATCTCCGAATTGGCTCTACAGATGCCTAATATATAGCCTTTCTATATAGCTTTTTATGTACCCAACTTTTAATCGGGGTTTTAAGCCCTGACTTATGTAGTCTTGGAATTAATATCGTAGTAAAACGCGTTAAACATGGCTACGCAAATAAAAATATTCGGTGGTGTTATAGATATGCCTCAACATTAACCGCAGAAGATATGTTTAGAAGTTAAGCGAAAAGAAAGGATTTTGTTCGGACTTGTCTTTAGTTTTTCTTTATAATAAACACAGTTTTATATGCATCTTACATTTCATTCATTAAAAATAACTTTGTTATAATTAGCAATATCATTAATCCCTTTCGGGGGTTTAACACATACTGGAAATTAAAGCAAATACTTATTTCAAACGAGATTTAACCCTTACGGTCAGGTTGAGAGCCTAGTAGTTAAATAGAGTAAGTGGTAGTGCAAAATGAAAATTTGACATTTCCTTTCAAAACAATATTTAGATTAAAATATTATTATATTGTTTTATTTTTTAATTTTAATACAGTGCATAACGTGTCAGGATAGTTACCTTAAAGGTCAGAATAAGTAACCACGCTTGAATTTTAAAGGTCCAGAATAACTAACCTTGAATTTTATAGGTTACTCTACGTTAAAAATGCACTAAAGTTAAAAAAGATTTTCAACATTTTCTCTCCCCAAAACGGAAGCCGAGGCAGCTGTCTGGTAGGTGACGGTCACAATTTGTTAAAGTAATGGCCAGATTGTGATCAAGCAGCGCACTTATCTTCGCGCACCTCTTGTCCATCTCTGTATTACTTTCCATGTAAGGGCGGAGTATTCCCACGTTTTTACACCATAAATACTATCAACTGTGCTCAGTGTGTTGAACCCTGATTTGGTAACTAAGTTGAATTTATTTAGAATATATTGCATTATTTCATGGGCTTGAGCTGTTAACAAAGCCTAATCACAAGAGGGCTAGACAACAAATGACATTTCTTGCCTGTCTGCAAGATGTCTCGAGAACCGAAACCGATTTATAATGACTTGAAACAATTGGCGTGAAGACTTATTTCTAGATAGGCAAAACTGGGAGGTATCGATGACTGGTTATATTTTCTGGCTGAGGGTTTAGTGAAAATTGTTTAATATTATTATGGGTTGCGACAAAATATCATAATAAATAAATTAAGAAAACAAACTCAGTATAAATAAAATTGGAATTCTTAAACATGTAAGAATGTACAACAACATGTAGTATTTCCACCTCAAAACTTTGTAGCTTGTGTGCAAGAAACACTTAATCATTTAAAATACTAAGTAATGAAACCGAAATGTAAAATGAAAATAATTGTGAATGTTATTATGTAACAACATAGAAAAATAATATTTATGAGCCTCTATTATCGTAAAATATATATTTTTGCTAATTAGATTAATTCATTTAAGGTTTCGTGTTCATTGCGTGGGGTATTAAAAGCTAGGTTTTTATCGAAATCTTTCACCTTTAGAGACTAAGTCCTAATTCGAAATCCACTCTGGCAACCCCAGTTTCTCGAATTTTGAGTTAGTGATCAGGCCGCTCACTGGACATGTAATAACAATACCCATAATTTTAAAGTGACACATCAGTTTTTTTTAATTTATTATAGCTCAGTCTAAGATATAGTTACTTGATATAAAGAATTCCATTCAAGTAAAGTGTATCAGTAATTGGTAATCCTTGACATAAGATTACAGTGTGGATCGTTAAAAAAAACGGTACTATCACAATTTAACATTTACCAACAGTTTGAGGGAGTAGGTGCCGTAGACTGTCATGAATAACTTTACCAAAGAAGATCCGGAACACTCACAACTATAACTACATACCTCCAACAAGGTTATAATCCGATTTGTATTTTGTAAAATAAAACATTGTTTGAAGATTTCACACAATAATCAAAAAGCTGCTTGTTCAGAGCGCCCGTTCTACAGCCACTAAACACTCTTCGATGGTAAGCTGTAACCAGTTTATGAATATGTAAAGTGAAGAAAACAAATCAATGTATGGAATTTAAAACACAGGGGAGTGTAGTGTGGTGTGGTCAGAACGGCACAAATATACAGGTTTCCTCAGCGGCAAAACTCGGAATTTCGTCAATGGAAGGGCACAATTAGTTGTCATCCCGAGAGTTAAACTGTTTAAACCCCCCCCCCCCCCCACCCCCCCCCCCCCCCACCCCCCCCCCCCCCCACCCCCCCCCCCCCCCACCCCCCCCCCCCCCCACCCCCCCCCCCCCCCACCCATAGCCAATTAATTCTAGGGTGGTTAAGTGGGGTCATAACCACTCGCTTACTGGGGACAGCGACGCAATAATTAAGAGGATAGGCAATTAATTCTAGGGTAGTTAAGTGGGCTCATAGCCACTCGCTTACTGGGATAGCGACGCAATAATTAAGAGGATAGGCAATTAATTCTAGGGTAGTTAAGTGGCCTCATAACCACTCGCTTACTGGGACAGCGACGCAATAATTAAGAGGATAGGCAGTTAATTCTAGGGTAGTTAAGTGGGGTCATAACCACTCGCTTGCTGGGATTGCGACGCGACGGTTAAGCGAATATTTGCGTTTCAGTTAAAATTGACTAGATGACCTGAGCATTACGGACCATGACATAAGCTCTTATACATTAACGTTGTGACAGATAACGTATAGCGATGTAATGTATGGGTTGCATGACATTGTTAGTATGTTTGAATTTCAGTTGATCTGAGTTTACATAACATGACATAAGATTTTATACTTTAAGGTTACTTCAGATTATGTATATCGATGTATTGATTTTTTTGGATGGAAGTATTGTTATGTATGGGATTCATTGAAAAAAAAAACCTTCAATTCATTTGATCTTAAATATCTCAATTTGTACGTTACCATTTGTCAATGTAATTATTAATTCTTTTGTAAACCTTGTGAGAGTGTGAGTTAGCATAGTACTGAATATCTCCATTTTGAATTTGTCATGTAACAAAACAAGAAAACAAGTAGGTCAAATACACAATTAAGTTATTGTTATTCCTATGTGCTGTTTATTTAATCAGAACAAATCAAATTTTTTCTCGAGAATATGCCCTACTTGAGTAAAATGTGAACTAAGGTAATTCTCAATTCTTACATTACATTTTAAAACATTAATTAGGTTGGTTTTTATAAAGAATAACTTCGCAGAATTGTACAAAAATGAAAGAAAACTCAGTTCAACAAGAAGTATGATTATTGAGTGAGTGTTATTGATCCCGGTTCCCACAATTCCCATCCATCACTGGAGTTGACAATCCACAGCACCAAGTCTTGTAACCCAAGCCGCGTCATTCATCTACTGAGCCAAATTAACTTGGCATTTCCTCTTTACAGATACTCAACAGAATTGTAAGTAGCATGTAGTGTTTTAGTAGTCTTTTATACTAGGGGAACAAATATTTAGCCTAAATTTTTTTTTATTAAACAAAAATTAAAATGAAATTTTATTCACTCAAACATATATGAAGTGTTCTCAATTTTATAATCGCTCTACACTGTACGAAACAGGTCCTAAATTTTCATAAAATTAATTTTCTAAATTGGCGAAAAGCTATAAGAATTAATACAAATACAAGCTAACCACTACAATAAATGTTTAGTGATTTTTTTGGAATATGGAATTACATAAGGAATAGTAAATGTGAGACATTGTTACAGTTTTAATGATGCAGTAATTTTAAAAGATAATTTGTTTATATTAAACCTCTATAGCAGCACTTAGATAATAACGAAAACTGATTTTTAAGTCCGCAAGCAAAGCTTTGTAGTACGATTTCTTGCCATATACGACAATACTGGCCAAGCAAAAAAAGGTAGGAAACCTGGTTGGTAAACAAGGTGGTACGGTGCGCCCCATGTCGCGTAAACAAGCTTCGTTTACATTCCATGCGACAAAACCATAACTTCGTTTCATGACAAATGTCAAAATACCATATAATTGTACCCAGTGTGTTTGAAATTTATTTATGCTAAAATTTTATGTTGCTATTATAGAGTTACCTTGTAAAGAGTTCGCAAGTTCAATGTAAAGATGTTCGCTAATACACAAAGTAACACCATAAGGAGTGGCACGCTCTATCATCGAACTTGATATTGCTTATATAAACATGAAGGCTTATGTAAACTCCCAAGGTAGTAGGCTTCGCTGACTCTCGGATAACAAATATTTGATATAATCAGCGATACGATCAAAATTAAGTTTAACTTCAACTATAATTTTTTAAAGGTTTATAAAATTATTAAGATATTCGAGGAAACCTTAAAGTAAATGTACATAGTAAAAGTTTTATATTGCGAGAAAATGTTTTGGTAAACAAGTAAACGAAAAAAGTTATTTAAAAAAACCTTACGGCACTGTAGAGTTGGGTAATATGCAAAACTTAACATCACGGAAGTTAATAAAACAATACACTAATATTATATTTCGTTTGCTAGAGATGCAGAAACAAAAATATTAACCATGATAATGAAGATTACTTCCAATCTTCTTTGATCAATCTTCAAGTAAACGTTAAAACATTGGGGAATAATATTCAGTTTACATTAAAGATTCATATGCTCGAGTAATATTGGATCATTGAACTCTTTGAAATATCAATGGAGCAGGACGTTTGTTTACACAGCGTGAGTGGAAATACGGATATGAGATATGAAGCAATATAATGGGAACTTTCTCTCTTTATGTTTGAAAACATTTATTTAAAAACACTCCTTCGGTAATACAATGTTCTGATTGTTTTGAATAATTTTATTATTTAATTATACGTATTATATCGTTGTATTTCTTTCAAAAATTAAAATAATACATAAATCAAACAGATTAATCCTTAAATGTGTACATACGATGGCTGCTATAGCGATGGATATATACATTAAAAGGTTAATGGATATTGTAAAATAAATATACTTTTACGTACTAGAGAGTGATAGGTGTATTTCATGAAGGGTTCATCTCAGAGTATCTAATTGATGATACATAACTATTTTATCATGTTAATTTTAATTTTGTACTTTTTAATTTGTAACTTTTTTGTTTTACTGTAAAAAGTCTTGATACAAAATTCGTTTAAAATTTCTTCAAAGTTTTTTAAAATTCAACTTTTGCCATTTTGCGCGTATGTGGTAAAATAACGAGATTATAAACTTTGCACAAATGCAAACGTGTGATCTTGAAACTTTTGTTAGTTGCTACTGACTAACTATAATCCATCCAATTAATTTGTAACTTCTTCATTCCTATCAAGTGCAGTTTGAATAAAGTATAAATTATACTACTCGTATTCCTTTTAATACGTCATTATCTACATTTCAAAAATATGTACGGCCCAACTTATGTTAAAGGCTTTCAATATCAAAGATTTTCTAAGAAAAAAGTTTATATAAATGACTTGGGAATGTTAAAACTCCTTTCCATTTTGCTCTGTTATATAACTTAGATATAATTAATTTAAAAATTTGGAATAGCTCTAAATTGGTTTTTTATTGAGAGGTATTCATTGTGCAATTCATGTGTTCACAACATAAATGGTTTCAAATTGTTCTGAAAAGGACCCAAAACACATTTAGTTTTTAGTATGTATTGTAAAATAGACAGTGTAAAAAGGTTGCACAAATAGGAAACGCCGCCATCTTGTAATTTTATTTACTTATTAGTACTAAAAAATGAATTTATTCAATATACTGGTACTATATTCGTAACAAATACAGCTGGACAGCATTACGAATTACTACAGTTGTAGTGTCCACATGCCTGAAAAATATGTATTGCATGAGCCCATAGTAACACAGCCTAAATTCACATTTTCGCTTTATTGTGGGTTGAACTTTAGAGGTTTGTGATTGATGAAAACTAAGTAATAACCTTAAATTGCTCTTACAATACATAATACATGACAGCATGGCATACGTCATGGTAGTTATTCGTCACATGAATGGAATTAGTAGTGATTAACATAATTTTCAACTGCACATCGTAATCGACATGTGCAGATAGTAACCTGTCATTTCAACGCGATATGCCGTAATAACACAGGACAGACATGCCATTGTTTGCTTGCCACGAGCTGTACATAGAGCAGATTATTGCTGGCGAGTAAACTTGCACGGCATGCAGTGTTTGGTACCAACAGCAGTTTCTAGCTAAGTATTCTCCAGCTTTATCAACTGCTATATTAAATATATGGAGCAATATTAAATTTACATATCCATTGGGTACGTTATAATACCAACATGACTCCAGATTCCAGGAGTAAATTCTGAGGCAGCGCCAGATATCAGTCACCAGATACCAGATAATAAAAGGAATGTGAATTGGAGCTAAACTCAAAATTCAAACTGAATCAACCCTTTCTACCTATAATTAGGAATTTGTG
Organism: Homalodisca vitripennis; assembly: GCF_021130785.1. Lineage (NCBI taxonomy): Eukaryota > Metazoa > Arthropoda > Insecta > Hemiptera > Cicadellidae > Homalodisca > Homalodisca vitripennis. The sequence goes on from NC_060208.1 coordinate 16,040,530, forward strand.
TTTCTCTACCTTGCTTAGAGGTTTTAACAGAAACATCGTAGTGCACTCAATTGTGAAACTAATGAGACAATGAGAATACCTATTTACCTATTTATAGGTGTCTCTGATGTCGAAACGTTGTAAAAGTTCGTTTTGAGCTTCTTCGTCACCGACTTTCTTTGGATCTCTTCAGACGAACATGACTGCATTTTACAGCAGTCAAGTCTGATACCAGACGCTGCAAAAGAGGAAGGTAAGTTGGAGCTAAACTCAACATTCAAACTCTTTTGTTTTAGCAAATATCTCACTGAGATAAATTCGTACAACAGTCACTTGAAAACTCCAGGAATGTTTAACAATTACTAAGAATAAATCGCAAGAACTGTGGGTTGTGAGGTATTTGCCGGTTAACTTTTCTAAAACTACTCCTAACTCCACACGCACGCAAACAAATCACCTAATATTGTCATCTCGGTCATTCTACAGGTTCCCAGTGGGAATATTTTACGTTACTCCACCTCTGTGTAGACTTCATTACCGCCTGGTCCATTTTTGGCACGATATACACCCGTGTGTACAATCTGGGCAGGTTTTTTTAGATCAGCTAAAATAAATAACTCAAAATCAACATTGCTTCACTCTATCAGGCTGCACTCTACTAAACCAAATATACTGATCAAAATAATGCCACTCAATTTAGTGTCTTTAGAATAAAGTCAGTTTTGACTGGAAGCCAAATCTCGAGACACATATTCAATATGAGAGGTATATTGGGTTATAGCTATTTAATGTTAAAATCTGCAGAACAGTAAAACAATTTTGCTCTTTATACGTTTTGTTTTATTATGATTGTAATAATTATTTAAGTTTTACGTTTTGCGTCTTTCTCAAAATTATTTCCTATCACTTAAAAATTATATCTCTATTAAGAATAAAATTTAATATAACGTATTCACGTAATACAATAATTTCCGAATGTTAACCATTGTTTGAATAAACGCTTCTCTACGTTGTGTGTTACGAACCCACCTCTAATTACTCATTATACCTAATATTTCTTGACAACATATGGTTCTTTGAAAACAAACCAACATATTTTCATACTTTTACTAACAATGCGATACATTAATCAACCTCCCACAGTGACAAAAACAATACAATGTCCGTTCATTCTGTGTGGCGCGGCCCTGCCACCCTCGGGATCTCCGCGGTATTGTCTATGTACTGTTTAACTTTTAAACTGTAAGCTTTCAAAGCCTCGGCTAATTGTTAGAATTATGTTTTAGAATATTAACAAATATTATGTTTTCAATTAGTCTTCTTGTGTTACCGCTGGAAAAGTAAAAGTTATGCGGTTTTCATGCTTTAAACAGTCTTATTGCATATTATATAGTTTAACACAAATTCCAGGGAGATTTTCCTGTTAGAGACCCTGTATTGTTTTTACGCAATATGATTCAAATAAAATTACCATTTTAAAGTAATAAGTTATATCATCGATACCCAATGTAGTATCCTATCACAGTTAAAAAAATTAATTTAATGGGTTTAATTTTGAATATTTTTTCTACATTATATATTTCAATATAATACTGAAACGGATATATCCGCGTTATAAGATATCTGAATAGGTAAGATCTCGGACTAGTGTTCAGACCCCGCCCCTCACTGTATTGCTTTTCTACTGCAAACTCCTTCAATGGAAATTTACTAAATATCGGTTGTTTTTAATCCTTTCCCTTTTGAATGATTGGAAACTGTACATGTTTACAAAAATCTGACCGAATTCTATTCAATATTTAGGTTTAAACTTCATAAAATATGTATTTAATTTTAATAATTACAGTTAGATAACATAAGAGATTACATAAGATAACATACGAGATAACAGGTTCAGATAATAATCACGGATCACACCTTCAAGCTTTATCTCGCTTTAAATGTTTTAAAAAACGTGATGTTTTAAACAATCAATCAAATTTCTTATTTACTATTTAAAAATCAGTTTCCGTCATTTCAATGAGTCCTGTCAATTATAAATACTAAAAAATTATATAGCAAATGTATTTGCAGTATAAACCTTTTACATAGGTTTTAAATGTTAAGTAATTCCAATGAAATTAAAAAAAACACTACTTTCTGGCCGATGCTTATAGTTATTTAAGCCGAGAGGACAAAACCATATATTATATAATGAAATTAATAATATTCTTTTAAAGACGGTTTGAAGTGAACGTTAATAAACTTTATAGGGTCTTATTCACTAAAAAAGTAACCTATATCAGAACATAATCTAGATAATCTGAGTTATATTTTCATTTATTGGTGGCGAAAGCTTAATATTAACAGTTTATTTATATTTATTTAACCATCTTTTAATTTTAAATAACTTAAGCTAAAAATTATGTAGTATCTATAATGTGGCAATTAGTTATAATGTTTGGCTCTAACACCACTTTTATGCTACTAACATATTTCCAATCTCCAAATGATATAACAAAAATAAACACGACGGTATACTGTTGTTATAAATCTAAAGAATTCGCCACTACCAACGATTTGTTTCCGTGCATTAAGCTTGTGTTAACGAGTCTTGTTAGAGAGCAAAATATCGTATGAATAAAAAAAAATAAAGGACCTTCCACCACTGACGTTTTGTTTATATCCTTTAATCTTTGTTTAACGACTCGTTCTTGGAACCAACGTATGCCCTCTACCCTCATGAATATTTATTTCCTGAATTATCGGAATAAATCATCAGAAATATTAAGACATGCAACAAATATAAATATCGTGTTCATATATTACGAGGTTGTATAAAACTTACCAATCACATAGTACAACAACATAGTTAAAAATATTATAGTCGATAAATCAAAAATATATTGCAGATTTGTTCTCGGATGAAAACTACGATTATTCCAGGCCTCTAAACTCAATACGACAGTGGTTAATCAGTTTTTAATCACTATTTTAGCCATTAAATGTTCGTGTGAAGTCCCATTGTACTTTACCTCCTTTTCTACATTTTCTAACAGAACTTTAAATTTTTTACAAATAAATATTTTCTAATCTAAGGGTTATTAATGCATTTGTATAAAAGATATTTAAAAATTTTGTCAGATGCACTGAATCTTATTTTCCCTATGCCTTCTACAAAGCGGCTATAGTTGAATTTTGAGTTTAGCTCCAGTTCACCTTCCTTTTAGTGCGGCGTCTGGTATCTGACACTGTCACAGAGTTGACTCTGGAATCTGGAGTCCAGGTCGTCTGAAGAGATCCAATGAAAGTCGACAACGAAAAAGCTCAAAACCAAACATTTACATCGTTTCGACATCAGAGACACCTGTAAATAGGTGAAGTGGTAGTCTCATTGTCTCATCAGGTGCACAATTGAGTGCACTACGATGTGATAGACACGATCTCTAGCCATGGTGGAACAACATATAGCTAGTAGCTATGTTCTGTGTGGCTACAGGTATTGTACCGGACAACACTCATACATTCTTTTAATTGTGATTTGTAGATTAATAGAAACGTAAATGTTAAGCCCGTTCCTAAACGTTGTAATTTACATCAATACATAAAAAATACTGAATTATTTCAAGAATTCTATAAATTTTGAGTTGAATATGAAACTGCACTGACAGGTACAAGAGATATTATAGATTTAACGGAAAAACGTAGTAAATATTGTATACATTGTAAATATTCCGCACGAGAAAATTTTAGAAAGCATTAAACCATTATAAAGAAAATTATAAATAATCTCATTGCTCCAGACATCAAAAATATGAACTCCATTGGTTTTGACTTGACATGTGAGAACTATGGTAATTGAGGTGGTAAGTCAGACAAACATGGCACTCTACTTAATTGCTTCTGACATTGATTTCCAATAATTTACAGTCGAATTAATAGGTTTTATCACACCATAAACAATATTTTTCATCAAATATTTCACTTTTTTTCTCATTAATTAAGGCAGATTTGACTTCTTATCCACTAATATGTTTTGCATTATTTTAAATACGTCGTTTCATTTTTAGGCTGTTTAAACTATGAAAAGCTATATATTATTTATTTCTCATATAATCAATGACTGAAATTATGGATACTTGGCCAGTAATTTTTTGTGGACTATTGCTTAATTCAATTCACTTTCTGAGACGTCAGAATACAAATACTCAGAATGTTCCCAAATCACCGTTGCTTTCAGAATCGTTTCCTAAGTCAATATTGTTATACGTCGAGCTGTAATATTTATAGATGTATAGTAAAATAATGTAAATAAGTTAAATAATGTAGATAAATGTCACTAACTCATAATAATACAGGCAAACTTTTGACGGACACAGATCAGCGCTGAGTGTGAGTATGTCAAAACGTCAGCATCCATTGTTCTGTGTACAAGGTCTGCTGACTGAGCTCGGCTTTGTTTCAAGAGAATGGTTTGTATTGCCATATTACTGGGTTATAGATGACTGTCGTAAACTTATTTTAACATCTTGTAGTTATATTATTATCAAAATTAAATAATGCCTTATAATTTTATTCAAAAAGGTGTTTTTTTATTTTTTAAACTATTTCTTGCATTATATGATCCTCGCCTAAGACATTTTTCAAAAATTTTATTTATTTGGGTTCTAAAACTTCATACAGACAGTTTATGAATTTCAACGGGAGATTAATATGTATATTATTGAATCATATGCACAATTTTAGAACTGATTTTAACTATAACACGGCTCGGAGATGCTTAATTAAATACAAAACCAAAATGCTTAATATTTCTACTCAAAAATGAATTTTTGTGCTTACGTCATACTCAATAATCTTTACGATAAAAGAATGATTTATTAAATTCTGCACTTCACTCTAAATACACTCACCCTTCACACTCATATTTTACACTCGTCCTTCACACTCAACCTTCAAACTGATATTTCACACTTGTACTTCACACTCGTCCTTTACATTCGTCGATAGCACGTCTTTCACACTCGTCCTCTCACTCACCCAATTAAACTTTCCCTGACACTCTCCCTAACACTCAATCCTCACACTTGACCTTCACACACGCTTTAACACTCGTCCTTCACAATCATACACACTCATACTCGTCCTCACCACTCGTCCTTCATATCTACTCTTCGCACTCGTCCTTCACTCCTCAAACTCTCTTTTCACACTCGTCCTCACACTCACCCCTCACATCCATCCTTCACATAAATAATTCACACTCGTCCTTCATTCTCATCCTTCCTTTGTACTCCCTTTAAAAGCGCAAGCAAGAGTCGGTGTTTTAAGTTTATAATTAAATAAATTTTTACAAATAGGTTTCCAAAAGTAAAATATCCTCATTTGTTTCCTAGTACAATATAAATAAAGTATGGTACGAGAAGCCTTAAAAGTATAAAAGATTTCATTCGTTTCAATTTAACAGAAGCTTATATACGATTTTAATTAGTTACGCATGTGAACTGTCGTTGTGTAAAAACTGTGACGGTTGAATGAAGTTAATTGCAAACCACGCCAGTAACATTTCCAGTGGGCAAACTCGTTTGGTTCAGTTTTACTCGCCCCATTTTCTAAGTACAAATGTTACACAAATATTCGTCACTTAAGCGAAGTGGCAGGATTTAATGGAAACATAGGATACATTTTTAACGTTTCATGTAAAAAAGGGGTAAAGTTATTATTAGTGCTTTGAAAATTGTGTGAACTCTTAAATTATAAATGTTATGCGCTTATACATGTTATTCTTTTGTAGCAGAAGCAAAATAGTGTAAACACATTTTGGGTTGATATGCCATATATTTTTTAAATTTTGAAAGAAAATATTTTGTATATGAGATACAAAACCAAATTGCACATTTCCCTAGATGGCTTATACAGCTTAGCGTAAAATCGAAAAGCAAAATCTTGTGTGATGCTGCATCGACATTATCAACGATCCGGCTCTCATTGATTTACCGAGGTTTTTGCACGAACAATAACGTTTTTAGCCATTTTTTATTAATTTGATACATGAGGAGTCAATATTTCACCGAATACGCACATTATAAGAATGGTAAGTTCAGATCCAGTTCACTTTCAGCTTAGTGCAGAGTCTGAAGTCTAACGCTGTGACAGATTTGACTACTGGAATCTGGAATCGAAATCCATCTGAAGAGATCCAAAACAGTCAGCGACGAAGAAGCTCTACATCGTTTCGAAATCAGAGACACCTCGACTACAAACAAATGTAATCCAGATGAAGTGGTGTCCTAACTACTGTCTCATCAGTGACAGAATTGATGTACACCGTGCTTTATGTGTAGAAAACCCGCATTATGTTGTGAAATCTAAACAAACTCTGTATCTGAGTTTATACAACCGCTGCCAAGTAATAGGTTTATGATTAGAGGAACTGTTGTTTACCTTATTGTATGATAAAGTTAACATTTTACATTATATCAATATAACATGCTACTTGTTCTGACCTTCGACAAAAAGCCATTATAGAAGTGCTAATTTAACTGCTATTTAGGATTCTGAAAGGCTTTAACTTTGTTGTAAAAATCATTACTTTCCTAAAGGGGCATTTTCAATATTTCCAATATTTTTGAATAATTTTTTGTTAGGTTATGGCAATAGATTTTACTATTATGTATAGAACCCTGCAGTTATGAAATGCAGCTGTAGAGGTAGTTTTAGAAAACAGACTTAATTATCAACAAAGAATACTCGTACGTAAATCACGATTTGGATTGACCTAACGACATAGAATATCTGTGGTGAAATCAATTATAATCACTAAGCATGTTCTGATATAAGACTGAAATAGCGATTGTATGTAATTAGTGCCAAACGATATTGATCAATCTAAACTCGCTTCACTCAACCATACTAGGAGTATGTTTGAAAACTTTTCTTTCTCTTCTTTTTGTCTTTCTGTTCTTTATTTTGTATAGTAATACCTCCCCCCACCTGACGAAGAGGATGGATTACAATCCTCGAAACGTTGTGTTATACCTTTTGTAAAGTATAAAAATGCCAAAAATCTTCGAAATCATGTTATCCGTTTTAACCATTCTTTTCTGATTGGTCTTTATGGACTTATATCTATGTGAACACTAAAGTAGAATATAATCACCGAAATGTCGTAGGCGTGACTGTGCCAAGGATATTATGATCAGAGTTATCGACCAGACGCTGAGCCAGTGGCGTAAATAACACATGTCAAGCCGCAATCATTGCCAGACTCCGGTTTTATTGTTTTCTGTATCGCACTGCTCACTGTGAACACAATGGAATGTTTATACAAACTCAAACAGCTATCGGCAGCCAGTGTACTTCTATAGAAGTAGGCTTAGAGCTGGAAAATTTGTTTTGTCATTTCTGAAATCTAAACATATCATATATGTTTAGATTTAGTTTAGTTTAGTTTAGTCATACACATATAAAACCAGTGTATTCTGAGAACTGGAAACAAAATGGACATTACGCGTTGCATTTATACACGTTTTGTTTGAAAATACAAGCCGTACCAACAATAACATTTTAAACGTTTGCTTTTAAAATGTCCCCACTGTGCATTTGTTTCTTGTCTTTAGTTGAGGTATTTGAATGAATAACTTACAGTAAAGTGAAGATTTTCTTTAAATGAATTATTGTTTCTTACTTGCAATAACTTTTTAAAATCGGTTAGTCATTATCACAAACGGGTTACATCTTAAACGTAATTAACGTAATGATGAATGTGCGTGTAAATGTGTGGATTTGTATAAATTTTATTTATGATGATTTGATTCTCTGTTATATTAATATTTATTTTTCTTGACATAAGTTTTGTAGTATGTGGAGTGACATAATGTGAATCTGTGGGTACAAATAAATTAATATTTTGCCTTTACTTGACAGTTTTTACAACTATAATATATGAACTCTCTGGGATAAAAGGGCGTATATTACAAATGATAATATTGTTAAATTTTTTAAGTATCATAAGTTAATTGATGGGTTGACCTTGATTTCAACGATCTATTGTAGTAATTATTGATTATGCTTGTTTTTAAAATACAATTTCACATAGATAATCATCGTTCGTTTCTCATCCACTTCCATTAAATATGCACTAAAGAAACTACGTATTACATGCTAGATTTTAGGATGGTCTGAAATTTTCAAATATATATAATTTTCATTACGTTATTGTAGTCACTGCCTATATATTATTTTACTTTTTTCATTTTTATTTTTAACGACCTCTCATTGACAATCTTAGATACAATAATGCTGCACAATAATGAAAGTGTCTGCCTTACGTAGTCATTAAAAAATATTTCATTCAGTTACACCATCTCAAAGTGGTATTTATATTTGTTTTTTTTCCAAACATCACTTGAAACGATAACATAAAACGATAATGCTTATATATCACAACAAGGAATGTCACAGAGATGAATTGGTGCTGTAAATTACAAACGAATGGAACTTAACGAATTGAAAGCTGTGCACAACTTGTGTAACGTTTATAGTGTACAATGGTACAACGTGTAGCCTCTTGTTGATCATCAACTTTTACGACCGATAAACTCGAAAAGTTGGAAGCCTCCGATGTTGTATGTTGAATGGGCGCTTTACTTCATACACGATATAGCTGCTGTTCTGTATACTATTCGTCAAATACGGTTTGAAATGATGACTATTTTATGTCTAATTTTCTGAGTGTACTTTATAACATCTGAATGTAACAGATATTTGTTTCGAATAGTTTAATTACTAAATTAAAAAATGGCAAACTGTATAAATTATTCAAATTACCTATTTTTCAATATATTACAGCATTTGTAAGCAAATTCTGATTAATAATTACAAATTTTTAAATAGGTGTGATTGGGAGTCCAATCTTTGCATCGTTTTAACACCAGAGACACCTATACAGGAGTCAGTCTGTACGGTATCAGACTCCAGACGCTCTACAAATAGGAAGGTGAAATGAAACTAAACTTTACTTTAGGAGTATACAATTGATGCTGTGAATTGAATTACAATAATTGAACAGTGCGTTATTTTACATTAACTGTTCATGGGGTTAACCCTTTCAGGGCCAGGACCAAATATGAGATGTTGCAAAATTTTTTCACACATCATATCCCCTTGTGACTAGTCAAAAGTGCTAGGCTAAAATTGTGATTTTGCAGTCTCTTAGATTAAAATTTATAACTTTTCACAAAAATTAGAGAATGACCTAAAATTTGCACCAAATTACTCGTATAGATATATACTATCATCAAAAAAATATATAGATGTAGTTTTAAGTAATTTAAAAATTTTTAAAAAATAATGTTTTAATGGATTACATAAAAAAATGTTTTTTATTTTTTTTTGTAAATAACTAAAAAATCAAAAATAATTTTACCGTGGGAAGCTATGTTATTATATTGTACATTTAGAAAGGAACAACCATACAAAATTTTGTGTTATTTCTCTCATAAATAAATTTTTTACGACACATTTTGTATAAATACGCATAATTGTACTTCGCAACATTTTATAAATGATAAAGCAACTGACTCTTACACTGCAAGAAACTTAAAATAAATATTCAAATTATGGATGTACCGGTAAATAGATGATTGTAGGATCCATAAACAGTTTCAGTACAGTTAAAAACACTATTTACCAAGAAATATTTACACAATTTTATTTCAAATTTATTTACACTTTGTCTATTTACAAATATGCTACTTACAATTTCACTCCCGTGAGATCGCAAATTGTCAGTCATTGTAACTACTACACACAATAGCTAAGCAAGTAATTACTAACACTACTAATATTTACAACCACAAAATAAAATAATGAAGAAGAATCCAGCATACAATATAGTACGATTACACTAAAGCATAAAGAATTATCAACAATAGATCGAGTCAGCTGATAATGTCACGTGACAATTACGAAATAAAAATGCATAGACCTCCAAAATAAAAATGATATTGATATTAATTATCTAAAAATATACCAGGGAATAAAAAAAGATAAAACTTGAATCATTTGACGTCGTATTTATTTAAGAAAACGACGAATATCAAGGCGGCAATATATTGCCGCCTGGCCCGGAAAGGGTTAAATACATGTAGGACACTTTGGACACTTTATTACCAAATTGCTTGTATTTTTATAACACAATTGTACAGTTCACCTGTGTTTAGATTTGAAAAGCAGTGATATTTGGCTTGAATATATAATTGACTGAAATAATATCTTTACACAAATATTTTGAAACAGCGTGGACTACACATGATCAAAGTACAGCAGGAGGAGAAATGTCTGCGGTTTTCAAACAAGTTTACTAACTTTCCTTCGTTGAAAGGGATCACCTTGCACTAATTTATCCTTTATTATAACTTCGTGTTTCAAATTAGTATTAATTTTGTTTTAACGTTTCAAACTAACAATCTCGTACAACCTGGGTGAATTCTGGGTTAGTTTGCACAACACTGATGAAAAATAACTCTACATCAAATAATTATTATAAAACACAATAATATTGTAATTATCAGTGCATTGACTCATCATTATAATCATGACACTATCAAATATTCAGAAACTTCATAATCTTAAAACCTTTGCTATCATAGAAACTTAGAATAGAAATTGTGTTTGTAAATATATACCTATAACGGTTCAATTAAATAGTTTTGTGACTTAAAATGGCCACTATATTGAAACACTAAAAGTTATCTAAAATAAATAGGATAAAATGTGCTTGATTTGCTTTACAAGTTTAAGGAAAGCGTTCATTTAAATATAAGTTATGAAATAACCGAGATGAAAACTTTGGCCAGATGTGAATGACCGCAATTTTAAACGTCTTAAGTATATTTAAAAATAATGCCTTTGCATTACAAACTAGTTGTTTATTTTTATTTCAAGCCATGATAATGTACAAATATTTAGTATTTAAGTGTCCTAATTTATGTTTAAGCATTACCTAACAGCGGTACATACACTGTATATATTTTATTTCGTTCAACTTTCTCGATATATTATGAAAGCTGATTAGTTTTTATGTCTTATATTTTGATGCTTAGTAACAAAAAACCAAATTCATGTGTTACTGAACGGCTACTGTTCCGAAAATTCAAATTCATGGCTAATGTCCGGAAAAATCCTGTTTCCCTCACAATAGTGGGGATATTAGTGAATGATAAAATTGGAAATTAATTTTCAGATTGGCTTCATTGATCCTCTGATCCATTCTGCTTGTAACTGGCGCCTACTATGGTTGGTTCAAAAACAAAAAAAATAATTAGGATATTAATTATTTTTTGAAATTGTTACCAATGACCAGTCAGATAGCAATTCTGTAGTTGTTTTTGTTGATTTATGAATCGCAGAACGTCCTTTTACATAACTGAAACGGTTTTTTCACTCTGAATGTTGAATTTAGCTCCAGTTCATTTTCTCTTTAGTGTAGCGACACACACACGCTCCGCGTCTGACGCTATACAGACTTGACTCTAACATGATTCCAATGTTCGTCTGAAGAGATCCAAAAGAGTCGGTGACGTAGAAGCTCCGACACTCTTTAGTGAACTCTTTACGTAGTTCCGACATCTTAAACAAAGAGGCCACAGAATAGAGTACTATATGAAGAGGTACTCTTACGGTTGCTCCACCGTCTTTAAAGATCACGTCTAAAACACCGTCGTGCACACAATTATCAAACTGATGAGACAATGAGGACACTTATTCACCTATATTACAATATATTTTGTAGTCTAGGTGTATATTAGCTCTAAACGTTGTAAAGAGTTCATTTTGAGTTTTTTGTCCCCCAAATTATTTAGATTTATTTCCATGAGCTTGACTCCAGGAGTCAAGACTGAGATAGCGTCAGAGGAAGCTGAATTGGAGATTAACACAACATTATGAATTACCTTTTAAACTGTATTGATATGTTTCAATATTATAAAATCTTATACGATTTTCTAAATAATAATTGACCTTTTCTTTACTATTCAGTAATAATGTTTACAGTGGCGTAATAATAAAGTACAAATAGTAGATTCGGTACCACATATCATTTATGGTTGAGAAAACAATAATTAACCCACAAACACTAATGAGGGTATAGCAAGAACCCGTATATCAACTGGCTTTTTGCCGAATTCATATTAAGATATTGTAGGAAATATAAAGTTTATTGTAGAAATAAATACTAAAACTCCTTGCATTTAAACTAATCCCCCCACGTAATAGAACCCATTGCTGTCTTGTATGTTTATAAATCAAGAAATAATATAAGTTAATATAAGAATAAAATTATGTATTTCCTTAATTTGTTGATGATTTAAGACTTACACATGTTTTATAATCAATGATTGTTTATCAACCTGATTTTCAGGTATTTATATCTCAATTATCAACGTTATTTCTTCAATACAATATTGCAGCCAATAAAATATGATAAAATGATAATATGTAAATGTAAATGTTTTAATTTTACCGAAGTTTTAGTAGGAAAGCCCACTCAGGTGCCCCATATATTTGCAAAACAATAGAGCTCTTCGACAACTCCTTTACAAAATAGCATTGACAGTATTGCAGATAATATTCTACCAAATACATAATTGTAAAGTGGCGTAATAAGACAACAATTATGAAATCCATAATGTTTCGGTCAACAAATAATAAACTGATTTAGAGGACGAACCAGAATTAGAGGACGAACCAGAATATAACTGAACCTAGTCTTGCTGAAACCAAACCCAAATCACAACAGCGCCACAAACCGTAATAATATGTAATAGTGTACCGACGCTGCAGCATTAGCATATGCAAACAACTGCTACACATATTAGACTTCATCCCTGTTTGCACAGCTACGCACGAAAAGGGAATGTTTTTATTTGAACGATTGATTCTATAACACGAAATCCTCTTTTACTACTGTTTAAGCAACCTAGACACATTTAGAATATACTTTGTAACCCAAAACATACTTTAAGATTGAAAGGTCGACAATGGTGAGTAAATAATGATGGGCGAGAAAGATTGAAATCATTCTCTATGTCATTTGGTGATTATCAAATAAACAAAGGACCGAACTCGATCTATGCTTTCATCAACGCAGTTCGAACATTTGCGATGATGAAATGGCATCATTACGTAATTTCATATTCCTACCACTGCTGAAATGGTTCATGTTTGTGAAAGCAACATATGGCGTTGGTGTGGGGTAAAACGTAATATGGTAGTTACGTCTGATACGAATGTCTTTATTATTTATACAACTTCGATATGTTATCCATATAAAATTAACTGAGTTCAAATTAAATTGTAAGGACTCCAGAATCACACATTTTTAGTCCGTATTTTAAATATAACTGTTTTTGTCACAATTCATTCCCCCAGCCTTTTATGGAATGTCCGGAAGTATGAACTGAAAGAATGTATTTAAAAGAAGGATTGTTATACCAGGAAAATAATATACATTCCTATTTATCGTATCATAGATTTATATAACAAATAAAGATAGCAAAAAAATATCATAATTTTTTTCAGCTTAGTTTTGGACTAATTATTGAGATCGTCAGATCAAATAATTTAAGTTAAATAACCAATTTATCAATACATTATATCTGCAATGTGTTGAGAAATGTTTGTTTTAAAATGGATAACAAAAAAATGTACTATTTGTAAAAATGTACTACTGCCGAACATTCCAAATTTCCACATTCCAAAATAACGGATATCGGAGAGTTAAGATGCCGAAGTGGGTTTCAGTCCCGCCCCTCACCATATTGCTTTTCAACTCCGGGCTCTTTCAATGGAAATTGAAAATGAATCCTATGTTTTACTCCTTTTCCTCTGAAAGAATTAGAAAAATACATCTCACAATAAATGTCATGATCGATTCTCTCTTCTTTTGTTTAAACACACTTTATAGCGATATTTGGTATTAGTTGTTGGAAGCACTCTGGATGTTAAAACTATTGTGATAACACTGACAAACACAGATTCTGATATTAAACAGACATCCTGTTATTCTGGAGTGAAAAAATAAAATCAACTTTAATGTTTTCATCGTTGTAGATATCCTTATATGCTTAAAACAAAGTCGGGTTAATTACACCATTTATAACCCTAGAATAGCTGTGCTGACTCTAATAGTCTCTGATTTGGTTGATTTGTTTTCACCCCGAATAGTATTATAAATGTTAAATTATTGTAAAATTCCGGATATCGTAAGCATAATAGAAACAAAACTTTTGATTTCAACCATTTTGCAACCCCTGTTGAACACACAGTAACCAAATGTCCAGATAAGATCATTTAAAATTTTTGTAAAAGTGTACTTTTAACTGTAGAATTTAGCAAATAATAAGTATGCGGTACTTGATCAGTACTGCAATGCAGATGTAAATGATTATGTTAATACCAAAGTAAGTTACAATGGCCATAAATTAAATTTACACTTTTTGACAGATTATTTTGATCTTGAGCACAGGGAAATTTATGAATTGGCGTGTAAAATATAAGTCAATCAAACCTGAAGTGCTCATAAACGTTCAAAGCCTACAAAATTATGTACGAAGGTAAGGGCAACTACTAGTATTTTATAAACAATATGTTACATTCACTGAAAAACTCTGACTACTGGTTTGTATTCATCACAGTTCAGCTAAAAAATCGTACTTGAAGCCAAGGGGAACTGCCTTCCTCAGCGTTTCCATTTATAATTGGAAGTAATTATCACCAAAAACTAAATGAAAAGGGTTAATGATTCGATGAATGTGGACGGTCCACGTGATACTATAAATTCTAACAAGTTTACCAAATTCCACAAGTAAACATTATTTTATGTCTCATCTTAAATTTTTTAGCTATCATAATTATTGTGGTCGATAAATAAAACCTTTTACAAAATAATATTATTGAGTAAAACCGAGTTTATTCCAGATTTCAATTTCTCCCTTAAAGAGGAATGTAATTTATCATCGCTATCTTAAGCGGCCTCTGTTCCGGCAGTGGAGCACATTTATACTTCATACTCCTTTTGTTATATTTGTAATGGAACTGCAGTAAAATACTTCTCTTTCTCTCTCCTCTTTCCGGAACAATCTGATAACAGCAGACATTTTTTATATTTAATTACTTGGTATAGCCTGGTTATTTGGTCCTAACACAATCTCATCTTCTAATCGCTGTGTTTTAATGGCAAGTATTTCATTAAATGATACATAATCCATCTAAAGAGTGTTTTATAATTTAAACCTTTTCAGAATTGGCTATGTACTATTATGAAAAAATAATAATATTAGAATGAAGTAAAGTTTTTACAATAGCGCACTATAGATAATTGTTTATTGTAAGAAGTTAAGAAACCCTAATGTTCCTTATTTTTGCCTAGAATTAACACATCTATATTAGTTTATGCTCACGATTATTAATAATGTACAATGACAATTATTCTGCATCAGACAAAAATACATTGTAAAGAGTTATCAGCGCTGAGTGTGAGTAGGTCAAAACGTCAGCATCCATTGTTCTGTGTACAAGGTCTGCTGACTGAGCTCGGCTTTGTTTCAAGAGAATGGTTTGTATTGCCGTATTACTGGGTTATAGATGACTGTCGTAAAATTATCTTAACATCTTGTAGGTTTTAGTTATATTTTAATCAAAATTAAATAATACTATGTAATTTATTTACCAGTTTTATTTTATATTTTAAACTATTTCCACAATTATAAGATCCTTGCTTAATACTTAATTATTTTCATTCAGTTACATTGGGTTGTTAAAATTGCATACACACAGTGTAAGAATTATAACTGGAGATTAATATGTATAGTTTTGAAGCATATGAACAATTTTAGAACTCATTTAACTATAACACAGGTCAGAGATGCTTAAGAAAAAACCTCAACGCTTAATATTTTTACTAAAAAATTACCTTTTTTGCTTAAAAACCTACTAAATCTTACTAAATAATTATTATGATAAAAAAATATTTATTAAATTCTGAGCTTCACTCTACACTTGTAAATCACATTCATCTGTCATACTTGCTCTTCACACTCGTCTGACACAATCATCCTTCACACTCGTCTTTAACACTCGTCCTTCACATCTCCCCTTTACATTCGTCCTCTCACTCACCCCTCAAACTTATCCTTCTCACTCTCCCTTTACACTCACCCCTTACACTCACTTGTCACACTCGACATTCACACTCGACATTCACACACACGCTTTCACACGCATCCTTCACAATCACCCTTCACACTAGTCCTTCAATTATCACTCGTTTATCACACTTACCCCTCACATTTATCCTTCACATAAATCCTTCACACTCGTACTTAACTCTCCTTCTTATTTTATACTCCCTTTAAACGCGTGTGCAAGAGTCAGTGGTTTTAAGTCTATAATTAATTACAATTGATATTATAGGTTTCCAAAAGTAGAAAATTATCATTTGTTTCCTAGTACAATATAAACAAAGTATGGGACGAGAAGTCTTAAAAGTATAAAAACGTAATTCGTTTCAATTTACCAATAAGCTTCCACATTTAATTAGTTACGCATGTGAACTGTTGTTGTGTAAAAACTGTGACGGTTGAATGATGTTAATTGCAAACCACGCCAGTAACATTTCCAGTGGGCGAACATGTCTGGTTCAGTTTTACTCGCCCCATTTTCTAATTACAAATATTCCAAATATTTTTCAACTTAAGCGAATGGCATGAGTTAATGGTAACATATGTTATAATTTCTGACACATAAAGTAAAAGAGGGGTAAAGTTATTATTAGTGCTTTGAAAAGTGTATAGACTTTTCAATTATCCATGTTATGTGCTTATACATATTGTTTTTTTCTAGCAGAAGCAAAGCAGTGGAAAACATTTGGGGTAGTAATACCATATCATGTTTAAATCCTGAAACAAATCCTGAAAATATTTTATATTAGAGATGCAAAACCAAAATGTATGTATGTGTGTACTACATGGTTTGTACAGCTTAGCATAGAATCGGAATACAATATCATGAGTATTACTAAATGCTAATAAAAACACTACTTTTCCAAATTGTTTATTTTTTTTGGAAGAGGCCTTTTGAAACGAAAGGTTTCATCTTCCGGCAAATCCACAAATAAATATTTACATTAATGCCAAGCGTATTATGATCAGAGTTATCGACCAGACGCTGAGCCAGTGGCGTAAATAACACATGTCAAGCCGCAATCATTGCCAGACTCCGGTTTTATTGTTTTCTGTATCGCACTGCTCACTGTGAACTAAATGGAATGTTTATACAAACACAAACAGCTATCGGCAGCCAGTATACTTCTATAGAATGGCTTAGAGCTGGAAATCTAGAAATATATGTAGTCTGCACAAGCGAACAAATTTATTTTCAGAGCTGGAAACAAAAGGGGCATTAAACATTGCATTTTTTACACGTTTTGTTTGAAAATACAAACCATATACCAACAATAACATTTCAAACATTTCCTTTTAAAACGTCCCCACTTCTAACTTATTTTCTTATTAATTGAGTGATTTGAATGAATAACTTACAGTAACGAGAAGATCGTCTGTCAAATTTTATTGGTAATAACATTTTGTAAATGGGCCATTCATTACCATAAATGGGTTACAGCTTAAACGAATTTAACGTAATGATGAACTTACATGTACATGTGTGGATTTGTATGAATGAATTTATTTATGACAGTTATATGTTGCATTTTGTAAACAGTTTACATTCAATAAAATATGACTTGTCTGGGACAAAAGAGCGTATATTACAATAGTATTATTGCTACTAAGTGGTAGCAGTTTAAAGTTATACTACCATATACTACTTACTGACTGCTTTATATAGAATCAGCACAAACCATGTACAAGACATTATACATATATTAGGACTTTGTGTACGTAAAGATCCATTCAACCAATTTCTGCAGTATATTAATTGAGAAATAAACTCTTTAGTATAGACGTTCCTAACACGTAATTAACCAGGTGGAGAATCCTAAGATTTTAAGGAAAATAATTTGTCGTTGAATTAGTAACGCAAGTTTTATTAAGTTTCTTAAAGTACAGAATAACTCAGTTTTATCTATGAACGGATCATCTAGGAAATCCATAATGGAATTTTAAAGGAACCACTCAATTATAATTGTAAAGGATAATTCGAACCTTCGATTGGTTAATTTAATTTACGTTTTGAAATTTAGGAGTACTAACATTCAATGCATTGAACATTGATGATATAATGAAGAACTATGTTTTTTGCACCGGGTTATTTGACGGTATTCTCTAAGTGTAAGTTTTACCAGCTGGGAATTGCTTATCTACTTATCTAATAGAATTGTATATGTACTTAAAATGATCGTTTCTGTGACATTGCTGTTGCAGTCGAAACAGAAGTAGAACATTCAGGGAAATCTCTAAAATATTGAAGTTTAATTGAATAAACATAGCTATACCTAAATTATATTATTTTTAAATGTGCAAATTTATTTAGGTAGTAAATGATGCTTTTAAAACTGAATTTCGTTAAAATAAAATTTTTAATTTGACTTCAAGGATATTATGAGAAGTTTTAAATTTAGATATTTTAACCTGTTATATTTTTCTCTATACGATCATATTGAAAGATTATTAGGTTTTGCTTAATACACGTATGGATTTATTAAGTTAATTAATTTCACTTTATGCATATATGTGAAAATTAACCAGTATATAATTTATTATTTCAGCCAGAACAAGCTGATTGGTTGGTAGTTACACACGTTCATCCAAGTGTATCGATTGCCATGGAACGCCCACTACAACAATACACGGACAAGCGTTGTGGGTATAAGAACATGAATACAACCTACACTGACTGTTTGGATACAAGTGACATAATTTACAGTTCAGCGTTTGATATATTTTCTCCTTTATAACCATATCAAGTTTCCTCTTTGATTCAAACAATAATTGTCTAACGAACTCCCTGCATCGTTTCGACACCACAGGCACCTAGACCACAAAATGTAGTGAAATTTAGGTGAAGAGATAGCAATTTGTTATCGTCACCAATTATTTTTGGATACCTTCAGACAAATATGACTCCAGATTTCAGGAGTCAAGTCTGCGACAGCATCAGGTTTCAGATTCTGCACGTAAGAGGAAGGTTAGTTAAAGCTAAACTCAAAACTCGCATCAATCCTTCTAACCCTTTCTGAGTTATGTGTAGAACACTCGGTTTCTCCACTGTGCTTTAGGACTAAGTCAGTTAATTTCGTAGTGCACTCAGTTGTGCATCTGATGAGACAACGAGAGCGCCTCTTTACATTGCACAGTATTTTATAATCTAGGTGTCTCTGATGACGAAACGATGTTAGTTTGGGCTTCTTCGTTCTTCTTCAATGACTATTTTTGGTTTCCTTTAAACGAACATGACTTCTGCAACAGTACCAGATTTTAGATCCTTTACATAAGAGAAAGTGCAGCAGGACAGTATTAATATAAATTGTTAATTGATGGGTTGACCTTTAATTGAAAAGTTACGCTAAAAGCACTATTTTTCTTAACTCATCTGTTCAGACTTATTCTTAATACTAAGTAGTACTAAATTAAACTTACCGTTGAAATCTTACCTCAACATTTTTTAAGCTCAAAGTAAATGCTCAAAATGGCCCCCATTTACTTCTTGGCAAAAATTAAGTCTTAATTCAAATACAAAACAACGACTTGTCAAAATTAATACAAAAATACAATTAAAATCACTTGAAACAATTCTAAAATTTTTGAATGAAAGTAGGAATAAGGTATGCTTAAAACATTTAAAGAAATCAAAGCGAACTGATTTATATCATGTAAGTACAAAGGTCATTCTGGACTTAGGAGTAGTGTAGCTCTTATCTTTGGTTCAAAGTTCAGTGACTACGAGCACCGTTGTTGTGTCTTATAATGCCAGTTGTGACATTCGTTTTGTGAAGAGTGGTTGTAGCTTTCAGTATCCTTACGCTTTAAGATTTGTTTAGTTACAAATATGATTAGATCTAACGAAGAAAACGTTGAAATGATACTGTGCTATGGTGAATCAGGCAGAAACGTTCACCAGGCAGTGCGCCTTTATAACAATACATTTCCAGATATGGTAGTGGATCGGGCGTACATGACACATTTGGTTCACAAGTTTACAACTACATTTAATTTAACTTTTCGTAATTTTTCAATAAAACTTTGACAAGCCGTTGTTTCGTACTGGATTGAGATAGAGACCTCTAGTCTGTGGCATTGTTCTTCTTTTATAAAGACCTTTAAAATGCAATGTCATGTGATGGCGGTTTGCATTTAAAAATTTTGACTTGACCCCCCAACCCCCCATTTTGGGTTGAGGGGCTAAGTTCTCATGTAGCGCAAAACTCATCATTTGTCATTATATAAATACTCCCAAAGGATATTGGTTTGTTTAATTCCGTTCAAAAGTTAGAAGGGGGGTGGGACTTTTGGGACACCCGTTTTATATATATATATATATATATATATATAGTGGGATGTTATACGCACATTTTCAGGAAGCAAAATAGACATACCAAAAGAACAAGAATATATATATATATATATATATATATATATATATATATATATATATATATATATATATATATATATATATTCTTCTTTCCTATTTATTTTTTATTTATATGTATTTTTGTATGTAGCCTTCCCCACCTGACGAAGAAGATAGATTTCAACCCTCGAAATGTTGTGTTAAACGTTTTGTAACTTATACCGATGGCAAAGATACAACCAAGACATGCAACACTTGTAATTAGTATACAAAAATAATTTGTTACAGGGTTACATACCTGTACGAAACGTTATTACCAAATTGATTGTATTCTCCTTACACAATAATTATAAAGTTTACCTGTGTGTAGCCTTGAAAAGCAGTGATATTTGGCTTCTATGTATAATTTACTGAAATAATAATATCTTTGCACAACTATTTTGAAACAACGCGCGCTACAGATGATCAAAGTTACAGCAGAAGGAGAAATTTCTGCGGTTTTCAAACAAGCTTACAAACTTTCCTTTGTTGCCAGGGATCACCCTGCACTAATTTATCCTTTATTATAACTTCGTGTTTCAAATGAGTATTAATTTTGTCTCAACGTTTCAAACTCGCATTCTCGCTTAACCTGGGGTGAATTTTAAACAACTTCTGTGTAGTTTTATAAGATCTGGTTTTAGGTATGGCTATATAGATTTTAGTCCTGTAAAACCAATTTTAAGCAACATGCGCGTTGATGGATATTTGTCACATAGTTACGGGAGATTCCTCGTTTAAATATATAACCAATACTCATCCAAATTCTTTTTATGTTTTTTTCTTGATTATTTAGAAGTCACCCTAAACTTTAAAGCGTAATTCATCACTTAAACATTGAAATATCCCTGAGTCAGCCAGAATGTAGATGGAGATTTCACATTTTCCGTCATCTCTAAATACCAAACTAAAGATTCATTGCGAGTTTAGATGTTTAAGTGGCATAACACTGATGAAAAATAACTCTACATCAAATAATCATTATATATAACACATAATTATATTGTAATTATTAGTGTATTGACACATCATTATAATCATGATACTTTCAAACATTCAGAACCTTCATAATCTTGAAACCTTTGCAAACACAGAAACTTAGAAGAGAAATTATGTTTGTGAATATATACACTTATAACGGTTTAATTGAATAATTTTATGACTTTAAATGGCCACTATATTGAAGCACTAAAAGTTATCTATAATAAATAGGATAAAATGTGCTGGATTTGCTTTACAGTTTTAATGAAAGTGTCTATTTACATGTAAGTTATGAAATAACCGAGATAAAAAATTGCCCAGATGTGAACAACCGCAATTGTAAACGTTTTAATTTTAGTTAAAGATATTGCCTTTGTAATAAAAACTAGTTCTTTATTTACTTTTTGAACCATGCTAGTGTATAAATATTTAGTATTTGAGCGTCAAAATTTATATTTTAAGCATTAGCTAACAGTGGACATTGAGTATATGTTATTTTGTTCAACTTTCTCGTTATATTATGAAAACTGATTAGTTTTAACTATCTTATGTTTTGATGCTTAGTAACAAAAAAACTATGTTCATCTTACTGTATTACGGAAAATGTCCGAAAAAATCCTGCTTCCACCACAATCGTTCCATCGTCTAAAACAAACTTCAAACAAAGAATTCATCTTAGGTTCTGAAAATTCCAATGGTAATCTCAAACCAAATGAATAAACCAATACATATATTGAGACTAAATCATAATTCACATTGAATAATATCCGTACTGAGATAAACTTTAGACAACAAACGGTTCTCCTTTATAAACTGATATCGTAAGCTTACCCCAGTTCGCTTTGCTCGCTTGTAAGTTCTCTCTACTGTACATGAGCCATTCCAAGAATGTCCTTTGTATGTCAACCCAGGCTTGTATGTCCTGCTCTATAGCGATACTATGCTTTTGTCAGGGATTGCACTCAGATCTCTCATCTTTGTAACGTGTGCTGCTGTGTAAACAGTGCACTATTATAATAGTATTGCGAATTAATTTATAATAATAGCCCTCCCTGGAATTTTAAAAGACAAACATTAAAATTGCATCCAGTAGTAAATTTTAAGATATAATTCATGTATGACTTAATTACAGGTCAAAAAATTTTACTGGAAACATTTCCCAGCTCTTATTTTTTGACGGCATTTCTTAGTTTTTAAACCAGCCAGTCTATCAGCTTCTCCCCCCCCCTTAAATAACTTTCTATATACACCACTGGTTAGTCGTAATCATCTTACATATTGAATGTTCCATCTGTCCACAGGAAAGTTGCAGCATCGTCTGAATAAGTCCTTTTCTTAAAGGTATAAGTTAATGAAATGCATTTAGCTGATAATTCAAGAGAAAAGGATATTTTACTTTACTTGGCTGAAAGATCTAAATTTAGTAAGAAAAAACTCACAAACACACAATATACAACTACTCACATTTTTTTAACAAATGCTTCATTGGCAAAGGGATTTAATATCACTAGTAAATTAATACACATTTTCACATATTAAGTTTATAATTGAGAGGCCTTTCGGAATCAATGATTCCATCGTCAGGTAATTTCATAAAACAGTGAAGTTTGCATCATGATGGAATCATTGATTCCGAAAGTCCTCCCAAGAATAAAATTAATAATGGAAAATGTGTATTCATTTAACAGTGATATTAAATTAACTTTTTTCTAATGATCTAAGATGCTTCAAGCAAAGGAATTTTATTAATATGAACACGTACAAACTACAAAGAATGATTTCAATAAAAATGTTTTTGAAGAATGCTGTCGCCTCAGGGCTTATCTTCACTCTAAAGGAGTAATAGGAAGATGTAATCGACAAAGAAACATGATAAGTAAACATTTAACACTCGGGAAAATATTTTCCGTCCAGCCCTTTGACGAAATTCCGAGTATGCCCAGAGAACTGTTTATTTATGCCGTCTGACCACACACACACATATTCCGGCGTTAAACTCACACATTGATTTGTTTCACATACATATTCATAAACGGTTATAGTGCGTCGAAGAGAACGCGCTCTAAACAAACAGCTTGTGATTATTGTGAAATATTCAACAATGTTTATTTACAAAATACAATCGGACATCCCTTGTGAGTATACGTGTGTTCCGACTCTTTGTAAAGTATGCCAGCCTACGGCACCTACTCCCAAACTGTTGTGTGTTTAAATTGTGAACCACGTTTTTTTAACGATCACACGTATCTTATGTCAGGGTTACCAATTACTGATACATACTTGAATTGAATTATTTATATCAAGCAACTATATCTAGAATGAGCTATAATAATTACAATATAGCAAAAAACTGATGTGTCACTTAAATATGGGTATTGTTATACATGTCCAGGAGCGGCACATCACTAACTCAAAATTCGAGAAACTGGGTGCAGAGTGGATCGATAGGACTAGTCTAAAGGTGAAAGATGACTGTTGGAGTTGGTGGGGCTCCCTGTCTTAAGGGTTGTTGCTAGCCTAGATATAAGGGTGTGACACCCTAGCCCCCCCCCCTTTGATTAGGGAGGCTGGCACAGAGATGGCCTCCGCTTCTTCTAAGGAGACATGACTGAGATTAGTGCCCACAATCCTTCCTCATGGATCTCGACAGGAGACGGACCCTAAATGACCCCAACCATACCCATCCAGAATATCCCTTCACTTCAGAAGCAGAGCTATCCCTTTTTTTGACTATTATCCCGATATAACGATGGTATATAGATGATAATGGCAGGACAAATAATGCTTTTAAATGTGTACACATTGAAGCGATATCACTATTGTATACCTCAGTTTACTCAATAATTTTATTAGTGATAAATACATATTCAAGAATTCCAAACACTGGTACTCTTAAAAGATTAGAGACTTTAATTTTATAGGCAATTTTTCAATGTGAAAATACAAGACTGCTAGACTGCTGTAGGCTAGTAAATAAATTATGACGTTCAGTTCTAGGATATTGATTGAACATACAGTAAATTTTACCTGTTTATAACTATCTCACAAATTGCATTTATTCATTTTGTTAATAATTAAATTTTAAATGACTGTTCCCCTTTTTCGCATACAAATATATTTGTATTGTAACTTCTAAAAATGTTTAACGATAAAAAGTGAAACAGTGCAACATACCAGATGTATTAATTATACCAATAGAAGTAAAATCGCAAGTCATTGAATAGGCCAATTGATAATTGTTTCGTTGTAAATAAAAATGTAATCAATTACTACCTGTGATAACATCATGTTGAGTATAATTATATTTACACTAGTAAAAAGAGGGTTTTAATACAGGTAAATTATTTTTTTTAAATACAGGTATTTTTCAGGAATTTTGTTATCAAAAATCAAAACCTTTTATTGTTATCCAAGTTTTAATTTTATACTAGTTAAAATTAAAGCGCTTTAAGGAAAGGGCTTGTTTCAATATTACTTTTTATTGAATCAAGAATCATTATTCATTCATTACAAAATACCTTATTATTACGCAATACTATGAGTCTGTTCTACGTTTTAAGAAATCGGACCCATATAGTCTGAGTATATTGAGTAACATCATTTATTGGTGTAACTTTGTATCGATATGGTTTTATTAACCATTGGAGATTTACAAGATAAATACGAATTCCAGTACGCGCCCGATCTATTAATATTAATTTCAACTACACATTAATTGCCTGTTTAATTTAGAGTTGGGATGATGATTTTTATCCATTAGAGCTTGGTGCCTATTACCTGACAGTATGGTATTAACATCATTAAATAGGAGTAAAGTAAGCTAACGCATGACTTAGTTTAGATTACATTTTTTTACATAGAATTAGAGCGCTGGTTTATAATTCCAAACTATTCTTGAAACTAATTAAAATAGTAGCTATAGCAATTAATAATGTTTTATACTTAGCTGTTTTAAATATATATATATATATATATATATATATATATATATATATATATATAAAATTATAAATATATATCCGGGTTCGAGTCCCGGCGGAGCAATTACTTTTTGCGATTCAATGTTTATTGAAATTAAATAAGGCTAATTGCCATTTATACGAAATTAATGTAGTATATAAAAGCAATATATATATATATATATATATATATATATATATATATATATATACTGTAATAATTATTAAATATTATTAAATTATTATTATAAGACAATTATTGTTTTCTATCTTATTTTTGACTCAACTCTTCTTTATCTCACAAGGTAAAGTAATACAAATTATTCATTATTTATGATTATGATTGAACATTTATTCTATATTTTTATAAAAATTATGTCCCTAGATAAATATTTATTTTGAGACTAAACAATATTAGAAGTAATAGCTATACTTACAACTGCTTAAACTATTTTCAGGCTTCAATAACACGATACTGCAATTACAAGTACGACATGGAGTTCGTTTTGAAAAGATAGGTGTTATATCCAACATTAATAGAAACCTTAAATGAATGAATCTAATTAGCTAAATATATTTTACGATGATAGAGGCTCATGAATATATTTTATGTTGTTACATAATACATTCACAACTTTTTTCATTCATTTGGGTTTCATACTAGTATTTAAATGATAAGTGTCTACACACAAAATTACCAAATTTTGAGGTAGAAAGGCTACATGTGACTATCTTACATGTTAAAATTCCAATTTGATTATGCTCAGTTTGTGTATTATGATTATTTATCATGATATTTTGTCGCTACCCATAATAATATTAAAAATTTTCACTAACCCTCAGCCAAATATAACCGTCATCGAACTCAGTTTTGCCTATCTAGAATTAAGGCTTAATGCAATGTTTCAAGTCTTATAAATCAGTTCAGTCTCGAGATATAGTGCAGACAGGCAGAAATTAAATTTTTCAGCCCTCTCTTGTGATAGGCTTTGTTAACGCTCAGCCGATAAATAATGCAATATATTCGAAATAAATCACTTAATTACAAATCACGGTTTAACACTGTGCACAGTGTTTGTATTCATGTGGAAAACGTTGAGTCACCCTTACATGAAAGTAATACAGAATGGCAAGAGGGCGAGAAGTCGCTGCTTGATCAATCTGGCCATTACTTTAACAAATGTGACGTCACCACCAGACAGTGCCGGCTCCGTTTTGGGGAAATGAAACTCTTTTTACTTTAGTGCATTTACGTAAGTAACCTATAAATTCAAGGTTAGTTATTCCGATCTTTAAAATCAAAGTTACTTATCGTGACCTTTAAAATCAAGGTTACTTATTCTGACCTTTAAGGTAAATATCCTGACAGTTATGTACTGTATTAAAATAAAATAACGAAAAAATATAATAATATTTTAATCTAATATTGTTTTGAAGGAAAAGTCAATTTTCTTTTGCACTACACTTCTATTTAATACTAGGCTCTCAACCTGACGTAAGGGCTATCTCGTTTGAAATATTTATTTGATTTAATTTCCAGTATGGTAAACGAAAGGGATCAATGATATTGCTATTACAAAGTATTTAATGAAATTAAATGAGAAGAAAACTGTGTTTATTATAAAGAAAAACGAAAGACAAGTCGAAAAAATCCTTTCTTTCGCTTAACTTCTAAACAATCTTCTGCGGTTAATCTTAGCATATTTACACCACCGTATATTTTATTGCGTAGCAGTTAACTCGTTTTACTATATAATTCCAAGACTATATCAGTCAGTTTAAAACCCCGTTTAAAAGTGGTACATAAAAGCTATAGAAAACTATATATTAGGCATCTGTAGAGCCAATTCGGAGATTGTAAACTGTGTCGATCCCCTTAGCACGAACCTTAAAAAACGGTTCTACTTGATGGATATGACGAGACCATGGTTATCAAGACAGGTTTTCTGAAACTCAAATTTTTTGTGAGTTAACACTTAAAATAGTCATTCAAACTTGGTAGGATATGTATATTACACAGAGAACGTGTAATGTAATGTATATTATATTCGTATATTATAATGAGATAGTTTTAAACACATTTCAAGTAGTGAGTTAGCGCTGAGCTGCAGTTGTATAAAAATGGTCGCTTCTATTGATTCTCCCGCCAAATGTGAATTTTAGAGTTTTATTCGTTTCCTGCAAGCAGAGGAAATAGTGCAGCAGAAATCCATTGGCTAATGTGCCCTTTTTACGGAGAACAAATTATGATTGATTATGTAATTAAGTGGTGTAGAAATCTAAAGATGTTGACTGACAACCAGAAAAATCGCTGAATGTCTTCAGCTTTGAAATTTCTCGAATTGATCCTTAAATTTGAAAATCGGCTATCTTTAAACTTTTCGCACATGTTTTAAGAATCTTTATACACGTTTTATATTCATAAAAATTAACAAATTCATTAAATTTAACTAAAACCAAGAGCCTAAATTTATGTTTATGGCAACAAACTAATAGTTAAGTTAATTAAGGTTTATTAAAACTTGGTTACAACGCAACTAGTTATACCCTTACACTTATTAAATTATTACCAAAGTTTTTCAAGTACACTACGATTGTCTTGTAAATATAGCAGTAAAAACAATTTTATACGTTGCCGATGAAAAGGAAGGAAATGTAAAAATTTAAATTTAGGCATAGTAAATTAAGTGACTACATAAAATTATGTCTCGCGCATTAAAAATCAGAGTCTCGTCAGCAGGAAAATATATCCTGAAAACTTTAAAATAAGAAAATAGTGGACACAAATTAGAGGTAAGCTATTCACAAATACCACTATAAGGGTTAAAATTTACAGACATAACGATCGAGATCATGAAGTTGTATCACTCTGATAGCAGCGTCCTTTCGCGGTTTGATCAACACCATTACATTGACGTACCCAGCGTGATAAAGTTTTTGTTGTCGTAAAAACGCCGCTTTTCCCAGCAGCGCTTTTTGGAGTAGGTAAGGTACTCGTTGACAGTCACGGGGCCAGCCCTCAATGACGACGTCACTTCAAAGATTGTGAGACCTCTTCCTTGAAACCTACAACCATCCTTCTCTCGTACATCTAGACACGAACTGTACTATGGTGGGCGGGTATGTGTGCTTTTTAGAACACAAATGCAAGCCATGCGCATTGAAATGTCTTCGGATCTGAAAGCAGTGTTGATAGCTTTCGCAATTGTCCCCAGTACGTCACACATCTGATCTTCAGGTGTTTGTGGAAAGCCGACTATATCTAAGATTGTGCACCGCGAGTGATGCTCCATGTCCTCCAGTTGTTGTCTCAGTCACTGGTCTCAGCTCTGCTGCTTTTCGGCGTCTCCTAATTTGGTGCAGCGTGACTGAAGCTCTGCTTGGGTTTTAAGTTGTTTAAATAAACTATTACAAGTTCGTAAGTGAGAGAGCTTATAGATTGATCCTCGGCTCCGAGTTTCATGTCCATGCTGGCGATGACCTCTCCTTCATATTATGTAATGCTTCCAGGAAAGACTTTTTATCTTCTGATGTGCTCCTTATCGATACAGATTCTTCTTTAAAAATCTCACACTTCCAAGACTTACTTATAGTTTTAGTAATATTTTTGTTTTTTTCCAAAATACTTGCTGGCAGAATGGAATATCCACCTACATTTAACAATGCTTCATCCCCTATGCACCCGCATATCACACTTATCTGACATTATCTCTGAAAAGTGATACATGCAAAACCCTTAAAAAATAAAATAATTACTAAAAACCTGTGTAATGTCTATAAGAGATTGCAGCCGAGCAGAGTGAGGTCTGAAGTAGGTAAGAAAAATACGTTTTTACCCGTATCTCTTTATCCATCGGCAGCAACTACCATAATAACTGAGGTCTGCAATACTTCCATTTCTATCAATCTAATTTAGAAACCACAAAACTGTTGCATAAACAAAAATAATAATTACTAAGCTATATAAAATAAGCAAACAATATTTCCTAAAACTCAATATTTAAAACGTGCAGAATAAGACATGGATGAAGTGGTTAACAAAACAAGCACGGTTGTGTCTAGCTACTTAAATTTCACATATATATTTTAATACATATATTATATTTCAGGAACGAAATACAGAAGTGAAGGTACTTTTGGCAAATTATTCGATGTAATGTCGTTCCATTGATGCTGTACTTACAATAGAATGCCGCACAAAACGTAATGTCAGCAATATGGAATATTGCTGCGTCCATTATGGGGGTTTGTCATGCTAATGTACATTTCTGATTAGGAAGTAGACGAAATCATTATTGGCAAAGTTCAAATAGCGGGGGAACAATTAATTGTTAGTTCAGTCAACATTTTTTTAAATGCAAATCGCTATTGTTTGTCAGCGAATTGTACACTCTAAATCGTTAACCTGATTGCCGCAACGTAAATCACTGTTAACCTGCGGCCGCGTGACAAATCGTGAGTTATACGAGTAGTTATATTGAATAGCATATATTGTTGTACTTTGATGTAGTGAAATAGACGCTCACTTGAGTTAGTTCTAATTACTTATGACCTTATGGGATACCATTTCTGGGGAAGCAGAGTGATGAGGGACATCACCGTTAAAGATCCACTGTGGAAAAAAATGTGTCCATACTCTGGGCGGCAGGAGGTCCGGGCAGCTATGCGACGTGAGTGAGAGGTGTATGCATGGGAGCAGCAGCAGAAGGAGTTGTTGGGAGCTACCTCCAACAGGAAAGAAAAGAAAGATTAATCCCCGAAAAAGAATGGAGTTGCAGGAGGAGTGGATATAATTTAAAGTAATTTTTCCTGTTACCACAGGTGTGTAGTTAAGGACACATACCCCAACGAGGAGATTTATCATATTTATTTTCTTAATAATTGAATTTCATTTCATTTTCACAACACCGTTGAACGATGACTCTCAATGTTAGCATGTTAGTGTACTCGTTTACACTTTTAAGTATTTAGTAATTCCATCGTTTTAGTCAAATATTCACTTATGGTGATCTAAAATTTCATACCTCTAAGACTTTGAACGGACCTTACCTTAAAACAAAAAGAGCTATACAAAAATTTAGTAGAAATAAATATTGCTTGAAATTTCTTAAGTATCCCTTTTAAAATGAAGTTTTATATTGTAAATACCCGAAAAAATTTATGTACTAATACGAATATCCACCGCCTTTAAACAAACACAATTAACAAACAAATGGCTGGGACTAATTAAGAACCCAACCTAAGCTATGTGCAAAATACTCCCTCTTTATCAAGTTTTAGTCAGAATATTGAAGAATTACGGCAGTTATCGTTTTCACAAGCTCGCTTGAAATGATTTATGTTCACCATTGTACAGTTTTCTACATACACAATTATTTTACAAAATTTAGATATTAATGGCCTCTTGCTAATATATGGCAAATATGAATTAAATATTAAATTTTTAGTACAAAGTGTACAATATAAAGACCCGCTATATACAAATAGAATAACATAACATCTCCATATTTACGTATATATAGTTTTGCGGATACTGCATATTATATGAAATCTGAATTTTTTATTAAATTTACCTTAATGACTATGATAAGTGTACGAATTGGTACTATATGTACAAAATGATTTGATTTGTATCTTGAATGACAATGTGGCTGGGTAAATGACATTAATATGGAAACTTATGTACAAATGTTATCCATGATGAATTATATAATATATTCAGTCGTAACATATGATTTGTATATAGAACGAATGTTGTGAAAGAGTAAGTGACGTGACTATGGAAGCTTACAGCTGTTTAGCCATGAATAAAATTCAGAAGTACATTGTACAGAATGATTGATATGTATGTGGAACGAAAGAGTGACTGGGTAAGTGACATGAATATGGAAGCTTACATGCAGCTGTTAGTCATGAATATATTCAGAAGTATTTTCATTCGTACCATGTAATGATTTGATTTGTATGTGGAACGAAAGTGTAACTGGGTAAGTGACGTGAATATGGAAACTTACAAGCTGTTTTATGAATATATTTCAGAAGTACATTGTACAGAATGATTTGATTTGTATGTGGAACGAAAGTGTAACTGGCTAAGTGATATGAATATGGAAAGCTTACATCTGTTAGTCATGAATACGATTGAATATATTCAGAAGTACATTGTACAGATGTAAGATTTGATTTCTGTGGTAGACGCAAGTGTAACTGGGTAAGTGACGTGAACATGGAAACTTACAGCTGTTAGCCATGAATATATTTAGTACATTGTACAGAATGATTTGATTTGTATGTGGAACGAAAGGTGGTAACTGGGTAAGTGACATGAATATGGAAACTTACCATGAATTAGCATAATATATTCAGAAGTACATTGTACAGAATGATTTGATTTGTATGGGACGGACCCAGTAATGGGTAAGTGACACGGATATGGAAAACTAGTACCTGTTAGAACCTCTCTCAAGATTAAAGGAAGTACATTGTACAGAATGATTTGATTTGTATGTGGAACGAAAGTTTAACTGGCTAAGTGATATGTAATATTAGGAAGCTTACATCTGTTCAAAATACGATTGATATATTCAACTATCTTAACAATCTATAACCACTTTTTGTGGTAGAAGGCAAGTGTAACCCCTGGGTAAGTCGTGAACATGGAAATTACAGCTGTTAGCCCAATATATTTAGAAGTCATGTACAGAATGATCATATCTTTTATGTGGAACGAAAGTGTAACTGGGTAAGTGACATGAATATGGAAACTTAGCTGTTAGCCCATGAATATATTCAGAAGTACAATTGTACAGAACGATTTGATTTTTATGTGGAAAAGTTTAAACTGGGTAAGTGATTTAAACTTACAGCTTTTAGCATGATTATATTCAGAAGTACATTGTACAGCATTTGATTGTATGTTGGAACGAAAGTGTAATATGGACATATGGAAATTACCAGCAGTTACCATGAATATATTCAGAAGTACGTTGTACAGAACGATTTGATTTGTATGTGGAACGAAAGTGTACTGGGTAAGTGACATGAATATGGAACTTTACAGCTGTTAGCCATGAATATATTCAGAAAGTACATTGTACAGTAATGATTTGATTTGTATAAGGAACGAAAGGTGTAATGGGTAAGTGACACGAATATGGAAACCATGAATTATACTATATTCAGGCGTACATTGTACAGTATGTTCATTTGGGACGGACCCAGATAGCTAACAAAAATTACCTTAGAACCATTTAAGAGGTCAGTTATTAAAACATTAAGTGTTTAAATCATATTTGATTTCATTAGTTTAAAAATTAAGTTTGATTGTTAGGAATCGTTCAAAATAAAATTTCTATCCTCTTAACTCTAAACTTCTTGTTTCGTAGTAGAAAAACCCCATAGGTAATTACACATAGTCCCAATTTTTGGTCAGTTACAAAATTTAATCATATCTTTTACGGAGAGACAGTTAAAATTAAATTACATAAATTATTTTATTTTTACTTCAGTACGGAAACAATTGCTATATATGTTTTAACTTGTAAATTTAAAAGTTTTAAGATCTTCTTCTTTTTAAATTTCCGTAACTCGCATTTCTCATATGTTAGTGAAATATGCACATTATTACCCACAGTTTACCTTATTTAGAGCCCTTTAGCAGGAACAACACATATAACGAAATGGTATGGGAGGGATTTAAAATAAACTCTTGTTATAACCGTTTATCCTGTATCAAGTGGTTATACCACAAACCCGTTCACAGTACTAAAAAATTTAGTCTACATCCTAGCAATATCCTCAGTGTTATATTTTTTATAATTCAAAATAACCAGTTAAGAGGTCCGTAGGTCAATTTATTTTAACGTTATATTCCTTGTCAAAAATGAAACGATCGTTATCAGGATGATAAATTTTTATCCTTTCTCTAAATGCTACATATAAACTAGAATAAAAGTTAGTAAAACTTAAGCTAAATCAGGCAATTCATAGGTTTGAATATATTACGGATATTCTATAACTACTTTTATACGGTAAGTTTCTTATTGTTTCTTTGTCATTCGCTATGGGGTTGGCTTGTTTGCTAGTCAGTGGTAAGAACTAATCCAGAGCAGTTTCATATTTGGATTGGTTAATTTATTCCCATCCATAAAACACTTCATGAACTTTACCCCTCACTTAAAACAACACATTTAATTAAGGACAGATGACTCTAAATCCCACTTCATTAATTGTAGAGGACAAGAACAGTTCAAGTACTAATCGGAAAAAGATTAGTCTAATTGAATAATATCGTAATTAAGGTTGTAAAAGAATGCCATAACAAAGTTATACTAATTTATCTGATGCTCAATTAATATTCCTAGTCAAAATTCTAAATATTTCGAAGTTTTTATTTTTAACATATTATTGTATATATATATATATATATATTTTTATATATATATATATATATATATATTATAGCTAGTAACACACGCAAACTCACTACTTAGAATCTTACCGTGTAATAGTTCTATATTATAGATTTAATGAATTTTTACTCATACATTCTTGATAGAAGTTTCCACGTTGTTAAGGTCTTTCACCAGAGTTCCTGGAATTGTAATCAGTTTAGTTTCCTTGAAATGTAATGTCTCTGCAGTGTGGTTCATAACTAAAATTTTATTAAGATTGAGATCTTGGCCTCCACTCTTATTGTTGCAGTTCAATTTCACACCTCATACATTTTGAGAGGACACAAAACTATTGTTCTAAGACCTAACTATAAGTTTCGAACTGTTGAGCCTTTTGGCTATCTGCCCAGAAAGAAGCTGTTATAATCTGGAGTTTTACTGGGTCACCTGTTATGTGATCAGGATCGATCCATTTGTGTATTAGATAAACATTTTTAATTATGTGGGGTAGTTGTTAATTTTGATATAGACTATCCTAAAATCTTTTTACTCTATATATGATGTTTCAATTCATTCCACTACAAAAAATATAACATAATATAAACGTAAAAATTACAATAAGTATATATCTATTATTATTAAACTAAATATAAATAAGAAATTTTTATGGTAGTGTCCCAAATCCCGTGACATATTGAACCTTCCATTACATACACAAGTTCTCAAAACACACCATTTTATACGAAGCATGATTTTGGGGATTTTGTGAAGAATACCAACTGAGATATACAGGGTCATCCAAAAGTTATTGGCTCTAAACGAATCATTTTAGACGGTTGACTAAAGGAAAATAAAGATTTTAGGGTCTTGTAGGATGAAAGTTCCAGAAAAACAGAAGATGAAGGATTTATCCTGTTTAACGTACTTTTACGCCATTTTATAAACGAGAGCGTACTTTGTAAAATTGAGTTTCAGGTACGTGTTTCTTGACCCGAAAAAAACCCCACAAACCAAACTTTCGTGCATATTCTAATAGCTCAAAATAGCGATAGATTTTTTCTGTTTCAAATGTGTTACATGTGGAGTTTGCAACTATCCTAACTCTATAACCACTTCTTGTTTCGTAGTAGAACTATTATCCATAGGTATTATAGCACAGTCCCAATTTTTTCAGTTACAAATTTAATCAAATAAGCTGGAGAGACAAATAAATTACATCAATTATTTTATTTTAAATTTATTACGAAAGCAATTTGCTATACATGTTTTTTACTTGTACATTTTAAAACCCTGTTTTAAGATCTTCTTATGTCAATGACGTCTAGAGGTCACAGCAATATTCAATGTCTATTAAATTCACCTAAAATAGAATATTTGTGTTTCTTGTTTAAAACATAAATTAACAAAAACAAAGGATGCTGGAATTAATGGTCGATAAATAGAAAACTTCACTTCAATTTGTTAAATTGGAACTTGTTGATTTTCCTAGCACCCGATGTGACTGAAATGCAGTATACTTTTGTAATTTAGTGATGTATCTATCTTGTAATCTACTCGGTAACTGATAAGCGGTATGTGCCTACCTTATATTATCGCAATGGGATAACACACGCATGTCACTATAGACACTCAACTCTAAATCACTCACTGTACAGACCGATAATTTTCCAGAAACATTTTGCAGCAAATCTCTCAGTTTATGACATCAAACTCAAAATGATTGTATCACAGAGAGAAACATTGTGTTTAGTTGGGGATGTTATAAAAACAATAAATATTCTTACACAAACAGTGGACATTTTAATTTTGTTTCTTTTTATGTAAATGTTTGTTTATACTAATTATGTTTACTGTTATTTCCAAAGTCACAATGCCTAAAAATACCAAGCAACTTTTTATAGTGAATAGGCAGTATTAGCGTAAAAATTTAGTGGTAGTGAATCGGAGAAGGTCCAGGGCTTTAATAAAAAGAGGTATCAAACATTAACTTTGATCAAGATAATTATGTACTAATACATTCAATTTTCAAAAAGGAATCGGGGTAGAATCCTGTATAAATCATTGAGTTTACTATCACTGGACTGATTGTCCAGTAATACACGTACTTCCGATACAATGTACAAAATTACAATATCCTGTTACTTCCTCAAAGTCCAGTTTGTTTCTTAACTTAAGATTATAAAACAGCTATATATCATGTTTTTGGGCAGATAATTCACAAAAATAGCATAATTGACTAGAAATAATACACCATAGATTCTTTAACAAGTTAGTTAATATTTACACGGATTAAATCCAACCAACAATTATTTAGAGGTAAATGAAAGGATTCGAAATTCAATAGAAGGAGAGAATCAATATGTTCATCAATTACCTTCCAACTCGTGTATATTGCTTTTTGCCAAACACGATTTACGGGATAAATATTTTGCAAATCACCATACATTGTGCTATAGCCAGAATATACTTTTCCTATATGACATCATCACCTTTTTTATTGGCTCATGTTATTATATAAGAATTTTATACAGCATGTGACATTTTAAAGTAAAACAGGTTTTTGGACAGTGCCCTCGGTAAATGTGACGAAACGTATATCACTACGTTTTGTGAATTAAATCCGGCCTAACATCGTAAAATATAAGGATAGGAATGTCCAAAATCCTATTATTCTTCCAGACAATCCTTCGTTAATAAAAAACTGTAAATAAGGAATATGACATTTAACGGGAATACAAACCCGGTTCTTAATATTATATTTTATGAATTATTTAACCAAATTTGACGTGATGAGTGATTCGATAGCAACTAAATATAAAAAAAAGTTCGTGATACAGAAAAAGTACGACACAGAAACCTTACCCTTCAGACCTTCTCGCGTGCAGTATCATAGTTGCACGTTTGGTGGAATGTACATCACGATGTCGACCTGACAGAACTGCGATATATGGAACATGTATTCCTTTACTATCACTTTAATTTAAATCAGAACAGTTAACCTTTTTCAAGTTGCTTTCACCTATGCTTGAACGCTAAAGTGGAAGATGTCTAATATTAAGATCTAAGCTAATATTAGATTCTCATTATCGAACGATTCGATTGATTACCCAACTTCACTATTACTCGTATATCATAATCGTACACAATAAGAAATATAATACGATAACAAAAATTAAATACACTACAACTTTTTATAAAATAAATTTAACAATAAAATTACAAAATAAAAAAAACCAACTCAGGCCTGGACCTTCATATCAGAAAAAATTTACGATAATTATAGCTTGCACGGATGATCCAGTGAGGCACAGCTTTTTTGAAAGAAAGGAAACGATTCGCCCCACGGGTTACCAGGATTTACACCCACATGGTGAAGCTACTTAAACTAATCTCGCCTCGTTTAAGAAATATCTCACATCATTTCCTCGTAATCAACTCTATTTTAAAATTCTGGAAAAAATTAATATAACATTTTAATATAATATAAAATTAATATAATAATTTTTGATATTTATTGTTTACATAAAAAACTACTGTAACTAAAAAGTAGAAATCATGTAATAAGTTCAATAATTTGTAATATCAAATTATTCATTCGATAAAAACTACCGACTAACGAATGAAGGCCACTTCATACAGTCTACCCCTCTCAAACTCTGACTGTGTTGGTTTTGTGGCTGAGATGGTCTCGAGATGGGCAGATATGTAAGAGCTGTGTGGTAGCTTCGTGGTGTGTAAGTGAATCAGTCTGTACACACTTGTATAGGCTGTATTTCCACTCGGTTATTTTAATACTTTCGGTCATGTTCTGCAATACAAGAAGTCCCTGCTCTGAACGCTTCATTTTTCATTACATACAAACAATCCACAGACTAAGCAAGTGACACGGTATTTTTCGTTGAATATTTTAAAATCTACATATTAATGTATCAATCTGAAACTATTTTTTAGGTTTTTATTACATCAAGTTATTGAATAAACTAGCTAAATTGCATATTTTAGTAATTTAGTTATAAACGTATATTAACAACACATCACAATATGAATTGGCTATTCTTCATTTTACTCGTTCCGACTGTTGTTACCCTCAAAGCAAATGTTAATGTTTTCATTAATTTTGTTTATTATGTACTGACTTTTATTGGTTTACAATAATAACGTAAAATGTAGACTGCTTTTAACTAAATTATTGTACGTTATGGCACGTCTGGTTTAATTCTGATATTGTTATTTTCGTATTCTCATATTTTAACCCTATTGTTAAAATATATTTCTATATATTGCATATTAATGAATCAATGTTAAGAAATATCAGTTTCTTTTGTGCAAGATTCAAAAGTTCCACTTTTTGCTCAAGAATTGTCAGAACCAGCCAGTAATTTAAAAAGCAAGTTATTACAGTACTTTTTACATTTTACTGATACAAGGATTGAGAATGTTAACTTGATGTCTGTTAACAGGTTCCCAGCAGGGATCACTTCTGGCAGGCTTGCTTCCAGTTGAACCTACCACTGGGTACAGCAAAAACCGATGTGTCACTTAAATCTGGGCAACCTTATAGATGCCCAGGAGCGGCACATCAATAACCGCAGCAAAAGTCAAGATTTTGTGGTGCAAGGACAATTCGATAGGTCTAGTCTAGTGCTGGAGATGACTGTTGGAGTTGGTGGGGTTCGTTTTCTAATTATCAGAGGTTCTTGCTAGACTCAACAAGGGTGTTCCACTCCCTGCCTGCTTTGACTGAAGAAGCTGGATCAGAGCTAGCCTCCCCTTCTTCCGGGGGGAACATGACTTTGAGATTAGTGCCCTAATTCTCGATAGGAGGCGGCCCATACCCCCTGGCCTTACCCATCCTGAATATCCTGTCACTCCTGAAGCAATACTAAGGTTTTTATAGGACTAAGTGCAATTTATAAGCTTCTTGTCCTAAGAGAAAAAAACATTGCCGTAATCGTAGGATTATTTTAATCGGAGGTTAAAAGCAATTGTAGCGTTTAGTTTAGTTTAGGTTGGCAATACAATTCACATGTAACAAATATAAGGAACAAGATTTGTTTAGGACAAATGTCTTCGTATTTTTAGGTGTAAAAATGAATAGTTAAGGGTTTAAGATACTTTTATTTAAGTAACCAAAACGTGTTAGTAATAAAACAACTTTTTATTTTATAAACATGTAAAAACAAAAATAACACGTATAGTTTATGAATTATCAATGTAAGGCTGTATAAGGCTCTGGGAATAATAAGGTTATTACCATGTATCTGTAGAGTGGGAGACTGTATAATTGGTGCATTATTCTGGATAGCACTGAACCGCGCGTACCTCGCCGCAATCGCTGTGTTTGTACGGTAATTGGGGGCACATTTTAGAGACCAACTCCGTTACTTTTTTATTTGCATCCTTTTTAATAGGTTCTACCGTATTTTATATTTTACAATGAAAACAGTTGTAACAATAATACGATTGCCAGGTACATAACTGATGGCTAGTTAGAAATGAAAATAAGCTGAGTTCGATTCCAATAAGTCGGATTAAAATACGTGATATTTTAAATAACTAAGTTATATAATCTTCAATCTTTTTCACCATACTTTACACTGTTTTAAAAAGGGTTCATTTGTTCTTGTAAATCAAATCACTCCTAAAACTAAATGAAGCAAATCACCTAGTTTTGAGTAAACATATTATAAATTTCAAATGAAACTGAAACCATAATTTATATTTTAAACTTTTATCCAAAACGATGATAATACACATCACCCTGAAGAGTATTGCAACTATTATAACTAAAAACACCGATGTTTTTAATCATACTAATA
This sequence comes from Homalodisca vitripennis, assembly GCF_021130785.1. Classification (NCBI taxonomy): domain Eukaryota; kingdom Metazoa; phylum Arthropoda; class Insecta; order Hemiptera; family Cicadellidae; genus Homalodisca; species Homalodisca vitripennis. The sequence continues at coordinate 16,080,271 of NC_060208.1, forward strand.
AAAAATTTATACGTCTATGAGTAAGCCATATTGTAATAAATATTGCTGACAGTTATTATTAGTTAATTACATTAATCATATGAAGCATTAAACAGAACAGAACACATTATATACTTCCAGGACATTAGTTACTTTATTCTAAAAGTATCAAAAAACGAGAAAAAGATTTGTATATTTACGTCACAAGTTGTTTAATATGGCAATTATACAGCTTATGTTGTAAGGTTTTAGTGTTTATAACACGATTTAGTTTTAGTTTGTTTTAAGGGATAAAACTAAATATATTACAGTAAAAAATGTAAACAATACAGCTTTGTTTGTAATTTATTATAGTGGAAAGATTTATTTATTTACATCCTCATAAAATATTCAAATGTATTGTCATACAATTATTAACGAACAAGTTCCACATATAGCAAACCCGGGCAATGCTATCTGAAAAACCTTAATGAGGGCGCAAATCTTTGTTTCGCCTCGGGCAGCCAGACTCCTACAGTCGGGTCTATCGGCCCTCTGATACTGGTCAATTCCTTATGAATCTAATTTGATTTAAACAATGAATAATTTGATATATTTACTAGCAATACGAATTATGCTGTGGTAACGTATCATACATAAAAACCCCTTTATTTTAAGAAAATCCCTTCCTTTACTAAAGTTCGAGGGTGGTTTTCAGAGTTAGTTCGTATCCCAGAAATATAAAGACACGTGTGGAAGAATAACATGTAAGTCCAAATCCGGCACCGTGTTATAGAGGTAACGAAACTCATATGGTGAACTTCATCTTGTTACAGTACCCTTATCAAGAACTGTCAAGAATGTCATAAGATTCTCTAACTTTCCCTCAACATAAGACGGATCTTTACTCAGAAGTAGTAAATGCGTTGTATATCCAGTAACGCCTTATTTACTCCAAACTTTGCTGTGTGTCCTGAAATCTCGTAACTTGACACACAAGTAATATCGTATAACACACGTTAAATTCAAAAACGTTATTTGATGTTTATTCAGTTTAATATTGTAATCTTTTGTGTAGTTTTATATTTGCTATAAATAAATATTTTAATCCATATAGGATTACGATGCAATATTATAAAACATAAAACACCAGTGCACCTTTATAAATCGGTACCACTAGCACCAAACATTATTGTGTGTGATTCTGCTGCTAGCATTGTTATTCAATTTTTATAATCGCTTCTAATCGACTCTCAGCAGCTGTTTACGTTATCATTATCCTTTGTTTTCCTTATCAAAGTGGAAAAGTGTTGGTGTAAGAGACGTCTTTAAGACCATGACACTCAACAGAACTCCATTTCGGTTCCAATAGAGATTGTCAGTATTTACATCTGTGTAACTACCAACTGATTATGTATGAGGAGGTGGAGTTTAGACCCGTGTAGGAAGCGTTTGTACAACCAAGACACCGAGCAGAAATCTCACTTTGGTTGAAATAGGATTTAAATTGTATACAATTGATAATTATAGTAATTTGTCATTTATGACTCTTTTAAGTAATTTATAAAAACCAAACAGCATATAAGTCAATCGTGTATAGGGTAAATCATATCGTAGAAGTAAAAATATAAAAATTGCAAAGTAATAAAGGTCATTTCGTTAAATACATTGTATAATCATTTATTACAGGGCTATTTAGTAAGCTTGTAATCAAACACACCCGATATTAAAATTAATTAACATTGTTTGAAAAAATCAGTAAATATAATTGCAAGAAAAATTGTTACAGGTTTTAGAGAAAACTTTCAGCACATATATAGAAACCGTAACAGATTTTCTTACTACGCGTAATTTGTCACGATTAAAAAGCAGGACATGTACTTACTTAGCAAAAGAATAAATTCATGTTTGACCTTCAAAATATCTCTTTTCAAAACGAGAAATAATGTCCATGGACCTCTAAAACTAAAGATTACAGGACACAAAATATTTAGGTGAGAGGAGAAGCACCTATTGCGTCAAAATTAATGTTCGCTACCGTGATATAAATCCAAAATTCCAAAAATTATAACTATTCCTTACCTAAATTGCACAAAAACTATAGGGCTGTTGAGTGTGATTTGTTTTACATTGGCTAGCAAAAAATCCAATGAACTTGTTTTTATTTTAGTTCAGCGTAAGCATGTGGTAAATAATGAACACATGACGTAAGATATCAAATCTTACATGGACTAAATATCTAAATTTTGTGTAATACTCTTCTTTTTGAATTATATGTGAAAGGATTCAACTGTTGCCTGATTTTATTTGTCAGTTCAGTTCAACTTGGAAGTAATACTGAACCAGTTATTTCACTGGTTTATCAAAAAAGGAGTATTTGTAATTTCTGGAAGGCTATTTTACGTGTGTTGTATAACGAAAGTAGAGTATGTATAGAAATACTATTCTTAATCAATCAATTATTATTTATTGTTCATAGACAACAATGTTGTATGGAACATCGTCAGGTATATAAATGCGATCAAAGCAAAAAATGTACAAATGTTGAACAACTACTATAGCCAATCAAAAAAACGCCTTTAATCAAATATAATTCCTTTATCACAAGATATTGCCTAGGAATTCTTTAAACATGCAATGCTTTCTGACGATTTGACTTTACCTGTAAACAAATAACAAAATCTTAGGTCTAAGGTAATTACTTAATTATTCTTCTAAAGAGGATATTATTATAGAACCCTTTATTTTCTTTGATAATTGTGATCAGTTGAGCCTCAAACAGTGTAATATTTTTGAAGATGAACACCACCGATACTTCATAAATGAGCAGGGACGGAAGCATCAAGAACCCTTCCTTGCTAAAGGTAACCCGGAAAATTTTGCCTCCTCTCAACCACAAATGATCCTTATTGCTACCTTTTTCAATATGAAGATTCTCTCAAAGGATGAATTTGGAGCCATCTTAAAAAAAACAACACTTATATAAGTATAGGTGATAGTTGGGTATGTATAGGAAATAAATAGTCGGAACACGCCAATCTAAGGATTTCCTTATTACAAAAGGAAGATAGCTACGTGAGTGAAAATGGCGCTTGATAATTTGGAAGATAAGTGATCAATATGAGAAGTCCATTTAAACTTGTTATCCAAATCGATTTCAAGAAAGTTAACCGAAACCGTTTAACGGATAGTTACATCATCGAGTACAACGGAAATCTTCCAGCGGTCATATTAATAAAAACTAATTGTTTATACATTTTCTACATTTCAAGACAATTTTTATTCGTAAAACCAAGCGCTGAATTGATTTAGAGAAGAATGTATCAATAAATTAAGGTAATTCGCGAAACGTATGTTCATTGGTTAATGGATTAACATTGTTCACGTACATAAGAAACAGTAGTGTGGCCAGGATGAAACATTAGGATACACCCTGTTTAATTAAAAAAACTTTCATACGAATTTACTTAGCGGATTTATTATTTCAACACATAAAAAATGATGGAATAGACATGACTAAAACCATTGGAAATCAAGACCTCTGACACCGTGTGACTCCTATTAAATTCGTGACGAAAGTTTGCTTTTTTTTACTCAGAAACAACATTATTTTAATCCAATCTGATGGTAAATAAACCTTTACAATTTTGAACGATATACTGTTATATGTTACAAATCGATAAACTAGGTTTACTGGCAGCAGATTACAATATAACCAGCGAAAAAAACATTTCTCTAGATTTATTCAAGTGTGAAACGGTGTTTCATTTCTGTCGTGCGAATAGGCAGAAATACAGAAATGATATTTTCCCGGCCTCTCGAGTGATAAGCTTTGCTAACGCTTTTCCCCTTATTAAATGTTACTCCTATACAATGAAATATGTATGATAAGAATCTGAGGTACAGGAGGAGAGTACAGTAGTAGAATATTACACACAGGAGCGTTGTAAGAAGATATATTATAGGGGATGCATGTAGTAAAAGCAATAATGTAAAAGAGAAAACGGATAATCTGGTGCCACTTCGGTGATCCTCGAAACTGGTTATATTATCTTGTGCGATAAGACAAATCCTTGTCAGTATCGAGCAATTCGCTTCAAAACTCGTCCAGAATAAGTTCCATTGTAATAATTGAGCACGTTATCTTTATGCCGTAATTAACTTCAATTCAATGCGTTATCACTAACATTAGGTACTATGATGCAATTCAAGGTGCAGTGACCTTTTATTATATTTGATGATAGAAAAAGTTACTTTGGTATTTTTTTGAGGCTACTCTGTTACTATCTACAACTTTTTATTACGCAAAATAAGTAGGTTTATTAGGTTATCAGAAATATGTTACTAGTACTAAAGTTAAAGTTAACCTTTACGAGCGTTCACATGGTCTGAGCTTTAATTTAGCTACTATACCTGAGGGATGTTTTATTCATCGAAATCGAGGGGTTGACAAGGGCATTTCCGATCGGTACGTTCCCAACCTCAGATAACGTGCCAGATCGCCCTATGTGATCTGACGTCAGAGTATTTGAACGATCAAGACCGTGATCTGAGGAGGTGTAAATACCGATCGGAAATGCCTTTGGCCATCAGTGTGGGCTTCTGTGCAGCCTTCACGTGTCGTCGGCTCTTAAAAAAACATCCCTCAAGATAGTAACTTATTTAAAGTTTAGATCACTTGAGCGCACGACTGAGTTGAGTTAGCTTTTTATATTTATAATAAGTACAGTAGGGACAAATTTAAAAGTAGGTAGGGGCGGAATGGCATTCGAATAATACCAGAGTACCGGAAAAATAAATAGCTATCACGCACGGAAAATAAATAATGTTCTTTCGTTGAGAACCATGAAGAATATAATGGAGTTATAGTTACGTTCAAATACGAATAATTAAATTCCCAGTGCTCGTCAAACGTTTCCATTTTTACAGGAAAGCTTATAATTAGAACAATAATAAAATCTTGAAAAATTGGCTAATAACCTCCGGACTCGTTATCTAAGTCATAGCCTTATCACTATGGATGGTGGAGGTAAAATCTTTATTAAATAACATTTTACGCGCTCCTTTTGTAACTTTACCATCATAAGTAAAGTTGCAAAAATGTTGTAAATTTTTTATATTACAATATATAACATTGAGTATTGCCTAGAGTAAGTGTATGCGGGGCGGTTTTGTGTTTATATTATGCTTACATTATAAAAAAACCAATCGCAACATAATATAAAAAAACTTTGTAAATTATTTAAAATGTTTATATCAATAGTAGGTTTGTTAATTCTTTATTTGATATGTAAATTATTAAACATTTGACTTCTTATCTTATCAAATATTTTTTAATAATCAAACTGTTATTTTTCACACAAAAAAACTATATATTTTTAAAGTAAACGCCGCTAACTGACTAACCTGCCGATAAACCAAACCAAATGTGCAAACATTTTATATTCCTGTTTATATTAAAACAATCGGCGGGATGGTCTAGGGAGTACCAATAATTAGTATATACGCTGAGCAAAATAATATAATATATTGTGTATGCACAATATATATGTTGCCACCAATATATGTGGATTTAATCTTGTCTATCAAGTCATGACGGATTTTATGGCAAGGGGTGAGTCAAGATAAAAAAAAAATAAAATTGACAGCCCAACTATGGGGGGCGAGACAGAAATACAAAATCTATTGGATTTACACAACATTATATTCCCAGAGAGCCTTTTACTTCATCCATCATCGGTTTTGACAAGTTACAAAAGTAACTCCTGTAGCTCGCTTCTCATCTTTCAAACCTTCACCTTTAGTACAAGACTTCATTCTCATTATTGGATTTACGCATTATATATCCATAGATACCCTGACTTCATATATCAAACGGTTCTAATAGGTTTCACAAGTAAACTCCTGTACCTGACTGCTCATCTTTCAAACTTTCACTTTTAGTACAAGACTTCATTCTCACTATTGGATTTACGCATTATGTATCCATAGAGACCCTTGACTTCATTTATGAAACGATTCTAATAGGTTTCACAAGTAACTCCTGTACCTGACTGCTCATCTTTCAAACTTTCACTTTTAGTACAAAACTTAATTCTCACTACTGGATTTACATAACAATATATTTCCAGAGAGACCCTGACTTCATTTATGATTGGATCTATCAGGTTACACAAGCAACTCCCGTAACTAACACCTCATAATTCAATCTTTTACCTTTAGTACCGTACATGACTTCATCCTTACCATTATTTTATGTTGTGCAAGACATATCGACCATAGTACGTACTTGTAATAAGAATCATGAAATATTTATCTTCACTCAACCGTTGTCAAATTTTACAAATATCCAATTTACACACACACATCGATCATGGTTAATATTATTTATCAAACAGTTTTCTCAAATATCCAATTTAAATATTTTATATATCTTATGTTAGGTACTGCAGTAGTACAATGTAAATCAATTTGTGTTAATTGAGTAAGTTATTTAAACCGTTATTTATAATGGCAACAAGAAAATCTACTGTGATTAAAATGTGAATTTTATTATTAATTAGTACATTGCAGGTAATGCGTTTTTGATTTTATTCGTTATTTTAAGTATGCCATTTAAATTATACATCTAAACACAAGCTAGCCGCTGTGCATTATTAAATTTGTTAAAAACAAATTGTAATATTCAGTTTACCAACAGTTTCTTAACCACAACTGAGCAGCATAAACGTTGCGTTATCCGTAATCCTTACGAAATTAAATTTTAAGTCCGGAAGCATAGCGTAGTTTGTTATGAATGCAAGTGATTCAGCTATTATGCAAAACTTTCCAAAATCACGCGGTTTACAATTCTATAAATCACAAGTTATCTTTTAAAAATGTTTAACTTATTTCAACAATATGAATAAATTGAAGAACAAATGAAATTATCAAAATTCTTTAAACAAATCTTGACCTTTATAATTTTATTGATCATTACTGCAATTGATCTATTAGAGAGAATTTAATTCTTTTATTGTATGAGATAATCTTATCACAATTGTCATATTTTGTGTACGCCACTAGAGACCGATTGTTGCAAGAACTCGTTTGACGCCTATGAATTGCATGAACGTGTCTTAGCTACAACCAGTTTGTATATATAAAAAGGAATAATTATCAATATTTCGCCAAGGTTGGCTCATTGAAATTGAAGGATTGAATGAGAAAGAATAAGTAGCCAAATGAGATCCGCCCCTGCATTATTAAGCGTGGTGAACCAATACATAGTATATTGTTATGCAGTTACTGGTGTGATATAGGAAATTAACGCAGTTCCCAGTCCTATTTAGCCGAACACATTTGCTGTAATGGTAGTTTTTAACAAAGATGGATTACACTAAGAAGAAATATGTATGTCTAAACGTAAACTAAAAACGGTTTAACATTTACCTTACATTTCACAATTAAATTATTTCTTTCCACATTTAGGTCAACGCCTTTAATAGATTTCGAATCTGACAAGTGTTGACAAATTTAATATGAAGTTGAACGTATTGACCAGCTGGGACACGGTACAGTCCTGAGCAATATTGTTCGGAGCCGATATTTCTTGTTTATAGTGACGCTATATGACACGATCTTAATATATTATCGTAACAGTAATATAAAACATTAATGCTAGGATATAATCGTAATAATAACATAAAATACCAATCAGCGTTGTTTGCGGTATTTAAAATGTACTTAACAGCACATACATGTTTTGTAATTTAGCCGGAAGAGTCACTTAACTTTCAAATTTAAATTTACTTAGGATTATAATCTGTTATATGTATTGTACAAGAGAAAGAAACCGCATAAATTGAGTAGAATACTAATAATTTTTATTTTCTTAATCGTTTATGAAACATATATTAACAACAATAATTGAGTTAAATATAATTTTTAAATATACAGTCTCAAATAAATAATAAAATTACCTACAAATTGGCACTAAAATATCCTACAGATCTAAAAGCTGTGACAAAATGAGTGCGATTCTGACTTGAATGATTGAAGAGAACTCTCGATAAGGTTATTGAAACGTAATCAGTGACTGTTCTTTATTAAGAACGGTATTTATGGTATCTATGGAGTATTTTAAATCTTGAGGGCGTTGGACTTGGCAATGTGAGGAAAATTGGCAACTTTATGACGCATGAAACTCCAAATCCTGTCCATGGTTTGAGTGGTACATGTAGAAATGTTCTGAGTAAGCCTGCCGATCAGGGAACAAAGAATATTATGCTCCAAGGACATTATTAATCTATTATTGTACGTAAATAGTACGTAACTAGCGGGTATTCGTAGCAGCAAGTGTTTCCAGTATTGAATTGCTGACTGTAAGGAAGTACCTACAGAGGGTTTGGAGTATCCTGATTTCAGGAGGTCTCAAAGGCCGAGAGTTGTCAGAGGTTGGGCCGTGAGTTTGACAGCTCAATATCCCAAAATAGTTAAGAAGTTAAAAGATTAGAGAGAACCTGAACTTTCAGAAGATCGGACTACTCAGAAGCTCTACATCCTGGGAGTTTCAGAAGTGTATCTTACATAATTCTTAAGCTTCTAGAAACTTGAAATGTCCAAGTTCCATGAGGTTTTTTAAGGTAGGATCCAGATGTTGAAATCTTCCAGGCGCAAAGAGATCTGCAATCAATTGAATTTTTTATCAAACATACAGTTAAAATACCTGAATATTCCAAAACATTTAAAACATAATAGTTTAACCACGAAAAAACGTTCTCACTTATAAATTTATGATCACTTATTTATCACAAATAAATAATACATATATGCAACGTAAAGATTACAACTTAATGAATAAATTCATTACTAAAATATAAGAAATATGGATTTTTTTTATTATACCACTTCAAAATTATTATATGTAATAACATATCGTGGTTTTTTGTGCACTTTTTGGAATGTGTAAAAACATATAGAGATTTTTACAGGATCTCTAAACAAAGAAAGTTTGTACTAGGCAGCATTTCATTCACCCTGTTATTGTTTGGTCACAATAAAATGTAACAATAAAATCACACTATTAAATCGTGAATATGTAATTTATTCACCACGACAATAAAAATATGTTTATTGTTTTATAAGAATGCAACGAGCTTTGCAGTTCATCAAAGTCCAAACAAAAGTAGTAACTTACAACTGAAACTATTTATATTTTACTCCTGATGCATTGTTTTCAAGTTTTAATCGGGATAAGAGAGAAAGAAGATTATCTGGAGAAGTAAATGAGAAAGTTGGCTCTTGAAAGTCTGCTTCTGTGACTATATTTATTCTGTCAGTTGAAAACTTCCAAAGTTCCATAAATTACAGTGTAACTTAACACTCTTTAATAAGCTATATGTTAAAATATTTCCGTATAATTATTGTTGTGGATATCTTTCGTAGTAGACTAAGAATGTTGTTAAATGAGTCATGATTAACGATAACATTGGGTGTAAAATAAAAATGGTAAAATCGCTTTAACAATAGTAAATTGTGTATTAATCATGTGTTATAAGATTAAGAATAAATTTTTAATATTTTTAAAGCACAGTATCTAATATGAATTATTAGAAATAGAACTCATATGCAGTATTTCAACAAATATATTGAGATTTAGATGGATTAAACGTTATTGTATACTTATTCTTCGAGAACCCTCTGTTGATAAAAACAACACACAGCCTTTGCACTCCGTCTCTGACTTCAGGAGAGGTTACGTGCGAGAATAACTCTAATGTACTAAAGTTTGTATCTATCGAGTGGACGAGCAAAAAATAATAGATATGACGAACTTTTGAACTGAAAGAGAATAACCAAAAGGACCGGTTTCAAATTGAATGCGTATTTTAATATGTCAGCTTAAGCTAATTTATGTGGAAATTAGTATTTTTAAGAACCCAGTTGACACCAGTTGTCTGGTGTAATCTTCATTTCACTGGCTACTGTAATATTTAAAATGTGGTTTACCAACACATGTCTGGCCACTCTATATTAGACGTACTATATATTTGTGCGTTTTACCATGGGTTATGTTGCATTCGCCATGTTGAAAGTGTAGGGCACTTAACGCATGGATACATGAGTCATAAGTGAATTATCAGAGAGTGAAATACCACTTTATGATTTATTGATGATTATAAGAAACACCCTGCATTGTTGACCCCCCCCCCCCACCCCCCCCCCCCCCCACCCCCCCCCCCCCCCACCCCCCCCCCCCCCCACCCCCCCCCCCCCCCACCCCCCCCCCCCCCCACCCCCCCACAACTGTAAGTAACAAACCAGCCAGAAGTGAGCCCTCCTAAATATGCAATACCAAGAATTCTGTTTCCATTTAATGTGAACACAAGAGGTAAATACTAAATACTCAACACAAACTCTTCAAACGCTTACAAAAAGATTCATAGTCTAGTCAATAAGAAGTTCGTAAATATTCCCATAGCGAGAGTATGATTAATATTAAAATGTCTATACTCGACCTATTACGTTACAACTTAATTACGAATCATCAATGTTCATCATAGACAGTTTTGATTATTACCATTTAACTGTTAGAATTCTGTTAATTCAGGGGGCTAAATTATCGCATCGTAGAAAACGTGTATTGCCCATTGTCTTGGATAATATAATTCATTTGCTCGTTAACCAAACAAATTACCCTTACCAGGTGACGTTGGCTTGGCGGCTGGAGGTGTCTGTCTCCTCTGGGGTAGCCTGGGGGGAGGGGGTTGACTGGCCCCACTCATGGATCGGCTGGAGCCTCCCCCTCCTTTCACCCCCGAGGATCTTCCTCCTCCTGATCTTTGTGACATTGAGGTTTTACTTTGAATTTATATCTTTGCCTGTTCACCAATACAACTTGCTGGCTTTTTACAACGAACGGTATAATATTCTATAGAATTAGTACTGTTGCTACGAAACAATATCAAACTACGAGTATTTTGGAAAGAAAAATTTTCATATATTAAATCATGAGGATTTCTTATACACAATGTTATACAAAAACATTTACTGTTGAAGGGTAAGTGATAAATTACTCCAGCAGCTATATTTATGGTGTTACACGAAGAGCTATAAAGAAATCCAGAATTGCCAAGCTAATCAACCATAAGGTAGGTTGAATTCACCCACCTCTAGAATATTATCCCTCACCTCACCAGAAATAACAGCCTCGTCAACGGGCCATTTAGAAGTTCAAATAAGCAGCAGCAAACTTGATTTGATGGGGTATACATATACAGTCAATTATTGTATGAGGCAGCGATGAGATACATTTAACAAATACCTCTAGAATATTATATCCCTCACCTCACCAGAAATAACAGCCTCGTCAACGGCCATTCGGAAGTTCAAATATGTAGCAGCAACTTGATTTGATGGGTATACATATAGCAGTCAATTATTGTATGAGGCAGCGATAAGATACATTTAACAAATACCTCTAGAATATTATCCCTCACCTCACCAGAAATAACAGCCTCGTTAAACGGCCATTTAGAAGTTCAAATAAGCAGCAGCAACTTGATTTGATGGGGGTATACATATACAGTCAATTATTGTATGAGGCAGTGATGAGATACATTTAACAAATACCTCTAGAATATTATCCCTCACCTCACCAGAAATAACAGCCTCGTCAACGGCCATTCAGAAGTTCAAATATGTAGCAGCAACTTTATTTGATGGGGTCTGTATATACAGCCAATTGTTGTATGAGGCAGCGATGAGATACATTTAACAAAATACATTTTCTGTGTTGCAATATCCAAAAAAAAACATATTGTAAAACCAATGGCTTCTGGTTAGTTCTATGTGGTTGGCCGGTGAGTGCAGACCTATTGTGACCTGTATTCTGTACAGTTAACTTTTAATAGTTTAGTGTTTAACTTTATTAAGTGCATGTTTTAGGGTTAGTGTGTATGGAGTAGACACAAAATGGCTGCTGTGGTTCCTGACTTATGCTTGTCACAACGCTCTAGTATGATTTTTTATTTTATCCTAGATTGGAATTGTCTGTTAGGTTAGTTATTCACCTGAGGAAGAAATCAGATTGCACATATCGAAACGTAGTGTTACTGAATGTTTTGTATTACTGAACGATGGTAAATGCCCTGAAAACCTTATTTATTTAAGTAACCATTTGTTTCGTCTTACAGTGTTGTGTTAAGACTATCAACACCTTTATAGGTTTTTTTATAGCTTTTGTAGTGAAAATTCTTATTCCAGGTTGTACATAGTAACAATTAGGCCCATTACAAATTTACATCTACGAAAAGAACCAGGACATAATAGGGGTGCAGAATCCAACAGACAGATCTAATAAAATTGTAATTAGTTGTAATATGGTGATAAAAACTAAAGCATTTCCAAGTTTAGTAGTAAGCATTTGAAGTGTAAGGTATTTGGTTAGTTAGGATCATAGGCAACTTCCAAGCTTACGTGATGTAGCTATTGAAACAAAGAGACGCATATCCATAATTATTTCCTTGCACGTAGGCGACTTAAAACGGAGGCTACAGATGCAAAAATTAATTTATAATGAATCCTTTAAGTATTCCTAATAAACTGATTATTTCTTAAGTCCTATCCAAAGAACTATTTTGTATTGCTCAAGCAGAGAGCGTACGGGCTCCAACAATATGGTGTATTCTATTCAATTACTACATTGAAAAAAACGTACCAACTAATACTGATAACTTTTAATTTTGTGAGGCCTTTCGATAGCAAGGCTATTTTATTCAGACACAACACAAAATTAAATTTGTTTATTTTCAATATAGCTTAGACGTATCCGATTTTAATATTAATTTGTTCTGTGTGTCGTAGTATGTAAAATAAACATAAATTATTAAGGGAATGAATTTGTAAATTTCATGAGAGTAATATTAAATTTTGTATTGGTCCATCTTCATGATTTAATGAATTTCTGTGTTTGCTTAATTTTTGTAGTAGGATTCCCATACATTTTAATATCTTGTGGTGTTGTAATCGTTTTAATAATTCTAGGTTACTTTTGACATGGTTTGTCCAGTATTAAAACAGTGATGTGCGACTGCAGACCTTTCTTCTATGTTAAATTTAATGTCCAGGGATAAATTAATACTAAAATCATATATTTATAACTATTATAACTGTCTGAAGAAGGTAGCTTTGATATGGAAAGCACTGACAAAGTAAAAAGTCTTGGTTGGTGTATTTTTAAAAGCCAATACGAGCTCGATCTTCAACATCGTATATAATTGAGATCAGCAATGGTCAAACTATAAGCTTGTAAAAATATTAGTTCCCTTGTTTCTATAAATGGCAAAGTACCATGTACCTTAACATTTCAGCATTAAACCCTTATGCAGTTTTATACATTTATAGGTTTACACTAAACAGTGATCCTACCTCTTAAAATATTTTTGTGGAGTGTATGTTAGTACAATCGGATTATATATATATATATATCCAGAACATGAGTATTAGCGGTTAAGTACATTTGCGACCGAATTATTGAAATCGGATTCGGGTTATTGAATGGTGGTAGTTATCAGTTTTATAAATATAATTAATGATTTCATGGTCTATAACTCAGTATCCCGATGTATACGACTTCATTGAAAACTAAACACGAGAGTCCACTTTACAAGCTGTTTCTGTCAATACAGTGATGGAGTTCGACCACGAGATTATATCACCTACCGATTGTTACGAGAGCAAAGTTGCTGCAGGCTTGCCCAGACGGGTTACGTGCCATGTATTAGGTCCTATTTCATAACAGACGGTAAGAGTTTACTGTCGTACACTTACATTGAGCATTGTAACCAGTCTACTTTTTATTTCACCAATATTCAAGTTTCATATGTTATAAAAATGTAAGTCGAACATGGTAAACTTCAATTTGTAAATGACGTGGGGTTTTCTGAAAATAAGGAAATTTGATTTCTGATATTCAAGTTTCATTTGTTACAAAATGTAACTCGAGCATGGTGAACTTCAATTTGTAAATGACGTGGGGTTTTCTGAAAATAAGCAGATTTGATTTCTGATATTCAAGTTTCATTTGTTACAAAATGTAACTCGAGCATGGTGAACTTCAATTTGTAAATGACGTGGGGTTTTCTGAAAATAAGCAGATTTGATTTCTGATATTCAAGTTTCATATTTTACAAAATGTAACTCGAGGATGGTACACTTCAATTTGTAGATGACGTGGGGTTTTCGGAATATATTTGGATTTGAATTGATTCCTCAAACTCAAACCGTTTGGGATTATAAACTATTTCTTCATCATGAAGTGTCCTTATACACGTATTTGTACTTTTTATTGTATGGCATGAGTTCATGATCATTTAGTTCTTATCGGATAGGTTACAAGTATCTAGAATCCTGAGTATAATATATATTACTGCAGTCAGTATTATTATTTCGAGTAAGAATAATTTATTCGTATAGTAAGAAATTTGTACTAAGAAGGAATGCCTTAAGGCATTAAACAATTTCATACCAATTTGATAAGAGTTATTTAAAATATACACCGTCTTATAAAATATACCATCTTTCAGCAAGGTTAGACAAATCTGTTTGAAAAATTGCACTTTAACATTACTTCAATTCTAATGGCCCTTCCACCAAAGAAACGACCACAGACAGGTAGTATTTCATAAAATAGTATATCGTACGTGATAAATCACCAAAAAATAGTAAATCACACATTATAGTAAATCATCTGATAGGACAAGGCAGTGGTTGTTAGAAATATAATATGTCAGTGTTTAATAAATTAGTCTGATACAAAAAACGGCATATATTTACAAATTACATACAGGACTATACTGTGGAATAATTATTCTTTCTAGTCCAGGTTTGGAATGTTTCTACGATTCTATGTGCTTCGAATAATAATTCAATTCAAAGGTCAATTTACTCCATAGCCTGTTGGACAGATCTTAATCATTCAAAATTTTCATAGACGCTTACGTTTGTAAATATCAAAATATCTCGTGTGAAATGTAGCAACATTATAAGCTAACTTGAAAAATATTAAATAATCAGGATGAACTATTAATATAATACCGAGAATATGTAAGAATTAGGGATCTTAAACCCTAAGATTGTCTTTTAAATAATTCATGTTTGATATATTGTAAAGAGTGTCAGCCAATAAGTCTTACTATACAGCAACATCTACTATTAACCGCTGTTACAAGAGTGGACAGCTATTAACAGTAAATCACTTTGCGACCTGCAATATAAAACCAATCAATAGCACTATAATTGACCTGTCGTAATCCATAAAAAGCCAAGTGATGTTTACTATACAGTAATAACTACTATTGAGAGTATGGTGACAAGCGTGACAGCTGTATAACAGTTAATCACTTTTGGCGAACTGTAATCAAATGAAATTTATGATTTAAATGCAATTATTAAACAAGCCCAATGTGCCTAAATTAGTTGTTTAGAAAAAATGTTTTGGTTTCTGGGTTTTCCAACTCACTAGGTCTGATAGTCAGCAAATTCGAAACTAGTATTGCCGTTTCTTGAAAAAAAAAAAAAATTTAATTTCTTTGTTTGTAATAATAAAAATACGTTTAGAATTGAATTTTTTAAAAAGTTCTATTGAGAGTATATCTAGCTGTTACTATTTAGTAATAGCTACTTTTGAAAGTACAGTTACAAGCGTAACAGTGTATAACAATAAATCACTCTTAGCGAACTGCTTTCAATTGAATTGTTGATTATACCCCATACATTAAACAACCACAATGTGCCTAAATTAGTTGTTTAGAAACATGTTTTAGTTCAGGGTCTCAAACACCCTTGGTCTGATAGACAACAACTTTTTGAAGAAACTAATTTTGCCATTTCTTGAAGAAATTTTATAATAATTGTCGTAAAGATACGTTTAGAATTGCTGCAGCAATATTAGTCTACTGTTAAATTTACAGAATATGCTTACATTTAGACACTGCATTAAAAATATTAGAAGTCTAAGTAAAATTAAAAAGTATTTCTCAATTACATTATTGAATTGCCAAAATATTCCTTCCAGGTTTGACCATAGAAAATGGCTGGTTTTATGATTCAAACATTCGCATGGCCATTTGAAAACATTTTTAATCAATTTAAAGGTATGCAGAAAGAGATTCTTTTTACCAACATTGACCTAAATGTTAGGACCAGGATATTTTCTGCCACATATATCACATGTCCGTATGTGGACCATCTTTTACTAAATCACTCTAAAGAAGTTCCATTAAACCATTTCCGTTACAATAAACAGTTTCCATATCGATCTTACGTAATTCCCACCATTTTGAACCGTCTTCGTAAATGTCAAAAAAATATTTTATTGAAATAAATTGTAGAAGATAAATAATTAAATACTTCCAAATTTAACGAAAAGGATACCGCTTTATTTTTTACCAGGTTAAACTTTGCTTAAACCTTTCTTTGTATAAATTTTAATTACAGAAATATCTGTCTAAGATTCAAATCTGTGACATGTGTACGAGTATATCGAGTTGAACATAGTTACCAGTCGACACGCGGCACAGTTCTGTACAATAAATTCCCTGCAGAATATTACACGGAGCAGGATTCTGTTGTTTCTGCTGACGGCACAACTCTGCTTGTTACAATACAACTCAAGATCAAGTAATCTTGGAAACTTTACAACTAACTTCATCCAAAACCTTAACCTTAAATTTCTCTCGACAGTTTAATGAAGTATTTTCTCATGTTAAGTGTTTCTTTTTCTAATCAGGAGTTATAATTTATAATAAGAAAGTATAAATACTCTAATTTTAAAATACGGTGAAAAAAATCTCGTCCTGTTTTAAAGTTTTTTTATCTTATCAATATAAA
The DNA here is from genome assembly GCF_021130785.1 of Homalodisca vitripennis. NCBI lineage: Eukaryota > Metazoa > Arthropoda > Insecta > Hemiptera > Cicadellidae > Homalodisca > Homalodisca vitripennis. Next base: position 16,097,101 of record NC_060208.1, read on the forward strand.
CTTTTCCTTTGTATTGTTATTATAGACTTCAGAAAACAGTTCTATGATATCAGTCAAGTGGTGTTGCTTAATGTATTATTTGTAAGATCAAATGCCCAGCCAGATTTGCACACATCGAGGTTTGTAACACAATTCTTCAGGGAAGCAAATGATGCTAAGCTCATATATGTCTTTGTAAATTTCATGAAACCTCATCAATTAGCCAAACCCAGCTTACTTCAAACAAAGGCGGTGAATAAGTTCTAATTCGGAAACAATTCCGCGAGTAACGAGTGACGTCACTACTAATGGTCACTTTTAAATATCATCATTCTCAGTTCTCTCTCCCTCGTTATACAAGGATCAAATCAAATCAGTTTTTTATTGCTGGAACATTATACAACGCATGGCAAATGTCATATTTTTACTGGCTAAAATTTTTGTCAAACACACAACAAGAAATCTCATTCAAACATACAATTTTGCAAACGTACCTACATCCATTCATTCACCAATTATTCCCACTTCCAGCGACGAATTTAGTCAGTATTTTTAATTAGTGGTCTTCCAATCATAAGCAAAAAACTCGTCAACATTATAAAATGTTTGTGACACTAAAAAGCGTTTAAAACGAGTTTTTAACACTTTGAGTGTTGAAGTGTTTTTAATTGAATCTGGTAACTTATTGACGAATTGAACACCTGCCTGTGAAGGCAAGTGTTCATTAAACCACCGTTCTGTGTCTACCAGTTCGGTAGTTATCTCTGCCTCTAGTCTCATACACATGTATGTCTCGGCCTTTCGTCATGCACATTTAGACATACAAAATAGAGTTGTTTCCAAGATGTAGAGACTGGGCAGCGTCACAGTTGCAAATTTTTGAAGGCTTCCTTGCACGACTCTCTGAATTTAAACTTAGCGATAATGCGGATCGCTTTGTTTTTGCAGCTTGAATACTCTCAGTAATTGATTTGTTTGCACAAGCTCCCCACAACAACAGCCCGTAAGTGAGGTGGGGGTAAATCAAGCCATAATACGCCATCATCAGAACTTGAGTCGGCAGTATTTGGCTAGAGACCTCAAAACATAAATGCCTGAGGCCAATTTGGAGCAAACGTGGTCGATGTGATCGTTCCAATTTCAACCCTCGATCTAGGTATATTCCCAGGAATTTCGAACAATATACTTCTTCCAGCATAGTGTCAGCCAACATAGCAGCTGGCTCGTCATGACTATCTACTGGTCGTAAAGCAAAATTTATAAAATTTTATTTTGCAGAATTTGTCTTAAGATTGAGGCTGTTAAAATTTTGGACACAGTTTGTTGATTTCAACAAAACTCTGCTGTTCCAGAGTCAATTTTGACTTGTTAGTGAAACAGAGAGTCGTGTCATTAGCATTACTGCACTAGTCTTCCGTGCAGAAGGTGATGAACCTACATCATTGACATAGATAAGGAAGAGAATTGGACTGAGAATTGAGCCCTGTGGGACACCATAACTCAGGTGAATTGGTTCAGATAATTTATTTGAAATCCTGGACACTTTAAGTTCTGTGGGCTTAGAAATAATCCGAGCCATTGGAGAGGCACGCCTCGGATGCCATGAGATTCAAGTTTGTCATGCATTGTAACATGGTCAACACAGTCGAATGCTTTCGATAAGTCCAGGAACACACTCATTGTGTGATCCCGATGTTCGTAGTCTCTCTACAACCATGTCGACAAGATTTACAACTGCGTCTATTGTCGACTTGCCCTTCCTGAATCCAAACTGGTCTTCCGATAGCTGGTTGTGTTTATTCAAAAATTGAAGCATTCGTGTTAAGAAAAGCTTTTCGAATATTTTGCTCATAACTGGCAAAGTTGAGGACAGGCCGATAATTTTGTGGTGATTGGAGATCGTCTCCTTTCTTGAAAATAGGGGTTACTTTAGCGGTTTTGAGGGAGGGAAAAAACTCCTTGTTCAAAAGAGAAATTTACTAATTGGGTTAATGGTCTCACAATATGCTTTGAACATTTTTTTATGAGCCACGTTGACATTGAATTTAAATCATTTGTTTTTTTGGCTGGGAGCTGCTGAATTATTTTTTCAAGCTCTTCTCAACGACAGGTACCAGTGCCAGGGAGGCTACTGGACACTTCCTACGTCTTGGGATTCCTTGTGGGCGTGATGGGCAAGGGCTTTGCGCACAAGTAACTGATCCGAAGAATATGTTTAACCTATTTGCAACCTCCACCGCGTCCTCCACAAGTCTATCACCACTTTTTAATTTGATTTGTTTGTTGCATGATTTGTTTTTATTGTTGATGATGTCCCATGCAGTTTTAGAAATATTTTTGGAAGATATAATTGATTTGGAAACATCATATGCCTTTGCAGCTTGGATAACTTTTCTATAAATTCGTTTGTAATTTCGAAAAAACCGCTTGAATTCTTCATTTTGGGACGTTTTTTTGGATTTCTGAGAAAATCTTTAGTTTTTCTCTAGAAACCAAAATTCCTTTAGTTATCCATTTCTTGTTTACCATTTTGGAACAAACTTTTATGGTTTTGAGTGGACAGTACACGTCGAGATGAAAGTTGAGTGTAACACTAAACCTTTTAAAATCCTCATCTACTGAATGAATTGAATCTTGGTGTTTCCAATTTTCTTTAGAAAGGGAAGTGTTGAGAAGAGCGATGTTTCCTGGCCTTAGGTCTCTTATTTGTTTTGTGATTTTGAGCTCCCTTTTGATTTTTACTCCACTAATTATGGCCTCTTGGCCATAGTGGTCCGATATAGCTGTATTGACCGCGGACACTGCGACACTTGATCAGATTGGAGATGATGTTCTCAATTGTCGATTGTGTTGAATGTGTCACACGCGTTGGCGTTTTGACTAACAGTTCTAGGTCAAATGACCTTATCAAGTCGACAAATCGTTTTGGTGGAAGGATCATCATGCCTCGTGATCACCATTGCGAGAGATGTGCCAAAGATGTGTTATAGTTCTCCCTCATACATCGATGCATCAGTTCTCTCCTCCTCGCTTATTAGAAGGATCATCTTTCCTCGTTGAATCACCCATTACGAGAGATTGTGCCCAAGATGTGTTATAGTCCTCCCTCATACATCGATGCCATCAGTTCTCTCTCCTCGCTATAGAAGGATCATCTTTCCTCGTGATCACCATTACGAGAGATGTGCCCAAGATGTGTTATTAGTCCTCCCTCATACATCGATGCATCAGTTATCTCTCCTCGCTATAGAAGGATCATTCTTTCCTCGTGATCACCATTACGAGAGATGTGCCCAAGATGTGTTATAGTCCTCCCTCATACATCGATGCATCAGTTATCTCTCCTCGCTATAGAAGGATCATCTTTCCTCGTGATCACCATTACGAGAGATGTGCCCAAGATGTGTTATTAGTCCTCCCTCATACATCGATGCATCAGTTCTCTCTCCTCGCTATAGAAGGATCATCTTTCCTCGTGATCACCATTACGAGGAGATGTCGCCCAAGATATGTTATAGTCCTCCCTCATACATCGATGCATCAGTTATCTCTCCTCCTTATACAAGGATTATCATGCTTCTAAACTGTCACCAAGTGAGATGTCGTCAAGAAGTGTTATAATCCTCTCTCATACATCGATGCATCAGTTCTCTCTCCTCGCTATAGAAGGATCATCATTCCTCGTGATCACCATTACGAGAGATGATGCCCCAAGATATGTTATAGTCCTCCCTTATACATCGATGCATCAGTTATCTCTCCTCCATTATACAAGGGATTATCATGCTTCTAAACTGTCACCAAGTGAGATGTCGTCAAGAAGTGTTATAATCCTCCCTCATTACATCGATGCATCAGTTCTCTCTCCTCGCTATAGAAGGATCATCATTCCTCGTGATCACCCATTACGAGAGATGTGCCCAAGATGTTTTATAGTCCTCCCTCATACATCGATGCATCAGTTATCTCTCCTCGCTATAGAAGGATCATCTTTCCTCGTGATCACCATTACGAGAGATGTGCCCAAGATGTGTTATAGTCCTCCCTCATACATCGATGCATCAGTTATCTCTCCTCGCTATAGAAGGATCATCTTTCCTCGTGATCACCATTTACGAGAGATGTGCCCAACAAGATGTGTTATAGTCCTCCCTCATATACATCGATGCATCAGTTCTCTCTCCTCGCTATAGAAGGATCATCTTTCCCTCGTGATCACTCATTACGAGAGATGTGCCCAAGATATGTAATAGTCCTCCCTCATACATCGATGCATCAGTTATCTCTCCTCCTTATACAAGGATTATAATGCTTCTAAACTGTCACCAAGTGAGATGTCGTCAAGAAGTGTTATAATCCTCTCTCATACATCGATGCATCAGTTCTCTCATCTCCTCGCTATAGAAGGATCATCATTCCTCGTGATCACCATTACGAGAGATGTGCCCATGATATGTTATAGTCCTCCCCTCATACATCGATGCATCGGTTATCTCTCCTCCTTATACAAGGATTATCATGCTTCTAAACTGTCACCAAGTGAGATGTCGTCAAGAAGTGTTATAATCCTCCCTCATACATCGATGCAATCAGTTCTCTCTCCTCGCTATAGAAGGATCATCATTCCTCGTGATCACCATTACGAGAGATGTGCCCAAGATATGTTATAGTCCTCCCTCATACATCGATGCATCAGTTATCTCTCCTCCTTCGATATACAAGGATTATCATGCCTCTTAAAACTGTCACCAAGTGAGATGTCGTCAAGAAGTGTTATAGTCCTCCCTCATACATCGATGCATCAGTTATCTCCTCCTCCTTATACAAGGATTATCATGCCTCTTAACTGTCACCCAGTGATATGTCCGTCAAGAAGTGTTATAATCCTCCCTCATATATCGATGCATCAGTTTCTGATAAGAAGTTGCAAATTTTAGCTGAAGAAAATGTTCTATCAATCTGTATAACCCAATATAAACGTTTTGTTGAGTAACAGTTTTTCATATTTTCGGCAATTTTACAACTGCCATCACTCAAAAAGCGTCAATAAAATACTGTAAACGTAGTTGCACCAACAACTGGTGGTTTGCTGAATTCGATTGGTTATAAAGAACAAACACTATTTCTCAGAATACTAATCCAATATTCAGCGACAACACACAACAGTTGGACGGGGTGAATCAGTTCAGTGATCGGGTATACAAAGAGATGATCAGCATTGCTCTGTGCTGAGGTGGTGTGACGTCAGCACTATTGTATTGCTGAACCTCATCGCTGCTGAGACCGCACTGTATTTTGGTTGGTATTGAAGTTTGAACAGCACGCCTCAACTACTGTGCTATCATATACCATTAATTGTAGAATAATCGCGGGATATGCAATTCTGAGCATCATTTTGATTATTGAAATAATCGTGACGACGTAAAAGATATCTCAAATATATTTTCCATAAGTTAAATTTGCTCCATTAGTTTTTTGTTTTAAATATTCAGACACGTTTATTTATTTAAACTCATCACCGAAAGGTCATTCATTATACGTGAATTGTTATTAAAGTTCCTAAATATTTACGATAGACGTATGTTTTTATATGCGTATAAACTTATTTAGGCAATTAACTCGAACGAACAGCTGCAACTAATATTTTAGATTGTAATAAATGAATTACTTAAGTACATATTGTTGTTCGCTTTGTGAAGTACCAAAAGGTAATAAATTTACTCAACAAATCATGACTATCACAAGTTTCCAGATTTACAAAATATCGAAAAAAAACTACTGTACAATTAAAGGATGATATATATTTTGACCGATGTGGACAGACATCTTCAAAGATATACCAATTATCCGTTCATTCAGGAGATGATAATTACCGTGATTAGTACAAGTTCACCGTTCAATGTTATACTGAACCAATAGGGGGCTTTTTTGTAACAGTATGATTGTTTCAGTAAACAAAACTGACAGGACAACAGTTATACTCATCCAGGAACCAAACAAGTTTCACAACCAGTGAACAAAGTTTCACTGGTTGTGATGTACGGGACCAATAGGGCGTCTTTATCACAGTATGATTGTTTAAAAAGTGCTGAATGGCATAGTAGTTATATTTATTTATTGATTTAGTATGAAGAGAGCATTTTGAGTTGTATTGTGCCAAGAAGTGACGGTTGTAATTTGAGGCCATCTCATTAGATCAGAGTAGTTAGTTAACCCTATTAAATTGAGTTTCAATTTTGAGCCACATATTATTTATTATAGTTACATCAATAACGACATTGTTCAAAGATATCTGTCTACAATAAGAAGAAGGCGTTACAAGATTTAAAATCGCTAAATACATTAAATGTGACACGTAACACAATATTCATAAATAGAAAAGACTCAGGATTATAGACATTTTATAAAACATATTTATATATTTATCAGACATATAATTTGATAAATGAAACCTATCTTATACATTATTGGATCAATTATTGTATATTTATATTCGACGAAAAGGCTTAAGTTTATTAATTAAAATCAAGTTTCACTATAATTCAAAAAAGATTTAAAATAAAATTTATTTTGTTATATACCTAAATAATAAATATACTACGGGTAAAACAAAATCTAAATTCTGTTATTCTAACTCTAAAATTTGGAACCTAAGCGCTGCAAAATAGACACGGGGTATCATGTCCATAGTGAGAATTTTGAGATTTTCTTGCTCTAGTCCACAGCCAACCACATACAGAAGTTTAATATAAAGCTATTTTATCACCTCCTAAAGAGACCTTTTACGGTTACATCAGTTCAAATTCATCTTACAATTAGAGCGCTACTCAATTTCGTTTTATTTAACGCAATATCAAAACATAAAAATAATGTTTTGTCACCCTCAACAATGATTTAGGTTTATTTCTCGACCATTGTTTCTCAAGTTGTTATCCAGATACAGAGAAAGAAGATTATCTGGAGGAAAATAAGAAAGTTTCGTCGGCAAAGTTAGTTTCCTTGTCTCAACAATTTATTCTCCAGAGTTCCATAATTTACAGTAAACTAAATATAAACAAGAGCTAATTCATTTTGTCGATTGCTTGTTAAAGCGTCAGATAAAATCAGAAGTTACCACTATAAATAATAAAAATTCACTCGAGAACATGCTATTGCTTAATGTTTTCTATGGAGGATAACACAACATTATGAATCTAAAGGTCTAAATCTAACAAACTTTATTTTCTGAACGTTGTGAAGCCAAGAGAGATTGAATAAATGAGCCTGTATTCAGTAAATAACAATATTTTTATGTAGTTTATGTATGGGTATGCCTAAGAAAGAAAATAATATTGAAACAGCATCATGTACACGTATAAAAACAGCAGACCAATGATTTTTTTTTACTAAAAAATCTAACGCAACTAGATAAATTATAGAGGACAAAACCTGTGTTTACAAAGATATCTGCCTGTGAGCAGTTCTCCAGACAGCACAGCATTTCAAGGTTTAACTATAAGAAGTTTTAGACCAAGTTCTTTGGAATCAGCATAATATTTGGGAAGTAACAGTTGTGCGTCAAACCCGAAATAACCTACTACGCGGTAATCTTGAAGAGGGAGGGTAAACAGATACTGATAACGATAACTAAAATTTAAGCTGGTAGAGTTCAAGGTCACCACGTCTCGCCTCCCCTCTCATGACCTAAATGTCGCACGCGATGTTTCTTCTATATGTGTCTTGTGTTTTATCTAATGATGCGATCTATCGGTTAAGTTTAGCATTTAGTGCTATTTTAATAAAAATCAGAAAGCCATTACACTTTAGCTAGATTAAATCAGAGAGTATGAGCATGTAATGTAAATTAACCATATTTTCTCTAATATGGGACAGTAAGTTCTCTTATAACAGGTCTAGAAGAAAGGTCGTCCCAGAGGGTTTTTAGTCCCTAAACTTCTGTTATTAATGGAAACCAATCTACAGAACACATTTTTAAACTGTAATCCCTTAAATTATTCAAAATAACAATATTTTTGCCAAATTTAATAACTGCAAATGCACAACAATGTTCAAATCATGAGTAAGAACATCAGACCAATTAGAATAACTTAAATATTTTGTACGTGTAACAACATTATGTCCAAGATTTCTGGGAAAGTTAGACACACAGATAACGCTTAACAAAGCGTTGAAAGGAACGCTTGTTGTTGTTTTTTCCTAAGCTCTCGTAAAACACCGTTGTATTCAGCATTACAATCCCAACATTAATGGAATGGTGAATAGTACATAATATATATCTTCCTTTATGAGTATAATTCCTTCTTTTTATCGTAAAATACTTGAGAAAATCATTTTTTTATATAGAATAACTAATTAGTACAAAAATTATCATGCAATGAGCTTTATTGCTTAAAACCTGAGAAATAATCTGTTGGCTCACTCTGTGGACCCAGTGATTTTCAAGTTATCAATTTTATAGATATAAGAAATACGAACCTCTGAAAATAATTTCTGTGTTAATTGGCACCATCTGTTTATAATACGCGTCCAACTCTAATAATATATTTTATAACTCCATTCTAAGAGTGATAAAGCTATATCAAACAAGCGTTCTTAATTACGTAGAAGCGTTAAATTACGTAGAAGTCGTGTCATTTGTGTACTGAATGTATGGATGCAAGGATCGCCGTTGCAGATGGTTGTATTCAGTAGCAAAGTTCCCTTGCTGCCGTAGAGTTGAGGAGAGCTGTAAACAGTCTGGGACTCAATACCGGGAAATGTGCTGTCCTCACATTCTCACGGGCTCAGAATTATTCACGCCCGATTGTGTCGTATATCATTCCAGGATGGTCAGGGTTTATAGTATCAAGGACCTTGGTGTTGTATTGTCATCACCTTAGAATTCTGCGGGAAACATACATTATATCTCCAACCAAGCATACTAACAGGTTGAGTTCGTTATCAGATCATCCCGAGACTTTTCTTCTCCTTTTACTCCGATCACGCTCTACAAGACACTTTATCGGAGTACACATCTGATGCTTGGTGTCCCTACATCAGGATACACACTGATCCTTTTGCTAGAATCCAGGTAAGGTTGGTGCAACTGGTTGGAAAATGCATGAATTTCCGTTACTCCGTTACCAGTTAATGAACTTCAACTCTTTTTTGACTTGAGACTCTTGGTCAGCGGAGAATAATTCTTGACCAGATTTTCCTCTACAAACTGCTATACGGACATAACCATTGCCCGGAGATTCTACACTCCATTGACTTTAAATTGCCAAGACGAACTCCATCCAAGAGTCTCTTCGCTAAACGATTCCAACCCACTACCTATGGTAGACTTAGACGAATATATTCTTCGCCTTCTCAAAGACGCCAACGAGCTGGGGAACAGTGCTGACATCTTTAGCCAGTCAATGGGAACCTATATGGACTGTCTCAGACGATCTGAAGCAATAACTTTCTTACTATTTTCTCTTTCCCTCGTTGTTTAGTTGCTAAATTGTTCTATTTTTTGTTAGAGCGGGAGACGAGCTCAACGCTATCATTTTACCAATTTTTGTTTTTCAGTTTATTGTTGTTACCCGATGTATAATTATGTTTTCCCTTTTTTGTTATTATTTTTTCGATTTTTCAATACTTTTTCTGTCTTTAATTAATTTATTATACTTGTTTAACCTTAATTGTTTCATTGGAGTAATTTTTGACTAAATTATAGCGTCTTCACCCATACACGTTTGTTCTTTTAAATTTTTAGTGTTGTTATGGATTACTTTGTTGCAAATGCAATTAATTTATTGATGGTAAGTTGTTATCAGATCGTCGATGAGAGCAGTCGTATCCTTATCTCTCCGACCGCTGATTGTCTGAACCGTGTCGTTACCTGTCCGGTATGGTCTGACTGTGCGGCCTGACCTGTTACAGTTATTATTGTATTATATCAACATTTTAAATATATATTTTTTAATTTTAATAGTTGTTATCATGGCCGATAACTGTAAAAAGTGTAACAAAGTCTTCGTCGAGAGTGATATAGTAGCCAAGTGCGTCGACTGTAGGCATAGTTTTCCTGCCACGTGCACGCGTGCAGGATCGACCCAAAGTTTCACTAAATCTAAAAATAAAACCTTGAAGTGTGATTCATGTGTTGAGGAATCTAAATCGAATGCTTCAGTTCGCAGTAGTGAGGACCTCGAAGACAAAAATTCTATTTTAGAAGCTATTCGGGCCCTAAAAATCGATATAGAAGGCAAATTTAATGTAGTGTTGTCATCAGTTAGTGCTTGTGCAAGACGAAATAAAAGGTATGCGCGATTGTGTGATTAAGCTGGAGGGTGAACAGGAAAAACTACAGGAGCGCTGCAGCAGGCTGGAGCATGCTAATGACGCGTTGGCTGGCGAGGTGAGGGACTTGCAACAGCGACTGCACGATACCGAGCAGCACTCTCGATCTGCTAATGTGGAGATAGTCGGTCTGCCAAAAGACTGACAATAGAAAATATTGTCGACTGTCTCCAGCACATTGCCGGGTCGCTTGGACTCTTGAGTTCAGGATGGAGGACATATCGATCGCTCATCGGCCTGCGAGCTTACTCCACGAGAAGGCATGTACATCCGCCGATTATTGTGCAGTTCGTCTCCAGACGCGTCAAGGAGGACTGGCTGAGGGCAGCGAGGACGAAGAAGAATTTAAAACGCCGCGGACATCCACCCATCTCTCACACGGAGTAATGTATACGTGAACGACCACCTGACACCTCACAATAAAGCGCTTCTGGGGAAGGCTCGCCGGCTTAAGCGGGGAGGGGAAGATCGTCCTAGCCGGATTTTTCAACGGAAAGGTCGTCATCAAGGCTGCTGAGGGTGCTGAGGCTGTTCGCGTCACCATGATGAAGGTTCTCGACAGGTTTGACAAGAGATAACTTTCCTCTGTGGTCCGCATTACATAAGTAAGTTTATACGTCTGTAAAATAGTTTTTCTTTCGTTAGTATAATAATCAGGCTTTTTCTTTTGTTTTATTCACTTTTTATGTCATTAAAGAAGATACTTTTAATTTTCATTTGTATTGTATTTATATAATCTAAAACTACATTTATAATTTTACAATACACTTTCTTTATTAGAGAAGATAATATTTCATTTTTCTCTCGATAGGTTATTGTACCAGAAATGATAAATTAAAGTATGACAATGAGATGATGTAATTAGTTATTATTAGTTTGGTGTATGGTTTTGTATTTTAATTTCTATGAGAAAGTCAAGTTACTAATAGGCAAAGAGAGGCTCAAATTTTATATACAATTTTCTTTTCATGTAAAATTTAATATCAATATTTTTCGGATTATAAATTCCAGAAATTATAACTAACTATTTATTACTAATCAATTAAATATTTTCTAAATTACATATTTGCAATTTTTTTTTTCTTTAAGTGAGTAAAACATTGAAAAAATAAATTCAATTATTTTAGTATTGTTATATTTGCATTGTCTGTTTTTGGTAATTAATTGTCAGCAACTTATACAAGCATACGCTTGTTTATTATACTTATTATGTTTATTCATGGTATACGCATCAAAGGCCCTAGGTGTAAGAAATTAAGATTAATATTATATAGTTTATATACAATTTAGTACTATGTTAATTTATGTACACAGATGTCTTTATTTAGTCTGTCTTTCCACTATTTAATATCTTTATTATTTAACCAGAAACTATTTTATGATAAAACTTAATGTTCAGAATTCACAAAACTTCTAAATTTTGTCTATGTAAGACTGCAATCTTTAAATTTGAAAGACTTTAAAATGTAATAATTATGCAATCTTTTTAATAGTCTACTGAAATTGGCCATTTTAATGTAATTACATTGTAACAATATGGATTTATATAAATGCCATCTTACTGAAGTAAAAATAAGTAACATATTATATGCAATATTTAAGTGCTAATTAAAACTTCTGTGTATGCCAGGGTACGTATACGCATTTATAAAATATACTTTTTATTACTTTCAAATATTTAGACCGCCGGGCGGGTGGATTGGGCTTGAACGGCATAAATGGGTGAGAATGATGACAACTCTTTGTTTTTCCACAACGATTGTTTTAGAACTGGAATCATATTTTGAATACAAAGATTTTTTTTTTAGTAGTATTCTGTTTGCATAAACTTAAAATATTCCATTGCAATATAAGGAAGTATTTCAAAAAACTTTGACGAACTTTTGATTTATTTAAATGATCTTTCCTTCGCTAGATATAATAATATTGACAGAGTGTTGGTTGAGGGGGGGGTGAGGAGGGGTGGACCATTGACGGGTTTGAACTTTGTACTTACTGATAAGCAGCGTAAACAAGGCTGATGGTGTAGTTGTTTAACTTCAATAACCGGTTGTCAGTTGCTGCATCACAGATTTCTATAGGTGACACGTACGGCATAAAACTCTACTTTAATTTTTGTCATAAAAACTTTTTGTCTCGTGGCTCTCTACCGTACGTTTGACTGCGACATTCAACTTTTTTTGGATTCTTTAGAACATTATCTTGACAGTTTGAATAAGGACGAAATAATTATCTTAGCTGGGAGATTTCAACTTTGACTTACTTGAAACAAACTCCCCTTATACTGACAGATACTTGAACTGTATAGTAGGTGCTGGTCTCATTCATTGTATAGATAAACCAACAAGGGTAACAAAATCTAGAAAGTCATGCCTGGATCACTTTATTATACGATATAACGACATGAACAACGTACAGGCAAGCTGTGTTACAGACTGAGATTACTGATCACTATAGCACTGGTCTTACAATTACTTTTCCCGTTACAGCACCATCGGTTATGACAAATACAGCTTCACAGACGATTATAGACTCTGCACTCTTGTCCCGTAATCTTGCTCATATTGACTGGAAGACGATTTTTCAGAACGAAAAATGTAAACGGTTCTACATACGAATTTTGTAAAATGGTAGGCCAAGCGATCGATAATTCCTAGAAAACCAATTAAAAAGTCATCTAGATTCAAGAGGCTTAAGCCTTGGATTACAAATGATCTGATCAAATTAATTCACGATAGAGATAAATTGAGCTAAAAATTAAAAAACAGCCTTTTAATATAATTCTTAAAAATAATTATCGAACATTAAGGCAATTTATTGCCAATTCTATCAAAACGTCTAAGCGTATTTACTACAGGGCTAAATTAAACGAATTCATCAAAATAATCCAAAATTGTTTTGGACTGTAATTAACGAATTGGCAGGTAAAAAAAATAATAAGGGTTTATTTCCGGTAGAAAGGTATCTGCCTAATGTACCAAAGTGTCTTACTCACGGTGTATGTAAAGAAGTCGCTAACGATATTCAACATGTTTTTTGCTAGCGTTGGACATAACTTGGCAAGTTCAATTAACACCGGGGGTGCATTAATTATCGATGATGCAGATTACGGGCGAGACTCACTGTTCACGCTTCGGACTGTCACTGAACTGGACCTATTCAGACACATTACTGCACTACGTGGCGGGTCCGCTCCTGGTTATGACGGCGTCACAGCTTCTGCACTGAAAGATAATATTCATATTTTTCTCTAAACCTTTTCTACATATTTTAAATCTTAGCTTGGCGTTACGGTATATTTCCTGATAGTTTTAAGTTAGCTAAAGTAATCCCACTTCACAAGGCTAGCACATTTACGGAGAAAAATAACTATCGTCCCATTTCTTTGTTAAGTGTGTTCTCTAAGGTGCTGGAGAGAATCGTCAAAGAGCAGTTTGTAAATTACCTTCAACACAACCATAATTTTAGCGAGTGTCAATACGGGTTTAGGGCTGGATAAAAAACATTTCAGACGTTCTCTTTGATGTAAACAAAGAAATTTATCATACTTTGTCAGATGGTATGAGGAGCTTTTTAATTTTCCTTGACCTAAAGAAAGCATTTGATAGTGTAGATATAAACAAATTAATTTACAAATTATCAGCTATAGGTGTAACGGGTAATGCTCTCGCATGGGTTTAGGAGCTGCCTTGCGGCCAGACGGCAGTATGTGTCTGTCTGCGGTGTGAATGGTGATGAGCTTCCTGTGGATTAATGGTGTAGTTCAAGGATGCACTCTGGGCCCTATATTATTTTTGATATACATTAACAACATTTCAAAAAACTGCAGATTCATGGTAAACTTTTTTTTTGCTGACGACCACGCTAATTATTATCAAAGGTAAATCTTGGCAGGATGTTCAAAATAAATCTTTAAATGACCTCATGACAATTAAAAAATGGATGGACCAAAATGTTTTATCACTTAACATCTCAAAAACTAAATTTATGCCCCTCTATCTTACATCAAATTCAGATTACAACTTACACGATTTAATTATTCATAATTGTAATAATCACTATAACAATGCCTGTGGATGTAATAAAATCGAGAAAGTGTCGTCATACAAATATTTGGGTGTGTTGTTTGATTCTCGAATGAAATGGATAGATCACATTAATTTCTTAAAAAAATAAAGCAAGAAAGTATATATTTGCTTTTAGGCAGTTAAATAGCATTTTGAGTTTTTGATGAAACTAGAATCGTTTTTATTTTGCTTATGTGCAATCCCTTTTTTCGTATGGCATTCTAGCTTGGGGGGGTGCTTTTCCTTCACATATCAAAAATTTAGATATAGTTCAGAAATCTATTCTGAAAGCCGAGATTTTTGCGAAGTGTAGACGATATCCCTCTGATTTATTGTTTCAAGAAACAGGAATTCTGCCAATTAAAAACATTTTTATTAAAGTCTTATTTATTCATATTTACAAACATTTCGGTTCAATTTTTTCTACAATCCCACATTTTTATAACACAAGATATGCAAATATAGTCGGAATTAACACTATTCACCAACACAAATCATTTGCGACAACAAACAGTTTTTATCTAGCACACATTTTATATCGGAATTATTCTAATAGTTTTAGAAATTTCAAGCTGTTCGACTCCTCCCTCTCTTGAGGTTTTTAAGAAACATGTCAAGGAGTTTTGATTCTCATAAGCAGTGAGAGTGCCCAGTTACTTATCTCTGATTGAACTACAGACGGACCTAGACTGTCTAACACTGACTGACGGCACCTGTCCTCTCTCCTCTCCTCTTCAAACTATATATAATAAAATCCAATCACTTAAGTAATTAGCCTATTTTTTGTAATTTTTGTTCACTCAATATTTTTATTTGTTTTGTCTACTTTCTCCTCTATATTGCTGATTATCGGAATTCTAGGTCATATCCGTAGTTTATTCTGCTTTAGATGTCTTCTTTCAATTATCAAATTTTATAAAATTAATCTACACTCTGCTCGAGATAAAATTCGAATCGTAACAATTTCAACTCGAGTCTACGCACAGGCCATTGAGGCCCATGTAGGCTCTTTTCACCATTATTTGAATTTATCCAGAAATTATGTAGCAAATTTAATGCTGTTTTTACTAGGTATGCGTGTATGCTATGTAGATATGTATGTATGTGTATGTGTATGTACATGTATATGTATATATATATATATCTCTCTTTATTATATCATCTCTTTATTCATTATATTGATTTATTTATGTAACACAAGTCTTTTTTTATATTATTTAACGTTAATTATTTAATTTTAGTTTTTTAATTGTATTACTAGAATACTTCTGTATGTTTATATGAATTAGATAATATACAAATGCTACATTTGTTATCATATCAATGTAAAGGTTTATTTTGTATTTCATTTCTTTTTGTGTGTGGAAATAAACGTGATTTGATTTGATTTGAACCTGTTTTGTTTAACCGTAAATGGATGCTTAAATTACATTAAATTACATTTGTAAGCTTTTAGTGTATCGTGATCATGAATTGTGACGTCTTAATTAACTAGTACTCGTATTATGATGATCACGTATGATTGTAAAATTATTATGAAATTAAATTCTGTTGCCTTAAAATTATTTTAAAGAATAATTTAATTCTAGGGTGTTTTTGATAAAGGGAAAAAAATTCTAAGTTAAACTCGGTTTTTTTCGAGTGACCTCCCATAACCATCATGCCTGTACACTTTATATCTCACCACTTGGGTGAGAATCCAATGAGGGCTTGGCAATACAAAATCATAAGGATAATATTTCTGTGCAACCTTAAAAACTCTACTACAAAATCAAAATTAAGACTATAACTTTTTAGAACGTAAATAAATATAATTTTAAAAACATCCACTGTGTTTATTTTATCTTTAAACATGTTTTTTGTAAAATCTGCCACATTTTTAAGTGGTTTTGAAAAAGCTTAACATTTTAACACTTTTGACTTGAGCCCAGGAATGTGGAGTCATTTATCTGAAAGATCCACAAAAGTCGGTAACGATAGAAGCTTACAATAAATTCTTTACATCATTTTAAAAATCATAAACACCTAGACTACAAAATTTAGCGCAATAAAGGTGAATATGTGCCTTATCAGGTACATAATTACGCCGCGATGTTTTAGACAAGATCTCAGAGCACGGTGGAGCAAATCGTGTTTCTGTACATAACCAGGTCAATTCTGAGAAAACGTAAGATTCCAGACACTGCGCTAAGATGAAGGTGAAACTGGAGCTAAACTCAACATTTATATTGAATCAACCCACCAAAGATACGTTATATATTTTATTTATTCTGATCTATCAATTCCTGTTTCTTAAGGTTCTCCTGCAAATGGATCAAATTATTAACCTTGACTCATACAGTTAGTCACTGCCCGGTAAGTTCTCAGGTTTTGATGATTATCTATATTTTCAAAAGTCTGTGATTATATAGGAACATTAAACCCATCACAATGAAATGTCCTACTACAATTTATAAGGTGAAAATTGATTATTTCACTGTATTTATCGTTCACAGTATGTTAACTTATCTTTTAAACAGATTTGCTGTTTAAAATAATTCGCTCGTTTGAACATATTTGATCATCCTTTGATATCAGATTATATTTGCACCTGTATAATAAATATAATATTTATTTCAATATTGGATTCATCAGTACAGTTATTATTGAATTAACAATAGTAAAAACTTTCCTCTGCCACTAATGTCGTCTAAAAAACTTTGTCAATAATTTTCTTTGTAGAGGATCTTAAATTCCAGCCCAAACCATTCGTCGCATTGCTTTCAGGATAGTCCCGTATGATTATTTGTTGGCAAGCCATAAGTCCAAATCCAAACGAGATTCGAACCTGAGTATCTGGCCTGAGAAGCCGATATGCTGATCTTGCAGTCACGGCTTTCAAGAAAAACACAACAGAGTGTTTAAAGGACTTATGTAAGCGTTCGTAACCCTCTTTTGAACGTAATGAGGAATTTTACAACAAAGAATTATCATGCCCTCCCCCTCCTTTTGGACATTTTAACTCTAGTACTAACGAATTGTATACCCTATGGATCGTTACAAATCTCTATATCTCTATTTTATTTTAAATAATATTTTCAATGTCTAGAGTTTCTTTGTGACGAATACATGTTTTTATACCTTGAAAGGTTCTACTACACTACCCTACTCTACACTACCGAATATAGCAGTTATGTTCACACACATCGTACAAATGTGGGAAAATCATTAATATTAACAACAAATTAAAACCACAAAATAGTCTGCAGTTTCAAAGAGATTCCATTCAAAAATTAAACGGTTTTGTAATGCGACCTATGTTTAATAATTAATAGGTACAGAAAGCACTTCAAAGGGAGGGACTCATTGACACGTCGTATTGTAGACGATATTGCAAATATTACGCTGCATGAGTATTTAATGTATATTGATAAAAATAGTATAATTTAATTTGTTTTACAGTTTTTACAGGGTGTGGGTGAAAATAATAGGTATCGTGTCCAGTTTGTATTTATAAACATTCACACACGTATAAGTTCTATAATAAATATATAAGGAATAACGTAATTTATAACTCTGTAAAAGTGTTGGTATTACGTAAAAAACTTTTTGTTGGTGAAGCAAAATATTAAAGATCGTTCAAGTAACATTTTTTTGTTCAAGAATTTTTTTTGAAGACGTTCAAACATTTAAACACTTTTTTTATTCAAAAATAGTACGATTGTATCCAATAATGTAAATACTATTATCAGTTTTTGTATATTTTATTACATAAATTAAAATAGTTCGATTTTTTACCACAAACGTTACTAATTTTATTTTATTGAAATTGTTAATGTTTACATCATATGCAATATTTTATCAACGTTATAGAGAACGTTAGGTTTGTGTCCCAACTAATGCATTAGATATGTTTAACAGTGTTCGGTTTATAACTATTTAAGTATTGGAATTTTTCAAGATGAAAAAATTAGTTTCAAGTACTAATAAACCTTATATTCAAGAGTCGATACAAATCATACGAACCAGTGTACGAGTATATCTCGTGCAGTATACATCCAGTGGAGTAAATCATACAACCAGTGTACGAGTATATCTCGTGCAGTATACATCCAGTGGAGTATATAATACGACCAGTGTACGAGTAATATCTCGTGCAGTATACATCCAGTGGAGTATAATCATACGACCAGTGTACGAGTATATCTCGTGCAGTATACATCCAGTGGAGTATATCATACGACCAGTGTACGAGTATATTTCGTGCAGTATACATTCCAGTGGAGTATATCATACGGCCAGTGTACGAGTATATTTCGTGCAGTATACATCCAGTGGAGTATATCATACGGCCAGTGTACGAGTATATTTCGTGCAGTATACATCCAGTGGAGTATATCATACGACCAGTGTACGAGTATATCTCGTGCAGTATACATCCAGTGGAGTATATCATACGACCAGTGTACGAGTATATCTCGTGAAGTATACATCCAGTGGAGTATATCATACGACCAGTGTACGAGTATATCTCGTGAAGTATACATCCAGTGGAGTATATCATACGACCAGTGTACGAGTATATCTCGTGCAGTATACATCCAGTGGAGTATATCATACGACCAGTGTACGAGTATATCTCGTGCAGTATACATCCAGTGGAGTATATCATACAACCAGTGTATATCATAAATCCATTGGTGTATATCATTCCAAAAGTGGTGTATAAATTAAGTCAGTTACGTATAAATAACGTAAGATTAATGTTATGTCGATTTTGTACGATTTTTAAAGATTCTCACCGCTCTTTAACTGTATATTATACATTTTAACCATATGTTTAATTTTTGTTTCGCCACTTTGCTGTAAATATTTCACAATATATTATTGAATATTGATTTATGAATATACTTGTGTCTAAGATGTGGGCGATATATTTTTTAAAGATATGCAGACTTTCCCTCCCTCCACCTGTCTGGAAAGGTTTTGCAGCTCCATGACACCACTGGAGAGGAAGGAGTTTCACTTCCGCCTGTTAAACTCCCGAGCTATCGACGCATACTATCGCCTGGAGTTGTTTCCGGACCCTTTTACTTTCACAATACAACTTCAGAGGGAAGAGATTTAAAAATGCACAACCTGTGATAGTTATTTCATTTTAAAGCCTTATAATGTGAGTAAGGTAAACGATTAAATATATATTGTGTACTAGATCCATCGTCCTAATTTGGATTTTAACAAAAACTGTATGCTGGCAACATAAATGATTCTTTGAAAAAAATTACGAATAGTTTCTTTCATTTATCCCCGATGGAAATACTAAGTTAGTTTATATTCTGTGCATGCTTTTCTAGTGGACAACTATCGCAATATTTACGTTTAAAAAAGCCACATTTTAATGTAACTCCATAAAGGACAATAAACGACATGTGTTTCATTTAAAGTTTTGATTGATTAAGCGATATTTTGTACCCATATTCTAGTAAGTTTCTTTATGTCTCCTGAAAAGCTGATACTGTTAGTTGCAACTCTTCTATTGAAAAAACCTTCAATCCACTCACTCCTCAAAGGCACTCAAAGCAAATTGTGTTGTTTTGCCAACATCGTTTTAAATTGCAAAAAAGTGCACTTTGTGATTAGTGATGAAAAAGCAATTAAAACCAATTTTATCCTTAAATTATTTGTATGTTTTATCTTTAAAGACAGAAACATAAAAAAGCAGCCCCCCCCCCCACCCCCCCCCCCCCCCACCCCCCCCCCCCCCCACCCCCCCCCCCCCCCACCCCCCCCCCCCCCCACCCCCCCCCCCCCCCACCCCCCCCAAGTGTATTTAGAGTCCATAGTTTACTAGTCGTCGTGGTCTATTTCGTAATATTACACGTACATGCAAATAAACTATGCTCACTTATATCTGATAACTATAATCGTAATTATAAATGCGACAGTGCTTTTATTTTGTCTGTTTTTAAATGTTCATTCACGCGTAAATTATTACCAACCATTTGGTCTAATATTGTTGTACATGGACATTCTTAGAGTCGCCTCCTTACGCATTTAGGCCTATTTTTATTTCGAAAAGTACCTCCAGCCCACTGGTTTCTAAAGTTCGTGAAGTTTTTAACAGAAATAGCCTCTTAAAGGTAATCAAGCTGTTCTGTCTGTAAATATTGTTTATATGACAGTAGCAAGCATAGGGTTTTTAATTAATTTAAACACATGTTTTTCAATTTGTTTTTAATTTATATGGGATGAAAGCATAGACCTAAGCTTTATAGCAAACAAAGTAAACCATTTTTATAACAGGACTATTGAATCCATATAGTAAATAAAGATATATAGCTAAAGAAAATTAAAACTTTAAAAATTTCTTTTAAAACTGTATTATATTTAGGTTAATATTAAGTTTCTAAATACTATAAAATACAAGTCTACTATCTAACTTTTAGTACAAATTTTAATAAATTAACCTTGAATATAACATATACACCATTCAAGAATTCCCTGCTCCACTCCTAAAAATAGCCATTTTGCAAGTTTTTTGTCATTGCGGAATTATAACAATAAAAAAGTAAATCTGCTTCCAATCGTGTTTACAACTTCAACATTAATTTACTGAACGTCTTCACTAACTTCATAGCATTTTTTCCAAAAGCAAATTTTACATACCATCTCGGAAAGCATGCCTTAATTCAATAATTAGTCAAATTATAGATAAATTTGACCTTAATTCTATTAGTATGTCATAAGTAGCTTATGATGATTGATACTGTAGGCAATGTGTGCTATTATATCTTCGAATCCCTTTGATGGATATAGAACATGTTTTTAAATAATATTCCTTTTTTTGGCTAAAAAACTGGCTAACGTATATATTGCTTTTCATTTGTTTTATAAATTTTTTTAAACTACTTCTTCAAAAAGGGTTATAATTGTTTTTAGGCACAAAATAAGTTTCTTTAGGGTTGGCTATAAATCAATCGAGGTATACTATAATTATATAACAAATAAAGGAAGTGTTTATTGAGTTTTCTTTGACAACAACTTTGAACTTTAAAGAAACATGCAAAGCTCCAACATGATTTCTTTTTAGGTAATTTAATGTCTGGCATTATTCCTATAACTAGATCCTGAATAACATTTCAAAATATTTTTACTTTACAAACTTATGAAATTCAGTTTCACACTCAAATTATTTTTGTATCCTAGCAACAAATCTTGTATATTAATTATTTTGTAATTATAAAAACCTAAAAACATTTTTTTGCGTAAACAGATATAAAAAGAATAAACTCGCGATTAATATGTTAGCAATAATTTTACCAAATGAGTGGCGGTTACCTTAAGGAAACTATTGTTCTTATCAAACCCACCCGCCGCTTAGCAACAAATTACAGTTGGCGTTCAATTTGCTTTGTCTAATTGGAACTATATAGGTGATGTTAATCCTAGAAAGGCAAACACCACTCTTCCAACAACGCTTATCACGGTAGGGTGTTACAGCTTAAACAGACTTGTGTTGCAATCATTTACAGCCAAACTATTCGGATCCGCTTATTCATATGATTCACAACGTTCTTTCAGATGATATTTTGGGTCCCATAAAGTAAACGTTGGTTATGACACCACCGGTCATAATTGGAAATAATTAGATGTTCATGTAAAAAGGAAGTGTTTTTAACTACTTTATGGGTAATATTAGTATTGGTATGCAATAGTATTTTATACTTCCCGTAATGTATACAAAGCCACTAAGTAAGTAGGTTTCTCAAGCACAAAATAATGAAGACTATTAATCTGACATAGCAAATTCGCTTCTCCAGGTACAAATATTTTCGCTCAAGCATTAAATGCGTTATTGCTACAACAAATAAGATTTGAAAAATAGATAGTTATATTCGGTTCAATACCTATAATCATACAGAATACTAATATGATTATAAAAATAAAGTTCACCATAAATTGTTTTTTAGTACTCCTAGCTTAGATTTTATTTTTAAACATATATCTGTTTACCAGTAATCGTCTGAAACATAACAACAAAAGTATTTGTAAACTTTTCGCTGTCAGTGAACAGCTCCTCTCCAACCAGTATCAACCTCAACTTTAAAGGTTGATGTTACCTCATCTCTCCTAGAGTCCCATGAAAACAACGGTAATTGGATATACAACAGCAAATTGTTGTTAGGACCAATGAATTGGCTCAATAACTAAATTTAAAGATTGAACTGTACGCGTCTTCTAATTAACCTTGGTTTAAACAGTCTGTTGACAGGCTAAATGTTTTCGGGAACTTGCCATTGGTAATACTTTATACAATAAGAAACCCTTTCTAATTTTCCCATATTAATTACTAATAACTTATAAATTAAGAACTCAGGTTTTATCTAAATTACCCTATTCTGATTTATAACGTTCACTGGAGCACGAATAATCTGTTCGGGAAGTCAATGGATGAAAATTAAAAACAATAAATGAGAAAAATAGGCCCTGCATTTCATGTACTGGTTATGAGAGTTTATAGGAGGAATTAATTAAACATGAACACTTTTCAAGTGAGTAAAAAAGGCTGAATGAATACTAAAATTTTTAGTTTGAAAGTATTAAATAAATTAACAATTAAAGAAGGGATCACTGCTTTAATTTAAGCCGGTACACAATATAGTGATTACACATTCACGGAGGTAACCGCACGTGCAAGGGGGTGGCTAGACAGGTGGCTGTAAGTTATATAAATAGCACTAAAAGATATCACTTCATATAATGGGCTCGATAACATCTTGTGTATGTGACGCCATATTGTCAAAAACGTTATAGAAGTAGCTTTTGAAGAAGGATACAATTGCATCGTGCTGACAGTAGCAGTTATATATAAACGTGACAAACTCACAACTGTTACTCTCGGGTCGCTTCTTCTCGATACCAGATACTTTCCTGTAATAGGAATCCTGTCACTATGATATACCTCAGCCATTACACAATACATTCCCCAGCAGTGTGGTAGCCGTCAAAGCAAAGTTATCGATTAATTTCAAGAGTGATGGAACTTTCTAACTACTTTGATACTGAATATCTCGTCCTTTTCTCATTTGAGAAGTTCGTATATGAGTTCCGAATTGAATCAAATTAGTAAAAATCTAATTATACATTCAATTAAAGACGCTTTTTCCCATTAGAGCTCTTTCCTTTAACGAATAATGATCTGGAAAATACAACTGGATTTTCGACGCTTTCCATCGTTATAGAATTCGGAAAAACACGGCATTTCGAGAATTCGTATCTCTTCTATTTTTCAAGAGGAGGTTAAGACATACGATTATATCAAATACTATAACTGGAGTAATCTCGACATGTATTGCTCCCATAAGGGTTCTGTTAGGATCTCATATTTTTATTTCAGCCATTGGGACACAGTTATAAGGGTAGAATACTAGGGTAGTAGACAAGTAGTTTGAAATTACGAAAATAATAATTTATAGGATGCAAAACTGTCTAATTGGAATTTATATTTACATCCTTGCCACTTGTTTTTATAGTTGAAAAATGATTTTAAAATGGGAAATACATGACGATGACAATGACAATTTGACAACAAACAAATTTTGTGTCGAAATATAAAGTAAAATAGGTTACGATCCGGTACCACAGCCAGGGACAGCACAAAGAAATTTAACTACCCAATACAGGAGAGTTATGTACATTCAACGGCCAAACAGTTTAGACTACTAGTCTAGAAGGTTTCTTAAAATCGATAGAGAAGTTCTAAGAAAGTAATCGTCAGTCACATAACTTTTGGTGGATGTTAAAATGGGAGTGAAAAAATAAGAAATGTTATTTTTTCTCCGGTTATACTTATCCTAGTTTAACACACTTTAAAATCTTTTGAAGTATAATTTAGAATAATTCTAAACGTTGGCCTATAATAGTTATACTATCGTCAGACAACCTACCTAAAGGGACTGAATTTTGCCACTATTAGGATTGTATATCGTAAGTTGATCCTGGTTTACCATTTATATACGCGCCTTACTTACGGTTTAAAATGTGTCAATGTAGAACAATTGGTTTATAAACAAATCTTTTCGTATTTTAACCCTTTTAATACACTCATATTTTGACCTCCATAAAAATTAGCGTGTCTAACGTCCGACTTTTAGCTATGGGAAATTATGTTGATTTAATAAAAAAAACCAGGTCGTGTGATTATACAGTGAAAATTTGTTTTTGATTCCTAAGCTATAGGTAAACAAATATATATATATATATATATATGTATATATAGTATATATATATATTATATATATATATATATATATAGGCACATTCCACTCCAACTTTGAAAGTCATTGTTTGACATAAGATTAGGTATTGCTTATAAATTAATATACGTTTTAAAACTTCCCTTTTATAGTGTGTAAAGTTAACTTCAAACCACATCATGTAATGATTATTTCTTAACTCGTATATTTTAAATTTCATATTAGCTAGTAAGGGTAATCGTTATTAAATATTATATATTTAATTTTCATATTAAATAGCATTGTTATTATTAGCTGGTTCTTGGTTGTTCTATGCTATTTGCCAATTACTTGTTATAATACTGTAAAGATAAATTTAAGATAATTTTTAACTTTGTTAGCTGTAGAGAAAAATAGCAGCATAGCATAAATCACATGCCAACTTATCATTCCATAAACTATGTTTTATTATAACAATAATTCCGTGCGAGTTGAACAGAACTCATGGAATATGTATTTTTTATGTATTTCAAGAAAATAAATGTTTTTTAAACTTGAACCTGAATTTGATTATCAGAGTAGCAAAGATAAGCAAGTCTTGAATTTTTCTATAGCATTGTCTTCGTTTACTTTACTCTCACATTCAGTAGTCTTTTTTGATGTTGAAGATCTATTGGTTATACCCCAGCACCTCTTTATGGTAAACAAGGATTTTGAATCCAATGTGCCACTTTTTGGTTTTGGATTTAAGAATCAGGATTAGTATTAAAACGAAAACAAATCTGTCATACGTATCGTTCAGTACGACGATGAGCTTTGAGAAGCATTTAGAAAAGTGTTATTGATTGTAAATAGTAAACATGACAAATATATGGAATAAAAATAAATAAAAATATATTTGTTTATAAAATTTAAACAAACCCTCTTTTTTAAGCCAGTTTTATCATATGATGGAAGTATTGGGGGAAAATTAGAAGAAAGGCAGGAAATGTAAAACAACACTTGCCAAAAAATTTAATTTAATAGTTACAATCGCCAGTAATATATTAGAACTATTTCAAAGTAAAGCAGTAAAAGAAGTTACAATACCATGAGATCCATTCCAAAAGATAGATACGATTCATAATGATTAATATTATCGTAAAACAGTCTAAATTCGTCGCAATAGAGAAAAACTGGCGACGTATCCAGGTATGTGAATGGTACCTTGATAATCAGACTACTAAACATTCCAGCCCCAACATCGGACCCTAGCTCTCGATAACCATTGACGCAACAAGAGCCGTGTTGATGTAATAACCATGTATATGTATGATCCCTTGGTCATACTACTAAACATTCCAGCCCTAACATTGGCCCCTCGCTCTCGATAACCATTGACGCAACAAAAGCCGTGTTGATGTAATAACCATGTATATGTATGATCCCTTGGTCAGACCACTAAACATTCCAGCCCTAACATTGGCCTCTCACTCTCGATAACCATTGACGCAAAATAAGCTGTATTGATGTAATAACCATGTACATGTATGATCCCTTGATCTCGATCACACTACTAAACATTCAAGCCCTAACATTGGCCCCTACCTCTCGATAACCATTGACGCAACAAGAGCCGTGTTGATGTAATAACCATGTATATGTATGATCCCTTGGAAATCTCGATACTACTAAACATTCCAGCCCTAACATTTGGCCCCTACCTCTCGATAACCATTGACGCAACAAAAGCCGTGTTGATGTAATAACCATGTACATGTATGATCCCTTGATCTCGATCACACTACTAAACATTCCAGCCCTAACATTGGCCTCTACCTCTCGATAACCATTGACGCAACAAGAGCCGTGTTGATGTAATAACCATGTATAATTAGTATGATCCCTTGATCTCGATCACACTACTAAACATTCCAGCCCTAACATTGGCCCCTCGCTCCTCGATAACCATTGACGCAACAAGAGCCGTGTTGATGTAATAACCATGTATATGTATGATCCCTTGATCTCGATCACACTACTAAACATTCCAGCCCTAACATTGGCCCCTAACTCTCGATAACCATTGACGCAACAAGAGCCGTGTTGATGTAATAACCATGTACATGTATGATCCCTTGATCTCGATCACACTACTAAACATTCCAGCCCTAACATTGGCCCCTACCTCTCGATAACCATTGACGCAACAAGAGCCGTGTTGATGTAATAACCATGTACATGTATGATCCCTTGATCTCGAATCACACTACTAAACATTCCCAGCCCTAACATTGGCCCCCTACCTCTCGATAACCATTGACGCAACAAAAGCCGTGTTGATGTAATAACCATGGTATAAGTATGATCCCTTGATCAGACTACTAAACATTCCAGCCCTAACATTGGCCTCTCGCTCTCGATAACCATTGACGCAACAAAGAGCCGTGTTGATGTAATAACCATGTACATGGTATGATCCATTGATCTCGATCAGACTACTAAACACTCCAGCCCTAACATTGGCCTCTCGCTCTCGATAACCATTGACGCAAAACGAGCCGTGTTGATGTAATAACCATGTACATGTATGATCCTTTGATCTCGATCACACTACTAAACATTCCAGCCCTAACATTGGCCCCTACCTCTCGATAACCATTGACGCAACACGAGCCGTGTTGATGTAATAACCATGTACATGTTATGATCCCTTGATCTCGAACACACTACTAAACATTCCAGCCCTAACATTGGCCCCTAGCTCTCGCTAACCATTGACGCAACAAGAGCCGTGTTGATGTAATAACCATGTATAATCCTAGAACATTACTCGTACCTTTTTTTACTTCCGATATGTAAATGTTACGTAGTATGTTTATTTTAGTTTTTTTTAGGTTATGTAAAGGTGTATTTCCATGTCTGTGTATTATTATTGTGTATTTTTCTTGCCTATGTGCTTGCTTAAGTTGAGGATGCGTGTGTTAAAGCGTGGGTGCGTGTGTGTAATGCGTGCATGTGTAATACATGGTGTTTTCCTAACCTTAATCTCCATATCTACAATGCCACAGAAACTCTTCCATAAAGCTTGTCTGTTATCTGGCTTGACAATATTTGTAGTATCAGTGTTTTCTTCATCCCTAGAGAATAACAGGCAAGTCTCGATTCCTAGCATCAGTTATTTTTCTTACTTTTTGAAGATCCTATGCCACTGTATCATTACCCTTTCTTTTTTTTGCTGGTCTCAGAGTTTATTTCCTCTCGATATTTTTTTATGGGCACGATAATTTCGTCATCTGAAATTTCATTGGCATCTGGAACGAACTTGGGGTCTGGAATCACTGTCATACTCATCTTCTGAAGAGCTTTGGAATTCTAAGATATCGTCGTATTTACTACGTCGTATTTAGTAAGATAATTAACTAATGTCGTCTTCAAGTAAATTGAATTTCGTCATCTTCGACAGTACGTGTGTCTTCCCATTTTGATGCTACAAATTGACTACTAACTCCAAGACTTTTTTTAAACCAAAAAAAAACCTAAAATAGGTTTTAACTTACATTTATTTTTACCATACACACTTATACGTAAAATATACGTATTTTGTTTATCAAGCAATACTACCGGTACGTAAAATTGACGCACCTAAATAAAAATCAATATTGAGATAAGAAAAAGAAACTACACACACCCTTACAATTCGGAGGCCGAACGACCAGTGATCAGTAGAAGCACTGCCCCAAATCTTAAACCGGAAGGGTGGGGGAGGACAGTAGGTGTGAATATAAACATGGACGCATATATAAATAGTGTTCTAGGGTAGTATGATCCCTTGATTATCAGACTACTAAACATTCCATCCTTACTTAACATTGGCCCCGTAGCTGTTGTTTCCCATTGTCACAAAAAGCCATGTTGATGTACTTATCGAGTACATGTCTTGTTAATCAGACTACTAAACATTCCATCCTTAACATTGGCCCCTAGCTGTTGTTTACCATTGTCCACAAAAAGCCATGTTGATGTACTTATCGAGTACATGTCTTGTTAATCAGACTACTAAACATTCCATCCTTAACATTGGTCCCTAGCTGTTGTTTCCATTGTCACAAAAGCATGTTTGATGTAATATCGAGTACATGTCTTCTTGATCAGGACTACTAAACATTCCATCCTTAACATTGGCCCCTAGCTGTTGTTTACCATTGTCACAAAAAGCCATGTTGATGTACTTATCGAGTACATGTCTTGTTAATCAGACTACTAAACATTCCATCCTTAACATTGGCCCCTAGCTGTTGTTTCCCATTGTCACAAAAAAGCCATGTTGATGTATTTATCGAGTAACATGTCTTGTTGATCAGACTACTAAACATTCCATCCTTTAACAATGGTCCCTAGCTGTTGTTTACCATTGTCACAAAAAGCCATGTTGATGTACTTATCGAGTACATGTCTTGTTGATCAGACTACTAAACATTCCATCCTTAACATTGGCTCTAGCTGTTGTTCCCATTGTCACAAAAAGCCATGTTGATGTATTTATCGAGTACATGTCTTGTTGATCAGACTACTAAACATTCCATCCTTAACATTGGCTCCTAGCTGTTGTTTACCATTGTCACAAAACGCCATGTTGATGTACCTTATGGAGTACATGTCTTGTTGATCAGACTACTAAACATTCCATCCTTAACATTGGCCCCTAGCTGTTGTTTACCATTGTCACAAAAAGCCATGTTGATGTACTTATCGAGTACATGTCTTGTTGATCAGACTACTAAACATTTCCATCCTTAACATTGACCCCTAGCTGTTGTTTACCTTTTGTCACAAAACGCCATTGGTTTGATGTACTTATCGAGTACATGTCTTGTTGTTCAGTACTACTAAAACATTTCATCCTTAACATTGGCCCCTAGCTGTTGTTTACCATTGTCACAAAAAGCCATGTTGATGTACTTATCGAGTACATGTCTTGTTTGATTAGACTACTAAACATTTTATCCTTAACATTGACTTAGCTGTTGTGTCATTGAAGAACAAAATCCAACTCTCTGCGATGTCATAAACACAAAAAAGGTGAAAAAGTACTTTGCGTTTTATTAGACACAATTTATTTTTTGCCAATGGAAGATCTAATATGTCATGATACTAAGGGTATCTCGTAGCTCTCTGGACAAAGGAATATAGACTATTGCCCACGTCAAGACCAACACATTTCATCATATGAACATAGGTTTCTGGTGCTTATTTTTCCCTTCTGTCATGTCTGTATGTGATTTTTTTATAAAAATTAATATTTTAAATAGTCATAACTTAAATAATACGAAATTTGGTATTTAACTGGTTATAGTACCAAGGCAGTTACTAAAAAAAATTTATTATATTATCTTCAATATTTTAAAAAATGACGGACTTTATAAACTTTTTAAGTTGAATATTTTAAAAACCACAATTTTACTAAAGGATTTTTATGGATAACATGCTATTTTTGTTTTCATCACAAATTTTATTAGGTCGAATAATAATAACTTATTTACAGGAGGTTTTACGTGACAAAACGCTATGCGTTGAAGTTCTCAGTGAACAGTTAGCAAACAATGAAAACAAATGGAATAACCTGCAACTCCAAAATATCTTATATCTATTGCTGCTTTTTAATAAACGGCAATAACTACGAACATTCGTCATAAACTACTATAGTTTCAACTTTTAACGATATCTTCTGCTGTCGGTGTCAATGAATACAAAAAGCGAGGATTATCCATCTGGAGTCGTCCTAGTTTATAACTCACGAACAGAGTAAAAACAGAACAAATACATAAATATTCTGCCGGCCGTGATGTTTTGTCATGTTTAATATTCGTGTGTGATACGTCTATTAAATGTTTGTGTTTCTCGTACTATTTTATTTATTCGTTATGTTTGTAATGTGTTCCTGAATTTTGAACTATGGCGATATCAGAGCAATAATCCTCGCTTTGAATATTTATTTGACCGGCACGGCACCGGAAGATGACTTATTAAAATTTGAAAACTATAGCAGCGTATGACTACAGTTTGAACTGTTTGACGAAATATACGTAGTTATTGTAAAAGACATGTTAAGGGCCTATTTAAGTATAGGGAGAAATATAGGCTGAAAAGTGTTTGGTCTTGTGCAATAATGTGATATACCATTGTTCAGAGAGTTACGGGACATTCTGTATATAAGAAGTGTAATTTGCATTAGTTCATTAAAAATACGAACTCTTTAATACATGTACAGTTTAATGGAACGCAAAATTTAAATACCAGGAAGTAGATAAGCATCAGTTAATTTACTTGGACTGCAATGGGATCTCTTCGTTTAGCCAGAAACAGCCCCACACGTTTTACCCCTACACCACCATTAACAGGAATTAAAATTGTTGAATTACTGTATCATGCCAAAACAATTTATTTATTTACATTTACTTCTCATATATTCTAGGCTGTAATGATTGCGTTGATGCACTATTAAAATCGCTTACTTTGATGTGACTATAAACATGGCAATTAATCCATTTTGTTCAACACAAAGTCTAATTAGTTGGGCACTAATCAACGTACTAAATAGCAAACAAACCAATTAAAGTTTTGTTACTAACTATAACTACTGAGTTTAAAATGAAAATGCTACGTTGGATAGGTCGATCAATACGAATTTATAAGTAAACTAATAATTAGTAGTATAGTAGTAGTAGTACTGTTTGTGGAAAGACTTTGTGTATTTATTATATAATAGCTTTTACATTGTCTCCTCCTTTAAATGACGTGTTTGATTGTAACAGACTATATAGTATATCGACCCGAGCTTCCATAATATTTAAATATATATATATATATATATATATATGTTATAATCCAAACGCGTTATTTAAGCCAGCAGATATAATGCAGAAGCTCTTATAAATAAATTCAAAAAAGCTTTTATAATCCAGACTGGCCAGCAAGGAAATTGTTTTAGTAGATGAATTACTCTTGAAAGCTGGTTAAATTATCATACAGTGTAATACTTAAGAGCTTCCACAAAGAGACGGGCCAATGCACCCCTTTGATATGCATTTCCGTTAACTATTAATTATGCAAATGTCGCCCGGACTGCAAATTGTTTAATGTGGAACAGAAACCCATTTGGGAATCTCGGAAATTGTTTAAATTTGTAGCTTTCGGAGATATTGAAGCGTCCTGCAATTTTCATACAGTTAATTGTATGCATATTGCATTTATAACTTGAAGTCATATTACAATTTTGACTTTTACATAGTTTATTAACTATATACAGGTTGTTTAAAAATGTCATTAACATTTTGTGAAAGGAATAATCATGCTAAAACAAAGTTAAACACATGTCCTAAAATGCATTGTCTTCTATCTGCATGTATGTTTGTGTTTTTACATAAAACCTCATAACTAAATATTTTTTCGTTTTAGGTACATAAACTGTATTTCTTCGCAATTACTGTTTAGCTATTTCAGACGTTTTAAAAAAACAAAAACTTTCAAAAGAGATGATTGAAATAATTTTTAACTAGGTTTTTCGTTTCAAAATGGTAGCTGTTTAAAAAAAATATTTTACTATAATTTTCATACCCATAACCATGTGTCGATTAAGAGAAAACTTCTAGGAAGACATAAAACAGCTGCTCAGATTTTATCAACTGTTTCAAAACAACCTCAATTGTTAGTCGAAGGTTTCAATCGTCTAAAATGAGAAAAATATTTATGGCACAATTGCAATTAATTTTAGCTTTAAGGAACTTTTGAAGCTATGAGTTTTTACGGTTAAAAACAAAGAATGCAAGAAAAAGAAAAAGTAGCTTTGGGCATATACTTTATCTTCGTTTCAGCATACATTAATCGTTTACTAAAACATTTTTACGTAATCTTGGAACACTCTGTACTATAGAAAGAGATGTCCTGACTGACTGACTGGCAAAAAGATTTCAACAACGCCCAGCAAATATCACATTGATTATATTTTTAATTAATGTAAACATCATTTAAATATTTTTCTGAGTGGCTGCTTTTTATGTTTTCTGGCCTAAAGATGAAAATTCAAATAATTTAAGGATTAAAATTGGTTGTTAATTGGTGTTTTCATCCACTAATACAAGTCTCAATGTTTGCATTTAAAACGTGTTTGCAAACGAACACAATTGCTGGAGTTTCTTCTCTTGAGAGTGAGTGATGAAGTTTTACAATAGAAGGGAGTTGCAACTACAGTATCAGCTTTTAGACAATAAAGGAACTTACTACATTAGGTAAAAAAAAATTCGCATCATAAATCAATGAAAAACTTTTAAAACGAAACACCCATGTCGTTTTATTGCTTTTATGGAAGTACATTAAAATGTGCTTTTTAAACGTAAAATATTGATAATATTACACTAGAAAAGCATGCACAGAATATAAACTAACACTTAGTATTTCCCATCGGGATAAGATGAAAGGACTATTTGAACAATTTTTCAAAGATATCGTTATGTGGCCAGCATACAGTTTTTTGTAAAAAATCCAAATTAGGAACGATGGATTAATGTACAAATATAAATATATATTTAATCGTTACTTACGTCATCATTATAGCGCTTAAAAAATGAATACTATCACCAGGCTGATTTAATCTCTGAAATTTATTGAAAGTAAAAGTTCTGGAAACAACTCCAGGCGATAGTATGCGTTCGAGTCTGCTCAGGGAGTTTAACAGGCGTGAAGTGAAACTTCCTGTCCTCTCCAGTGGTGTCATGGAGCTGCCAAACCTAGTAAAAAAAGATAAAAAAATCCAGACAGAGGTAGAGGGGCAGGGTGGGAGGGAAAGACTTGGCATAGCTTTAAAATATATATCGCCCACATCTTAGACACAAGTATAATCCAATAAATCAATATTTCAATAATATATTGTGATGAAATATTACACACACAAAAGTGGACGAAAAAAAAAATTAAACATATGGTTAAAACGTATAATATACAGTTAAAGAGCTGGTGAGAATCTTTAAAAATCGTACAAAATATCCGACATAACATTATCTTTCGTTATTTACAGCGTAACTGACTTAATTTATAAACACACCCACTTTTGGAATGATATACACCACACCCCCCCCCCCCCCCACCCCCCCCCCCCCCCACCCCCCCCCCCCCCCACCCCCCCCCCCCCCCACCCCCCCCCCCCCCCACCCCCCCCCCCCCCCACCATTCTTCTAATTCATTCAAGACTTCTGTTCTTATTACTCTTTAAACTTTGCATTCACCAATATCATTTAACTCTTTCAAGGAAAACTCCATTTAAATAGAAAAAATATTCAAAGTCAAAAAGTGCCAAAACCATTGTTCTTTCTCTCGGTCTGACCTTTTCTAACTCCTCCCTCTGTCTCTTTTCTCTCTCCCCTCTCTCTTTTATGCCTATGACACGAATTTTTTTTTTTTTTTTTTTTTTTTTTTCACTTTCTGCCGTTTACTAGTGACTAGGATCTATGATTCAAGCGCTAGAGAGAGAGAGAGATGAGAGCGAGATACGGATAGAGTAAATGGTTCCGGGGTATACGATCTGAATACTTCTGGAACTTTGGTGTTTTTCTCCGCTATGGCCCACTCGCATTTGAACCAGTTCATTTCAGAAGTAGAACTTCCTAACCGACCAAAACCGAAATTTGCGCGGACATATATACTCTAGCCAACACAATTACAACAGAGCCCATCGAGATAGGTAAAAAAATTTGTAAGAAATTAATTTAAAATATAATTATTGAAAATTACACAGTAACAAAATGTACGACATATTTTAAAATAGGTAAAATTATCTAACATTTTGAAACAAGGAAAATGTTATAATAGTAAAACCGGGGAAACACAATTTTTATTCTTAAAAAAGAAAATCTGACGATTACCCGACATTTTTAGTTCCGAAAGATTGCCGCTGGTGTGTATCAATGGACAGGTTTGAGGTTGTAGGACTTACTACAGGACCGGACCATCACGAATAATTCGCTTGCGCCTGCGTCATAAATCCGTAGTGATTAGTGATATCCACGCCGTGAGAGGCTGCAATCGGTTTTTTTTGGTTTTTTTTTTTTAACCCCAAGCAACCAATTTTAGTTAAAAGTAAAATTTTATTCTATCTAAATGCGAGCGCGATATAAGAATATCATGTCCGTGTCTGCAAAATAGAAATTTTAAGAAAAAAAACTTATGATCTGCCATTATAATTCTAAATAGTCATGAAAAAAAACAAGCTAAATTTAACAATAATGAACCTAAATTATTTAACGACAGGTGGGCTAGAGAAATAATAAAAATTGCCGATCACTCGAAAACATGTTTTAATATTGAGAAATTACGTGAATTAACAAGAGAAATTTCAAAGTTGAAAAGAAAAAATCTCGACCTATTTAATGATGAAAAAACTTCATTCAATAGCTGAAAAGTTGGCTATCGAGTTACTAACGATATAGAACCACCCACAGTCTGAAAATGTATCGGAAAGAAAATTGATAAAACTCTTAAAGTAAAATCCGAAAATATAATTGGATGTAGAAGTTTTATCCTCAATTACATCGGTCTTTTCAAGCAATACATTTTTAACACAAACTTTGAACGACAATTCCATTGTCAAATTTACAAATATCTTTTCAATTATGCGGTCCAGGAAATTAAAAGTTTAATCGGAGAAATTTTCAAGAAAATGTTAAAAATAACGAAGAGAGCTATCTCTTCTTTGGAATGTGAATATGAAACGAACTTTAGTAAACGGGTGAACCGCAAACATGTCTAATGTATTTTACTATCAAAGGCGGAACGGAAAATCTTGTGACGTAAACGACTTTTATTTAACGTAAGCAATTTAGATAATATTAACACATCGAGAACAAACGGAATAATCCAAATAAAGGTTCCGGCATGGGACATTTAAAAGTTGTAATAATACAACCTAGTTTTTGAAGCCTTAACTAAAACACGAAAAATGATGAATGCAGGATCCATACATCGATTTACCAAAGAATATCAAAGGATAAAAAAAGCTTTGTTATAAATATAAAAAAATAGAGATGATTTTTGCTTTATTCATAAACTCAATAAGATTGTGACTTATTGAAAAAACCAGGAAAAGAGGACTGTGAACGTGTAAAGCAATAACCGAAAGCAATTTGTGAATGCACGAAATATTTTCAGGTTTTGGAGTATCCAATGTCTGCTGAAAGATATTACTAAATATTTGAAAAAACGAAGGCTACAATTCCAAGTATAAAGTATCCAACAATGTCTATCCAATGTCTACAGTTTTGATGAAAAATATTAACATTGTTCCGATTACAAAATTTCTGAAAAAATATGACGCTGAACACAAACATTGATTTATTGATATGTTAAACAAAGATGATAAATCCTCATTATGTTTTGAATAACCGAATTTAAATTAAGCTTGTTTCTTCGCAGTTAGTCTAAAACATAAAGAAAAGCGAAAATTTTTGGTGTAGAAGATGTTTAAAGTGCCATTTTTACAAATCTGGAGATTTAAACAGAGGTCATTTAGAAATTTGTAAAAAATCATGAAGTTTGTAAGCCTAATTATGCCATGTTCCCAGGGTCAAAACAACTAAAAATTTACTTAATTATTCAAGATAGAAATTTAAACCATCCGTAATCGTAATTTATATATGGAACTTTGAGAGCATTCATTAGAAAAAAATTCCCGAACATGCAAAGAAACAATCCACAAAGAATCGACTACAATCCCCCATACGATTCAGAGGGCACATTCCTTAATGGGTTGTTTACTGCTAATATTTAGTGTCGAAATGTTTGACCAATCGCATGGTACAAAACCGATATGTTATTCGTTGCCAAAAATGTATAGAAAGAATTTGAAAAACGTCCCGACAAAATTGTATTGAAGAACTCACATAAAATTATCGAAATACATAGACGAAAAAAATATAATTCTTAAGGAACATGATAAACTATGAATAATTGACAAGGAAAGAAGACAGAAATTTCGTATCAAAATTCAAAACACGTTTGTCATTATCTGTGAAATGGTTACGTGCTTAATTGATTGTTGGGTTCAATTCAGTACTGGTTTTACTCCTGATAGTTGGAAAGATAAGAGTTATAATAAAGTGAGAGATCATTGTCATTTAACCGGCAAGTTTCGAGGCGCAGCTCAT
The DNA here is from genome assembly GCF_021130785.1 of Homalodisca vitripennis. Taxonomy (NCBI): domain Eukaryota; kingdom Metazoa; phylum Arthropoda; class Insecta; order Hemiptera; family Cicadellidae; genus Homalodisca; species Homalodisca vitripennis. Next base: position 16,133,863 of record NC_060208.1, read on the forward strand.
GCATGTTGCAATCTAAATTATGAAATTTCCTCAGAATATTTCCCGTTTTTCTGCCACAATATGTCAAATTACGATACTCATTTGTACATAAAAGAATTGGCTAAAACATATGGAAATGTTGATTTGATTGCAAACACCGATGAAAAATATATAAACTTATTCTGTAAATTCTGGATATGGCTATGAATTCGAAGGTGATAAGCCAAGAAAATTTCATCACGTTTTCGTTTGTAGACACGTTCAGATTCATGGCCTCGTCTATAGAAAAGTTAGCTAAAAATCTAAAGAGAGAAGACTTCAAACATACAAATCATTTTATACAAGATGGACGAATATTGAACGCAATTCTAGATAGACAACCAAATGACGAAGAAGAAATCTTTAAAATTCTATCTGGAAAAGGCATATTTCCTTACGAATTTATCGATAGTATTGAAAAACTTTATTACACAGAAGACCTGAAAATTCAAGATTTCTATTCACTTTTGACAGATGAGAGCATATCTGAGAAAGATTTTCAACACTACTTAAATGTTTGGAACAAATTAAAAGAGAAAAATCTAGGGAAATTACTCTGATCTCTATAACATTCAAGATGTTCTATTGCTCGCTGATATCTTTGAAAAATTTTAGGAATATTTGTTTGAATTGCTATAAACTCGATCCGGCACACTATCTAACAGCTCCAGTCTCGCATGGGACGCTATGTTAAAATTAACGAAGATAGAATTACAATTAATTAGTGATTTATAATATGTATTTGATGATCGAAAAAGGTATTCGCGGAGGCATTTCTCAGTGTATTAAGGGCAGTCCGACCTCCATAAGAACATAATGTTAACTTGGGAACCTATATCTCTGTAATGGTTATAGATAGAGTCCTGATTTTTATTTTACTTATTAAATAGCTTATAATCTAGGTCTTATCATGAGGTTTTTAAATTTGAAAAAAAAAATTAAAAAGTTATAATTTTTTTATAATTTATTGTTTTTAACTAACTTTTTTATAAGTAAAAATGTTTACTGTGCCTCATTGACAAGAGATATTTATAAATTCCCATGAGGGGAACTAGGCAATAGTACAGTAGAATACTGTATAAAAATTTGACTGGGGTAGGCCTAGTAGTTTTTGAGTTATAGGGCCCCAAAGTTAAAAAATAACAAGTTTCGGCAAATCAAGAAAAAAGCAAGAAAGGTAGCATATTTTGGACTCATACCTTGGTTAATGATGGCCTGCACTGTAGGAAGGGTTGTCCTGGATCCTCTGCTTCTTGATGACAGATCCTCCAGCTTCCTTTTGGCTAAAGTCCTTGATTGCCTGATTTTTTTTTTCAATGTCGGTTAGCCGCTTTATCTGCTTTGCGAATCCGCTGGGTGTCGAGACGTTTTAAAGCTAACCGCATATTCAGTCCTGGTTCTAGCCCAATGTGCTCTAAAACTTTCACTTTGGAGCTGTACCCATCATTGAATGATAGGACTGCCTCATAGACACCTAGCCTAAGAGCACCTAGTGTAACAAAAGGTGCGTTTAGGGAGCGAGCCCAAATGACATTATTCATTAGACTCATTAGGATTTTGAGATTTTCCTTTGAGACATTTTCTGAGTAGTTCTAGGCTGCACAAAGATTTAAAAAATAGGTTTGATTGCTTTCATTTAGAACAGGTGAGAGGTGAAAATGCTGGCTGTGGTCATATTTAGTTTTTTCTTTGGCGGCTTTGTTATACTTACACCATGTGTCTTCGGTGTTCTGGGCATAAAATATGTAAAGGCGTATCGTTAGTAGACTGAACATGACAGTACAACGCCCAAACTGCTCGCCTCATGGCTTCCACGCTGTTGTGTATTCCTACGGATGGCTAGTCCATAGTATATTTGGATTTGTTGGATCGCCTTCCCTGTTAGCCTACCTTTCCCAGAAAGAGATTTTCCGTCAGAAAGCTTCAAGCCTTTATTTTTCATGATAAAGTCCCTTATTCTTGTCCCCATCCTCTTCTGGACGTGTCCCTACACATTCCAACTTCTGGAATGGACACATCTGGGCCATATGGTGCTTCTGCCACAACTGCTGCATAGCCATTGGAGTCACCATCTCCAAGGTACTCCACATAGCGAAACTCCGTATTTAGTCTCGGATCTTTTGAACATTGCAGTCGCACCTTCAGCTTCCATACCTCCACTGCTACCTACATAATTTGCCTTGCATATTTCTAAGTGTTGGTTGCTTGTTCTCTGAGGGCAGTTACAGTATTTTGACATTGAATAAATATCTATTACTTTACCCGTATCTGCTGAAGTAATTGTGACAACGCCATTTAGCGAGGTGTGGCCTCGCTTTTTGCCAGCTTCCGTCAACCGCAACACATAAGTCATTTAGAATTTCCATTTTCAATAACTGCTTCTGTCACTGCTCTCTTCATAGAGTTTTCACACACACTTTCTACATGGCTGGACAAAAACTGTTCATGTTGATTGAACTTGCTGGGCGGAGCGGGTTAAATTCATCATGCCGCAAAGAGTTTGGGCAGCAGTATAGCCCTTTCCTATTACACGCAAGCCGTATACTAACCTTAGGTTCAAGTCATAGTAGCATTGTGAACTTTTGCTTGGTGCCTCAATAGGCCTAGGCCTAATATCTGTTGCTTTGGGACAGTTGTCAAAAGCTTTTGTCATGCCCACAGCTACAGGAGACGGAAATTTGTACTGCGAGCCCTGCTAATGGTTTTCGGACTAAATGATAGGTTGCCATGACAAACCCTACACACTGCAACATCTTTCAAAACTGATTCTAGCTGTACAATGTTTACTATGTCATACTGTAAGGTATCAGTTGAATTATCATAGCAGGCTAGGTTAGGGCTCAATTTCTCATTGGATGTGGAAACAACTTTGGGTGTTTCTAGGCCTATCCTCTTCATTACCTGAAGTTACTACTGTTTTCTTGCTACGAAACAACAGTCTTCTTCTTGTAACATAGTTTCTTAGTTCCTACTCTCTTCTTATTACCCATTTTAATCTACATTCAATTACAATAAACTCCTTTACAAATAAAAACAACAGGGAAACTTGCAAATCACAAAACACAGTATTTCAAAACTTCACAATAACCTCCAACATAAAATAATAACAACAGATGACATCTGTCATATTGCTGACAGTGTGTGATATCAGCTAAAACCAGACTAAAAGCAAAACAGTACCAACATAACAAAACCAATTAATATCTATTTTATAGATTGTTGTTTACTATAAGGAGTGGTGCTCAACGCCAAACAACAGTTGCAAGCCTTTATATATATATTTTTTATATAAGGTTAATATTATAGTAATAAGGTATATTATATACCATTTTAAAGAGAAAATTCTAAAGAATATTAATAAATAAAAAAACCAAAATTCCCCAAAAAAATTTTTTTTCATGTCAGACTGCCCTTAAACGATATGTGAAAGCAAATAACAAATATTTAAAAGATTTTGATAAGACAAAGCCCGAAAACTATTTACTCTATCTCGATGCAAACAACCTTTATGGGTATGGGCCTCATGCAAAAACTGCCGTTTAGTGATATCAAGTGGATGGATCCTAAAACGTATACAAAAGAAGAGTGGCAAGAAACAATTTTAGAACTCACTGGCGACGAAGATTATGGCTATATTCTTGAAGTCGATCTAGAATATCCAACAAATTTACACGAACATCACAAGGATTTACCTCTTGCTCCAGAACATTTTAAAAACAAACTTTGCACAACTCTACTGGATAAAACTGAATACGTTGTTCATTCGAGAAATTTTGAAGTTCTATTTGGAACAAGGTATGATTTTGAAACATGTGAATAGAGTTATTGCATTCGATTCAGAAGCCTTTTATGAAAGAATACATTGATTTTTAACACAAAACATGAGGAACCAAAGCTACAAGCGACTTTGAAAAGGACTTTTATAAGCTGATGAACAACTCAGTTTTTGGAAAATCTATGGAAAATGTGCGAAATAGATGCGATATTAGACTAGGAAATGAAGAAATTTTCAATGAAACAGGCCAAGAAAACGAACTTCAAAAGCTTCACTATCTTTGACGACAACTGTTATAGCGAGTCACATGTACAAACAAAAGGTTAAATTTAACAAACCGATTTACATAGGATTTTCAGTTCTCGACCTCTCAAAATTGCTAATGTACGAGTTTTATTACAACAAATTAAAGAAGTTTGATCCAGATTTGAATCTGTGTTACATGGATACAGACAGTTATTTTCTAGAATTGAAACGAGATCCTTTTAAAATTATTAAAGAAAATATAGATGACTTTGATACAAGTGATTATCCAAAAGATCATGAATGTTTCACTACTAAAAATAAGAAGGTAATAGGGAAATTCAAAGATGAGTTAAATAGCGAAGTTTTAGAAGAATTTTGTGGTTTTAAGGTTCTAAGATGTACTCGTACAAATATCTAGATAAAAAACCCAGTTAGGTGTAAAGGGATTAAGAGAAGCGTTGTAAATAAAACAATAAATATCGAAAACTTGAAGAAATGTTTGTTCGAAGATAAAGGAAGAATTTAGGGAGATGACAGTCATCAAAAGTTAATAAACATGAGTTGTACACTGTTACCATAAACAAGCTGGCACTGAACGCTAAAGATGATAAGAGAATTGTCCTAGAAAATAAGATCGATACAGTACCGTATGGCTATAAAAATGAAGCAAAATCTGATATATTAGACGAATTAAATAAACTTGGAAACTTTGATATGTAAATGGAAGATGATTTAATTCACTGTCACAAGTGTAAAAAGAAAACGAAAAAATATAGATTCTAAAATTGTTCAAACTCAAAACGGATTGTATAGAATTGCAGCAAAATGTTCAAAATGTAAGACAAATAAGAGTAAATTTATAAAGAATCCTTATGAAAAACAAGTAAAGAAAGAATCTAAGAATAAGGAAGAAATCGAGATTGAAGCTAGAGAAATTCATGCAGAAAGAAGTTTAAAAAGAGCAAAAATTATAACATTAGGAATTGACGATTTATGGGCAGCAGATTTAGTTATAACGTCTAACTATTCGGATCAAAATGATGGATTTAAGTATATGTTAAATGTTATTGATACTTTCTCAAAATATGTTTTGGTCAAGAGCTATCAAAAGAAAAAAACGGCAAGGATATTTCAAAAGCTTTCGAAGATATAGTAAAAGATGCCATAAGGGATTCAATCACAAACCTCCTAACCTACTTCATACAGATAAGGGTTTAGAGTTTAAAAATAAAGAATTTAACGATGTTTTGAGGAAATACAACATTAAGATTTATCATACTGAAAACGAAGAGAAATCAAGTATTTGTAAGAGAGATATAACAGAACTCAAAATGAGAGAAATGAAAGTAATTTTTGAGATTAATAAAAACTTTAAATGGATCGATATTCTTCAAAAAATCGTAAACAATTATAACGATACAGTTCACAGCACAATCAAAAATGAAACCGAAAGACGTAGATAAGGATGCAGAAAAGGAGTTATTAGAGACCGTTTTCAAGTATGTTCCACCTGAAATTCACACGAAAACTAAATTTAAAAGTCAATGATCATGTAAGAGTTGTTAGTAAAAAACAAACATTTTTCGAAGCAAATATAAGAACAATTGGTCAAGAGAAATCTTTGTGATTTATCAAATTAATAACACAGATCCTGTAACTTATAGTATAAAAGATTTAAATAATAAAGAAATAACCGGAAAGTTTTATGAATTATGAATTGAAGAAGTCAAAACTGTAATATAAATTTTCTATATATAAATGGCGCATCAAAAGAAATGTACAAAGTGCAAAAGAATTTAAAGATTTAAATGAATTTTATAAAGATAAAAAATAGGAAAGATGGAATGCATTATAATTGCAAAGATTGTGGAAAGGGGAATATCATAAAGAATTATATGATAAAATAGAAAAATTAACTTTGGAAGATAAAGAATGTCTTAAAATGTAAAGAAACTAAAAAAATTTCAGAGTTTAATAGTGATCACTATAGTAGAGATAAGAAAGACTCATATTGTAAATGATTGTGTTAAAGAAGAATCACCATAGATTATATTATGAAGATACTCAATGTGAATGTGGAAGAACTATAAAATGGTTAAATAATTATCAAAAACATTTACAGACAAAATATCATAATTCGAGAGTTTAAACATTTTCATCGTGTAATAATTTGTTCTATATAAATGGGAGTCTCAAAAGAAATGTACAAAGTGTCAAGAATTTTATAAGGAAAAGAATAGAAAAGACTGTTATTGTAAGGAATTATATGATAAAATGGACAAATTAACTTTAGAAGAAAAAAATTGTTACTTTTGTAAAGAAAAGAAATTAAAAAATATTTCTGAATTTAATAACTGGCAGTATAGTAAAGATAGAAAAGATGCTTTTTGCAAAGATTGTGCTAAAAAAATTTTCAGCGAAAGTTATAAAAACGAAATGCCTTGTGAATATGAAAAAAAGATTTTACAATGGTTACCTAGTTATGCTAAACATTTACAAACAAAATATAATAAATCGAGAGTTTTTAGTAAAATTTAGAAACATTTTCATCGTGTAATTTAGATATTCTATAAATCAGTCGAGATTCTGCCATATTTGTAGTAAAATGATTTCCGTTGTATAAAATATTCAAAGATTCTTTCATTTGGTTGTAGAGATTGATAGAATTTGGTTCGTCATCAATGAACAAAATCTCTAATTCAGGATAATTTATTTTTAGATGTTTTAATCGGTTTGGTATTTCTCGTTTCTGAGCTCTGATAACGTAATAAGGCCATTCCCACATGTGATTCTTCTTAATTAACACAAAAAACATGGTGTTTTTTCTTATCAAAAATCTTTACATACCATATCTCTCTTCATTAATTCCATTCGCAATTCTTGATTCTCTATTTTCAAGGATTTCATTTGACCTGAAATTTGTAACTGTTTTATTTCATCTTTTAACTGCTTATTTTCGTTTTCAAGTTTGTACACACCAAATTTACGAATACTTGGTAAAACTTCTTTTGTAAACCCAATTTTTGAAGATTTTTGCCTCTTTTTTATGTGATCTTAAAATTAAAGAATAAAGTCCAGATTCATTGATAAAAACAGTGTCAGGATGAAGATTGTTAAGGGGGCCATTCGAATAGCCCCTTGTTTTTTAAGTAAAAATATTGAATTTTGTCATCATCTTCAACATTTAATTTAATTGCGTTTTTTGTTTTTTCATAACCTAATATTTCACAAACATCTTTAGCCTTAAACCAGATTACATTGTTTTCGTCAACAATCGTGCAAATGTCTTTATTATTGAATGTAAGTTGATTATTGAGTAGGTCTACAACTGACTCCATTTAGATAGAAAAGAAATTTAACTAGTAATTTTTATTTTGAGTGTAAAGTCCAGATTCATTGATAAAAACGGTGTCTTTTTGAAAGTTTGAAGGCGGGGGCGAATCACCCCTACCTTCAGAATGTATGTTTTCGAAGCTTTTTTTATATTTTTCTTTGACATGTTCTTTAATTGCTTTCTTCGTATCTTTATATTCTAACACCTCTGCAACATCTTTCGCCTTAAACCAAAATTCATTATTTTCGTCAACAAATGTTAAAATTTCTTTATTATTGAATTTGAGTAGATTCACCACTGACTCCATTTAGATAGAAACATTTTTATTTCGAGAATAAAGGCCAGATTCATTGATAAAAACAGTGTTTTTTTAAAGTTTGAAGGTAAGAACGATTCGTTCCCCCCCCTTGATTCATCATTCTTTCGACAATCTTAAATATATTGTTGTTTTACTCTCATTATTTAATAAATTTCCCTCAGAGTCTTGTATAGTTAGAACGATTTTTTGAATTCTTTTAATATTTTTTCTAATTGGAATATAATCGATTTCATTCGGTTTTTCACTGATTTTTGATCCATAAGCAACATTTGGGAAAAAAGTGTACAAAATTTCAGATTCTTTGTGTAAATGTTCGGTATGATTTTCAAAACTAGGTTCAACGAGATTGCAGTGCACTTCAATTACATCGAACGGTCTAAATTTTGGCGTTTTATTTCCTAAATATACCTGATTTGGCTCAATAGTTTCTTGAACAAACCCTAACAAATCTACAATAATTGCTGAAAACATTATTCTTACTCGTGATTTTATTTGAATTTTATTAGAGAGATAATTTTTTTTGCATTTCAAACTTGTTTTCGTCAAAGTTTAAAGATTTATCTGATTGTTTGAATGTTTTCAGATAATTTTTAAGGGAATTTTTTATTTGATCGAAAGTATAATATCCTTTGTTTAAACCATAGTATTTTGTTATGTTCTTCTCACTAAATCCTATGCAATAAGGAGAACTTTCACTAATATTTATTACAAAATTGTCAGAATAAAAACCGCTTAAAACCGATAAAATAATTTGATTCTTCCTCTAAGTGTATAGGAATGTTTCCAAGTTTAAATCTAATTTAGAGCTTTCTGAAGTCAACTTGAACAGCTTCATTTTCGCAAGCGTTGCTTCAAGATGAAAATCTTCTATTTAAATGGAGAAATTTTTAAAGCAAAAAGATCAGATAAAACTTCAAACGTTTGAAGAAAATAAGAAAGATCAACCAATCAGATTGTTAATTGTTGGTTCAAGTGGATGTGGAAAAACAACTTTATTATTGAATTTTATCTACAATAGGTTGATTCCTTATTCCAATTTGTATGTTTTTAGTAAATCTTTAGAACAGGACGCCTATAAAAAATTACAAGAAAGATTTGAAAATATTGAGAAAAACTTAAACAAAAAAATATCACATTTTTATAATGCTTCTGAGGACATAGTTCCGTTAAGCGAATGTAAACCCAATTCGTTTAATCGTTTTTGATGATTGTATTTTAGGAAAATCAAGACGTTATTAAGGAATATTTCGTAATGTCTCGTCACAAAAACATATCTTGTATCTATCTTTCCCAATGCTTTTCAAAGGTTGATAAACAAGTTATTAGAAATAATTTGAATATGTTGTGTGTTTTTTAAGCAAGACGATCACTATTCGAGAAAGATTTACAACAATTATGTGGGATCTGATATGAGTTTTAACCACTTTATTGAGTTATGTGAATAAAATTTGGAAGGAAGACTATACGGATTTTTAACAATTAATCTAACTTTGAAGCCTAAAAGTGGTAAATATTTGAATAAATTTTCCAATATAAACGTGTGATAAATCTAGTTGTTTTCATGTTTTTACGTTCACGTTTTACGTTTCGTGTTCTCGTTTTTATTACGTTCCACGTTCACGTTTTTACGTTTTACGTTTCACGTTCACAGTTTTTACGTTCCACGTTTTTCGTGTTCTCGTTTCGTGTTCACGTTTTCCACGTTCACGTTCACGTTTTTACGTTTCCACGTTTCGTGTTCTTCTCGTTTCGTGTTCACTGTTTCCACGTTCCACGTTTTACGTTTTCAAAATTTTCCTAAATAAAATGGCGAACGTAACTTCAGAAGAAGCAAAAAAACTTGATCAAATAGAAAAGAAATTAATCAAAGAATTTAAAGAACAGATTCGAATTGATGAAAAAGAACAAGAAATTTATTCAAAAAATTAATCAACCTGTAAACTTCTGCAATAAAAAAACGTTGAGGGCAAAATTGAAAATGTTTTAAGTGATAATCAAAATTTGATGAATTTGGTTCCAGTTGTACGACAATTTGCTGATATTTCGATACCAGAATCTGAGTTTGAATTGCCAAAATTACCATCTTCAACACCATTTAGACCTCGGAATCATTGAAGACTCTACTATAGTTTGAACCAATAAGTCCTGGAATAACGGATATAATAATTGGTGAAAATTGGTAAAAAAATTTCTTCCTAGAGCAAAGGATGATAAATTTGGTTTGGTATTGGGACAGAAAAAAGAAAAGTTTTATGATTGGAAATTTGCCCGTGAATTTTGAACATAATGATATAATTTATTGAAGATAAAACATATAAAGGGAACTCAAGGTTTTATGGAGATTATTAACAGGCACTGATGTTCCAAAAGACGGTTTATATTCTGAAGAAGACTTGAAAAAGTATACAGAAATTTTATGGAAATCTGATTCAATTTACAAAAAATAATGATCCATCAACTAAGAAACCAAAGTCAAGTAAAGGTAAAAAATATCTCAATTTGATTAAACCAATTTGGGAAAAAACGAATCGAAGGATCAGGTGTAAGAAAATACAGTGATAATAAGATTGAATACAGATATATCGACGATTTGACAAAACTCGATGGAATTATTAATTATATTTATGCTCAAGAGAAGGCTGGAAACAACAATTTTTTTGAACGAAAAGAAAGCGTATTAAAGATTTTATTTCGAACAAAACTTGATGAAATGATTGAAAAACCTGATGGAATTAAATATTTAAAACGAGTTTTGCCGGCAATAAGTTCATCTATGATTGAGGGTAGTGGACTTTTGAATGATTTTATCAAACAAATTTACCTTTTGAATTACACGTACCAACTTATCAGTATCTGGGGTCCTGGCACAAAACTCGAAAAAGACTAAAAAGAGGAGATCCTGGTATAAATAAATTAGATCAAGCTGCTATGGAACACGATATTTTTTATGCAAAACATAGAGACACAAAATTCCAGACATATCGCAGATAAAGTTTTGCAAGATAAAGGCAATGGATAGATTTTTTATCAAAAGATGCTAGTTTAGGTGAAAGATTTTGTTGCGCTTCCAACAGCTGGAGCAATGTTTTTGAAGAGAAAAACTAGGAATGGGAATCGAAGAGAACTTGAAATTTTAACTATATAAATGGAGGTGAATGTAAATTTCAGCAAAAATCAGAAAGAAAAAATAAAATCCGCCTTTAAGAAAAAAATACCCGTTAGTATTCAATTTAAAATAGATCAACTAAACAATGGCGAAGATAAGATATTTTTAACAAAATAGACAATACAATAAACTCGAAAAACATAAGAAAAACAATAAAGGAACCAGAATAGAATTTTCTTTATAATCAGTTGAAAGAACTTAAAAATGGTGGACTTTTGAAAGATTTATTAGATTTTGGAGAAAATATTCCGAGTTGTTAAAAATTGTTGTTTCCTTATGTTCGTAAAGCTGCTCCAATCGTTAAAAAGGATGTGATTTCCTATTTGTTCGAAACATTTTAAATTGGTTAGATAAAGAGTTGGAAGATGTTACAGGATCTGGATTAGATGAAAAAACTTTGAATTACGTGAAATCAAACATTCGGAAAAAAAATTTGAACCTTTAACATTCGGGGAATTGGAAGAAATCTGCAAAAATATTAAACATTTTAGAGGAATCTTCATGAGAGATACATTACCTGAAAAAGTTAAAGAAATTTGAATGTGGAAATTGTGAATTTAGGACTCGATTATGGGAAGTGGAACGCATTGGATTTGTTATTATAAAAATGATAAGAATGCCTGTTATTTTGATTCGTATGGAAGAATTGAGGACAAACCGCCGATAGAATTGATCAAATATTTGAAAAAATCAAGCGTCTACTACAATGACTCTCAGATTCAAGACTATAACGATCACCCCCAATTTGTGGACATTTGTGTATTTTTGTTTTGAATGAACTGAGTAATGGTAAAGATTTTAAAGAAGTTGTTAACAAATTATTGCTTAATAAATATGGATTCACAAAATATTTTTGACGTATTTGGAACACAAATTATTCAAAATGTAGATAATAGTTTGAATTTTGATAGTTTGAGAAATGAGTTTGATAACAAGTTTAGAAAATTTATTACAAAACCTTCCAGATTCAGATATGTTTGCTGTCGAGATTGAAGATTTTAAAGCAGAATATGATAACAAACTTGCAAATTTCATGAGTTCAAATGAAGTTGCTGATAAAATAAAAACATTGGAAAAAGAAGTTGATGATGGTGTAAAAAAATTATTTACCAATTTAATGTCTCATATCGAAAAAGCTGATGAAATTACTGAAGCGATCAAAGTTGAAAAGAATTATGTTAGTTTGGCTAATAAGAAAAGAATTGTCGGTGTTCGACCTGGTATTGACAAACATGATGTTGTTGTTAAAGAACAAATTTTAAAACCTCTAAAATTATCAGAAAACATCGATATTGTTGATTTACATGATCCGAATGTTAAAAATGCCTTAGATTTTAAAGGAAAAAGAATTAGCAGTGTTAGTAAAGGAATTAATCCATTTGATGTTGTTGTAATGATTCAATTAGAAGATCATATTAAAATGTTTAATGAACTAAACAAAAATTACGAGAATCATAAACAGCATGTTAAAGATTTTACAACAGAAGTCTATGACAAGTTAGAAGCCAGAAATAGAAGATCAGTAGACGATGTTGGTGAATTACTTGATAAAGTAAATAAAACTAGAAGAAAAACTTCGATATATATAAAAATACTGTTAATGAAATAATTAGTGTAGCAGTTACAAAAATTCTGAAAAAATTTTTGATACAAGTTTTAATGAGAAAATAAACTTTTTTGAAGATTTTAGTACACGTTTCAATGAGAAAGTAACACATAATAATGAATTACTTAAAAGAATAGATGATCGATACTCTTTATATCTCGATAAAGTAAATAAACTAGAAGAAAACTTTAATAAATTTAAAGAAGATGTCGATAAAACTTTTGAAAACATCGACAACAGATTTAATGGACTAGGTGGCTATGATGACTAATTTTCCTTATATAAATGGCGCTCATATATTGTGTGGAGATGTAAAGAAAAAACTGCAACAAATGATATAAAATACTATGCAAACATCAATGGAGTTAAGAGAATTTCTGGAAAATGTGCTGAATGTAACGCTAAAAAGAGCCAATTTATGAAAACTTGATTTTGAAATTTTTTCTTAATAAATAGAGATGGCGGGACATTACAGTGCTTTCGATCTTTTTATAATGCAACACGAAAGAGATTTGAAAAAAGAACATTGGGATGATATTTCTCAAAAATATGAATTATCCGAAGATATGATGAGATTATACGTAAACAAATTGAATTGGTATAACATTGCTAAATATCAAACTTTATCATCAGAGTTCATTCAAGAAAATATACATTATCAATTAAAAGATCATATGTCTGTTCTTTGTCTCTATCAACACTTGAGTATAAAGTTTTTGGATGAAAATAAAGATACAGTTGATTGGAATAATATTATAGATAGCGGTTACTATCCTGTGCAGATTTTATTGAAATATGTGGCCGAAATCGCAAAATTTAAGGAAGAGAATCCTGAATATGACGAAGTAGATCATTAAAAATGACTCTAATCTTTATAATTATTTTACTAAAATTTGTATCTTTTCTTATAAAAAACGTACATTAGATCGATTAAAAAAATGATATGTTTCTTATACATTATGTTTAAAATTTCTAAATTTTCTCTTATTAAATGGCGGACTACAGAAAGTATGCTAGTGATATTGAAAGGGCGGAGTTTAAAAAATTTCTATCCAATTAGTAAACAACATTTGAATGAACCGAATAAAAGAACTGAGTTTAATATTGATTTTTGGAGATAACTTTTGCTCGTCTAACTTCCAGTTTTATATTTCTGGAACTTTAACAAAACAAGATGGTCAAGCATATCTTGGAACTGATAATGTTAGATTAATCGATAATTTTATACCGTTTTTATTTTCTAAGATTGAAGTAAGAAAACACAATAAATTGATAGAAGAAGTCGAAAACTGTGGCCAATTAAGCACAATTAAAGGAACTATTTCGTATTCAAAAAGTAATGTTATTTCTCAAACTTCTAATGGCTTTGAATCAGATTTTAAATTTGGTGTTTTTGAAGCAGCTGGAAATTTATCTCATTTTGGATTAGGATTTTTTGAAAATGTTACTATTCCGATCTATAAAGGAGGATTTTATCTAAGTTTTATAAGAGCAGAAGACGATGATGTGATTCTGAAGACTGCAACTGGAAATGTTATGCCTGTTGATGGAAAAATAACAATTACAGATTTTTTTTATTAGAGTTCCAATGATTGATTATAAAATCACGAGTAAAATAAGGTTGATTGATGAAATTACAAAAAGTCAAAACATTATGTTTAATTTTCTAGATTGGCAATGTATTGAACAAAAAGGTATTTCCGGAACAACTTATTCGTTCGATATCACAAATATTTATAGAAATATCTTCAATCCCAAGTTCGTTATTATAGGTTTTCAAACAGATAGACAGAATAATCAAGAAAAAAATCCTTCAAAGTTTGATAGTTTTGGATGTAAAAAATATCAGAGTAAAATTGAACGGTTCTTATTATCCAGATGAATTTACAAAATTTAAACATTTCCGGAGGTCTTTTCAGAATCATGTATCAGATGTATCAAGATTTTAAGAAAGTTTACTGTAATAATAAGGAAATGTATTACAATCCTAAAGAATTTTTAGCGAATAGACCTATTTATGTCATTGATACAACAAAGAGTTTGACAAATATTTCTGGTTCAAAGAACGATATAATTATCAATATGGATTTTCAAAAAGCTGTTACAAACGCGATTTGTTATGTTGTTGTTGTCTCTGAGAAATTTTTAGCCTATGATGTGATTAAGAACGATATTAGAGAAATTCAGTAGTTAATGATGTTCATATTATTCTCTTTCATTCCTTCTAATATTTCAAAAATATACTCTTTCGCCACTGAAAAATCTCGATTTCTTCCGGAATAATCTTTGTAATCATAGACAAAATAATCCTAAATAGTTGTACAATAGAATGAAATTATTTCTATTTATCTCTGTTGTAGAAATGTAAACACAAACATTTGCGCTGAAAAATTTATATCTCGGCAGAGTTAGTTCCATAATCTCCATTTAAACAAAAAATCTTTCTGTTTAAATGGAAGAGTATAATGCCAACTGTTACAAGTGTTCTAATAGAGGAGAAATTATCGATAAAACATATTTAGTTTGTAGAGATTGTAATTTAATTTTGTTAGAAAGAACCTAAACCTAAGAAATTTCGAAATAAACTAACACATTTGAATAATCTGCTTATGAAATTACAATACGGAGACAAGAAGCAAACAAAATTTGTTACAGAATTTAGAAAACAGAATAAAAATTTTTACTTATCTCTTGGAACCATTGACAAAATTATTTTCCTTTTCAAAGAATACATTAGGTTTGTAGGTATCGATACACACGTTTATTATGAAAAGATATTACCTGTATTTTTTTATTATCTAGATGTAGAATTTGTTTATGATTTTGAACCAGAAATCCTCGATGATTTTATAGTACATTTGGAGAAATTAAACGAAGAAACCTCGTGAAAAGAATGCGGTTTTACTCACATTCTCCCCGACTTCTCGAGTGATTGTTAGCAAATTTCATTTTTTCCGTCTTTAAATTTTTTCTATTTAAATGGAGTTCTTGAAAGAGTTAAATGATATTGGAGAATGTAAGTTTAAAGAGTATAAGAAGTTAAATGAATTGGAAGAAAGGAAGAAACATAGAATCTTGAATTTGGAGAAAATGAAAGATAAAATTCGGGTTTACAATAATTGCCGAGTTGGAAGATTGTAAAGTACACTTGCCGAACAGATTTTTGACTGTTTTGGATGAAAAAAAGATTAAAGAATTAAACAAAAATGAAAAAATTACACTTGATTGTTACTGGAAAGAAGACTATAAAAGATAAAGAAATTATAACAATTAACTTTGTAGAATAAAGTCTTAACTCTAAAAAACTTGCAGTCCCTCCCCACGTCATAGTACTGTTTTGATAACCATAGTTGGTGTCTTTCTTCATAGGAATCACATGGAATATTATCTACAGTAATACCTTTTGTTTCACACAAAATGTGGCTATATTCTATAAGAAAAATTCTATAATGCTCTTTAATGAATTGTGTTGATAAATCTTGATACTCACAAAAATTCCTAAGAAATTCATCAATTAAGTCTTGATTATCTTGAAAGAACGTATAATATGGGAAAAATGTCATAAAAAAACGATGAAAACTCTCTGTTTGTTTATTTTTTACTTTCTTTTCAATATCTTTCGTAATTATATTAAATATGTAATCCCTTACTTTTTTAGTTTTTTGCCGATAGTAAAACACTCCATTAGACGTTTTTTCTGCAAAAGACTTTACAAGTTCTTTGAATTCTGTATCATTTAAGGAAAGTATCAACTGTTCTTTAAAATGTTTTGGTAATTCGTTGAACTCGTTAAAATTGTCTTTCTTTGTAAGTTTTTGAAATGCTAGAAACTGAAGAGAGCTTGGTGAGTTTCATGTTGTTTATTTAGTAGAAAAGTTTTTTATTAAAGTACAGTATGTTTTTAGTAAAAATGTTTTAAATTGATTAAATTTTATTAAGATAAATCCTTTATTCGTAGCAGATTTGACAACATTTTACAAAGCACAGCTTAAGAAAGTAGAAGCAAACAGCTGTAGATTTGGTTAATTTTTCATTCCACAGAGTAGATAGTAATGTACCGATCGCTTTTGGAGACGAACGACTGTAGATTCGGTTAATTTTTCATTGAGATTTGCTGTGTTATTTCTCAGCTTCCTTTATGGTACATTGAACAGTATTTTACATTGCTTTTCGGTCGGCTCCGAAAGTGCGCCAGGAAACCCCATATTACTATCTACTCATATACTTATATATGGTATATTGGTAATGGGTAATATATGGTATATTTCTAACAATATACTTTAGTATATTGAATATGGTATAGTATATACTATAAACTATCAGTATGCTTTAGGTATATAATAAAATGAAACATATTTAGAGCTAAGTCAACTTTTTGCTCATATTGATTTCCACAAAAATCATTCATTGTAGCATACAATATACATGGTGTTTCATAACTTTTGTTGAATATTTTAGGGCATCATTTCTATAAAAGTTATAGACTTTTAAGATTGTATAGTAGGGAAAATACTTTAATATGTCAAAGAAATATATGTTATTTTAGATTATATATAAAATAACACAAATTTCTTTATACAAGTTTTGGCAGTTAAAATTACTTAACAGGGTTAACAAAACATGTTTGACAGCATTTAGATCTTTATAATTGACGATTCGATTATATCGACCCCTCGAGTGTTGGACGCTTACTATACTGCAGGCCACTAATAACTATGTACAGCATTTTTGTTAGAAATACATAGGTACTTAAGTAGACCGAGTGAAAACATAATCGAAAAATCGTAATGCAAATTTACAGCAGGTAAGACACGTGCTCCTTAGTTATTCTAGTCAGTTCTCAGGGCAAAAACTACAATTGTTTAGGCGATATAATATTAATAAGGGGATTAGTTACAATAAAAAAAAAATTAAAAGCACTAATTGTAAATCAATATAGTTGCTAAATTAAAGAAATTCAATGATGTCCGAACTTCAAGAACGGTTTCAGTAATTTACATGCTAATGTGTAAAATTAGTATGACGATAGAGAGATTTTATTTTTTAACTTTAAACTAAAGTACTTTATATATAAAGTTAAGGAGGCCCACACAACAGTGTAAACCCTTCAGTCCGGGTCGGAAATAACGTAATGTCTAAGACTGGAACACTTTTTATCAGTACACTCGAACTGGTACTGAACCGACATCTCCCCAATCTGATTGCTCTGAAGTTTCCAAGACAAATCTCTTTTGGGGAATATACAAACTCAACCCAAGAAAATGACCGTCTTTCCTTTAAAAACATCTATATGACTAAACAGCTATCTGGAATTAAGTAGGGTTGCCAATAATATATGTAAATTACTGAAGTAAAAAAACTAAATAATATATTTTATGCAAATCACATAATATTCTCTGGACAGCTATGTTTCATGCCCTCATGACTATCTCATAGCACGTCTTTCGTGCTGCCGTATCTACCAATTCTCAGTTGTAGTCCATAACAAAATTGCGTAATCTTTCTGAGTTCGACTGTACAAGAGCCTCAAGTCCAAGAGATCAGGAACCTCCTTTCCAGCCCTCTTCAGGTGCTATGAAAGGGCTGCAAAATTTAACCAGATGAGTTCTATGAACTCTTGGTATTTAATTGAAAAGTCTACACAGCTTTTTTGGTCTCTCAAAACCTCCTTTGAAATATTTAAAAGGAATCAAACTTGAGATCTTTGATCGGCCAGTAGTGTAAAATTTTGTACAACTACAAGTAACTGTCTAGCTATAATACTGTATAAAAATACTATCCAATGACTGTCCAGCTATTATGCATGTAGTTAATTACTTCATAGTTACTGTCCAGCAATAATACATGTACTTAATCTCCTGTACAACTGCATGTAACTGTCACGCTTTAATCAATATAGTTAAACTACTGCACAATAACTTTCCAGCTATATTACATGGTCTTGTAACTATTGCACAATAACTGACCAGGTATATACATGTAGTTAATTACCGAACAATAACTACCAATAAATGTGTAGTTTAAGTATTGTACAATAACTAATACAGTGGTTACCATTTCACTGATGGTTTTTACTGAGTGACCTTGACTATTGCTGTTTAATTTGATCCTCTAATGCGTTTGTGGTTAAAACATACTTTATACTGATTCTAAATTGGTTTGGTGATAATCATAATAGGAACGAGAAAATAGCTGAAGAAATAATTGTATAAATTAACTCAATATACAATATAACAGATTTGAACATAAACATAATAACACACGTAACCAAAGTATGTATTAAGAAATACAAGATCGTTTTAGATTACTGACTTAGTATGTACACTTAAATAATTTTATATATTTACTTGAAAACTGATATAATGAAAACAATGTGAAAGGATTATGTAGCGAGATACTAAAAAATTTGACGTGAAAATCGATTTCTACAAGAATGAGTTTTGGGTGAACTTCTGTTTTCTATGATTGTCTGTCTGTCTATCTGTCCACAAGAGACCTCGAGAATGAAATGAAAGATATATATATTTCAAATTTTGGATACTAACTGTGCAAAGCTAATTACGACGCATGTTGTGGCGTAATTCTACCTGGTATATTAAAATTCTATGTATGCATTTAAGTTTTGTTCCATCAAACTTCCTATTTAATTTTCGTCATAGCTATAGACAGTTACCCGATTAGTCTAATTGGATTAACTAACAGATTTATAGTCCGCAATAGTTTCGTGATACCTATAGATAGTTACCCGATTTGTCTAGGTATATTAACTAACATATTTATAGTGCGAAATAAGTTTTGTCTTAGCTACAGATAGTAATCGATTAGTCTAGGTAGATTAGTAACAGATTTATAGTCCGCAATAATTTTCGTCATAGCTATAGACAGTTACCCGATTTGTCTAGGTATATTAACTAACAGATTTATAGTCCGAAATAAGTTTTGTCTTAGCTACAGACAGTAACCGATTAGTCTAGGTAGATTAACTAACAGATTTATAGTCCGCAATAACTTTCGTCATAGCTACAGACAGTACTCGAGTAGTCTAGTTAGGGTAACTAAAACATTTATATTCCTGCAATAATTTTCGTAAATAGCTTTAGTTAGTTACCCGATTAGTCTAGTTAGGTAAACTAAGCAGATTTTTAGTTCGCAATAATTTTCCAAAAGTGCACAATTTTCGTTATGTATAACCTACTGCAATGAAATTGTATATTATAAATATTATTATGCAAAGCAAATCTTGGAATACAGCTATATAAAACATGACATTAGAAACTTATGTGTCGTGTACCTAATATATGTTTGTATAAATTCAACTGTAGCAGGACACATTGTATTTTTAATCTAGTACAATCACTAATCCATTATATAGACGTTACTAAGAAGTGTGCACATTTTGAGGAAAAACGTAGTTAGTTTGGAAAATTTATTAATTCTGCAGACATCTCATTAAGATAATGATAACGTAATGGAATTTCATAGATGAAATAATTATACATAAAGAAGAGCTTCGTGGAAAGCGTATCATAAAAGCTCATTAGTTGTTGAGTGCTATTACAAATGCAGATACAGTAAAACACTGGCGATGTTCACGCTACTTTCCATTCTTCTTCCTACTAACGAAGATGTAGTGTATGTATGGAGAGAAACAGTCAGTGGGTGGAGCTGTGTTTTCTTTATCTGTTGCAAAGGCTCTACTCAATTCAGTCCTCAAAGACCGGCAGCAAATAATAGATGGATCTTTATAGTACCATCGCGTTATTTCTAGAAGTTCTCAAATGTTTTGAAATCAAACATTTTCATTACATTCAAATTTCATTTTGAGACAATTTGTTTCACAATAAAAAACGTAAATAAATATTAAAATTTTTATTGAAAAAGATATATATTATTTCAAACAGTTTAAATGTTACTAAAGTCACTTGCCTCGATGGTTTTACTCGCGTCTCAGCAGGATTTCTCTGAGTAATATTTCTGTTAAGACCAATACATAACATGTATTTTACTATAAACAGCTTCTCAAAATAGAAATCCATTCTCAGTGCTGACCATATAGATACATGGACATAACGGGAATTTTTTTAAAATTTATATCGTGTAGTGAAACAAGAAATCAGTAATTGTACGTTTCGAAATTTTCAATCTGATCTCTTGCTCAGGTGGATAACTCACCTATTAGAAACAAAATCTCTCTTAAAAACATCATACCACACCGGTAACTTGGAAAAACGATAAGTTCTTCGTTGTTTTCGGTTTTCATCGTTTGACGTCAGAAACAGTAGGCTACAAAAGAGCTCCATCTGGTTAAACCCTGCAGAGAAATTCTGTTTAATCTAGATGAAAAGGTGTTCGCACTGTCTTATTAAGTGCACAATTTGACGTAGAGTGCGTTATAAATACTGAGGTAAAACCGTATCCTAACTTTTACCGCACATGCAGTTAAATTAAAATTAAGCAAAATAGTAAAGTTAGTTCATCGATAGATTGTTGATTCCATAAATAAAACAACAGCAAATATTATTTTGATTTATTATTTTATTTTTTTGTGTTTTTAAATGATTTTTTATCGAATATTCAAACAAGTTCGATATATTCTCGTAATATCTTTTTAACCAAAATAATACAGGCTTTTATAAATAGATTGTTTGTTCTTAAAAAAAAAACATAAAGAAATCAGTTATTCAATATGCTATATTAAAAAAATCAATTCGTTATCAAAAATTTGTTATAATTTGAAAATAAAACTGAGCAAGTATTAAATTGGGTAATTCTAAGCAATATATGGGTCAACCTCGATTTTTCTCATATTACAATATAATGTTCCAATAGTCAATTAGAAAGGGAAATGACTAGAATTCCTTGCTGGAAAGCAGTTATAGGGAGCAGGCAACCGCGAGAATTACCTATTAGTGATCAGGGGCACTGACGTGATCTGGGCTTCAAATTTGGAACTACTCGAGTTAATTTTTTTTCTAAAAGAGCAAGCAGCGCGAAGCGCTGCGCAGCGGGCAAGCATCGTGCGTGATCTTCGTATATACTGAATTGATTCTGGCCAAAGGAATGACACAGATTCCTTTACCAGATTTTTACGGAGATTTTGTATTGGGCGGATTATATTGGTTTACTTTGCTTTCCAGCATGTAATTATGTGTTTAAAAAATTGTTTTACATACATTACCTACATTATATTGTAATATGTAATAACAATTTATCAGAAATTTTTAATAAAAAAAAAAGGATCACGCACGATGCCTGCCCGCTGCGCAGCGCTTCGCGCTGCTTGCTCTTTTAGAAAAACAAAATTACCTCGAGTAGTTCCAAATTTGAAGCCCAGATCACGTCAGTGCCCCTGATCACTAATAGGTAACTCTAAGCAATATATGACCGTCTGGCGGTTGCCTGCTCCCTATAACTGCTTTCCGGCAAGAAATTCTAGTCATTTCCCTTTTTCTAATTGACTATTGGAACATTATATTGTAATATGAGAAAAATCGAGGTTGACCCATATATTGCTTAGAATTACCTTAAATTGTTAATTAAAAATTTAAATTTGGGTTAAAACCATAAATAACACAAAATCTTAAAAATAAAATACCGCTGACAGGTTTTATAATAAAACCGCTCCACTCGCTTCGAACTCGCATCTTATTATAATTTCTTATACTATATAATTCATCTTAAAATGAAACAATACGAATTATCAAAATACTTTTATGAAACGTCTATATTACTATTATATTCAAAGCACTTTAATGTATTAAAAATTATTTCCTCGTATATTATATTAATCCGTTTATGTTATTAACTCCACATTATGGGGTTATCTTTTCATTAAAATAATGAATCGTGAACTAAAACCCTTTTTGAAAATTATTTTATTTCATATAAAATAGTATAAAAAAGGGTTTTAGTTTATGATTTATTATTCAAATCCGCTTATATTCGTAATAATTCAACATTTTTAACTTTGGCTCTGTTGACTAGTACAAATTATTTCATTAAACATCTCATTAAAGTTTTGTTCCATCAAGTAATCGTCACAAATTAAAATATTCAATCGCCGATGGAGGCTCCAAATGGTGGTATAGTCGAGACCTCTGTTCATGTGAACATATATTTAGCAAAATAAACCGATAACGACATAAAATTACTAAGGGGGAATTCTCCTCGGAAAAGTGAAAGCCAGCTCTGAACCAGCCTCTCTAGTTAAACCAGGCAGGAGGTGGAACGTCCTTATTTCTGGGCTAGCAATAACCTTTGACACTTAGGGAACCCCACCAACTCCGCCAGTCAAATACTGTCAAATTATGGGCCATTTAGTTTGCATACATTCCATAAAATATAAATTTCTAACCGATTTATACGAATGTTAACTGTTAATCTTTTGAAAGCAAAAGTGATTAACAGACTTTTGTGTCTTATACAATTTTGATAAAAATTAGGTATTTCATAAAACAGTAATTAAATGGCTGCCATTTCGAAAATATTTAAACTAATTTTAAAATGTTTTTTTCTTATATAATACTTTTTGACAGGGCCCGTTTACCAAGTTTTCGTAACACTCGTAAAGATAAAAAAACAAAAATAAAATTGTTTTAATGAAAAAATTTGCGTATAGCTGCTAAACGAAGTGGAAATCGGAGAAGATTATTGTTTGTTTTTAGCTTAGAATCACAAATAGAATCCGAAAATGCATAGCCAGTCCCTTTTTTACATCCTGTATATGTATGTGTCTAATGACGTGTATTGCATTAAATCTTTACCGAAAAGACTATTGAAATCTTTAAATTTCAGGCCTTCCTTTCGTTACTTCTTATAAATAAGGTCTAGAATTAATTTATTCCAAAGTTCTTTATTTTTGTTTGTATTAACACCTCACCCACCTGACGAAGAGGATAGATTACAATCCTCGAAACGTTTTGTTATACCTTTTGTAACATATAACAATGGCAAAACCTTCCATCGTCAATAACAAACTTTAATCAAAGTATTGACTTGTGTTTTAGTGCGTATAATAAATGTTAAAGAATAAAGCGGGTTTTGAATGTCCAAAAGTATCCAGTAGTAACTTACTATCGGCAGGTACCTCAACTGACTGCTGGGTTTATCGCGAAGTCTCTGTTACAAGAATGGACGACCCTCATAAATTGTAACCTAAGGATCCAGCCCTCCTTATCCTGCATTTTTCATATTACGTTACAGCATCCACTTAACTACGTGGCTAGTGCACAATGTAGATATCCTAGTTCTAGTTACACCGGAGTTATAAAGGGGACTTTGGCAAACCATTTTAATACTTCAGATGGTCACCATTTAAATAGATTAAAGTGCTCTTGTTTCTTTATCTTTTTTTAAAGGAGAGGCCGATACCCTTTTAAGCCTTATTCTGTCCGTCCCCACTGGCCTGTGCGAGGATCTTATCAAACAGAATAAGGGGGGGAGTCAATACAGTACGAGGTTGATTGTACTGATAAAAAGTGCAAAGGTCACAGACAGGATTTGAACCTGCGCTATCTCTACACTCAGACCCAAAGTCCAACGACTTAGACCACTCGGACATCGGCACTCCCCCCTTGCCTTATTTGTCTTGTTTTAATTACATTACAATTATTCCTAATTTACATCAATCTATTTGTGATTCATTAAGCTGCTATGTCCCCAAGTGCTAGGTGACCAGGAATAGTACTCGATTTTAAGTTCTTTCAATAAAATGCTAAAGATCTTTAAATTCCGCTGGTTTCCCTCAGTCTTATTAAATTATTGGTGTAAATTGTTGCTAGCTGTTTATTCCTAGCGTCCTGAGTTTTCATGTTGTGTTTATGTAATATCAGCTGATAGTTTTATATATTTTATTTGTTTATATATTTTTTTAGTTAATTGTTGCTAGCTGTTTGTTCCTCTTATTTAGTATGCTGTATTGATTTAGTATAAGTTTATGGTATTATACATTTAAGTGTTTTCCAAGTCAATTATTAATAGCTGTTTACTAGTGTTATTTTGCATGTCGTTTTTGCATAGTACTTGTTGATGGTATAATACTTATTATTTAGTTACATCGTATTATTAACTGTAGTCTTCAGATCATTATATCAGTGGTCAATATTAGTCACTCCTGTATTTAAATTTTGTTCTTGTACAGGTTAATTGTTATGTATGCTAATAAAGTGATGTAGCATCATGCATGATAGTTAGAATCCTTACTGAACTTACATTTCAAATGTAGTATTACTTATTTTTAAAACAGCCTTTTCGTTAACAATGTCTCCGGAATCAGCGTATTAGGAGTGGATTATTAATAGTTTTTTTACATGAATTAGAAAATGATCTTAAGCAATCAGATTTAAATAAAAAATATTTCTTTTTTCACCTCTCTGGTATCAAATAAAGTTTAATGTATATTTTTGTAGGAGTAAGCCTAGAGGAGATAATTGATTTTAGTTTTTTAAAGAAGTGTTCAAGAATGAAGGTGTGTAGAGGTTGATGAAAGTTCTTGTTCGTTGAGAGGAACAATATTTACCAGTCCTGAGCAAACATCTTGTGAAAAAACGTGTTTTAATGTTTGAGCAATGAAGTCCTTTTTTTCCTTAACACTTTTAGTAATATATACTAGATTGAATTTTAAATGTTTATTAAAAGTGATGCATATGTTACACAATATAATTTTTATCTTAATTCCACTTTTAGCGATACATTTCATAGTTTAAAGATTACAATTAATTTTATTCCACAATTTAAGAAATATATCAGTATAACAGGATATATCTATTATATAACAATGAATCACTAAATATCAAGAACTGTTAGACCAATTCGACGTATAATTTTTGAAAAAGTTTGTAGAATACCGAGAAAGGTTTATATGAAGAAAGAAATTACCGTAAAGTTGCCTGAAATATTTGTAATAATTCGGAAAAAGCAATTGTAGTATATATGTTTAATAATAAAACTAACGGCAATATTGACAGTCTCAGTCTATTAAAGAGGCATTTGCTTACATTTCAATTTTAGAATATTGCTTGCTTACTAGTAATTCCAATAGCAAAGACAAAAGTATATCTAACTTTTACTCCAGAATCGCGCCATTAACGAATTACATCTAATGATTTCTAGATACCATTTCATAACAGAGTACAAAAATTTTAAAAATTTTATAAACCATCCTTATAATCAAAGCTGTGAGTGTTTTGACATAAGGTACTCGAAGCTAGTTGTTTCCTTGACATAGTAAAGTGGCATTTTAATGGTTTAAGGAAAAACAGACATAAGAGCAATAACATGTTATATCGATCCCTTCTTTCAGACCATAGGCTGAAGAAAGACATGTATGACGCAAAACCGTATAAACAGTTATCTGAAATGTTGCATGAAATTAGTAAGGATTTCTTCCTTGTACCGGAAGTATTCATTGGGTAGGCTTCAATAACGCTCAACCAAATTCCATAGATGCACATGACATATTATATAACTTATTCTTGTCTATGTAGAAATGAAGTTCCATGCAAAATTAAGGTATACAGATGAAATATTTCTCGTGATACCTGGTCACATGATGCATTCACATTTGTGTTCATTAAATTCATTTCATATTATTGCTTGAATAATAAAAGTCTACACCACGAGTCCCCATATAATGATGTTGGGATAATTAGGCTACATCTGTTAATATGTACCGTGTTAAAACTTCTATTGGGTATACTCAGTTTGCATACAAATTGATCTATTATACCATTTTCTCTTTACCAACATGGTTCCCAATAAGACCTATGTAAAAATTGTCACTAACGCTTAGCAAAATATCCATTGAAGCTTCATGCATAGTTTAGAATTTGTAGGTCAGTTCGTCTACAAGGTATCGTGCAAGAATACACAGGCAGATAGACAGACTTAAATGGAATTTTACCAGCACCATGAGTGATAGACTTTCATAACGCCTAGCCAAAAATGACACCAAGGTGTTAGTAAATCCCTGATAAATACATAATATGCAAAAAAATGTGCTTTACACAGAATTTCCAGAAAGGTAAGTGCCGTTTTTATCCATCAGATTTAAAAGGAGTCAAATTTTTCAATAAGTTAAGTCCAACAATGCAGTATGTAACCCTGGAATAAATTATTTATTTATAGAACTCTGTGAATTCCTATTATGTATTTTCTAAAATAAGGTATTCAATGAAATATAGTTTACATACACATGATTTTAAAAACTGATAAATTGACTTACCTTACATATAGCATAGTACTTTGTATCTACCAACCTTTTCAGGATGTTATTTAATTTTGAACTTCAAAGATCTTTTCGTGACTGACCGTGTAGCAGTTCCTAAGTTCAGTATAGCTCCTAAGTATGTGCCTATCTTGTTGGAGGACATTTATAAGCACGATGAACCTTGTCGTAGAGTACATCTGTCTAACCGCCATTATTAGACAGAGAATTGGACCAACCAGCAGATCAAGCTGGATGGTCGCTCTTTTGTTGAAAGGAAGTGCCGAACACGTTTCAAGTTTCTAACTCTACCCGTCATAATCAACCATTTTTTGTGGAATTATGTTAAGAATGACATTTTCAACGGATGTATACATGATTTGATTCTGCGCTATATGTAACCCAGCCCTAAGGTCCGCCGTCTAAGATTG
This sequence comes from Homalodisca vitripennis, assembly GCF_021130785.1. Lineage (NCBI taxonomy): Eukaryota > Metazoa > Arthropoda > Insecta > Hemiptera > Cicadellidae > Homalodisca > Homalodisca vitripennis. The sequence goes on from NC_060208.1 coordinate 16,160,961, forward strand.
CACGGTTATCGAATCTCCCACTGGTTAAAGCCTTCTACAAGGCTCTGTTATATCACTGTTAGATGTGTTTAGACTATTTGGAGTTTCCTTAGCAGGAGGTTCAAGTTTATCCACTTACAAATTTTCTTCAAATCCACCTATACATTATCCCATTGATTTAATTGCAGTTTATGATAAATTTGAGTTACGAAACTGTCTTTGAAATTGATCTGGGTTTACATTGACACCTGTTGGGGTGATGGAAGTGCGTTAGAGTCAAAAGGTTAAATGTAAAATAAATGAGTTGAGTTGCAATAGAGGTGGCATGGCTACAGAAATGAGCAATCCTCCAGTAAAGGTAATTGATATACATCTTGATATATTCCCACACCTCCACAAGGTCTCACATTTTTTCAGCTGGCTTTTCAATAGATCAAAGGCATGATTTTTCCTTTTACTTAAATTCTGTTATTTTTCTGTTACGTGTAGTATATTCCTTTATTCCACCTTATTCCCGAGTCTGATGGATTACTTAACAATAAGACTATGTTTATAGCGCGAGATTAAGATTCTGTTAAACAATCCGGCCTACGAACTATCAGCATTTCCCTAGGTGGTATCTCTATGAGATCCTAGTTCATGTACTGCGGGAAATAAACGTAATCCATTTAAATCAGTTTGTTTTGACGATAGTTGATAACATCACAGTCCTACGTATTATTGGCCAAAGGAGATTTAAACAGCGTGAACTATGCGTTATACCTCTATACATTTGACAAAGTGAGTAGCATTCGCTATATCGCTATACTGTTGGTAGAGTTAGGAGATCAGACTACTTATCGATGACAACGTGAGTAGCATTTCCATTGCTATAGTTTCGGCAGATTTAGGAGAGCAGACTATGTATCGATGACAAAGTGAGTAACATTGCCATTACTACAGTTTTGGCAGAGTTAGGAGAGCAGACAACGTATCGATGACAAAGTGAGTAGCATTGCCATTACTACAGTTTTGGCAGAGTTAGGAGAGCAGACAACGTATCGATGACAAACTGAGTAGCATTGCCATTACTACAGTTTTGGCAGAGTTAGGAGAGCAGACTACGTATCGATGACAAACTGAGTAGCATTGCCATTACTACAGTTTTGGCAGAGTTAGGAGAGCAGACAACGTATCGATGACAAACTGAGTAGCATTGCCATTACTACAGTTTTGGCAGAGTTAGGAGAGCAGACAACGTATCGATGACAAAGTGAGTAGCATTGCCATTACTACAGTTTTGGCATATTTAGGAGAGCAGACAACGTATCGATGACAAACTGAGTAGCATTGCCATTACTACAGTTTTGGCAGAGTTAGGAGAGCAGACTACGTATCGATGACAAACTGAGTAGCATTGCCATTACTACAGTTTTGGCAGAGTTAGGAGAGCAGACTACGTATCGATGACAAAGTGAGTAGCATTGCCATTACTACAGTTTTTGGCATATTTAGGAGAGCAGACAACGTATCGATGACAAAGTGAGTAGCATTGCCATTACTACAGTTTTGGCATATTTAGGAGAGCAGACAACGTATAGATGACAAACTGAGTAGCATTATCATTACTACAGTTTTGGCAGAGTTAAGAGAGCCGACTACGTATCAATTATAAAGTGAGTAGCATTGCCATTACTAGTTTTGGCAGAGTTAGGAGAGCCCATTACGTATCGATAACAAAGTGAGTAGCTAGAAGAGCCGACTATGTATCGATGACAAAGTGAGTGGCATTGCAATTACTACAGTTTTGGCAGAATTAGAAGAGCAGACTACTTATCGATGACAAAGTGAGTAGCATTGCAATTACTACAGTTTTGGCAGAGTTAGAAGAGCAGACTACGTATCGATGACAAAGTGATTATTATTCATACTGCTATAGAATTGGCAGAGATACTCGAACCGACAACGTGTTGATGGCAAATGAGAAGCCATAGTGTTGGCTATAGTATTGGCAGTTGGCAGTGTCAAGAGAGCCGATTAGGTATCGATGCTATCAAGGTTTAAGCTATTATGAGTGGCGTATCACGTGAGATATCGGTAATCTATCGTTTGGAGTACAGTGCGATGGAGGATTTAAAAGCCCCAATTCGTATTCCTAATTAAGTCAAGTTTATTATTTCAAATTCCAGCTAAACTAAAGTATGGAAATATGGTAGATTTCAATAAGTATTCCTCACCAATATCTCAATACTAATACAAAGAAGTCTATAATGAAGTAAGTGTCTCGGGGGCACTCTAATTAATAGTACGAGTACCACGCGTTAAAGAATAAAACTTTGAATAAGCAGATATTTTTCAAAAAACGTTATAGAAGCAGCTCTAAATAAAATATTTTGACGTGACAGCGTCTTAAATTAGGTTGCGGCTCGGAGTCACTCATGAAAAAGTGTAACGCCCGGTAACGTTACGATGCCCGTCCAGTGAGTCCGCCGCACGGGATCCGCACGGGATAAAGCAGATAACTGTGGGTCCGCCGCACGGGATAAAGCAGATAACTATGTTTATTCGTGAAAATGTGGAGTGCTTAGATTCGTCATTTACAACAACTACAACAATAAAGGTAAATAATTGTACACTGATATTTCATTATCGTAAACTATGATTGATTGATTAATTGTTAGATTGACACAAAAGTTGAGAAACTGAGTTTATGGGTTATGTCATACTATTGACAAATGTTGATAGTGTTAAGTAAATTATTAGTTTAAATCACTCTGCAATCAATCGTAATTCAGTCGATTGAGAAAAAACAGCGCGTATTGCTAGTCAAACATTTAAAATAACAAATTATAACCTCTAACCTGTCATAACAGTGCGACCAAACAAACGAACTAAACCGACCAATCACCACGCGCGGAGTTATAATTTAACTGTGTTTAGCAAGAATTTCAAATTCCAATTTTATTAAATGTTTTATTCAACTTTACCATTCACAATAACAAATTTTAATTAATTTCAAATTATGTACAATGTTTTAGTAAACAAAATATATTTCTATAGTTAAAATTTGTGCAATTCTTATTTTCATTCAATTCCTTGTTCCTATTGTGCAATTTAATAATATTCATATCAATAAATATTCTACCGAGAAAAAAGACGTTGTCACGTAAAATCATCGCCCGTAAAACCGACTTTACAGGCAACCATAATTTTTTTACGATAATACTAGTTACTACTCTTGTTTTAGGGAATAGACATTTATAACATTCAGTTATAAACATGGTTAATCACACCCCTGACTTCGGGTCAGCGTATGTAACTTCGACTTCACACTTAACAATATCATAGTTCGGAGAGAATTCTGATACACTCATATTTACCATTTCCAATCTCGTTATAAAGGCAGAGGTGGACTTTCAGATCTAGTTTTGAAAATGCGTTGAACATACAGACTGAAATACATAATCTGCTAATCTGCTTTAGCCATTAACATTAGCAAACGCTCTGCTAATAGAATCTTTCATCAAAATGTCCAATCGGTATAGAGAGTACACAGTCGTGAATGTTTCCACAGAGTCGATTTTTGTAAAGTGAGTGAGTCATACCACATAATTTAATAAAATGTCCAATAACTCAGAACAACCCATATCTATCTCTAATATCCGACTGCTCCCCGTATACACGACATCTCTTTCACGACCGTTAACCGGCTGACAAATGATAACGACCGGTATAATGGGTCGTTGTAATGTGACTTCCGCCGGAACATACTTCCCTACCTGCGCTTTTATTTCTCCCATACATCCATATTTCTAAGGGGTGATATAATAATATTCCGAATAAATCATATTTTTAATATCATGACAAGGATTGTTTCACATGTAAACTATGAAGGTTTCTACAATGAAATAAGTGTAATCACTTATTTTGACGTCAGTTTAGGAAATGAAAAATTTCTTCATTAGAGGCGAAGTTAGGACTATAAAGTCCTCTCTACCACTAAACCTCATAAAAAATTCAACACACACACACACACACACACACACACACACACACACACACACACACACACACACACAACACACACACAAACACACACACACACACACACACACACACACACACACACACACACACACACATATATATAAAATTAAAAATAACTACTGATTTATAAGATCTAAAGTTTTATTTTTTTTAATTTTGAAATTTTTAAAATTTTTTTGACTTTTTATTTTTTTAAGGTTATTTATAACTAAAAATAAATCTATAGAGTGATATAATAACTACAATCGGAAATTATATTCTATGTATGACATTTTTATGCGTTCAAATGTAATATAAGTTTGTTTTAGGTAATAAATAACTACTTAATTTAATCAAATACTTTAAAAATATAAATAAAAATAAACACACAAAAAAAAGAAATAAAAAACACACGAAAAATTAACACAATATAAATTATGTTTTTAAAAAATATTTAGTTTTTTTAAGAAAAAGCCTCCTTTTAGCCTCATTCTGTCCGTCCTCATGGGCTACTGGTCTATGCGAGGATCTTATCAAACAGAATAAGGGGGATCGTCGATACAGTACAAGTTCGATGGCACTGATAAGAAGTGCAACGGTCACAGATAATACACCATCCAAAGTCCAAATACTCGTACAAAGTCCATTTTAGACCACTGGGCCATCGACACATCCAAAAAATCCACAAACACACATACACTTATCGGATTTAAGTTTGTCATTAAAGGATTTTACGTAGTCAACAACAGTTTACAAATGAAAGTAATATAAGGTAAAATTTCCAGTATACTAAATACAAGTTGTGAATGTGTTTCCTAAAAGTATATTTGTTGCACGCATTATTAATAAAAACATTAGTAGTTGTAGTTGAAGTTCTGTACTATTATCTTAAAACTTAAATTAAGTTTTTTACATCTATTAACCCTTTCAGGGCCAGGACCAAATATGAGATGTTGTAAAATTTTTTCACATATCTATCCCCTTGTGACTAGTCAAAAGTGCCAGGCTATAATTGGCGATTTTGCAGTCTCTCAGATTAAAATTTATAACTTTTCATAAACATTAGAGAATGACCTAAAAGTTGCACCAAATTACTCGTATAGATATATACTATCAACAAAAAAATATAAAGATGTAGTTTTAAGTAATTTAAAATTAAAAAAAAATAATGTTTTAATGGATTACATAAAAAAAATTTTATTTTTTTATTTTTTTCGTAAATAACTAAAAAAGGAAAAATAATTTTACTGTAGAAAGCTATGTTATTATATTGTACATTTATAAAGGAACAACCATACACAAAATTTTGTGTTATTTCTCTCATAAATAAATTTTTTATGACACATTTTGTATAAATACGCATAATTGTACTTCGCAACAAGTGATAAAGCAACTGACTCTTAACTGCAAGAAACTTAAAATAAATATTCACATTACGGATGTACCGGTAAACAGATGATTGTAGGATCCATAAGCAGTTTCAATACAGTTAAAAACACTATTTACCAAGAAATATTTACACAATTTTATTTGAAATTTATTTACACTTTTTCTATTTACAAATATGCTACTTACAATTTCACTCCCGTGAGATCGCAAATTGTCAGTCATTGTAACTACTACACACAATAGCTAAGCAGGTAACACTACTAATATTTACAACCACAAAATAAAATAATGAAGAAGAATCCAGCATACAATGGTACGATTGCACTAAAGCATAAAGAATTAACAACAATAGATCGAGTCACCTGATAATGTCACGTGACAATTACGAAATAAAAATGCATAGACCTCCAAAATAAAAATTATATTCATATTAAATATCTACAAATATACCAGGGAATAAAAAAACATAAAACTTTAATCATTTGATGTCGTATTTTTTAAAGAAAATTACGAATATCAAGGCGGCAATATATTGCCGCCTGGCGCTTTTCGCGTATGTCACCGACGGCAATATATTGCCGCCTGGCACTTTTCAGACACGATCTATGGCGGCAATATATTGCCGCCTGGCCCGGAAAGGGTTTAAACAGTATTTTCTATGATACTTAATATAATTTCTTAGTTCTTAGTAATATTTTTTACTTTATAATGAGACGTTGCCTGTTTTTTGCTAGTTCTACGTTGCATTCCTGTATTATATTTAATTTTATATGTATCAAAGATAAGAAGTTTTTATGAAATATAATAGACATTATAATCAGACATAGCCTTTTTTGGAGCTAAATTCCATTCTGTATTACATATAACTTTATATATATATATATAATATATATATATATATATATATATCGAAGATAACACATTTTGGTTGATGGAGCAACATTGAATTCCTGTTGTGTGAATTTTATGTGTATCAAAGATAACACAGTTTTATGATAGATAATAGATTTGTGTCATAACCAAATATAGAATATTTTGGCTACTGGAGCTATATTAAATTCCTATAGTACATATAATTATATGTGTATTAAAGAGTAGAATTTTAAATTAAAATTACCTCCTAAACACACTCCTCATGTTTAAGCCCCCATAATTGTATGTAATTAAGTGTACATAGCTCATACCGTGTTTTTCAACTCACGCTGCATGGTCTTAAAATTAAAACCCCTCATTCCCCGCCCTCATTTCCGGCCTCTCCACCCTCTAAAGATGATACTGCATGCTTCATGGAAAAAACTTTCATTTATTAAAGCAAACCTCCCACCACCATAATCCACACAATCCACATAACTTCTTTCTGATTGTACTGGAAAAGCATATTTTAGTAAATGCCGCATTGAAGAGGCTTAGAATTATAATTTTACACTCTTTATTTAGATACAGCAAAACCATTTTTAATTCAAATTTTAATTTGCCAACCCGACACTCACCTAGGCAAATAACAGCTTATAAACTAAAACTAAAACAGTGTAAGTAACATTATTACATGGTAAAGCTTGGAGCGGAACAGAGGTTAATCTCATTGTAATTTTAAACTTATCATCGTCAATGTTCAGTAGTCATGGGAACCGATTAAAAATAAATCCTATAATCCAATTAATAAAATAAATTATTGAGAATTAAAATATATGTTGATTAAAATGAATACAGTACACTGCAACAAAAAAGTGAATTTTTTTTATACTTCGATTACATATATTTATATACTAAAAAAAAATCACAAATTATAAGTCATACTCATGCTTCTAAAAAATACAAAAAAACTATTTGAGTTAGCTTCACGTGAAATTGAGGCCCCTAATACGTCTGGGGATTTCCTGGAACCGAGGGACGGTTTACACAAATTGTTTTCTTGGAACTGCCCACTAAGTAATCTCAAGTGAATCATAAAACGGCCCAGTATAAACTTTTATATTTTATATTCTGAATATTCCGTTCTTAACGATATTTTAAGTAAAGCACATTTAAAAAGAAAAGATCAAATGTAAGGTCAAAATTTCCCAACTGAATGAATATTTATTGTTCCACATCCTTTCATTTACTTCCGAATGATGTTTTTAATAACAATTTTTTTGATAAGTTTTACACTTTAAAATACATTAAAATATTAAATAGAATAATATAAAAATAGTAACGGGAATACGTACATATGTTCTAACCTTAAGAACTGTTGCATTGCTTATGCATTCATTTTGTGATTTATATAAATTAATGTTGTATAAAGTTTGGTTTTCAAGATGAAAGGTTTGAAATGATAATAGGATTTCATTTGCCATAATTGTGTTGAAAAGTGGATACTACTCTATTCTTGAGGTGTAAAACTCAATACATTAAAAATTACTTAAAACCTACAAAGTGCGTTATGGACTGCTACTAAAAAAGAAAAGAAATTTTATTAGTGTCATAGGAGGTTGAAGTCCGAACAGGAGAAAATAAACCCCCAGGGGTTGTCACTCCACAGAATTTAAGAGCAAGTGGGACAATAACAAGAAAATCGATGACGTCATTTTCAATGTTATCACGGCGTATCATTTGAAATCAATCACACATCATGGTGAAATGAAATGAAATATTTCTTTATTTCAGGCTAAATTAAAAATTAAGAGGTGATAGTCAAGTAGGGAAAAGGAAGGGCACCCACCTCCGGCCCTGGACCTTAAAATGTTCAAATTTTGTTTCGTAGAGGTTTAATTGGTTATTAAACATTATTTAGGTTTCCTAATTAGTTATTTTTTTAATATTCTTGAGTTGTACATTTTGTAACAAATAACGATGAAAACATTTGGAACGTCATTAAGTGTAAAAATATTTTCAATTTATAAGCTGGGTATAATAATTAAAGACATCATTCTTAGCCAAGTAGCTGTCTTGATGAAGGTCTCGGGTTCGAACCCTGGGATGGTCAAGTAAAGAAAACTTAAATTGTGTGTAGAGTCTTCCCAAAAATCCTTTCGAATTAATTAAACAGAAACTACAATAGCATATGATCAATTGAAAATATACAAAGTACAAGGTTATTAAAATATAGATATCGCGTATGTTAACATTAATACCTAATAAGTGTGGAAAAATAGCGCAATTGATACGAAAGTTATGGATGCCGTGAAAGATAGCGAAAGGAAAGGATCCAGGTCCTGAACTTACAATTTATGTCGGTCATTCATCCTTATAATAGAGATCCTTGTGATATATTCGAACACTGGGGTACTCTGCTGATATTTATACAGCTACACTCTATAATATTGGTGGACAACTGAATCTAACAAACTACTCATTGTCAGTTCACTTTAATTACTCTATTGATATACTTTTAGTGATGCATTTTATACTGATATTTATACTGCTACACTGTATAATATTGGCGGACAACTGAATCTAACAAACTACTCATTGTCAGTTCACTTTAATTACTCTACTGATATACTTTTAGTGATGCATTTTATACTGATATTTATACTGCTACACTGTATAACATTGGTGGTGAATATAACAAATTGCTCATTGTTATTTACAGCTTAATTGCTCTACTGATATGCTGATATATAGTGATGCCGAAAAAATAACATACTGTAATGAAATATCTTTAAACTTACAGCTAAGGAAGTGAGTCGACGTGTCATATTTCAATTGGAATTATAAAATATCAGTTATTGTTCAGATTACCTATCTTTATTATGAAAAATAAATGAAAGTATAACAATCTATTATTGTTTATTTCTGCTAATAATTCTTGCAATAAAAAAACTAAGGAAATTATACTAAAAAAATAATATTCGATTTGAAGTAATACAAGTCTTACAATTTGATAGCATCTTTGTGTATTTTTAAATGTATTATACTGGTAATATATGAAATAAAACAGAAGCTGTTTAACTTTAAAAGATCTCTTTTATTTTGCCAAGATAAACTGCTTAATTTCAACAAATCACTAACCATTTCTTATTACAGTATCTCTTCTACAGTAGGTTATTAATTAATGTTTTAAATATTAAATAGTGATTTAAATTATTATAGTCAGCTACATCTTAAGATGTTCAGAGAATAACTAATTAATTAGGTGATTAGTCATTAACCTTTGTGTTGTGTCTGACGAAGATAGGCTTGCTATCGAAAGGCCTCACGAAAATAAAGGTGTTATGTATTGGTTTGTGTGTTTTAAATTTAATTACTCAATGTCATTTACTGTTCAAGGACTGTTTCGAAGGTAAAGTTAAAACGAGATATTTATTTTTGTTTCTTAATCCTAGATCACAGTACAAAATTACATACCTAATATCTTTATATTTTTAAATACGCTATGACTTAATAAACAGTGGAGTTATATATATATGCAGGACAGAATATTCAAAACGTTCCTCCATAACTCTTAAATAATATATTCCAAATAAAAAGCTATTCAGAATATTCAAGATGGCTTTGGCTTATTCAATTCAATGCAGGGAAACTTTTCAGACAAGGACTCTTATCTTGTTACCCACCTAAAGACGCAAAATTGAAATCCAATTTGAGTTTCGTCGTTATTAATATCACACAAAATAAAAATAGCTTAAAATAAATCCTTTTAAGTTTATAATAAAATAAATATATTTAAAATTAATAAATTTATTGATTTAATGAATCATTAAACGAAATATAATATTATTAAGCTAGTTGTGTAGCCCATTTGTAAAATATGAGACATTTTTAAAGGTAACATATTCAATTGGTAACTCTGCTGTATGAAGAAATATTATACATTAGTCGTAAACTTTACAAAACCATATTCGACCAAAGTCCAGAATATAAATATATTACATAAAGTAAATATATCTTATTTTACAAGTTGAAGTTAGGCCTTAGAAGTCTTCCCTAACACTTAACCTGGGGACCAACGGCTTAAGTGAATTCTAAACCACCACAAACGGCCGGGCAGGCGGGCTGCTTGCAAGGACATGATCGCCCTGTATATTTTGGGTAAATGAAAAATAGTCTTTTAGACTACTTTGAAGGTTTATTTCGAAAATGCTTTGTCGTTGTGTGAAACGTAAAACAAAATGACTAAATTTCACAATCCTGTTGTCTGCCCAGACGCTCCACTATCAAAACAAGATAAAACAAAACGATGATTTATGTTTAAATATAATCAGACACTATTTTGGGAAACGCAGTATGTAGTTGAAATATTTTAGTAACCACGTTCTTATATATTCAGCCTAAGTTTCAGTTGTTATTCTTCGAAAAGTATTATTTCTACAACATAATAAATCTCCAAACATTAAAAGGCTGTCATTATTTATGAAGTTTTAATATGATGATTTATATCGTTGGAGTAGTGCGTTTATTGATTGTTCGTTGCCAAAAAGTTTCTTTAATCTATATGACACATACACGTACATAAAAAATACACATATTTTAAGTTGCTTATGTTAAAATATTAAACGAATAATGTTCTCTTTTATTAATTTAACGGTCTAACTTGATACTGGAATGACTAATATTTACAAACTACCTGTATTACAAGACATGAGTGCGCCACACGGGCGCATAACATGCTTCTCTAAGGTAAATAAAATATCACTTTGTGTTTAGTTTCTATAGAATGAAAAATATTCTAAATAAGTTTCTAAGGATTATTAGGCTGGTCAATACCTTGATTCCAATTCTTTACGGCCTTTGACTAAGGTTTAGATTTTTTTGTCACTTAACTAAGATAAATATGTAGAATACCATTTCGTTATTAAGTGCGGATGTAGTAGTTTCTATAGGCTACTACAAGTCGAGTCTCACTCGATCTTAATTACTTGAGAGGTATTGATATACGTGTTAGTGGAAAGTTTTCTCCTCTCTCAGTTTTCCTGCGCTGTTCTTTGCGATAGTATCTAAACAAGACGAATACAATTACAATGCAAGATAATGAGAATACCTTTTCACCTAGATTACACTCTATTTTGTATTATACGGGGTGTCTTAAAAGCCCCCCCCCCCAACTTTCCTATGAATAGAGATGGAGTGATTTACTTTGGGGGACTTTTATATGACCAGCAAAGGCTTTTTTACGTACAAAGATTTTTAACTCTCCACACAAAAAAGGGTCTTTTGGGGATATGCCATTTTTAAGTAGGAACCCGTAGAGAGTGATACCTCATTTAGAGCTATTATAAAAAGAAGAAGAGTAGCGCAAACTAGAGGTCTCTAATGTGCTGTATCGTATTTACACGTAAAAATACTCCTCAGTTAGTCATATAAACATCCCCCAATATAAATCACTCAATCTCTATTCATAAGAAAATAATAATGGGGGGGGAGGTCATTTATGACAACCGGTATGTGATTCTGGTGTAGATACAATGCAAAGAGTTGTATCTACACCACGGATTTGAATCTCTTCAGGAATCCAGGAGTAAAGTCTGTGACGGCATATTTATTCAGACGCTACAACGGAAGGTGAAATGGAACTAAACTCAACAATCACAGAACTAATGCACTCCTTAACAAATACTCTGGTAGGTTTCTTTTGACAACTGAAACCCGATATCATTTAAACAAATTTTAATGATAGACAAATCATTGGAGAGCTCTCTCTCTCAGTACACTTTCAAATAATTATTAAGTATGCATTTACATTTTTGCGAGAAGTTTCTTTTTACGCTATTGATATATAAAATTATCACAGAAAATGTGATTACGAGAAAGTTGTCAAGCACACTTGCAAAGTTTTGTTGATTTCCCCGGGAATCGAACCAGTGACCTCTAGGTTAGAGGAGGAGAAAGAAGCCTTCTTAACTCTAAGCTACAGTGAAGGTCAATGTACTGTGAAAACATCGTATTTTCCATGTCTCATTGAAAACGGCTATATGCTCTCTTGAATATATATACATATTTTGCACAGATGTATTAAATAGCGTGAAGCGAGACAAATTCTTGGTTGGCTGGTTGATGTTGGATGTGGCCAATATCATCCGTAGTAATTAGACAGAGAACAGATCAAAATGGACCAGTCGGAATGCCAGCATAATCCAAAAACGTGGTCCAAATAATGTGGGAATTTGGAAGCTTATGATGATTCTAGGTTAGATTGCTAGAAAACACATAAGAGGATTTACAGGTCGACTGTATGTATGCAAAGTGATGCATAGAAACCCCTGTACAACATTGTTTTGGTTGAAATGTAAACAGTACACGTAGAGGAATAGATGAAATGAACCGGTCGGGAATGGAACATAAACGGACAACAAATATATTTCACAGGTAATGAAGTACCTCTTGGATGGACTAAACACTAATCCATGAAGTTACTCTTCTACGTACCTCATTCTATAACGGACAGACACTTCGTAATTAGTGAAGATGGCCACAAAATAACTTTATAAATTTTGATCTTGATTTTGATTTTTCAGATCTGGCTAACTCACATAATAATGGAATATTACAGTATTTTGTAAATTATAGAAAGTCTATTTTTTTGACATTGCTTCCCTAAAATATTTAATAAAAGTAATATAAGTTGTATACGCATGAAAATGTACAATATGTGGCACTACGAAACAAATATTTATAGTATGTAGATGGACTTGTAGGGATGACTTCACTTTTCGTAATCACAGTTACACATGAGATTTCTAAAATTAGAGAAAGTAAACTAATAAGAGCTAATCAAATGTTTGAAAGATAGTTTACAGAGATATATTTGTAATTAAAATATACATTTAAATATGAGGATTCTATTAAATAGACGTTTGTAAAGTGTGTGTGATTTCTTCAAGTCCTTGGATCATTTTGATATATCAAAATTCCATTCAAATATTTTTTGGTGCTAGAAAAATGTAATGTAAGTAAATTAGTTTCTGTCGCGATTTCGGGACACTTTTTACCGAGCTTTCGGTTTACAAGTGTATAAACTTTTAATGTAGGCTTAATGTACACGTAATTTGTAACAATGATGCTGAAAATTGTGCTATAATGTATTATAAAATACTATTTAATGCCTGCCATTTGTTCGGTGTGTGTTGCTACTAATAACCCCTGTTAAAATACTGAATTTTGAAATACGATGCTATAATTTTAAAGAAGAATATAATGTTTAAACTGTATGTGTATATACAGTTTAAATTGTATTTAAATATAAGAAATAAGTTTATTGTATCTCAGTATAAGAAATAAGTACATGTATACTGATAAGAAAACGTGTAGCAGTACTTTTTTAGAGTTAGGTATATTATTGTAATAAAAAAGTAGCGATCTTTCTCAAAAACATGACTAATTCATTTTATAAAATAGGAATACCGTTCTCTTTTATTTTCAGTATGAGAATTATTTTTATGGAATGAATATTCTCAATGAGTCTAAGTATGTAGGTGAAGTTCATCGCTTCTTTTCATGTGTATAATTTTAAATAAGTTGTTACTAACTAGTAAATTGTCTCAAATAAATCTTGTTTTTTCTTCTAGACGAAAGCATAGCGATAGTAAAGTAAGTAATGCTTTATACAAGAAAATGTTTGCAAAGAAATCCGCATTTATATAGCATCGATAATGACGTTGATATTTCAGGGAGGATTTAATTTAACGAAGGGAAATACAAACAAAGGATGAAAGCTAAAAGGATTGTTTTGGTCGCTGTGTAGGGCAGAAGAGCAATATTTACCTGGCCTGCACCAACACCTCAGTGAGCTCTGTGGTAAATATTTACACAATGAAGGTACTTTCTCGGCCAAAACCCAGTTGGGGAACTGAGTGAGTTTCTGTTGTAGTACATACTTTAGTCCCAACTAAAACATAAGCAGCATCAACATGTTCATCTTTAAAAGTTTTAGATTACTTAAATCAATTACGATTCCTAACAGTATATTATCAAATTTTAAACAAAGTAGAATCTGCTAAATTAAAGTTCTAAAATAAATATTTTAATCTTTCTTAAAAAATGTCGATATGTAGGGTTTGGCTCCAGTTTACCTTTCTCTTATAGTGCAGCATCTAATATCTGATGCTGTTGCAGACTTCATTCCTGAAATCTGAAGTCATGCTCGATTTACGTCGGCGAAGAAGAACGAAGAAGCCCAAAACGAAACCTTCCGGATTGTTTTGACGTTAGAAACACCTAGACTACAAAAAAAATACAATCTAAGCAAAGAGGTATTCTCTTTGTTTCATTCGGTGCACAATTGAGTGCACTACGATGACGATCCAAAAGCACAGTGGAGCAACCGAGTCTTCTACACATAACGTAGCTATGATAGGAAGGGTTGATTCAATGCGAATGTTGAATTCAGCTCCAGTTCACCTTCCTCTTACGTGCAGCATATGAAATCTGATGCTGTTGGAGACTTGATTCCTGAAATCTGAAGTCATTTTGGTTTGAAGGGATCCTAAAACGTCAGCGACGAAGAAGCTCACAATGAAACCCAACACTTCGTTTTGACATGAGAGACACCACATTTCAGATACTGCACGTAAGAGGAAGGTGAACTGAAGCTACTGTAAACTCAACAGTCACATTTTGATATGTTGATATTGTGTGCAAATCAGGCTATGACCTTTAAGTTTGAGATACCCACTTCACTAGATTTATTTTTTCCAGGAGTTATGATAGAATACTCTACTGAAATGGCATAGTTTCTCGTAGACAAACATGATTCCCAAAATTGTTCCCTTATGTAACTGGTGTTCTCCGGGTTCAAGTATTCGAACATGGATTGGGATCTCAGTCACTTATCTTAGGAACATTTGTTGTTGCACTGAAGAAACATGTATTGTCTCTACTGTTTAAAATTTCACCATGACATCTCAGAAGAATAACCTGGACATATTATGATACATATGTTTACGACATCGACGGAGAAGTTTTGTGAAAAAAGGTTTTAGCAACTCTTAAGGTTTGAATTTAAAAAAAAGAATGTTCCAATACACCTATAAGTTTGCCAACTTATAGTGAAAAACGCAATTCGTGAGTTATTTTATTTGGTCGTATAGGAAATGCAATGGAATAAATATACGTTTAAGGAAGATATTGAAATGTTATGAATAAAGTTTTGAGACACGTTGGAGAGGAATTTGTTGATCCAAACTATAGGTATACAACATGATATTATGCTACACTACCGGTTTATCCAATAAAACAAATAATTTTATTAACTACTAGCCTAAACCCGCGGCTCCGCTCGCGTGGCAGTAGAGAGGGCTACATCAATCAAGCATCGAAAAAAAAATACTAATTTTATTATACGTTTTTTCCAATTAATTTATTGCTCTCTACTAACACATCGTAGCATATCATAAAATCTATTATAAAAGTTTTTTGTTTATTTTAATGCGTTTTGGTAAACAACGTTATTAGTTGTTAATAACATAACAACGTTATGCTCAAAGGAATTCTGTAAAAAAAAATGTTGAGAAAAACATTCTTCAAAGAATATTTACATGAGAAAACAAAAATACTTGCCTATTTTTTTAAACCTTTTACTGATGGAAAATAACACTGTTCTTGGAAATTGTAAAAAAGATATCAAATCACGTTTATCAAAAATTTGACATTTGTGACACGTTGTAAATGTCAAAAAATGTTTGTTTACATAGAAACGTCAAAAATATTTATGTTTACTTAGTTACTGTCAAAAATAACAACAATTTTTTTTGTCGCATTATATATGTTTACAAAGAACAGCTGATTAAAAATTTGAAAAGACTCTTTCACTTAATAACATATGTTTGCTGCAATGCATTTCTTACGGGTATTTCTGTAACCAGTGGGGCGGAATCCTGAATCGGGAAAGGGATAAAAAGTATCCTATAACCTTCTACAGATCAAGACGAACAAATTAAAAAAAAAATTAGGCGAATCCGTCCAGCCGTTTGTGAGTGATGCTGTTACACACGAACAGTTTCATTTTTTATATATATAGATAAAACAAAGTGGCTTCTAGGTGCAAGTTTTTTAAAAATTGATTAAAATGTCGTGTCAATGTTTAACATGGAAATGTGAGTATTAATACATCTCCGAAGGGTGATACAAACCCTAATATACACGCTGAACAGTACATAAAAACTCCCAATTCTCATTAGATACAGTTTAATATCACCACCAATTTTTATGTTAAATATTTTTACATGGAATGTAATCGCTTTATATGAGGCTACTCTTCAACGTCAACATTGACCTCCCTCACCCTCCCTTCCACGGCCCACGCATCTCTGTGAACCCTTTTCAAATTTTAACAAGCTTTTATCACATATTAAACATTCTTTACTGATTACTTTTTATATTTACTCAAATGAAACATCTACAGTATACGGATTAAACACATATTATTATATCAGAAGAGGCGTCTGCATTTATAAGTTATTAACATCCACTGCATCCCACGCAATTTCCTGGTGAAGGACCATTTCATCCCCTTTGCCCCTAGCATCCTTTTCTGTCTGTATAAGCGGCTATATATTATTAGCGGTTGTAGTTTAATATTTATAGCCTGAAGATGGCGGATTCATTAAAACATTTTAGTTGTATTAAAAATTGTTCGACGTCGTTCTAAACGAAAAATAGTCTGAATATAACGTTCAATGAGAATGGTTTTCGTAAGTCAGCACACTCTGAAATGACGTTCACAATGATGTTCACACTTGAGAAGTCGGTTAGGTATATCTACGATATAAAACAAATTCTTGTCGCCAAACAGCTGGCAAAGCATATCAGATTACAGGTCTTGTAGTATAGTCTTATAATCTTTTGTTAGATCTGTAAATTAGGATGTATGTTGGTCAATCCGTCGGGCACCAATTACTGAACCGACCGAAAAGAAATTTTACACTAAAACTGTAATAAAATATAAGTTATATACTATAAGGCTCTTATGAAATGAGATTTAATTGTCTTATTAAATTTAAATGCGTGGTATAATAAAAATATTAGGTGAGACGATCAAACGATACATCAAATTTAGTTGAACCTATCCGGGATGTTATAAAGACAGTTAATTCGATCTGGTAATGGAAGGAGCACCTTAAATTTAAGAGGACAAAGACAATCCCGGGTTATAGAAACTGGTTACTTCAGAAATACGTTTGAAATAGTAAAATCACAAAATTTCCTAGTATATTATGATAGGGAAATACACAATACACGAGCGTTAGCGCCAATTATTGAAAAATAGCATTGTTAACCCATGGTTCCAAGAAACTTTTGATTGTTTGCTGAAATAAGCTAAGGATTAACATAGAAAACACATCCAGAAGACCAGATTAGATTTTGCAGAGGCATAGGCATCACAGAAGCCATTTTATCTTTTCTGAAAATTTCGACAAGAGGCTGTACTCGTGAATAAACCAAATTTTGTTACGTTTTCTGATAATCGTACAAAAGGAATTGAATACATTAAAATACTAACTGATATGGCAACAACTGAAGGACAATAATCTTGCCTTGAAAGGTGGAAGATTTATACTCGCACTTTACAAAGGACAAAGAAAGCATATTGAAATAGAAGTGTAAATGTCGCAAGAAGGTCCTCTCTCTCTTAACCTACTCATTCTATCGTAACCCACAAGATAATTGGGGTCAAAATTTGCAATTCTTTGACGGCACTTGAAAGTATTTTTCAAACCCCAAAATGCTTATTGAATGGCTTATTAAATAAGACGGTGGCCATTTGGCAAAGACCCAAATCGGTAAACACATTGTTAATTCATTGCTGACCTGACGTTATCAATTCAAACTTTGATATTTTTATCTTTCTAAGCTATTTAAAGACTGTAGTGTTTTTAGTAGTTTCATGGGAATTCCACCCCCCCCCCGTGATACTTTGCTTCCTAAGCTCTCATTCCTAGTATATGGAAATTATTGTGTGAACGTAGGCCATCAATATTTGATATTTTTTCCTCTAGCCTGTCCACTTTTAATGTATCAGGTTGGAAGCGGCAGCAAATTTATAAGAGAAATCATGTGATTTTTTTAATTTACTTAATTATGTCTTGCAGTAAAACCATAATGTACATACCAGAAAGTGTCACGTACACTAACGAGAATTTCGTAATGTTATATAGACATAATGTGAAGCGGTAGCAGGTAACGAGAGGGACCTCGTGGACGGTTTAGTGTCGAGGTCTCTGTCGTTTGTCACAAATTAAATTGACCGTTAAGCGAGATTGCTCAAAGCTTAGCCGTGTAGTACTTCAGGCAGAACCAATTACTGGACAATCCGTTGTCACAATATAATGCTAAACTATTAATGAGGTTTATCCTAAATTGCATGAAGGTAATTTGACTGTTACCATAATATGTTTTATGTGAGCTTGTATTAATATGGTTTATAATTTAATAACTAATTGAGGATTGGGTGTCGAGAGAGGATTCAATTAAGAATACACAAAAAATAGAATGATAAGTACCGATCCAATCCTGTACGTCACGTAAAGAATTGTAATGTTTACTACGTTAAATAAAGTTTATTATTATTTAAAGAATTATTTTAATGTATAACAACTTATGTACAACAACCACCTTAAAGTGTTAAAATCTATATTCACACTATGTTTATCTATATCTATATCTATGTATATCTATCTATATTCTATTCTATGTTCAGCTTTCTATAAAGCTCGACGTTTCGATAATTGAGATCTGACCTCATTTTCAGGTGTCAAATACTAGTGTTTTTATTTAATAATACAAGAAATAAATGTTTAAAACCATAAAAATTTCCGGAATGTACAACACTTAAAACATTTATATGAGGTTTCAGAGTTAAAACTATACAGTCTACTACATAGGCAAAAGTCTCGCTTCAAAAGTTGCTCCATTTGTTACAAAAATACTGTTATGCACTATTATCACTTAATTTTTTGTACATTTTGGTGTCTTATTTACTGGTTTCGTGAAATATTCTGTGTAGTAGTATATTGTAAGTTTTTGTTAGAAATCTGCTGTCTGGTGGAACTTTAGCTAATCACGATATAACTCTGCCCCTTAATTTTTATAATTGTGTTTGCATTACTGGCTTTGCCAATTGTGTGTGTTGTAGACGTAATGTGAACCAAAATAATCATGAAACTGATCGATTCCAAACTAAAGGAATAAAAACTTGAGTCAAGTTGTGTCTTTTCAATGCTTCTGTGTTCTTGTGTTTGACCGTTTAGAGATTTTGGAAAACACTGATATTTCTTAGCTTGTCAGCATTTAAATCATAATTGAAGATGATCTAGCATTCTTGGTTTATTTACAAAATTTTGTCGTAAATTTAATGATATTTTATATTTCACTAGGATTATATTGTTACATATGTATAAACAATATAAAGATTAGTAAAGTAGAACATAAGGGACATGTATCTAAATAAAGTGAACGTGGTAATTACTATACTTTATGAATAAATCGAGATGTTAAAATTCTAAATGAAAAAGTTTCTCATTTATTTATTAAAATAAATCTTTCAAATGACATCGGTTTACATGCGTAAAAGTGTAAATTTGGAGGCTTTTTAATGATTTTTTAATTAGTTTTCCAGCCATAATTAAAGTCTCAATGTACAACTAAAAATACCCAGTCTTTAAAAAACTTTAAATATTTTTGAACTCTTACCTTTTTTTATTTTTGAGATGATAACCTTCAAAACCTTTGAAAAGCTTTCTAACACACATAATTATATATTGATAACATTAATTACTTAACAACTTCAGTGATACCTGCTAATTTACCTTGATAATATAAAATTAACCCTTCATAATCCGTCAAAACAAATCCTTACATTATATTGTTGAAGCTAACAATACTTTAAACAGAGGTGTAGATTATTATGAAATTAATACGGGACTAATTAAAATAACTTAAAATGTTCGTTCATCTATCGACGTGTTTGCTGGTATTGTGAAGAGAATAAATTTCATAATTATCTACTTATTATTTATTTGATATATCGTACGTATCTATGGAGCGACCACATCCAATTAATTGTTTATATTTTGTAGTTGAAACTAACAATACGCTGAGTAGAAGTATAGATTGTTATGAATAAAAACGGCACTACTTAAAATAACATAAAAGGATCGCTCAGCTATTCACGGGTTTGCCGGTATTATCAAGAGAATATACTTCATAATTATCTATTTATTTTTTACTTTCACGTGTCGCATCTAGTGAGTCGCTACATCCAACTCATTGTGTATATTTTATTGTCGAAACTAACAATACGCTGAGCAGAGGTGTAGATTGTTATGAATGGACTCCTAGCTGTGATGAATGGAGACGGCACAGCGCGGCACGGTACGTGTTTAGTGGGACATGACAGCTTCTAGTGTTTCGCGCCTCTCGAACGTAAACGTCAACTCTTAGTCTACACCCTTCTACCTGCCATCCACTATGGACACAATAGGCCCTTCATTTGTCCTTATTGTGACTCTTGAAACAGTTAAAAATGGGAAAAGTCACCTAAATTTTAAAGTAACGATTTGTGCAGAAAGTTAAAAGGGCAGCAACGATAACGGGTTTTGGTTATATAATCAAACGATTATGATTGGCTGAGCTTTAGCTCCAGTGGTTGAAAAATTGGATTTCTGTGTGTCCCCCTGATGAACTCACCTATATACTTGAAACTTTGCACGATGGTACATGTCACTCAATTGGACTTGGGTATGCTTTAGTACAAACTTTTTACATTGGACTTAGTTAACCACAACGATGACGAGAATCGTTGAGTAAGTAAAGTTTTGACACTTTAACATATAACTTAGTAAAACATGTATACAAATTAAATGAGGTATGGAAATTTTGCTAACGACCTCAACGTAACATATTACGCGACTCGTGTTGTGGCGTACCTACAACAAGGGCGTATATTCTACCTTTTTGTAACAATGGAAATCAATATGTGGATGAAAGAACATATCATATCTATTGAAATCGGTTTACCAAAAGTTCCAATATAGTTTTCTATCATCTGAAAAAGGGTGATCTCACACAGACCTCCCACTATTGGTATAATTTTTAAAGTTCAGTGAAAAGCTCTTAAATGCCTTAACTTAATGTTGAAAGCCACAGCGAATTCTGTTACTACGTCTTGTTCCATCTCGGTGGATTGAACCTGTAGTCCCTGTGAGTCTGGAATTCCGCTTATGTTTTTTATTTGTATCTAAGTATCCCCTAGATCAGTAATAGTCTTTAGGTGAAACCCTAACCATTGCTCTCCATCTGCTTTTGTTGCATCTACCTGTGACTGTCATTGGTACCTGGACAGGCGCTATTAAGTTCGAAAAGTACTGGATCACTTGTACGCCCTTCCAATTTATTCACAAATCACTAACTCCGGTAACGGAATTTAGTAAAACCTTCAACCTCTACATACAATCTCGTCCCTCTTTGCCATGCCAGAGTACGTGGCCATATAGACAAAATCCACTTTCCTGACCCTATGACATATATTCGCAGAGTAATCCAATCATGAAGGAAAGTGGTATAATTTGTGTTGTGTCATCGTGGAAAATCTCATGTTATGATTTCACTCCGGTATTACAATAGTTGTACAACAGAATTATAATGTAGACAAGTTTCACATACGGTACTCATTTTAAGGCATTGATCTTTACATACCAAACCTAAAATTTTCTAGGAGCTGACGAGATCTTCATTGAAATCATGTGCTTGTTGATTATATATTTGTTTAAAATGCGCCGACAAAAGAATTACATTCATAGAGTTACAAAATGGCCACTAATTTATTAACATGCTTAACGTTTCTTAAGAGTGTACAGCTCGTAGGTCCTTCAGCCAGAACAGAAGAGTGACAGGTATGAAAATCTCACAACTTCAAGAATCAATTAAGAATCTTATGGAATCTCATGTCACGCAGAAACTAGCGTCCTAAAGATTTATTATGTTTTATATTAGTAACCTGTTTTCGTTAATTTACAGTTCACTATTCCCTATTTATTCTATTTTTTACTCTCCACTTGTGACTTAACCATGAGTCTTAAGAATCCTGGAATTTTAACTTTGTTTAAAACTTTAAAAAAAGTAATCTTAGAGTTTTAATACTTGATTTAGATTTGTGTTTTAATTATTTTAAATTTTCTAAGCAGGTTTACGTTACAATAATCTCCGTTTATACTAGATACATAGTTACAGTATACGTAACTCTTTTAGAAACCAAGCAGGGATCACTTTTTTACAGCAGGGGTTTGTTTATACCTTCTAGTTGAACCCACTACTGGGCCACATCAAAAACCGATGTGTCTCTTAAATCTGGGCAACCTTATGAATGTCCAGGAGCGGCACATCACTAACCGCAAATTTTGAGATTCTGGGGTTTATGGGCAATTCGATAGGTCTAGTATACTGTGGGAGAATGACTGTTTGGAGTTGGTGGGGTTTGTTCCCTAACCTCAGGTGTGTTCTTGTTAGCCTCAACAAGGGGTGTGCTACCCCCTGCCTGCTTTGACTGGAGAGGCTAGTTCAGAGCTGACCTCCCCTTCTCCCGGGGAGAGACATGACTTTGAGATGTACTGCCCTAATTCTTCCTCATGGATCTCGATAGGAGGCGGCTCCTACCCACTAACCTTACCCATCCTGAATATCCTGCCACTCCGGAAGCAGCGCAAAGGTTCTTACAGGACTAAGTGGAATTTATAAGCTTCTTGTCCTAAGAGAACAAAAAAGACTTCTTTTACAAATTTGTTCTTCATATCAATTGCTAATATAGTGGCTTTAAAAATGATAACAACAATTTTATATATTTGTCTATTATGCATTTCATTGCTTTAAGTTATTGCTTTTAGTATGAAATTAAATTTCAATTTTGTATAAAAAATCAAAAAGGTATTAAAATTTGTCATATTTACAATATTTTTTAAATAAAACACTACTTTTTGAAAGCATCCGGGATACATTTAGATATTCCCCCAATGAAAAATCATCGGATATATTAAAGTATTATTCAAGCTTTAATGTGGTATGTCCGAGTACTTTTGTGTTAATGTTTTGTAGCCAGATTTAACTGCCCCATGGTTCTAGGTGCAGGAGTTGCCCTTCCTCCATGCAGCTACAGGTATCAGATAACAAGCGAGCAGCATGTGAAAACAGTAATACTTTCTAAAGTATTAACAACAAAGTTTTAACAATGAACTGAGCAGGGGTGTATATCGTTATGAATGGGCTCCTATAGGTGATGAATGGAAAGGGGCACAACGCGTCAAATAAAACACAACGTCAGCATCTAATGTACATCGTTGTGCGTTCGTAAACGTTAAACATTGCCACCCTCCCATACCCCCCCCCCGTACATCTACCCTGTGCCATCCACTTTGGCGACAATAGACTCTTACGTTCGCCGTTTTTCCCACCTCCTTGAACATGCGTATAATTGTTGACAAGTTTATAAACCTTGCTGCCAAATAATGGATATTTTTTTTAACTTTCAATAAACAATAATTCTACTGTTGTTTTATTAGTAATCAATCTAAAAATAAATAAACTATTACGACACAGTAATGATGAACTTGGCAGAACGTAACGGCAATATTAGGTACTTACCCTAAAACCATTTTCGTCTCAGGTGTTACTACATTCCGTAAACTACATTCCACAGGTGTTACTACGATAACATATTCACGATATGACAGCCAATTTTTCGTTGCTCGAAAAAACTGACGTGTTCGTCAAACAAAGAGATAAAGAGACTGAAAATGGCCACTTTAAGTTTCTGTATATATAGTTGGCTGACTTTGGTTTGACATTGAATTACATTTGGGACGGTTGGGATTAAGATGTGTAAAGTCAAGAAAAATATGATCCGGGAAAAAAATTATTTTTCATATTTTTAACCCTTTTGGTTGTCTGCTTATACAATGCAGCTTGACACTCTCTTGAGACCAACTGTAAGATGCGTAAAATCAATGTTAAATTAGCTTTAGATACCCGTACACAGGATATTTGGCTGGAAATGGTACATTTTATTATCCTTATTTAGTTGTCTAACCATGATATAACTATTATTTATGCGTTCTGACGATATGTTTCCTCCAGAGAGAAAATTTACTATCAAATTTAACCCGGGTTACGTGAATATACAATTCAAAATCATTCTCGGCTTGTTTTTTCTAGTAAACGTGTTTTCAGGTACCATCGTTGGAATCTCATACAATCGATCTAAAAATATTGCTATTTTTTTAATGTTCAACTCACACATGAACAGATATCTTCCATGGATTATGGAAGGTATGGAGGAATCTGTACGTACCAGGTTTAAAGGTTCTAGAACCTTCCTACCAAAAGTTCTATCACTGAAGATAAAGGAAAGACCTTTAGGGTTGAGAAGCCTCTTTCCAGTCCTTAATTATGTAGATACAGGACAAGGTTGGTGATACTAATAAATAGTGATACGTTACAGAAAGGATTAGATCCTGCGTTGTCTTTAGCCAAGATCCAAAGTCCAACTTCTTAGATACATTTTATTAATTGACAGATAAAACGAGTAACCATCATACGGTAGATACATTTTAACGTTTCCCAGCAAAGAGAAGAGAACGCGGGTCAGCCAATTCAGTGATATACCAATGACGCTCAGCCAAATTCCATGGTTGGACATGCAACGTCATATAACTCATTCTTGTCTATGTAGAAATGAAGTTTGATGCAAAATTTAAGTCAACAGATGAAATCTTTCCCTTAATACCTTTATCCATTCACATATTTATTTATTAAATTTCGATTCATATAATTATTTGAATAACAAAAGCCTACACAACGAGTTCCCATTAAATGACAATATCGTAACTTGGAAAGAATTCCAATGGACTGATTGATATTCACCATTTTCAATCAAGACATTTAAAGGTGAACTTTCACATCCAGTGTAAAAAATGCGTTGAATATACAGACTGAAGTACAGAAATCCGTCCTAGTCATCGACATTAGTAAACAATCGGTATAGAGAGTACACAGATCGTGAATGTTTGCAGACCCGATTTTTTGTAACCGTACAGTGAGTGAGTCATACCACATAATTTAATGAAATGTCCAATAACTCAGGAACAAGCCATATCTATCTCTAATATCCGACTGCTCCCCGTATACACGACATCTCTTTCACGACCGTTAACCGACTGACAAATGATAACGACCGGTATAATGGGTCGTTGTAATGTGACTTCCGCCGGAACATACTTCCCTACCTGCGCTTTTATTTCTCCCAATACATCCATATTTCTAAGGGAGAAATATAATAATATTCCGGATAAATCATATTTTTAATATCATGGCGAAACTATGAAGATGTCTACAATGAAGTAGGTGTAATTAGTTATTTTGACGTCTGTTTATGAAATGAAAAATGTCTTCATTAAAAGCGAAGTTAGGACTATAAAGTCCTCTCTACCCACCTCATAAAAAATTAAACTAACACACAAACACACACACACACACACACACACACACACACATAACTAAATATAACTAATTATTTATAAGATCTAAAGATTTATTCTCTACTTTTAATTTTTTTAAGTTTTTTTATAACTAAAAATAAATCTATAGAGTGATATAATGAATACAATGGAAAATCGTATTGAATGTGTGAAATATTTATGCATTCAAATGTAATATAAGTTTGTTCAGGTAATAAATAACTACGGTACTTAATTTCATCAGATACTATAAAAATTATGAATTACAAAAAAAAAATAATAAAAAACACACAATAAAAGTAAACAAAAAAAAAATAAATAAAAACAAAAAACACAGAACATAAATTAACACAATAATAAGTTATGTTTTTAAAAAGTATTCCTTTTTTTTAAGAAAAATCCTCCTTTTAGCCTTATTCTGTCCGCCCTCATGGGCCATTCCTCTATGCGAGGATCTTATCAAACAGAATAAGGGGGAGAGCCGATATAGTAACAAGTTCGATGGTACTGATAAGAAGTGCAACGGTCAGAGATAATACTCCATCCAAAGTCCAAATACTCGTACAAAGTCCATTTTAGATCTCTGGGCCATCGATACATCCAACAAACCCACAAAAACAGATACACTTATCGGATTTAAGTTTGTCATTAAAGGATTTTTACGTAGTTAACAACAGTTTACAAGTACAAGTAGTATAGGGTAAAATTTCCAGTATACTAAATAGGAAGTTTGTGAATGTGTTTCCTAAAAGTATATTTGTTGCACACATTATTAATACAAACATTAGTAGTTGTAGTTGAAGTTCTTTACTATTATCTTAAAACTTAAATGAATTTTTTTACAACTATTAAACTATATTTTCTATGATACTTAATATAATTTCTTAGTAATATTTTTTTACTTTATAATGAGACGTTGCCCGTTTTTTGCTAGTTCTACGTTTCCTTCCTGTATTACATTTAATTATATATGTATCAAAGATAACAAGGTTTTATGAAATATAATAGATACTATAATCAGACATAGCCTTTTTTGGAGCTAAATTCCATTCTGTATTACATATAACTTTATATATATATATATATATATATATATATATATATGTATATATATATGTATATATATATATAAACACACACAAACACACACACACACACACATATATATATATATATCGAAGATAAGAGATTTTGGTTGATGGAGCAACATTGAATTCCTGTTGTGTGAATTTTATGTGTATCAAAGATAACACAGTTTTTATGATAGATAATATATTTGTGTCATAACCAAAATATAGAATATTTTGGCTACTGGAGCTATATTAAATTCCTATTGTACATATAATTATATGTGTATTAAAGAGTAGAATTTTAAAACCTCCTAAACACACTCCTCATGTTTAAGTCCTTATAATTTTATGTAATTAAGTGTACATACCTCATAACGTGTTTTTCAACTCACGCTGCATGGTCTTAAAATTGAAACTTCATATCCCGCCCCCATTTCCGGCCTCTCCACCCTCTAAAGATCATACTGCATGCTTCATGGAAAAAACTTTCATTTATTAAAGTAAACCTCCCACCACAATAATCCACACAATCCACATAACTTCTTTCTGATTGTACCGGAAAAGCATATTTTAGTAAATGCCGCGTTGAAGAGGCTTAGAATTATAATTTTACACTCTTTATTTAGATACACCAAAACGATTTTTAATTCAAATTTTAATTTGGCAACCCGATACTCACCTAGGCAAATAACAGCTTATAAACTAAACTAAAACAGTATAAGTAACATTATTAAATGGTAAAGCTTGGAGCGGAACAGAGGTTAATCTCATTATTAATGTTAAACTTATCATCATTAATGTTCAGTAGTCATGGGAATCGATTAAAATAAATGCATTATACAATCCATTAAATAAAGTAAAGTATGGATAAATTATTAGGAATTAAAATACATGTTAAAATTAATATAGTAGCCTACAATGCAACAAAAAAAACAGAATTTTTATATACTTCGATTACATATATTTATATACTAAAAAAATCACAAATTTAAGTAAAACCTTGCTTCTAAAAAATACAAAAAAACTATTTGAGTTAGCTTCACGTGAAATTGAGGCCCCTAATACGTCTGGGGATTTCCTGGAACCGAGGGACCGTTTTACACAAATTGTTTTCTTGGAACTGCCCACTAAGTAATCTCAAGTGAATCATAAAACGGCCCAGTATAAACTTTTATATTTATATCCTGAATATTCCGTTCTTAACGATATTTTATGGAAACCACATTTGAAAAGAAAAGATCAAATGTTTGGTCAAAATTTCCCAACTGAATGAATATTTATTGTTCCACATACATTCATATACTTTGGAATAATTTTTTTTAATAAAAATTGTTATGTTGAGATACATTTTACACTTAAAAATACATTTAAATATTACATAGAATAACATAAAAACAATAACGGAAATACATATGTTCTAAGCCTAAGAACTGTTGCATTGATTATGCATCATTGTGATTTATATAAATTAATTTTGTATAAAGTTTGTTTTTCAAGATGAAAGGTTTGAAATGATAATAGGATTTTATTTTCCATAATTGTGTTGAAAAGTGTATACTACACTATTCTTGAGGTGTAAAACTCAATACATTAAAAATTACTTAAAACCTACAAAGTGCGTTAATGGACTGCTACTAAACAAGAAAAGAAAGTTTATTAGTGTCATAGGAGGTTGAAGTCCGAACAGGAGAAAATAAACCCCGGGGTTGTCACTCCACAGAATTTAAGAGCAAGTGGGACAATAACAAGGAAAATCGATGACGTCATTTTCAATGTTATCATGGCGTATCATTTGAATCAATCACACATTATGGTGAAATGAAATGAAATATTTCTTTATTTCAGGCGAAATTAAAAATTAAAAGGTGATAGTCAAGTAGGGAAAAGGAAGGGCACCCACCTCCGGCCCTGGACCTTAAAATGTACAAATTTTGTTTCGTAGAGGTTTAATTGGTTATTAAACATTATTTATTTTTCCTAATTAGTTATTTTTTTAATATTCTTGAGTTGTACATTTTGTAACAAATAACGATGAAACATTTGGAACGTCATTAGGTGTAAAAATATTTTCAATTTATAAGCTGGATATAATAATTAAAGACATCAATCTTAGCCAAGTAGCTGTCTTGATGAAGGTCTCGGGTTCGAACCCTGGGATGATCAAGTAAAGAAAACGTAAATTGTGTGTAGAGTATTCCCAGAAATCCTTTCGAATTAATTAAACACAAACTATAATAGCATTTGATCACTTGACAATATACGAAGTACAAGGTTATTAAAATATAGTTCTCACGTATATTAACATTAATACCTAATAAGTGTGGAAAAATAGCGCAATTGATACGAAAGTTATGGATGCCGTGAAGGATAGCGAAAGGAAAGGATCCAGGTCCTGAACTTACAATTTATGTCGGTCATTCATCCTTATAATAGAGACCCTTGTGATATATTCGAACTCTGGGGTACTCTGCTGATATTTATACTGCTACACTCTATAATATTGGCGTGCATCTGAATCTTACAAATTGTTCATTGTCATTTACAGTTTAATTAGTTGACTGATATACTTTTAGTGATTGCATTAGTTAACAAATAATCGATGAAATATCCTTACAGATATATACACTGCTACACTGTATAATACTGGCAGATATCTGAATCTAGCAAACTGCTCATTTACAGTTTAATTACTCTATTGGAGTACTTTTATTGATTGATCAGTTAACAAATAATCGATAAAACATCCTTACATCTTATCTTTACTGCTGCACTGTATAATACTGGCGGGCGTCTGAATTTAACAAATTGCTCATTATCATTTACAGTTTAATTGCTCTGCTGGTATACTTTTAGTCATGCTTTAGTTAACAAATAATCGATGAAATTTCCGTATAGATATTTATATATAGCTACACTGTATAATATTGGTGAACATCTGAATCTAACAAATTGCTTACATGCCATTTACAGTTTATTTTCTCCACTGATATACTTTTAGTGATGACTAATATAAAATATAGTAATTAAATACCGTATCTTTAAAAGTACAGCTAAGGGCAATGTCTGAGTCTCATATTCTAATTGGGATTATAAAATATCAGTTATTGTCTAATATAAACATCTTTATTAAGAAACATAAAGTCAGTAGCATCTATCTATTATTGTTTATTTCTTGTAATGCTTCCTATAATAAAAAAGTGAGAAAATAATGCTACAAAAATAATATTGTATTTTTCAAAATTGCTAGTCTTACAGTGCGACAGTATATCTGTGAATTTTTAAAATATGTAATACTGTTAGTATAAGAAATAAAACAGAAGCTGTAATTTTATCTGCATACTTTAAAATATCTCTTTTATTTTGCCAAAACAAATGACTTAATTTCAACAAAACAACAATCCTTTCACACTACAGTTTCTCTTTTACAAATAAATTATTACTGAACGTTTATTAAATATTAAGTTAAACTATTAACATATGCTAATTCTTAAAAACATTTATAGAATAGCTAAATTAAACTAGCTGATTAGTCATTTACTATTCAAAGATTTTTTCCCAGGGTAAAGTTAAAACGATATATTTATTTGGTTTGTTTATTATTACTAATCCTAGATCACAGTATAAAATATTAAACCTAAAATCTTTATATTTTTGAATACGCTATGACTTTAATAAACAGTGGAGTTATATTAATGCAGGACAAATATTCAAATCGTTCCTCCATAACTCTTAAATAATATATTCAAAATAAAAACCTATTTCAGAATATTCAAGATGGCTTTGGCTTATTCAATTCAATGCAGGGAAACTTTTCAGACAAGGACTCTTATCTTGTTATCCACCTAAAGACGCAAAATTGAAATCCAATTTGAGTTTCGTCGTTATTAATATCACACAAAATAAAGATAACTTAAAATAAATCCTTTTAAGTTTATAATAAAAAAAATATTTAAAATTTATAAATTTATTATTTTAATTAATTATTAACGAAAATATAATATTATTAAGCTGCTTGTGTAGCCCATTTGTAAAATATGAGACATTTTTAAAGGTAACATATTCAATTAGTAACTATGTTGTATGAAACAATATTATACATTAATCGTAAACGTTTACAAAACCGTATTCGACCACAAGTCCAGAATATAAATATATTACATAAAGTAAATATATTTTACCAGGTGAAGTTAGGCCTTTAGAAGTCTTCCCTAAACACTTAAACCTGGGGACCAACGGCTTAAATGTGACTTCTAAACCACCACAAAACGGGCTCCGGGCAGGCGGGCTGCTTGCAAGGACATGATTGCACTGCATATTTTGGGTAAATGAAAAATAGTCTTTTAGATTATTTTGAAGGTTTATTTCGGACATGTTTTTATCGTTATGTGGAACGTAAAACAAAATGACTACATTTCACAATCCTGTTGTCTGCCAGACGCTCCACTGTCAAAACAAGTTGAAACAAATACTATGATTTATGTTTAAATATGTCAGTGTTTTGGGAAACACAGTACGTTTGTTAAAATATTTTAGTAACGGTTATTCTTATATATTCAGTTTAGGGATTAGTTAGCATTCTTCGAAAATTAAGCTGTCATTATTTATGAAGTCTTAATGTGATGATTTTTGTGGTTGGAGTAGTCGTTTATTGATTGTTCGTTGAATAAATGTTCCTTTAATCTATACGTAAAATACTCATACATAAAGACACACACACAACATGTATATTTTTTTTTAATTTGCTTATGATAAATTATTAAACAAATAGTGTCCTATTTTATCAATTTAATCAAATGGAACAGATTGATATTTGAATTATTAAAATATACAAATCATTACAAGACATGAGTGCGCCACACATGCAAGTAACATGCTTTGCTGAGGTTTTTCAATGGTAAGGTTCAAAAATATCACTTTTTGTTTAGTTTGTACGGAACAAAAAATATCTGAAATTAGTTTATAAGGATTATTAGGTTGTAAAACACCTTCTATTCCAATCCCTTGAGGCCTTTGACTAAGGTGTAGATATTTTTCCTTCAACTAAAATAAATATTATATACTTTATATCACATACTATTTCGTTTACAGAGTGATTATTTTCTATAGGCAACTATAAACTCGAGTCTGACTCGATCGTAATTAATTGATAGGTATTTAATACGTTTTAGTGGAAAGTTTTTCCGCTCTCAGTTTTCCTGCGCTGTTCTTTGTGATAGTACTATCTAAAACAAGACGAATACAATGACAATGCAAAACAATTAGAATACCTCTTCACCTAGATTACATTTTATTTTGTAATATACCGGGTGTCTTAAAAAGCCCTCCTCCAACAATTAACTTTCTATGAATAGAAATGGAGTGGTTTTACTTTGGGAAATGTTTATATGACAAACAGAAGGAGTTTTTTTACGTATGAGCATTTTTGAATACCCTCCCCAAAATGGAGTATTTTGGGGGTTAAGTCAAGATGTTTAAATAGGGATGCCTAATAGGTGACGTCTAATTTTAAAGCTATTATAAAATGAAGAAACTTGGCGCAAAACTAGAGGCCTCTAATGTTATTCTATCAAATTTGGTAGGCAATTAAAAGTTTAATTTTTTATCAAACCCCCAGAGTTTAATTTTCATTTAAAGTTATTGCAAGGCAGATAAAACATTCACTAACTAGTTATTTTGTGAACTTAGGGTACAAAATCATAAAATAAGTTATTGCTAAGAATCAACACAAACATTTTCCAACCTTGACATTCAGTCCAGTTACAGTGTCAAAGTGGACGCTGAATGTGTATCACATACTGACTGGTAAACAATAAGAGATAACATGGCAAAACCAGTTATTGGTATTCCCCAGAACTTCCTTATGAACTTTGGCCGGAGAAAAAAAACCTAATAAGTTCTATGTTAGTCACTTGCTAAGGGTCCTTATTTAAACATCTTAACCTACTCCCAAATACCCCATTTTTTGGGTGCGGAGTGAACATTTTTCATACGTAAAAAAACTTCTTCGTTTTTTCATATAAACAGACCCAAGTAAATCACTCCATGGTCTATTCATAAGAAAGTTAACAATGGGTTGTGGTGAGGGTTTAGTCACCCGGTATGTGATTCTGGTGTTGAAACAATGCAAAGAGATCGTCTTGAGCTTCTTCATCAGCGACCTTCATTGGATCTCTTCAGGACTCTCAGTACTCCAGTAGTAAAGTCTGTGACGGCAGATTCCTTCAGGACGCTACAACCAAGAAGAAAGTAAACTGGAGCTAAACTCAACTTTTACAGAACTAATGCCCTCCTTAAAAGAATACTCTGGTAGGTTTCTTTGACAACTGAAAACCCTATGTGATCTGAACAAATTTAAATGATAGACAAATCATTGGAGAGCTCTCTCTTGGTACATTTTCAAGTAATTATTAAGTATTCGTTTCCATGTTTGCGAGAAGGTTCTTTTTTACTCCATTGACATACTGAACTATCACAGCAAATGTTTTAAGAGAAAACTGGTCACACCCACATGCAAACTCCCCGGGAATCGAACACGTGACCTCTCGGATTAGAGGAGTAGAAAATACCCTTCTTAACTCTACGCTACAGTAAAGGTCAATGCACTGTGGAAACATCTCATTTCACGTATATCATTGAAAACGACTATTGCACTCTCTTGAAAACTACACATATTTTCCAAAGATGTGTGACAAATTCTTGTTTGGCTGGTTGTTAGGTGGTTGTGGCCAAGGTTATGGGTTATGGGGTTATCTCCTGTAGATTAGACCGAGACAGGAGGCCAAAATGGACCAGTCGAAATGCCAATATAATCCCAAAAGGTGGTTCAAATAATGTGGAAAACTTGAAACCATAATGGTGATTCTAGGTTAGAGTGCTAGAAAACCCATGAAAGTTTACAGATCGACTATTATGTATAGAAAGTAATGCATAGAAGCCCTTGTTTTTGGTTGAAATGTACACAGCACACATAGAGAGATAGATGAAATGAACCGGTCGAGAATTGAACATAAACATGGATATGGACAACAAATATATTTCACAGGTAATGAAGTATCTCATGGATGGACTAAAACTAATCCATGAAGTTACTTTTCTACGTACCTCTTTCTATAAGAGGCAGAAAATAAGTAATTAGTGAAGGTGGCTACAAAATAACTTTATAAATTTTGATCTTGATTTTGATTTTTCAGATCTGGTTAACTCACATAATAATGGAATATTACAGTATTTTGTAAATTATTGAAAATTGAAAGTCTATTGTTGATATTGCTTCCCAAAAATATTTAATAAAAGTAATATAAGATGTATATGCATGAAAATGTACAATATAAGGCACTACGAAACAAATATTTATAGTGTGTAGATGGACTTGTTAGGATGACTTCACTTTTCGTAATCACAGTTACACATGAGATCTCTAAAATTAGAGAAAGTAAAACTAATAAGAGCTAATCAAATGTTTGAAAGATAGTTTACAGAGATATGTTTGTAATGAAAATCTAAATTTAAATATGAGGATTCAATTAAATAACCGTTTGTAAAGTGTGTGTGATTTCTTCAAATCCTTGAATAATGTTGATATTTCAAAATTCCATTCAAATATTTTTTGGTGCTAGAAAAATGTAATGTAAGTAAATTAGTTCTGTAGCGATTTCGTGACACTTTTTACCGAGCTTTCGGTTTACAAGTATATAAACTTTTAATGTAGACTTAATGTACACGTAAATTGTGTAACAATGATGCTGAAAATTGTGCTATAATTTATTATAAAATACTAATTAATGCCTGCCATTTGTTCTGTGTGTGTTGCTATTAATAACCCCTGTTAAAATACTGAATTTTGAAATACGATGCTATAATTTTAAAGAAGAATATAATGTTAAATACTGTATGTGTATATACAGTTTATTATTGTAATTTCAATGTAAGAAAAGAAATAGGTTTTATTGTTTTTCAGTATAAGGAATAATAAAGTACATGTATAACTGATCAAGACAACGTTGTAGTAACAGTACTTTTTCCAGAGTTTAAGTATGTTATTGTAATAAAAAAATGTAGCGGCTCTTTCTCACAATAACATGGACATAATTTCATTTTATAACATAGGAATACCTGTTCTTTTTTTTTATTTGTCAGTATGGAGCATTAATTTTTATGGAATGGATGATTAATCTCAATAGAGCCTAAGTATGTAGGTGAAGTTACATCGCTTCTTTTGTATTTAATTTTAAATAAATTATTTACTAACTAGTTAATGGTCTCAAATAAATCTCTGAGTTTTTCTTTCTGTATTGATTGATAGTTTACAAGAGATATGTTTGTAATGTGAAAATCTAAATTTTAATTTGAGGGATTACAAGTTAAATAACCGTTTTAGTAAAAGTGTGTGTGTATTTCTTCAAAATCTTGAATATATGTTAGATATTTCAAAAATTACATTCAATATTTTTTGGTGCTAGAAAATTGTAATGTAAGTATAAATTAGTTCTGTAGCGATTTCGTGACCAATTTTTACCGAAGCCTTTCGGTTAACAAGTATTTAAAACTTTTAATGTTAGACTTATGTAACACGTAAATTTTGTAACAATGATGCTGTAAATTGTGCTATTATTTATTATAAAATACTAATTGAATGCATGCATTTTGTTCTGTGTGTGTTTGCTATTAATCTTACCCCTGTTGTTTAAAAAATACTGAATTTTGAAATACGATGCTATAAATTTTAAAGAAGAATTATAAATGTTTAAACTTGTATGTGTTTTTACAGTTTTTAAATTGTTTTTCAATGTAAGAATAGGTTTATTGTATTGTTTTTCAGGTATAAGAATTAATAAGTACATGTAATACTGATAAGACAACGTTGGTAGCAGTACTTTTTCAGAGTTAGTTAAGTATGTTATTGTATACTAAAAAGTAGCGCTCTTTCTCTCAAAACATGACTAATTCCTTTTATAACATGAGGAATACCACGTTCTTTTTTTTTTTTTTCTGTATTGAGCATTTTTTTTTATGATTCGGAGTATTTTCACATGGCCTACGTATGTAAGGTGATGTTCATCGGCTTTATTTTTGTTATAATTTTAAATATTTTTAACTAACTAGTTTATTGTCTCCAAATAAACATCTGGAGTGTTTTCTTTATAGGACGAAAGCCATAGCGAATAGTACGGTAAGAAGTATTTGCGTGAGACCAAGAAACATCGTTTGCCAAATGAAACCCTGCATTTTTTATATAGCATCGATAATGACGTTTGGATATTTCAGGGGGAAGGATTTAATTTAACGAAAGGGAATATTACCAAACAAAAGGGATGGACAAGCTAAATTTATAAAAGGATTGTTTTTGGTCGCTGTGTAGGGCAGCAAGGAGCTAGCAATATTTTTACCTGGCCCTTGCTACCAACCACCTTCAGTGAAGCTCTGTGGTAAATATTTAACACAAATGAACGGTAATCTTTCTCCCGGCCCCAACAAAAAAATACTCAGTTGGGGAACTTGAGTGGAGTTTCTGTTGTTAATGTACATTACCTTTAGTCCCAACTAAAACACTAGAGCCGAGCACATCAACAATGTTCAGATCTTTAAAAGTTTCTAGATTACTTGAAATCAATTATATGATTACCTAACAATATATTGTTCAAATTTTAAAAAACAAATGCTAGACTATGCTGACTTAAATTAAAGTTCTACAAATATATTATTTTAATCTTTCTACAAAAAATTTTAGTCGATATATGTAGGGTTTTGCTCCAGTTTACCTTTGTCTCTTATAGTGCAGCATCTAATATTTCTGATTGCTGTTGCAGACTTGATTCCTGAAATATGAAAGGTCATGCTCGATTTACGTCGGCGAAGAAGATTCGCAAGAATGAGCTCACAAACGAAACCTTCCGCATCGTTTCGACCGCCAGCAGAGGACACCTAGTCTAGAAGGTCAAAAAGTAAGTGGGGGGACTATCTAAGCAAAGATGGGTTATTCTCCATCTTGCTTCATTCGAGCCGCACAATTGAGTACACTACGATTGGGATAAATCCAAAAGCACGGTTGGAGAAGCAACAGAGTATCTTCGTTACAAACAGTAATACGCAGCTATGTTGGGAAGGGTTGATTCAATGGCTGCGAATGTTGAGTTCAGCTCCAGTTCACCTTTCTCTTTACGTGCAAGCATCTGAGATTCTGATGCTGTTTTGAAGACTTTGACTCCTTAAAAATCTGGAGTCATGGTTCGTTTGAAGGGATCCCAAAATAGTCGGTGAAGAGAGAACAAAAGAAGCACAAAAACGAAGAGCCCCCCGCCATCGTTTCGACATAAGATAAACCAGATTTCAAGATACTGCAACGTATAAGAGGAAGGTGGAAGTGGGAAGCTAAATCTCAAAACAGTCGCATTGTTGATATGTTGATATTGGTCGCTGCAAAAACCAGGCCCATGACCTACATGAGATACCCACCTCACTAGATTAATTTGTTCACACTCGCCAGGGGGTTAATGATGGAATAAATCTCCTGAAAATGCCATAGTTTCTCGTGGAACTAAACATTCACCAAAATTGTTCCCTTATTGTAACTGGTGTTCTCCGGGGTTCAAAGTATTCGAACAATGGATCTGGGAATCTCCAGTCACTTTATCCTGAGGAACATTTGTTGAAGAATTTGTTACACTGAAGTAAATAATGTATTGTCTCTACTGTTTAAAATTTCACCATGACATCTCAGGAAGAGTAAACCTGGGACATATTATGGATACATATGTTTACGACATCGACGGAGACAAGTTTTGTGAAAAAAAGGTTTTTAGAAACTCTTAAGCTATGAATTTCTCAAAACTATACTCTAACAATTTTCTAATACACCTATAGGTTTGGTAACTCTATAGTGGAAAAACACGCCAGTTCGTGAGTTATTTGGTTCGTTATAGGAAATGCAATGGAATATAATATACGATTTAAGTATAGATATTAACAAACGTTATGGACTAAAGGTTTTGAGACACGTTCCCCCCCCCCCCCCACCCCCCCCCCCCCCCACCCCCCCCCCCCCCCACCCCCCCCCCCCCCCACCCCCCCCCCCCCCCACCCCCCCCCCCCCCCACCCCAACCTTTCCCCAACTAACACGCATATCAATACGTATATAAAATACCTCTCAAGTAATTACGATCGAGTGAGACTGGAACTGTAGTAGCCTATAGAAACTACTACATCCGCACTTAATAACGAAATAGTATTCTACATATTTATCTTAGTTAAGTGACAAAAAATCTAAACCTTAGTCAAAGGCCGTAAAGAATTGGGAATCAAGGTATTGACCAGCCTAATATTAATCCTTAGAAATTTATTTAGAATATTTTTCATTCTATTTAGAAAACTAAAAAATAAAGTGATATTTTATTTAATATTTACCTTAGAGAAGCATGTTATGCGCCCGTGTGGCGCGGCGCACTCATGTCTTTGTAATACAGGTAGTTTGTAAATATTAGTCATTCCAGTATCAAAGTTAGACCGTTAAAGTAATAAAAGAGAACATTATTCGTTTAATATTTTAACATAAGCAACTTAAAATATGTGTATTTTTTATGTACGTGTATGTGTTATATAGATTAAAGAAACTTTATGGCAACGAACAATCAATAAACGCACTACTCCAACGATATAAATCATCATTAAAACTTTCATAAATAATGACAGCCAAATAATATTATTTGGCCAAATACTCTTCGGAAGAATAACAACTGAAACTTAGGCTGAATATATAAGAAACGTGGTTACTAAAATATTTCAACTACATACTGCGTTTCCCAAAATAGTGTTCTAATTATATTTAAACATAAATCATCGTTTGTGTTTTTCTTGTTTTGACAGTGGAGCGTCTGGGCAGGCAACAGGATTGTGAAATGTAGTCATTTTGTTTTACGTTTCACACAACGACAAAACATGTCCGAAATAAACCTTCAAAGTAATCTAAAAGACTATTTTTCATTTACCCAAAATATACAGGGCGATCATGTCCTTGCAAGCAGCCCGCCTGCCCGGACGTTTGCGGTGGTTTAGAAGTCACATTTAAGCCGTAAGTCCCCAGGTTAAGTTTTAGGGGAAGACTGCTAAGGCCTAACTTCACCTGGTAAAATAAGATATAATTTATTCTTTGTTTGAAGGTTATTTTTTGGACGATGGAAGGATTGTGAAGGAAACAGGATTTTTCCGGACATATGCCATCGTTCAGTGAAACAAGAAAACAGTAACACTACGTTTCGAGATCTGCAATCTGATCTCTTCTTCAGGTAAAGAACTAACCTAATACATAATTACAAACTAGGTTAAAATAAACAAATCTTACTAAAGCGTTGTGGCACGCCTAAGTCAGGAATCACAACCTACATGTTGTTTGTCAACTTCACTAACTCTAAAGACATGCACTTAATACAAAACTATACCAAACACTAATCATTAAAAACTAAACTACGGAATACAGGTCACAATACGTCTTCACTCGTCTACTAACCACCTACGACTGACCAGAGGGACTAGCCAATGGTAATCGTGACGGCTGGCTAAAACAAGATGACGGAAATACAAGGGAAGGGGGACAGGAATGGGTCCTTTCGTTATTATTGGTTCATGCGAGATGAACTTCTTAAAACCATATTATCCGCATTGGTTTATTACAAATATCCGATCCGTTTGATACTTTTGGTTTTCTCTTTAGTTCATTTTTTAGAATTGGCAACCAAAGCGGCCTAATCTCGACTGATGGTTGACTGATTGGTTGGTCTGCCAATTTAATGTATGTTGCCTCAATTAATTTCCTTTTTGAAGAAATGTGGTTCCCGGTGTATTATGTGGGCTTCATCCCAATTCATATGATGGTCTTCGGACCAACAATGGTGTGCACACAGAAAAATATTTAAATTATCATTCCAACCATCAAAAATCTGTCAAAGAAGGAGTAGCCTACTCGTTGTTTGATAGAGCAAAGAGCTTGTGTTCAGATAAAAATGGACTAAAAGAAGAAATTTAAGAAAATTGAATCGGATCTCAGAAGCAATGGATACCCTCAATTAGTAATTAATAAGTGCAAACGAACCAGAAGAATCATTCCTGAGTAAGAAAAACAGAATTTTGATACATTTGCGTTTATGTTAATCCCTTATGTGCCGGGATTATCGGAGAAAATAAGAAGAGTAGGTAGAAAGTACAACATTAGAACCGCGTTTAAAACACACAACACTCTTAGACAAAGTCTCGTAAAAACAAAACCAAAACATGGCACACAGGATTCCAAAAACTGTGTTTACAGTATAAAATGTAGCTGCAATAGGGAATACATAGGCGAGACAAAAAGACCACTAAAACGTAAGGATAAAAGAACACAAAGAAAAACACGAGAAAGGGTTTCAGAGAAAAGTCAAAAATTGCACACCATTGTTAGTCCGAAGACCATCATATGAATTGGGATGAAGCCCACATAATACACCGGGAACCACATTTCTTCAAAAGGAAATTAATTGAGGCAACATACATTAAATTGGCAGACCAACCAATCAGTCAACCATCAGTCGAGATTAGGCCGCTTTGGTTGCCAATTCTAAAAAAATGAACTAAAGAGAAAACCAAAAGTATCAAACGGATCGGATATTTGTAATAAACCAATGCGGATAATATGGTTTTAAGAAGTTCATCTCGCATGAACCAATAATAACGAAAGGGCCCATTCCTGTCCCCCTTCCCTTGTATTTCCGTCATCTTGTTTTAGCCAGCCGTCACGATTACCATTGGCTAGTCCCTCTGGTCAGTCGTAGGTGGTTAGTAGACGAGTGAAGACGTATTGTGACCTGTATTCCGTAGTTTAGTTTTAATGATTAGTGTTTGGTATAGTTTTGTATTAAGTGCATGTCTTTAGAGTTAGTGAAGTTGACAAACAACATTTAGGTTGTGATTCCTGACTTAGGCGTGCCACAACGCTTTAGTAAGATTTGTTTATTTTAACCTAGTTTGTAATTATGTATTAGG
The DNA here is from genome assembly GCF_021130785.1 of Homalodisca vitripennis. Taxonomy (NCBI): domain Eukaryota; kingdom Metazoa; phylum Arthropoda; class Insecta; order Hemiptera; family Cicadellidae; genus Homalodisca; species Homalodisca vitripennis. The sequence continues at coordinate 16,201,832 of NC_060208.1, forward strand.
TTAGTTCTTTACCTCAAGAAGAGATCAGATTGCAGATCTCGAAACGTAGTGTTACTGTTTTCTTGTTTCACTGAACGATGGCAAATGTCCGGAAAAATCCTGTTTTCCTTCAAGATATATTTACTTTATGTAATATATTTATATTCTGGACTTGTGGTCGAATATGGTTTTGTAAAGTTTACGACTAATGTATAATATTTCTTCATACAACAGAGTTACCAATTGAATATGTTACCTTTAAAAATGCACCATATTTTGCAAATAGGCTACACACCAGCATAATAATATTTTATTTCGTTAACAGTTAATTAAAATAATACATTTATTGATTTTAAATAAATTTATTTTATTGTAAACCTTTAAAGGATTTATTTTAAGCTATCTTTATTTTGTGTGATATTAATAACGACGAAACTCAAATTGGACTTCAATTTTGCGTCTTTAGGTGGGTAACAAGATAAGAGTCCTTGTCTGAAAAGTTTCCCTGCATTGAATTGAATAAGCCATCTTGAATATTCTGAATAGATTTTTATTTAGTATATTTTATTTTAGAAATATGGAGGAACTTTTTTAATATTCTGTCTTGCATTATTATAACTCCACTGTTTGTATTTAAAAATATAAAGATTTTAGGTATGTCATTTTGTACTGTCATCTAGGATTAACAAACAAAATAAATATTTCGTTTTAACTTTACCTTTGAAACAATCCTTGAACGGTAAATGCCATTGAGTAATTAAATTTAAAACACACAAACCATTTTTGTGAGTCCTTTCGATATCAAGCCTATCTTCATCAGACACAACACAAAAGTTAATGACTAATCAGCTAATTAATTAGTTATTCACTGAAAACCTTAAGATGTAGTTGACTGTAATAATTTAAATCACTATTTAATATTCAAACATTCATTAATAATTTACTGTAGAAGAGATACTTTGAAAGAAATGGTTAGTATTTTGCTGAAATTAATCAGTTAATTTTGGCAAAATAAAAGATATATTTTAAACTTAACAATTGAAATGACAGCTTCTATTTAATTTCTTATATTACCAGTATAATACATTTAAAAGTACAAAAGATGCCATCACATTGTAAGACTTGTTATACTTCAAATCGAATATTATTTTTGTAGTGTTATTTTTTTAATTTTTTTGTAAAAGAAGTATTAGAAGAAATAAACAATAATAGATTTACTTTAATTTATGTTTCATAATAAAGTTAGGTAATCTGAACAATAACAGATACTTTCTAATTCCATTTTAAAATATGATACATCGACTCACTTTCTTATCTGTAATTTTAAAGATATTTCATTACAGTAAGTTATTTCAGGTACCACTATATATATAACAAATATATCCTATTCATATATATATATATATATATATATATCAGCATATAAGTCGAGCAAACTAAACTGCAAATAACAATGAGCAATTTGTTATATTTAGATGTCCACCAATGTTATACAGTGTAGCAGTATAAATATCAGTATAAAATGCATCACTAAAAGTATATCAGTAAAGCAATTAAACTATGAATGATAATAAGCAATTTGTTAGATTCAGATGTCCACCAATGTTATACAGTGTAGCAGTATAAATATCAGTATAAAATGCATCACTAAAAGTATATCAGTAAAGCAATTAAACTATGAATGATAATAAGCAATTTGTTAGATTCAGATGTCCACCAATGTTATACAGCAGGGGTGCCCAACCTTTTTTACCCAAGGGCCACATTGTAAAGCCTTTATGGCCAGGCGGGCCAACATCCCAGGGGATTTGGAACCCCAAACAAAACGTATTGCCCGGGGTTTGTTCCAGAAATCTTGTTCAAAAATATGAGTTTTAAGGTTATTTGGCCCTTGTTTCCTGATTATTTTAATTTCTTATTATTTATTAGTTGTTAGGTAAAGGTTTATAATATATTATGTTTTTTAGGTTCTTTTAGTAGAAATAAATATAAACCCAGACTTTTGGATGTTTGCTCTAATTCTGAGGGAACAATAAAAAAGTCACCAATAAATTGAATACATTGATTTTAATTAATCCTACTAGGATACTAGGACATACAAATTACGTGGCGAGTGGTGACCTTGAGTTGGGTAGGGGTTACGTCGCCGCACCGCGCGCTGCGCCGTGCTTTACCGCGCGCTCGCCAGCTGGCAGCCACCACCGTATAGTCAGTGAAATCTGTCTGTGTATGTGTCTACTTTACTTCTTTCAACACTCATACTCCACCAAATGAATACGGCTCGTTCTACGTGAAATCGGCTGGACTGCTTGGTTCTCAAAATTTGTATTTATTTAATATTTCAAATGCTTGTAAACAAATTTGGTTGTTTTGGCAACAAGGCGGGCCACATAAAACTGACTCGCGGGCCGGATTCAGCCAGCGGGCCGTAGGTTGGGCAGCCCTGTTATACAGTGTAGCAGTATAAATATCAGTATAAAATGCATCACTAAAAGTATATCAGTAAAGCAATTAAACTATGAATGATAATAAGCAATTTGTTAGATTCAGATGTCCACCAATGTTATACAGTGTAGCAGTATAAATATCAGTATAAAATGCATCACTAAAAGTATATCAGTAAAGCAATTAAACTGTGAATGATAATAAGCAATTTGTTAGATTCAGATGTCCACCAATGTTATACAGTGTAGCAGTATAAATATCAGTATAAAATGCATCACTAAAAGTATATCAGTAAAGCAATTAAACTGTGAATGATAATAAGCAATTTGTTAGATTCAGATGTCCACCAATGTTATACAGTGTAGCAGTATAAATATCAGTATAAAATGCATCACTAAAAGTATATCAGTAAAGCAATTAAACTATGAATGATAATAAGCAATTTGTTAGATTCAGATGTCCACCAATGTTATACAGTGTAGCAGTACAAATATCAGTATAAAATGCATCACTAAAAGTATATCAGTAAAGCAATTAAACTGTGAATGATAATAAGCAATTTGTTAGATTCAGATGTCCACCAATGTTATACAGTGTAGCAGTATAAATATCAGTATAAAATGCATTACTAAAAGTATATCAGTAAAGCAATTACACTGTGAATGATAATAAGCAATTTGTTAGATTCAGATGTCCACCAATGTTATACAGTGTAGCAGTACAAATATCAGTATAAAATGCATCACTAAAAGTATATCAGTAAAGCAATTAAACTGTGAATGATAATAAGCAATTTGTTAGATTCAGATGTCCACCAATGTTATACAGTGTAGCAGTATAAATATCAGTATAAAATGCATCACTAAAAGTATATCAGTAAAGCAATTAAACTGTGAATGATAATAAGCAATTTGTTATATTCAGATGTCCACCAATGTTATACAGTGTAGCAGTATAAATATCAGTATAAAATGCATCACTAAAAGTATATCAGTAAAGCAATTAAACTGTGAATGATAATAAGCAATTTGTTAGATTCAGATGTCCACCAATGTTATACAGTGTAGCAGTATAAATATCAGTATAAAATGCATCACTAAAAGTATATCAGTAAAGCAATTAAACTGTGAATGATAATAAGCAATTTGTTATATTCAGATGTCCACCAATGTTATACAGTGTAGCAGTACAAATATCAGTATAAAATGCATCACTAAAAGTATATCAGTAAAGCAATTAAACTGTGAATGATAATAAGCAATTTGTTAGATTCAGATGTCTGCCAATATTATACAGTGTAGCAGTATAAATATCAGCAGAGTACCCCAGTGTTCGAATATATCACAAGGGTCTCTATTATAAGGATGAATGACCGACATAAATTGTAAGTTCAGGACCTGGATCCTTTCCTTTCGCTATCTTTCACGGCATCCATAACTTTCGTATCAATTGAGCTATTTTTCCACACTTATTAGGCATTATTGTTTTTATATGTGAGATCTATATTTTAATAACTTTGTACTTCGTGCATTTTCTATTGATCATATGCCATTGGAGTTTCTGTTTGATTAATTCGAAACGACTTTTGGGGAGGTCTCTACACACCACTTACGTTTTATTCACTTGTCCATCCCAGGGTTCGAACCCGAGACCTTCATGAAGACAGCCACTAAGCTAAGAATGATGTCTTTAATTATAATATCCATCTTATAAATTGAAAACATTTTTAAACCTAATGACATTCCAAGTTTTTCATTGTTGTATGTTACAAAATGTACAACTCAACAATATTAAAAAAAAAATACTAACTAGGAAACCTAAAAACTGTTTGTACACATTAATGTCCAAGGCCAAAACATAGTGTCGGAAGTGGCTGCCCTTCCTTTTCCATGCTCGACTTTCACCTTAATATTGTCTTATTGTTTCAGATGATACGCCGTGGTAACATAGAAACTGACGTCATTGATTTTTTTGTTAGTGTCCCACTTGCTCTTTAATTCTGTGGAGTGGCAACCCCTGGGTTTATTTTCCCTGGTTCGAACTTCAAGATGTTCTTCGGTATGATATCAATTTCCTTTGCTTTCTCCTTTAGTAACAGTCAATTTCCGCACTTTGTAGGTTTAAGGCAATTTTGTATGTATTGACATGTTTTTACACCTCAATAAGAGGGTATATTTCAATTCTTAAAACAAGTATTATACACTTTGCAACACATAGTGATAGCAAATGTCCGAAATCCCATTATACTTTTAAACCTTCCATCTTTAAAAATAATCTTTACATAAAGATAGATCATTTAAATCACTATGAGTGAATAATGCATAACCAATGCAAAAGTTCTTAAGCTTAGAACATATGTACGAGTATTCCCGTTATTATTTTTATATTATTCTATGTAATATTTTTAATGTATTTTAAAGTGTAAAACGTATCTCAACATAACAATTGTTATTAAAAAAAATTATTCCGTGGTATATGAATGGATGTAGAACAATAAATATTCATTCAGTTGGGAAATTTTGACCTTACATTTGATCTTTTCTTTTTAAATGTGCTTTACTTAAAATATCTTTAAGAACGGAATATTCAGAATATAAAATTAAATATAAAAGTTTATACTGGGCCGTTTTATGATTCACTTGAGATTACTTAGTGGGCAGTTCCAAGAAAACAATTTGTGTAAAACGGTCCCTCGGTTCCAGGAAATCCCCAGACGTATTAGGGGCCTCAATTTCACGTGAAGCTAACTCAAATAGTTTTTTTGTATTTTTTTAGAAGCAAGGGTAGGCATAGCTTTTACTTATAATTTGTGATTTTTTTTAGTATATAAATATATGTAATCGAAGTATAAAAAAATCCACTTTTTTTGTTGCAGTGTACTGTATTCATTTTAATCAACATATATTTTAATTCTCAATAATTTATTTTATTAATTGGATTATAGGATTTATTTTTAATCGGTTCCCATGACTACTGAACATTGACGATGATAAGTTTAAAATTACAATGAGATTAACCTCTGTTCCGCTCCAGGCTTTACCATTTAATAATGTTATTCATACTGTTTTAGTTTAGTTTATAAGCTGTTATTTGCCTAGGTGAGTGTCGGGTTGCCAAATTAAAATTTTAAATAAAAATTGTTTTGTTGTATCTAAATAAAGAGTGTATAATTATAATTCTAAGCCTCTTCAATGTGGCATTTACTAAAATATGCTTTTCCGGTACAATCAGAAAGAATTTATGTGGATTGTGTGGATTATGGTGGTGGGAGGTTTGCTTTAATAAATGAAAGTTTTTTCCATGAAGCATGCAGTATCATCTTTAGAGGGTGGAGAGGCCGGAAATGGGGGCGGGAAGAGGGGTTTCAATTTTAAGACCATGCAGCGTGAGTTGAAAAACACGTTATGAGGTATGTACACTTAATTACATAAAATTATGAGGGCTTAAACATGAGGAGTGTGTTTAGGAGGTAGTTTTAATTTTAAAATTCTATTCTTTAACACACATACAATTATATGTACTATAGGAATGTATATAGCTCCAGTAGCCAAAATATTCTATATTTGGTTATGACACAAATCTATTAGCTATCATAAAACTGTGTTATCTTTGAAACACATAAAATTACATGTAATACAGGAATGGAATTTAGCTCCAAAAAAAGACTATGTCTGATTATGATGTTTATTAGATTTCATAAAACCGTAATATCTTTGATACATATAAACTTAAATGTAATACAGGAATGCAATGTAGAACTAGCAAAAAAAAAAAAAACGGGCAACGTCCCATTACGACTAAATATATTAAGTATCGTAGACAATTTTGTTTATTAGTTGTAAGTAAATTTAATTTAAGTTTTAAGATAATAATACAGAACTTAAACTACAACTACTAATGTTTGTATTAATAATGTGTGCAACAAATATACTTTTTGGAAACACATTCACAATTTGTATTTAGTATACTGGAAATTTTACCCTATCCTACTTGTGTTTGTAAACTTTTGTTGACTACGTAAAATCCTTTAATGACAAACTTAAATCCGATAAGTGTATGTGTGTTTGTGGATTTGTTGGATGTGTCGATGGCCCAGAGATCTAAAATGGACTTTGTACGGGTATTTGGACTTTGGATGGTGTATTATCTGTGACCGTTGCACTTCTTATCAGTACCATCGAACTTGTACTGTATCGACTCTCCCCCTTATTCTGTTTGATAAGATCCTCGCATAGACCAGTAGCCAATGAGGACGGACAGAATGAGGCTAAAAGGAGGCTTTTTCTTAAAAAAAATAAATATTTTTTAAAAACATAATTTATATTGTGTTAATTTTTCGTGTGTTTTTATTTATTTATTGTGTTTATTTTTATTGTGTGTTTTTATTTTTTTTTATTTCATATTTTTAAAGTATTTGATTAAATTAAGTAGTTATTTATTACCTAAACAAACTTATATTACATTTGAACGCATAAAAATGTCATACATAGAATATAATTTCCAATTGTATTTATTATATAACTCTATAGATTTATTTTTAGTTATAAATAACCTTAAAAAAATAAAAAGTCAAAAAAAATTTAACAAATTTCAAAATTAAAAAAATAAAACTTTAGATCTTATAAATCAGTAGTTATTTTTAATTTTATGTGTGTGTGTGTGTGTGTTTTAGTTGAATTTTTTATGAGGTTAAGTGGTAGAGAGGACTTTATAGTCCTAACTTCGCCTCTAATGAAGAAATTTTTCATTTCCTAAAAATTTAAGTGACGTCAAAATAAGTGATTACACTTATTTCATTGTAGACACCTTCATAGTTTACATGCGAAACAATTCTTGTCGTGATATTAAAAATATGATTTATTCGGAATATTATTATATCACCCCTTAGAAATATGGATGTATGGGAGAAATAAAAGCGCAGGTAGGGAAGTATGTTCCGGCGGAAGTCACATTACAACGACCCATTATACCGGTCGTTATCATTTGTCAGCCGGTTAACGGTCGTGAAAGAGATGTCGTGTATACGGGGAGCAGTCGGATATTAGAGATAGATATGGCTTGTTCTGAGTTATTGGACATTTCATTAAATTATGTGGTATGACTCACTCACTTTACAAAAATCGACTCTGTGGAACATTCACGATCTGTGTACTCTCTATACCGATTGGACATTTTGATGAAAGATTCTATTAGCAGAGCGTTTGCTAATGTTAATGACTAAAGCAGATTAGCAGATTATGTATTTCAGTCTGTATGTTCAACGCATTTTCAAAACTAGATATGAAAGTCCACCTCTGCTTTTATATCGAGATTGGAAATGGTAAATATGAGCGTATCAGAATTCTCTCCGGACTACGACATTGTTCACTATGAAGTCGAAGCTATCTACGCTGATCCGAAGTCAGGGGTGCGATTAACCTTGTTTATAACTGAATGTTATAATTGTCTACTCCCTAAAACAAGACTAGTCACCAGGTATCGCCTAAATATTTTATTTGGAGTTGCTTCTATAAACTTTTTGGAAAAATATCTGTTTATTCAAAGTTTTATTATTTAATACATGGTAATCGTACTGTTAATTAGAGTGCCCCGAGACAGGTACTTCATTATAGACTTCTTTGTATTAGTATTGACATATTGGTGAGGAACACGTATTGAAATCTACCATTTCCACATTTTAGTTTAGCTGGTATTTGAAATAATAAACTTGACTTAATTAGAAATACAAATTGGGGCTTTTAGGTCCTCAATCGCACTGTACGCCAAACGATACATTTCCGATATCTCACGTGATACGCCCCTCATAATAGCTTAAACCTTGATAGCATCGATGCCTAATCGGCTCTCCTAACTCTGCCAACACTATAGCGATGAGAATGCTTCTCACTTTGCCATCGATAAGTAGTTGGTTCGTGAAACTCTGCCAACACTATAGCAATAGGAATAACCCATTTTGTCATCGATACGTAGTCTGCTCTCCTAACTCTGCCAAAACTGTAGTAATGGCAATGTTACTCACTTTGTCATCGATACGTAGTCTGCTCTCCTAACTCTGCCAAAACTAGTAATGGCAACGCTACTCACTTTGTCATCGATACGTACTCGGCTCTCGTTACTCTGCCAAAACTGTAGTAATGGCAATGCTACTAACTTTGTCATCGATACGTACTCTGCTCTCCTAACTCTTGCCAAAACTGTAGTAATGGCAATGCTACTCACTTTGTCATCGATACGTACTCGGCTCTCTTAACTCTGCCAAAACTGTAGTAATGGCAATGCTACTCAGTTTGTCATCGATACGTCTGCCTAAATATGCCAAAACTGTAGTAATGGCAACGCTACTCACTTTGTCATCGATACGTACTCGGCTCTCTTAACTCTGCCAAAACTGTAGTAATGGCAATGCTACTCACTTTGCCATCGATACGTAGTCTGTTCTCCCAACTCTGCAAAACTGTAGTAATAGCAATGCTCCTCAGTTTGTCATCGATACGTAGTCTGCTCTACTCTGCCAAAACTGTAGTAATGGCAATGCTACTCACTTTGTCATCGATACGTAGTCTGCTCTCCTAACTCTGCCAAAACTGTAGTAATGGCAATTCTACTCACTTTGTCATCGATACGTAGTCTGCTCTCCTAACTCTGCCAAAACTAGTAATGGCAACGCTACTCACTTTGTCATCGATACGTACTCGGCTCTCTTAACTCTGTCAAAACTGTAGTAATGGCAATGTTACTCACTTTTTTATCGATACGTAGACTGCTCTCCTAAATATGCCAAAACTGTTGTAACGGCAATGCTACTCACTTTGTAATTGATACGTACTCGGCTCTCCTAACTCTGCCAAAACTAGTAATGGCAATGCTACTCACTTTGTAATTGATACGTACTCGGCTCTCTTAACTCTGCCAAAACTGTAGTAATGGCAATGCTACTCAGTTTGTCATCGATACGTAGTCTGCTCTCCTAACTCTGCCAAAACTGTAGTAATGGACAATGTTACTCACTTTGTCATCGATACGTAGTCTGCTCTCCTAACTCTGCCAAAACTAGTAATGGCAATGCTACTCACTTTGTAATTGATACGTACTCGGCTCTCCTAACTCTGCCAAAACTAGTAATGGCAACGCGACTCACTTTGTAATTGATACGTACTCGGCTCTCTTAACTCTGCCAAAACTGTAGTAATGGCAATGCTACTCAGTTTGTCATCGATACGTAGTCTGCTCTCCTAACTCTGCCAAAACTGTAGTAATGACAATGTTACTCACTTTGTCATCGATACGTAATCTGCTCTCCTAACTCTGCCAAAACTAGTAATGGCAATGTTACTCACTTTGTAATTGATACGTACTCGGCTCTCCTAACTCTGCCAAAACTAGTAATGGCAACGCGACTCACTTTGTAATTGATACGTACTCGGCTCTCTTAACTCTGCCAAAACTGTAGTAATGGCAATGCTACTCACTTTGTCATCGATACGTAGTCTGCTCTCCTAACTCTGCCAAAACTAGTAATGGCAATGCTACTCACTTTGTCATCGATACGTACTCTGCTCTCCTAACTCTGCCAAAACTAGTAATGGCAACGCTACTCACTTTGTCATCGATACGTACTCGGCTCTCTTAACTCTGCCAAAACTGTAGTAATGGCAATGCTACTCAGTTTGTCATCGATACGTAGTCTGCTCTCCTAACTCTGCCAAAACTAGTAATGGCAACGCTACTCACTTGGTCATCGATACGTACTCGGCTCTCTTAACTCTGCCAAAACTGTAGTAACGGCAATGCTACTCACTTTGTCATCGATACGTACTCTGCTCTCCTAACTCTGCCAAAACTAGTAATGGCAACGCGACTCACTTTGTAATTGATACGTACTCGGCTCTCTTAACTCTGCCAAAACTGTAGTAATGGCAATGCTACTCAGTTTGTCATCGATACGTAGTCTGCTGCTCTCCTAACTCTGCCAAAACTAGTAATGGCAACGCTACTCACTTTGTCATCGATACGTACTCGGCTCTCTTAACTCTGCCCAAAACTGTAGTAACGGCAATGCTACTAACTTTGTCATCGATACGTACTCTGCTCTCCTAACTCTGCCAAAACTAGTAATGGCAACGCTACTCACTTTGTCATCGATACGTACTCGGCTCTCTTAACTCTGCCAAAACTGTAGTAATGGCAATGCTACTCAGTTTGTCATCGATACGTAGTCTGCTCTCCTAAATATGCCAAAACTGTAGTAATGGCAACGCTACTCACTTTGTCATCGATACGTACTCGGCTCTCTTAACTCTGCCAAAACTGTAGTAATGGCAATGCTACTCACTTTGCCATCGATACGTAGTCTGTTCTCCCAACTCTGCCAAAACTGTAGTAATAGCAATGCTCCTCAGTTTGTCATCGATACGTAGTCTGCTCTCCCAACTCTGCCAAAACTGTAGTAATGGCAATGCTACTCACTTTGTCATCGATACGTAGTCTGCTCTCCTAACTCTGCCAAAACTGTAGTAATGGCAATGCTACTCACTTTGTCATCGATACGTAGTCTGCTCTCCTAACTCTGCCAAAACTAGTAATGGCAACGCTACTCACTTTGTCATCGATACGTACTCGGCTCTCTTAACTCTGTCAAAACTGTAGTAATGGCAATGTTACTCACTTTTTTATCGATACGTAGACTGCTCTCCTAAATATGCCAAAACTGTAGTAACGGCAATGCTACTCACTTTGTAATTGATACGTACTCGGCTCTCCTAACTCTGCCAAAACTAGTAATGGCAATGCTACTCACTTTGTAATTGATACGTACTCGGCTCTCTTAACTCTGCCAAAACTGTAGTAATGGCAATGCTACTCAGTTTGTCATCGATACGTAGTCTGCTCTCCTAACTCTGCCAAAACTGTAGTAATGACAATGTTACTCACTTTGTCATCGATACGTAGTCTGCTCTCCTAACTCTGCCAAAACTAGTAATGGCAATGCTACTCACTTTGTAATTGATACGTACTCGGCTCTCCTAACTCTGCCAAAACTAGTAATGGCAACGCGACTCACTTTGTAATTGATACGTACTCGGCTCTCTTAACTCTGCCAAAACTGTAGTAATGGCAATGCTACTCAGTTTGTCATCGATACGTAGTCTGCTCTCCTAACTCTGCCAAAACTGTAGTAATGACAATGTTACTCACTTTGTCATCGATACGTAATCTGCTCTCCTAACTCTGCCAAAACTAGTAATGGCAATGTTACTCACTTTGTAATTGATACGTACTCGGCTCTCCTAACTCTGCCAAAACTAGTAATGGCAACGCGACTCACTTGGTAATTGATACGTACTCGGCTCTCTTAACTCTGCCAAAACTGTAGTAATGGCAATGCTACTCAGTTTGTCATCGATACGTAGTCTGCTCTCCTAACTCTGCCAAAACTAGTAATGGCAATGCTACTCACTTTGTCATCGATACGTACTCTGCTCTCCTAACTCTGCCAAAACTAGTAATGGCAACGCTACTCACTTTGTCATCGATACGTACTCGGCTCTCTTAACTCTGCCAAAACTGTAGTAATGGCAATGCTACTCAGTTTGTCATCGATACGTAGTCTGCTCTCCTAAATATGCCAAAACTGTAGTAATGGCAACGCTACTCACTTTGTCATCGATACGTACTCGGCTCTCCTAACTCTGCCAAAACTGTAGTAATGGCAATGCTACTCACTTTGCCATCGATACGTAGTCTGTTCTCCCAACTCTGCCAAAACTGTAGTAATGGCAATGTTACTCACTTTGTTATCGATACGTAGACTGCTCTCCTAAATATGCCTAAACTGTAGTAACGGCAATGCTACTCACTTTGTAATTGATACGTACTCGGCTCTCCTAACTCTGCCAAAACTAGTAATGGCAATGCTACTCACTTTGTAATTGATACGTACTCGGCTCTCTTAACTCTGCCAAAACTGTAGTAATGGCAATGCTACTCAGTTTGTCATCGATACGTAGTCTGCTCTCCTAAATATGCCAAAACTGTAGTAATGGCAATCCTACTCACTTTGTCATCGATACGTAGTCTGCTCTCCTAACTCTGCCAAAACTGTAGTAATGGCAATGCTACTCACTTTGTCATCGATACGTAGTCTGCTATCCTAACTCTGCCAAAACTAGTAATGGCAAACGCTACTCACTTTGTCATCGATACGTAGTCTGCTCTCCTAAATCTGCCAAAACGGTAGTAACGGAAATATTACTCACTTTGTCATCGTTACGTAGTCTGCTCTCCTAACTCTGCCAAAACTGTAAAAATGGCAATGCTACTCACTTTGTCATCGATACGTAGTCGGCTCTCCTAACTCTGCCTACACTATAGCAATGGAAATGCTACTCGCGTTGTCATCGATAAGTAGTCTGATCTCCTAACTCTACCAACAGTATAGCGATATAGCGAATGCTACTCACTTTGTCAAATGTATAGAGGTATAACTCATAGTTCACGCTGTTTAAATCTCCTTTGGCCAATAATACGTAGGACTGTGATGTTATCAACTATCGTCAAAACAAACTGATTTAAATGGATTACGTTTATTTCCCGCAGTACATGAACTAGGATCTCATAGAGATACCACCTGGGGAAATGCTGATAGTTCGTAGGCCGGATTGTTTAACAGAATCTTAATCTCGCGCTATAAACATAGTCTTATTGTTAAGTAATCCATCAGACTCGGGAATAAGGTGGAATAAAGGAATATACTAAACGTAACAGAAAAATAACAGAATTTAAGTAAAAGGAAAAATCATGCCTTTGATCTATTGAAAAGCCAGCTGAAAAAATGTGAGACCTTGTGGAGATGTGGGAATATATCAAGATGTATATCAATTACCTTTACTGGAGGATTGCTCATTTCTGTAGCCATGCCACCTCTACTGCAACTCAACTCATTTATTTTACATTTAACCTTTTGACTCTAACGCACTTCCATCACCCCTAACCGTTTTGTAGGGGTCAATGTAAACCCAGATCAATTTCAAAGACAGTTTCGTAACTTAAATTTATCATAAACTGCAATTAAATCAATGGGATTATGTATAGGTGGATTTGAAGAAAATATGTAAGTGGATAAACTTGAACCTCCTTCTAAGGAAACTCCAAATAGTCTAAAAACATCTAACAGTGATAAAACAGAGCCTTGTAGAAGGCTTTAAACCAGTGGGAGATTCGATAACCGTACAATCTTAGACGTGGGATCTTAGGTCTGGGTTACATATAGCGCAGATTCAAATCATGTATACATCCGTTGAAAATGTCATTCTTAATATATTTGCACACAACAATGGTCGATTATGACGGGTAGAGTAAGGCTTGAAAGGTGATCGGCACTTCCTAAGAGCGACCATCCAGCTTGATCTGCTGGTTGGTCCAATTCTCTGTCTAATAATGGAAGTTAGACAGATGTACTCTACGAAAAGGTTCGTCGTGCTTATAAGTGTTCTCTAACAAGATAGGAGCATAGTTAGGAGATATACTGGACTTAGGAACTGCTACACGGTCAGTCACGAAAAGATCTTTGAAGTTCAAAATTAGAAAACATCCTGAAAAGGTTGGTAGATACAAAGTACTATGCTATATGTAAGGTAAGTCAATTTATCAGTTTTAAAATCATGTGTATGTAAACTATATTTCATTGAATACCTTATTTTAGAAAATACATAATAGGAATTCACAGAGTTCTATAAATAAATAATTTATTCCAGGGTTACATACTGCATTGTTGGACTTAACTTATTGAAAAATTTGACTCCTTTTAAATCTGATGGATAAAAACGGCACTTACCTTTCTGGAAATTCTGTGTAAAGCACCTTTTTATGCATATTATGTATTTATGTATTGAATGGCAACGACATTCAAGATGGCGCCTAGAAACAAAAATTCGTTGTGTGGTGTTTGTTCTAAAAGGGTCACTAATAGCAGCGGTGGCATTATGTGCGAGGGAATTTGCAAGAGCTGGTTCCACTTTCATTGTGCAGGAAAATCTAAAAGTGAATATTCATATTCAAAAGGGGAAAAATCGGATTTTAAGTGTGATGGCTGTCTGGGGCAAACCGGTCTGCTAGACGACTTGAATACATCTTCTAGAGTTGCTGTGAGTACATCACCTGGAGTTGCTAGTGCTGTTGAGAGCAAAGGAATTGAGGACAGTATGTGTAAATGTTTTGATTTTATAAAAAATTTTGACTGATCAAATTTCTGATCTAACACAAAATCAGCTAGAACTCAGAACTCAATTAAAATATTATGCAAAATGAAAATGCCAAACTAACCTCAATCGTGAATAATCACACAGAGGCTATGGTGACATTTATATTGGAAATAGCAGTGTTTCTTATGCTAGTGCCATAAAATCTGCTTTGCCGAAAAATTGACTCTTCTTTGGAAACCAAAGATTTGAATTTTACAAATAACTGTATGAAGTCAGTTAGAAGCGTAAATGACAAACATATTTTGACGCCAGCAGTTAATTCACCCTTTTTCCTGTAAGAGCAAAGAAATTTCAGTGCTACCACCTAAAACTTTTGCTAACGTGAAAAGAAACCTGTCTGAAATGGAAAAAAACGACAAGGTGAGGTCAGCCAGGCTACATGAGAACCAGGCATTACCGTCCACATCACGTCCCCAGGTCTGCAAAAAAACAGATGTTCCGTCTGTCCCATCGTCCAATGTGGAACAAGTGGTTTTGGAAGAGGAAACGTGAGTACTCCAATAACGGATTTATTGAAGTGAAATACAGAAAGCGTAAACAAACGGAAAAGGTTAAAAATAACCCCAAAAGATATCAGTTCTTTAACGGGCCGCGCTTCGGTTAATGACGACAGACTGAAGATTGTGGAAAAACATAAGTATATATTTGTTTTCTAGGTTTGCCGAAGGTGTTGAAAGTGACAATATTAAGCAATATGTTAATGCTCGAGCCAAAGGTAAAAATAATTTTGAAGTGACAAAGTTAAAAAATAAGTTTCCAGGATACAGTTCATTTAAAATAGGTGTCCCTTTGTCGCTGTGGACCACAGTATATGATGAAGAATTCTGGCCTGAAAGGTTCTTATGTAAGTCGGTTTGTGTTTAAACGCCAAAGTCCCGTGGAGAAAGAAGCCCATGAGGCTTCTTTTTTGGAAAATGTACAGGCGAATCTGCAAAATACTTAGGCCTAGTTTGTGGATCTAAGCTTGTACCCCTCTATTGAGGATGGAAACTAATGTTGAGGTTAGTGACACTACTACGATTAGGTGCGACGGTGCCTACCCAGGGTCGCCGACACAAGACGTCATATATAGGCCTACTCAAAGCCTAACCTAAAGTTACTGTTCTTAAATGTACAAGGTTTGCAAGAAAAAGAAAATATTTTAAGTGTCCTGGGTGATGAAAATCAATTATGACCCTGCTGTGTTTTTGTGAACATTGGCTCAGTGATCAGGAACAGGATTGTGTGGATGTGGAAGGCTATGTGCGAGCATCTTTATTCTGCAGAAGTAATCACATTAGAGGTGGAACAGGCATATTTTATTTCAGCTACTAGTAACTTAAGGTATTAGCGTATAGCGGTGGATCAATTCTGTGAAGAGCTCCATTTTGAATGTACAGCAGTTTTGCTTTCTTACCTCAACCTACTCACAATAACTCTTTATCACTCTCCAGCTGGTGATGCAAATATATTTTTAGAAAAACTGGAGCAGCTTTTAATTTATTTGGGTCGCTTCAAGGCTTACATAGTTATAGGTGGGGATGTTAATGCTAAATTTGACGTCACTATAAACTCGCCTACAGTTAAGAAGTTGAAAATTGTTCTTGCTCAGTTTAACTGTCACTACGTCAACAATCAAACCCACAAGGAATAACAACTGTCTGGATAATATTTTCACAGATATTGAGACATCTGCTTATGAGTACAAAGTTGTATGCCCTGACATAGTGATCATGAGGGTTGTCGAGATGGAAATAAAATGTAATTGTTTGCTGGAAGTTGCGCCCAAAGAAACTCCTGCAGTAAAAATGGTTAGAAACATTTCTGTAAATAGCATTTTGTTATTTTAAATTTTGCTTAAGTGAAATGAACTGGCTAGAACTACTCAAGTGCAAAACAATGACAGCAGAAAACCATGTTTTGACCAGTTCTTCAACAAGTTTTTAGAAATATTCAATGATTGTTGCCCTTTGAAGTATGTGAAGCACTAGTGAAACATGTAAGGCTAAAGCTCATACCGTGAAGAAACGGTCTATTAAATCACATCTTGCGTGGTATACTCCGGAGCTGGAAATTTTAAGGAAGAGGGTGATGGGTTACCGAACAGTTTTCAAAACTACTGGGAGCGAACAGGCTCTTAGGGCCTATAAGGAGATCAGATGTCGGTACAGGAAATCAGTAAATCAAGCCAAACTAGTAGCCAATGTCAACTTTATTGAGTCTGCGAGCAAACCCTTGTCAGGCAGCCTGGTCTCTTATAAAAAAAGAAGACATCCCCAGCCGTAAACGAGACAACAAACATTTCCGCTGATGAGTTTCAACAACTTCTTCATCGAGTCAGTACACGCTACCAAGGCTGCGGAGTCACAACCTGTTGCGACTTCAAGCCACTTTCTGCGGAACATCGTGCAACCTCAGCAGCAACTTCATTGGGAAACTGTATCTGAAAAAGAGACTTGTTGTGTACAGTGAATAAAAATGAAGTGCACCAAAAGCAAAGATGTATATGGCCTGTCTAGTTTATTTTTTGAAAATGGTGATTAGTGAAATAATGCTGCCTCTTATGCTGTGCATAAACGCTTGCCCTTAAAGAGGGTGTGTTTCCTACTTCACAGAAAGTGTCCAGAGTTGTGCCGGTGTTCAAGAAGGAATGACAGAAACCAGGTCTGTAACTACCGTCCTGTATCTCTTGTGCCTTGTAATTGGTAAAATCATAGAACATGTTGTACATAGGCAATTGTGTACCTTTTTTAAGTGAGAATGATATTTTTTCAAACTCACAATTTGGTTTCCGTAAAAATAGATCGACAGTTGATGCCCTTGAGTCCTTAAATTTCAAAAATGTTACAGGCTTTCGAAGACAGACGCCTTGCTCAGATCACAGCTTGTGATCTGAGTAAGGCGTTTGACTGTATTGACCACCAGATTTCTTTTGGAGAAACTTAATTATTATGGTGTTTGTGGTCACCAATTAGATTTCTTTAAATCGTACTTACTTGGAAGGTCGCAATATGTAGATAATGGTAAGGATCAATCTAAAAAAGTTGAGGTAAATGAAGGTGTGCCTCAGGGATCTATATTAGGCCCAACATTGTTTCTTTTGATTATGAATGATCTGCCAAATAATATTAGTCGATCCTTTACCGCTATGTTTGCGGACGACACTACTTTTTTTTAAGTGTTGACAGTGATGTAAATAGTCTTTCATTAGTAGTAGAAAACACCATGAAGCAAGCAGTAGATTGGTTTGCAGCAAACAGTTTAACACTGAATCAGGGCAAAACCCCAAAATCTTTTTATGTAGCTTAAAAAATAGTGTAAGCCTAGGCCATATTGAATCCATCACAGAAATTAAAATATTAGGAATAATAGTAGATAATAAGTTAACTTGGATCCCCAAATAGAATCAATGTGCACAAAGTTAGCCAAAGTAATTTACTTGCTCAAGAGTCTTTCTTCCATGTTACCATTACAATATTTACGTATAGTTTATTTTGCTTTTTTTCATTCTGTGATATGTTATGGTGTTCTCCTGTGGGGAAACAGCAGTCATGTAAATAATATTTTATTGCTCCAAAAGAAGGCCATTAGGATTGTTACCAAATCTCTAGTCAAAGCTCATTGCAAACCCCTTTTTGTAGATAGTAGAATTTTAACTGTGATAAACCTGTATATATTTGTCTGTGTGGTAAATGTGAAAAATAACTCAAATTTAGTTTCCGTACATAGTGATGTTCACAATCATGACACTCGCAATCAGTCTAAGGCAGGTAATCCCACTTTGCAGATTAAGTAAGAGTACAAATAGTTACAATGTTGTTGGCCTCAAGTTGTACAATAAACTACATATTGCATCCAAGTCCTTACCTCTTAGTCTATTTAAGGTCAGATTTCACAAATGGTTAATTGCTAACCCTTTTTATGACTTAAAAGATTTTTTTAAAGTTTGATAATATTATAATTTAACTAGGGCCTACTTGTTATATAGACTATTATTTTAGGCTACTTATGTTTCATACATTTAAATTATTGTAATAGCCTAACTTATTGTTACAAAATTGACTATGTCTATCACATTTTTTGTAATGTTTAATGACAATAAAGAACTTATGACTTATGACTTATGACTTATCAGGGATTTACTAACAGCTTGGTGTCATTTTTGGATAGGCGTTATCAAAGTTTATCACTCATGGTGCTGGTAAAATTCCATTTAAGTCTGTCTATCTGCCTGTGTATTCTTGCACGATACCTTGTAGACGAACTGACCTACAAATTCTAAACTATGCATGAAGCTTCAATGGAATTTTTGCTAAGCGTTAGTGACAATTTTTACATAGGTCTTATTGGGAACCATGTTGGTAAAGAGAAAATGGTATAATAGATCAATTTGTATGCAAACTCAGTATACTCAATAGAGGTTTTAACACTTGACATATTAACAGATGTAGCCTAATTATCCCAACATCATTATTTGGGGACTCGTGGTGTAGACTTTTATTATTCAAGCAATAATATGAAACAAATTTAATTGACGCAAATGTGAATGCATCATGTGACCAGGTATCACAAGAAATATTTCATCTGTATACTTCAATTTTGCATGGAACTTCATTTCTACATAGACAAGAATAAGTTCTATAAGGTTGCATGTCCACCCATGGAATTTGGCTGAGCGTTATTGAAGCCTACCCAATGAATACTTCCGGTACAAGGAAGAAATCCTTACTAATTTCATGCAACATTTCAGATAACTGTTTATACGGTTTTGCGTCATACAAGTCTTTCTTCAGCCTATGGTCTGAAAGAATGATCGTTGTAACATGTTCTTAAATGTATGTGTTCTTATGTCTGTTTTTCCTTAAACCATTAAAATGCCACTTTACTATGTCAAGGAAGCAACTAGCTTCGAGTACCTTATGTTAAAACACTCACAGCTTTGATTATAAGGATGATTTTATAAAATTTTTAAATTTTTGTACTCTGTTATTAAATGGTATCTAGAAATCATTAGATTTAATTCGTCAATGGCGCGATTCTGGAGTAAAAGTTAGATATACTTTTGTCTTTGCTATTGGAATTACTAGTGAGCAAGCACTAAAATTGAAATGTTAACAAATGCCTCTTTAATGAACTGAGACTGTCAATATTGTCAGTTAGTTTTTATTATTAAACATATATACTACTACAATTGTGTTTCCGAATTATTACAAATATTTCAAGCAACTTTACGGCAATCTTTCTCTTCATACAAACCTTTCTTGGTGTGCTACGAACGTTTTTCAAAAATAATTCGTCGAATTGGTCTAACAGTTCTCGAGATTTAGAGATTCATTGTTATATAATAGATATAACCTGGTATACTGATATATTTCATAACTTATGGAATAAAGTTAATAAAATTAATTGTAATCTTTAAACAATGAAATGTATCGCTAAAAGTAGCATTAAGATAAAAATTATATTTTGTAACGTATGCATCACTTTTAATAAACAATTAAAATTCAATCTAGTATATATTACTAAAAGCTTTACGGAAAAAAGGACTTCATTGCTCAAACATTAAAACACGTTTTTTCACAAGATGTTTGCTCAGGACTGGTAAATATTGTTCCTCTCAACGAACAAGAACTTTCATCAACCTCTACACACCTTCATTCTTGAACACTTCTTTAAAAAACTAAAATCAATTATCTCCTCTAGGCTTACTCCTACAAAAATATACATTAAACTTTATTTCATACCAGAGAGGTGAAAAAAGAAATATTTTTTATTTAAATCTGATTGCTTTAGATATTTTCTAATTTGCGTAAAAAAACTATTAATAACCCACTCCTATTACGCTGATTCCCGGAGACATTGTTAACGAAAAGGCTGTTTTAAAAATAAGTAATACTACATTTGAAATGTAAGTTCAGTAAGGATCCTAACTATCATGCATAATGCTACATCACTTTATTAGCATACATAACAATTAACCTGTACAAGAACAAAATTTTAAGTGCAGGAGTGACTAATATTGACCACTGATATAATGATCTGAAGACTACAATTAATAATACGATGTAACTAAATAATAAGTATTATACCATCAACAAGTACTATGCAAAAACGACATGCAAAATAACAATAGTAAACAGCTACTAATAATTGACTTGGAAAACAATTAAATGTATAATACTATAAACTTATACTAAATCAATACAGCATACTAAATAAGAGGAACAAACAGCTAGCAACAATTAACTAAAAAAAATATATAAACAAATAAAATATATAAAACTATCAGCTGATATTTCATAAAAACAACATGAAAACTCATAGGAACTAACAGCTAGCAACAATTTACACCAATAATTTAATAAGACTGCGGGAAACGAGCGGAAATGAAAGATCTTTATTAGTAGATCTTTAGCATTTTATTGAAAGAACTTAAAATCGAGTACTATTCCTGGTCACCTAGCACTTGGGGATATAGCAGCTTAATGAATCACAAATAGATTGATGTAAAGTAGCAATAAATGTAATTTAATTAAAACTAGACAAATAAGATAAAACAACAAGGGCACTTTGATCAATTTAAATGGTGACCATCTGAAGTATTAAAATGGTTTGCCAAAGTCCCCTTTGTAACTCCGGTGTAACTAGAACTAGGATATCTACATTATGCACTAGCCATGTAGTTAAGTGGATGCTGTAACGTAATATGAAAAATGCAGGATAAGGAGGGCTGGATCCTTAGGTTACAATTTATGAGGGTCGTCCATTCTTGTAACAGAGACTTCGCGATAAACCCAGCAGTCAGTTGAGGTACCTGCCGATAGTAAGTTACTACTGGATACTTTTGGACATTCATAACCCGCTTCATTCTTCAACATTTATTATACGCACTAAAACACAAGTCAATACTTTGTTTAAAGTTTGTTATTGACGATGGAAGGTTTTGCCATTGTTATATGTTACAAAAGGTATAACAAAACGTTTCGAGGATTGTAATCTATCCTCTTCGTCAGGTGGGTGAGGTGTTAATACATACAAAAATAAAGAACTTTGGAATAAATTAATTCTAGACCTTATTTATAAAGAAGTAACGAAAGGAAGGCCTGAAATTTAAAGATTTCAATAGTCTTTTCGGTAAAGATTTAATGCAATACACGTCATTAGACACATACATATACAGGATGTAAAAAAGGGACTGGCTATGCATTTTCGGATTCTATTTGTGATTCTAAGCTAAAAACAAACAATAATCTTCTCCGATTTCCACTTCGTTTAGCAGCTATACGCCAATTTTTTCATTAAAACAATTTTATTTTTGTTTTTTTATCTTTACGAGTGTTACGAAACTTGGTAAACGGGCCCTGTCAAAAAAGTATTATATAAGAAAAAAACATTTTAAAATTAGTTTAAATATTTTCGAAATGGCAGCCATTTAATTACTGTTTTATGAAATACCTAATAAACCACTGATTTTATCAAAATTGTATAAGACACAAAAGTCTGTTAATCACTTTTGCTTTCAAAAGATTAACAGTTAACATTCGTATAAATCGGTTAGAAATTTATATTTTATGGAATGTATGCAAACTAAATGGCCCATAATTTGACAGTATTTGACTGGCGGAGTTGGTGGGGTTCCCTAAGTGTCAAAGGTTATTGCTAGCCCAGAAATAAGGACGTTCCACCTCCTGCCTGGTTTAACTAGAGAGGCTGGTTCAGAGCTGGCTTTCACTTTTCCGAGGAGAATTCCCCCTTAGTAATTTTATGTCGTTATAAGTTTATTTGCTAAATATATGTTCACATGAACAGAGGTCTCGACTATACCACCATTTGGAGCCTCCATCGGCGATTGAATATTTTAATTTGTGACGATTACTTGAGGGAACAAAACTTTAATGAGATGTTTCAGATGTTTAATGAAATAATTTGTACTAGTGAACAGAGTCAAAGTTAAAAATGTAGAATTATTACGAATATAAACGGATTTGAATAATAAATCATAAACTAAAACCCTTTTTTATACTATTTTATATGAAATAAAATAATTTTCAAAAAGGGTTTTAGTTCACGATTCATTATTTTAATGAAAAGATAACCCCATAATGTGGAGTTAATAACATAAACGGATTAATATAATATACGAGGAAATAATTTTTAATACAGTAAAGTGCTTTGAATATAGTAATATAGACGTTTCATAAAAGTATTTTGATAATTCGTATTGTTCATTTTAAGATGAATTATATAGTATAAGAAATTATAATAAGATGCGAGTTCGAAGCGAGTGGAGCGGTTTTATTATAAAACCTGTCAGCGGTATTTTATTTTTAAGATATATTTTGTGTTATTTATGGTTTTACCAAAATTTAAATTTTTAATTAACAATTTAATACTTACTCAGTTTTATTTTCAAATTATAACAAATTTTAGATAACGAATTGATTTTTTTAATATAGCATATTGAATAACTGATTTCTTTATGTTTTTTAAGAACAAACAATCTATTTATAAAAGCCTGTATTATTTTGGTTAAAAAGATATTACGAGAATATATCGAACTTGTTTGAATATTCGATAAAAAATCATTTAAAAACACAAAAAATAAAATAATAAATCAAAATAATATTTGCTGTTGTTTTATTTATGGAATCAACAATCTATTGATGAACTAACTTTACTATTTTGCTTAATTTTAATTTAACTGCATGTGCGGTAAAAGTTAGGATACGGTTTTACCTCAGTATTTATAACGCACTCTACGTCAAATTGTGCACTTAATAAGACAATGCGAACACCTTTTCATCTAGATTAAACAGAATTTCTGCAGGGTTTAACCAGATGGAGCTCTTTTGTAGCCTATTGTTTCTGACGTCAAAACGATGAAAACCGAAAACAACGAAGAACTTATCGTTTTTCCAAGTTAACGGTGTGGTATGATGTTTTTAAGAGAGATTTTGTTTCTAATAGGTGAGTTATCCACCTGAGCAAGAGATCAGATTGAAAATTTCGAAACGTACAATTACTGATTTCTTGTTTCACTACACGATATAAAATTTAAAAATTCCCGTTATGTCCATGTATCTATATGGTCAGCACTGAGAATGGATTTCTATTTTGAGAAGCTGTTTACAGTAAAATACATGTTATGTATTGGTCTTAACAGAAATATTCCTCAGAGAAATCCTGCTGAGACGCGAGTAAAATCATCGAGGCAAGTGACTTTAGTAACATTTAAAGTTAAATTTAAACTGTTTGAAATAATATATATCTTTTTCAATAAAAATTTTAATATTTATTTACGTTTTTTATTGTGAAACAAATTGTCTCAAAACGAAAGTTGAATGTAATGAAAATGTTTGATTTCAAAACATTTGAGAACTTCTAGAAATAACGCGATGGTACTATAAAGATCCATCTATTATTTGCTGCCGGTCTTTGAGGACTGAATTGAGTAGAGCCTTTGCAACAGATAAAGAAACACAGCCCCACCCACTGACTGTTTCTCTCCATACACACACTCCATCTTCGTTAGTAGGAAGAAGAATGGAAAGTAGCGTGAACATCGCCAGTGTTTTACTGTATCTGCATTCGTAATAGCACTCAACAACTAATGAGCTTTTATGATACGCTTTCCACGAAGCTCTTCTTTATGTATAATTATTTCATCTATGAAATTCCATTACGTTATCATTATCTTAATGAGATGTACTGCAGAATTAATAAATTTTCCAAACTACGTTTTTCCTCAAAATGTACACACTTCTTAGTAACGTCTATATAATGGATTAGTGATTGTACTAGATTAAAAATACAATGTGTCCTGCTACAGTTGAATTTATACAAACATATATTAGGTACACGACACATAAGTTTCTAATGTCATGTTTTATATAGCTGTATTCCAAGATTTGCTTTGCATAATAATATTTATAATATACAATTTCATTCCAGTAGGTTATACATAACGAAAATTGTGTACTTTTGGAAAATTATTGCGAACTAAAAATCTGCTAGTTTACCTAACTAGACTAATCGGGTAACTAACTAAAGCTATTACTACGAAAATTATTTCAGGAATATAAATGTTTTAGTTACCCTAACTAGACTACTCGAGTACTGTCTGTAGCTATGACGAAAGTTATTGCGGACTATAAATCTGTTAGTTAATCTACCTAGACTAATCGGTTACTGTCTGTAGCTAAGACAAAACTTATTTCGCACTATAAATCTGTTAGTTAATATACCTAGACAAATCGGGTAACTGTCTATAGCTATGACGAAAATTATTGCGGACTATAAATCTGTTACTAATCTACCTAGACTAATCGGTTACTGTCTGTAGCTAAGACAAAACTTATTGCGGACTATAAATATGTTAGTTAATATACCTAGACAAATCGGGTAACTATCTATAGCTATGACGAAAATTATTGCGGACTATAAATCTGTTACTAATCTACCTAGACTAATCGATTACTGTCTGCAGCTAAGACAAAACTTATTTCGGACTATAAATATGTTAGTTAATATACCTAGACAAATCGGGTAACTATCTATAGCTATGACGAAAATTATTGCGGACTATAAATCTGTTACTAATCTACCTAGACTAATCGATTACTATCTGTAGCTAAGACAAAACTTATTTCGGACTATAAATATGTTAGTTAATATACCTAGACAAATCGGGTAACTATCTATAGGTATCACGAAACTATTGCGGACTATAAATCTGTTAGTTAATCCAATTAGACAAATCGGGTAACTGTCTATAGCTATGACGAAAATTAAATAGGAAGTTTGATGGAACAAAACTTAAATGCATACATAGAATTTTAATATACCAGGTAGAATTACGCCACAACATGCGTCGTAATTAGCTTTGCACAGTTAGTATCCAAAATTTGAAATATATATCTTTCATTTCATTCTCGAGGTCTCTTGTGGACAGATAGACAGACAGACAATCATAGAAAACAGAAGTTTACCCAAAACTTAAGTACATAAAACTCATTCTTGTAGAAATCGATTTTCACGTCAAATTTTTAGTATCTCGCTACATAATCCTTTCACATTGTTTTCATTATATCAGTTTTCAAGTAAATATATAAATTATTTAAGTGTACATACTAAGTCAGTAATATAAAACGATCTTGTATTTCTTAATACATACTTTGGTTACGTGTGTTATTATGTTTATGTTCAAATCTGTTATATTTATATTGAGTTAATTTATACAATTATTTTTTCAGCTATTTTCTCGTTCCTATTATGATTATCACCAAACCAATTTAGAATCAGTATAAAGTATGTTTTAACCACAAACGCATTAGAGCATCAAATTAAACAGCAATAGTCAAGGTCACTCAGTAAAACCATCAGTGAAATGGTAACCACTGTATTAGTTATTGTACAATACTTAAACTACACATTTATTGGTAGTTATTGTTTGGTAATTAACTATATGTATATACCTGGTCAGTTATTGTGCAATAGTTACAAGGCCATGTAATATAGCTGGAAAGTTATTGTGCAGTAGTTTAACTATATTGATTAAAGCGTGACAGTTACATGCAGCTGTACAGGAGATTAAGTACATGTATTATTGCTGGACAGTAACTATGAAGTAATTAACTACATGTATAATAGCTAGACAGTCATTGGATAGTATTTGTATACAGTATTATAGCTAGACAGTTACTTTTAGTTGTACAAAATTTACACTACTGGACGATCAAAGATCTCAAGTTTGATTCCTTTTAAATATTTCAAAGGAGGTTTTGAGAGACAAAAAAAGCTATGTAGACTTTTCAATTAATATCAAGAGTTCATAGAACTCATCTGGTTAAATTTTGCAGCCCTTTCAGAGCACCTGAAGATGGCTGGAAAGGAGTTTCCTGATCTCTCGGACTTGAGGCTCTTGCACAGTCGAACTCAGAAAGATTACGCAATTTTGTTATGGACTACAACTGAGAATTGGTAGATACGGAAGCACGAAAGACGTGCTATGAGATAGTCATGAGGGCATGAAACATAGCTGTCCAGAGAATATTATGTGATTTGCATAAAATATAGTTTTTTTTTGTTTTTTACTTCAGTAATTTACATATATTATTGGCAACCCTACTTAATTCCAGATAGCTGTTTAATCATATAGATGTTTTAAAAGGAAAGACGGTCCTTTTCTTGGGTTGAGTTTGTATATTCCCCAAAGAGATTTGTCTTGGAAACTTCAGAGCAATCAGATTGGGGGAGATGTCGGTTCAGTACCAGTTCGAGTGTACTGATAAAAAGTGTTCCAGTCTCAGACATTACGTTATTTCCGACCCGGACTGAAGGGTTTACACCGTTGTGTGGCCTCCTTAACTTTATATATATAAAGTACTTTAGTTTAAAGTTAAACAATAAAATCTTTCTATTGTCATACTAATTTACACATTAGCATGTAAATTACTGAAACCGTTCTTGAAGTTCGGATGTCATTAAATTTCTTTAATTTAGCAATTATAATGATTTACAATTAGTGTTTTTTTTTTTTTTTTATTTTAACTAATCCCCTTATTAATATTATGTCGCCTAAACAATTGTAGTTTTTGCCCTGAGAACTGACTAGAATAACTAAGGAGCACGTGTCTTACCTGCTGTAAATTTGCAATTTTTCGATTATGTTTCACTCGGTCTACTTAAGTGCCTATGTATTTCTAACAAAAATGCTGTACATAGTTATTAGTGGCCTGCAGTATAGTAAGCGTCCAACACTCGAGTGATCGATATAATCGAATCGTCAATTAGAAAGATCTATATGCTGTCAAATATGATTTTTTTTTAACCCTGTTAAGTAATTGTAACTGCCAAAACTTAGTATAAAGAAATTTGTGTTATTTTTATATTTATATAATCTAAAATGCATATATTTCTTTGACATTTACAACTGTAGCTTCACCAACAATGTTAAAAGTTGAAACTATAGAAGTATATATGACTAATATTTAAAGTGTTTGACGAAGGAGGTTACAATTAATGAACTCTTAAAATTATAAAAGGACCTATATTCATAATACGAAATCTAGTCTTGATTATGTAGAGATTATGTAATATACAATCTTAAAAGTCTATAACTATTATTATTATAACGATAGGAATGATGCCCTAAAATATT
Organism: Homalodisca vitripennis; assembly: GCF_021130785.1. Lineage (NCBI taxonomy): Eukaryota > Metazoa > Arthropoda > Insecta > Hemiptera > Cicadellidae > Homalodisca > Homalodisca vitripennis. The sequence goes on from NC_060208.1 coordinate 16,229,654, forward strand.
CAACGAAAGTTGTGAAACAACATGTATATTGTTTGCTACAATGAATGATTTTTGTGGAAATCAATATGAGCAAAAAGTTGACTTAGCTCTAAATATGTTTCATTTTATTATATCCCTAAAGCATACTGATAGTTTATAGTATATACTATACCATATTCAATGTACTATAGTATATTGTAGAATATACCATATATTACCTATTACCAATATACCATATATAAGTATATGCAAGATACCTACGTGAAACAGTTAAAAAATTGGTAATAAACACTACTATACTATCAACCGTTAACAAGTCATCTTCTTGCACCTATAAGTATTAAGAAGTGAGGATTATCCATCTGCAGTCGTCCTAGTTTAAAATTTAAAAATACAGCACAAAGTATAATACACAAATAAATAATGAAACACAACTTTGATAGACCTATCACAAAAGAAGTGATTGCACGACATCATATCGTGGTCTGCTGAAGACTTCACTGTTATAATACTTTTTGATGCCAGAAGATGAACTGTTAGAAGTTGAAAATGTAGTAGCGTTATCACTGATATTTGAACTGTTTGACGAAGAAATGTGATAATTAATGCACTTTTAAAATAAGAAAAGGTCCTACAATGATAATATGAAATCTAGTCTCGATTAAGTAGCCAGAGACTAACAGAGAGGATGTCTACTGGATAGTCTCTATGGATACAAAAAAGTACAGTCTGTTCCGAAACCAAGATCTCCTGCCCGCTAGCAGGAACGTGATACTCTTACGAGAGTGCGTGGACTGTTGGCGCAGAACAGTATCGGGTGTCATGTGTCGCTACTCGTCCAACTTCTCAAGTCATTGATTGTAAAATTATAACTGACTTTCGAGGTACTGTGAGTTGCAATAAGAAAATTTCTATTTCAATTCCGACTGAGGATGTCTTTGTGACTCAAGGTACCAAGTGTTATGGGATTGCCTCAAACAGGTAGATCTAGCAAGCAGTAGTACAGTTGCAAATTCGAATATGTTGACCTTGCAAGCAACAGGACTATTGAAATTTCAATTGGGCTTGTGTCTGAGATTAAAAATGCCGTTATGGGATTCCATCAAGCTGTAGAATAACTGCAATTTTTGATTGTGGGTATGTTTCAAATTCAAAATTCCAAGTGTTATAGGATTACTTCAAACAGGTGACCTTGAAAGCAATAGTAAATATCAAATTCAATTTAAGGTCTGTTTGAAACTCAAATTTCGTAGTTTTATACGATTTCCTCAAAAAACAACAGGAAAATTGCAACTTTACTTACCCCGCTTAAGACTAATTAGTTTGAGGTTGTTTTGGGTGGACTTTAAGTTTCGTTGTACCAACATCTCGTGTATTTGGTGCACCAACACAACCTCGGCTTTGTGAAACCAACATTTGTAGTCCTCTAGTCGATTATTATATATAAAGTTATTGATGAAGTTTGTGATGTCAGGAGAGGGTGCACGATTATTACGTTAGGACTATGTTTTTCTTAATAAGTCAGTCAGCGTTCGTCCCAGGCATACCAAACATGACATTTAAAATTACTTAGAATTCAACTACCAGCTCGTGTTTATAAAGATATATGAAGTAAAAAATCTAATTTAGTTTTATTTACGGAAAACCGTACCATGCGCCAATGGCGCAGTGTAGTGGGTACGGCGGTTATCGCAAGATAACCAGATCAAGCAACTCCGAGCGTGGCTGCTGCTTGGACAGGTGACCGCTGAGCGATCCTGTCCTTGCAAGCGGCCCGCCTGCCCGGCCATTGGTGGTGGTTCGGAAGTCACCTTTAAGCCGTTGGTCCCCAGGTTAAGTGTTAGAGAGGGCTTCTTAGCCCTAACTTCGCCTGGTAAAATAAGACATTCTTTACTTTTACTTTTACTTTTTTACCATGCAATAATATATTTTTTTAATTGTGATGGGATTTTATCTTCTGTGCTTGGTAATGACAAAATCCTGAACAAATTCTTGCATGAATTACTTTTTTATCCGTAGTTGAAACTATTAACAATTTTCAATAACATATATCAGTGTATTGTCGCACATTGATAACACATTATGTATTGTTCTGATTAAATCAGCTTAAAAGTTTATAGCACAATGGAATTTTTCAACGATTTGAAGATTTTACATTACGCACAATAGTTACAAATTGCTGGTTGGAACACTCTTGAATTGCCCAATACTTTTCTGTGGCACACCAGAAATAACATTAGTTGGCCCTTTAAACACATGTCACTAAACGTTTTAAAGAATTAAATTATACATAAATCTGATAGTTTGATGCGTATGTTGTTTTGAACGATTTCATTTAAACTTCCTAATTATTTGAATATTTTGCTTTTTAAAACGCTAATATACAAGGTTCATATTCACACTTAGATTCTTAACTTACAATTCAATATTATTTGCAATAATTTCCACTATTTACGCAGTGTTATATTCTAGATTCCCTCAAAATAGATAACAGTACAAAACAATCGACATTAGCGTTTTATTACACAAATTTAAATCGCTTACATGAACAATATTTTGGTGTTCTTAAAATGTTTACCAATTTCTTCGTCTTCATACTAGTATTGGTGGATATGGTGTTGGTGTGTGATTCTCAAAGTTGGTGGTAGTGTTTGGGGAAGGGGTGGAATCCTACCCCCCGTGCCCACGCCGCCCCGATCATCGCGACGTATTGTAGCAGTCTGTTTTGTCCATTCAATACCGCTCCCAGAATCGTTACTCGAATACACCTCTCCACATTGAAGTTGTATACTTAATGGTAGATTGGCTACAGATGATTCCAAAGAGAATGGTCAGGATGCAAGGAGTTATGAAGTTCGTCTCAGGAAACTTTCTGGACGCTTTTATTTTAGGATACGGGAGTTCAAGAAGATAATCTTAAGAACCCTGGGAGTTTTTCCCCCAAATTTTGCTTCCAAGCAGAAGAAAGCGTGAAGATCTTCCTTAGACTCTCTGGATGCCTGTCCTATTGAAGTTCACAGATGGATGTGAAAGGACTCTTCTCTGCTGACTCAAGAATTCAAAGGAGCTCTTACGAAGCCTTTTCGGAACTGTTGAAATTAAAACCTCCTGTTGTCTACTCTTTTGAGCTGAATCCTCTTCGAGAAATCCTGGTGGTTGGGACTTTGGTTGACTTTCCCTTTCCTTACTGAAGACGAAGCTGTCTCTAGAAAAAGAGTAGACGACTGTAGCGGAGACTTGACTAACTCTTTCTTCGTTAGAACCTTCTCTCAATCAGGTTGATATACTCTTTGTAGTGAACCTCCTGAACTTTCTTTCGACTTCTTTTTAGAAGTTTCCTTTCAACTAGATTTAACCGCAAATTTTTACAGTATAAGAGCTCTTAAAAACATGTTCAACAAGCTCAAGCCTTTAATTAAAGACATCTAGAAGTATTTAATTTATTTGGTTTCCATGAAAACAAACAATTATAACTGTTTTGAACTGATTTATATTAAATTTGTGTGTGATACAGAAAAAAGTATATTAGTACAAGTTCATGCCTCCCTGAATCGTTTAAATACCATTTAGATCCAGTAACTCAGTAATATTAGTGATCATTATGGTTTTATTAGAAAATCACGTATATGCAGTCAAATCGTGTTTTTTTACACAAAAGTTCTGCAATAGAGGCCTATCATTATGTACTAATGGGTGAAATCCAACTCTAAAACTTAGAAATAGAACACTTTTATGTAGGGTATCAGCAAAACTTCACAGGTCGGATTTAAATCGCTGCATTAGAGAACTGTTTCTTAAAAAACGTTCTGTTATCGCGCGGTAACTTTGGTTGCCCGCTGCACAGACCTTGTCTCCACCGATATTCTTCTGGTTTCTTTAATTCTATGGTTGACTCACATCGACGGAATATTCTAGACTGAGTTTTGACGTCTTAAGATAGCATCTCAATAGGAGCAACTGTTGGAGGACTCGTATACACATTTAGTATAGAAACAGTTCAGTACATGCAACTTTCAAAACTCTACAAAGGACCTGACAGAACGCAACGATAGCGATATCGCAGCCAGACAATAGATGTCCTTAGATATTTTTGACCTCAAATTTAATAGAATTCTCCTTGGACCAAGAAGAATCAATGTACCTAGTTTCATATCTATAGGATCTTTATAACACAAGTTATCACACAAGCGGGCTGACAAATAGACTTAGCTGTTTCTATTTGGGTCAGATTAAAAAAAGTACATTTCCTACTTTAATTACTTGTAGCCTAATTTCGCGTTTAGGGGGTAACACATTTTCGGTTTTTCCGTATTTATGGAAGTTGTTTGTCCTTATGTCTATAAATTTGAAAAGTTAAAGAATGTTTTATTTTACCAGGCAAAGTTTATTTTAGTTATTTATGACTATCATATTTATTAGTTATTTTACCGGGGGCAATATAACGGGCAAAATTTCACCAATATACCGAATCTAGGCTTATTATTCCGTTTCAAAACTTTTATAAGTTCAAGGCCGTGTGTAAAGCCCCCTAATTCGTGGCAATCCCTGAATGTGACGAAAAGCACACACACAACATACACAAAATATTTTTATTTTTGATACAAATATAAAAATCAAAAGAGAGTTATAAGAGATTTGACTGATATTGAATTATGTAAACAATACTTAGGACGATAAACTAAGTATTTGCTATACGGTTCAGAACATTTCCGTAAATTACAGCGTAATGGATATCAAGAACAGGTTTAAGATGTCATAGTTATTTTTCGTGGTATTATTTCGTCTCACCACAACTAAACAAATTGGTTCGTTTCTGAGAAAAATATTACTCGTTCCTACCGTACAAATGATCATTAGACATGCAGTTTAAAATAAACCCACACAGGCCTAAAATTTTTCATAACGATAATTTTACACTCTTTTGCCTATTCTACCCTTATACTGAGTAGCAAATATAAATAATTTTGAAAAAATAATAAACAGAAAATATACAGTATATGCATTCTCGCGTAACAGCGTTTGAGTTAAACGTTTCCAATTATAACTGAAAGAGGCGAGTTGTATTTAAGAGTTATTTTTAATTCATTGATACACGCTTAGAAAATGTTAATAAAACGTAATTTCCTGAGTTAGAGTTGTTGAACAACTATTTCGTAACAGTATCTTAAATGTGTTTTGATAAAATCAACCACACCTGCACCTCATATAAGGATAACGATATGCTTAGTGCAAAAATTAAGCTTCACAATTTGTTGCGCTACAGTTGTAACTATCTTGTAACAACATGATAGATTTGTTTTGATTAAACAACCATCAATATACACCTCATCTAAGATCACAAAATGCTTATTGCATAATTACCCTTACATATTTTGTTGTAATAGTGTTGTTGAACAACTATTTTGGTACAGTATGTTAGTTGTGTTTTTATAAAATCAACGATCAAGATATGTTGATGGTTGATTTAATCTAATCTAAGGATGAAAATCCAATCTAAGGATGACAAAGTGTTTAGCTCAAAAGTTATCCTTATGTAATAAATTACTTAATAAAACCACTAAATAATACTATTTACCCTAAAGAAATTCTTATATGCCAACTTTTGTGGTTAATTACCAAGCGAATTGAACCAATGTTGTTTCTTTTTCCCAGAATATTAGGCCTATACGACAGAACCCGAGAGATAGACAGAAATTATTTTTTTCCAGCCCAGCAAGGGATAGACTTTGCTAACGCTCAGCCAATACGCCTGAGTTAACTGGTATAGATAAACCTGTTAGTCAAGGATGATATTTACCAAGAGGCTATAACATTCTCCTCGGGCGTTTACGACATGCCCTGTTAAGAAAGGCATAAATACATCAACCTTGGTTGAGCTTTAACTTTATCGTATACTGAAAAAGGTAAGTGGATTCATCTCCAGACTGTTGTTGTTCCTTTGCATTATTTCTCGGCTTACAACCTATGTCTCTCCGTATGTATAGAACTTATAGCCTAGTAGTTTAGCAGTATTTTTCAATTCCAAGATGTAAAGTGGAAAGAGTTGAACCGCATAAAGAACATGTGTGAGTCAAAGTTACATATGGTATTAGGCTGTTTATGTTTGTTGCAGTCCGCTCTCTTCCGAAGTGTACTAAGAAACATGTACATTTTGTGAACAGTATTTTAAATAAGCAATTAATATATTCTATATTCAAACAAAAATTCAACTAAATGAAATAATGTAATTAACTTTAAAACGTTTTACTTGTATATATCGTACACAAAATCTAATAATAGTTATACGAGTATATGGCAGCTAACAATAAAATAAATTATATCATTGCTACCAATCAACAAACGTAAACCATTTAAATTTGAATAAATAGTGAGTGAACACGAAAAACGAATTCACAAAATGTCATTTAATACTCGGCATCTCTATACCATGATTGCACTAAATTTTAGAAGTACAAATTTTGCCTATACAGAATGTCACTATAACCTTCTGAAAATCCAAATTCTCGTACATAATCACATTTTTTATGTATATTTGTTATACAAAATCACTAGTTTGACTGTAAATATATGTTAATGCTATGCTCGTGTTGCGTATTTTATTTTAATTTTTAAAATGGCGGAAGTCCTGAAGATTTCGCTGTGCTTGTGAAGCATTTTGTCTACCATTCGGATACTAGAAAGGAAAAACCTAAAAATAACTAAAGTGCAATTTTGTGAGGCGAACAAAGCATGAACACAATAAACTATAATAGACGTTAAATAGACGTCTTATACTGATATGAAAAATTAAATAGTCAGGTTTGATAGTTTAGTTTATGGACATCCTCTATATAGCTCAATAAGGTAATGTATTGTTTCAGAAAGGTGCTCCTCCTAATTGCTATAAAACATTCTCAAATTCATATTGAGATCTCAACATAATTTGGAAAGAACTATCGCAAAATGAAAGTGCTGATTTTTGTACTGACCATGGTCGTAAGTAATAATTCCCTTACATAACTATTTTTAATATAATCACTTTATAAATCTGTAGATACCATACCCATCTATATCCTCGATAGCCGATATCTCGAAGCTCACTTATTTGACATATACCTCAACAAACATCTGCCTACAGATGTGTTAGGATTTTAGTTAAAACTTCAGATAACTTCAGAAGATGCCAGAAAATACGAAAATATATTTAACTGAAACGTTTGACACACAGAATGATAATCGAACAGTTACAAGAAGTGTGTTATATATTTTTAAGAATTTGAAAGAATTGTTGAAATCCACGAAAATGTGTAAAGGAAAATTACTTTTGAAATTTATTTAAGAAACCAAATTAACTTTATAATGAAAATTTTTCCTTGAATACATTCTTGTAAAGTATACATTTAATTCTTATCAATGCCAAATGTCATTTAATTAGTTAGTAAAACTGACTTTACCGAATATATTTCCTTTGGTACTATATAGTTATTTAGTGATTACATATTAAATATAAAAACTAGTTTTATTAAAACAAACAACCTTACTAACCAAGGCATTTAGAGTATTAGTTCTTATTATTATGCTATCATCAACCCCCAGGAAGTTTTCTGTCTGGCGGGTTTATATCTCTTAGTTCTACCTATACTGGATACAGCAAAACCCGATGTGTCACTTAATTCTGTGCTACCCAAAGGATGTTCAGGAATGGCTAAGCGTGATATCGATATATTGGGGTAAAAAGGCTAGTCGGTAGGTCTAGTTCATTGCAAAGGATGATTGTTTGTGTGGGTGAGACACCCTTAATATTAAAGGCTTTTTCACATCTAATCGTAATTAAATATTGTCTCTCCTGCCTGTTTTGACTGGGAGAGACTGGAAAGGACCTCCCCTCCCCCCTTTCATGTATCTATTATCGCTCATCATAAAATCTCGAAAGAAGGAGGTCCCTACCTCCAACCGTATCCATCGTGAAAATCATCTCACTCTGGAAGCAGTACAAAGACCCTTTTACGACTAAGTGCAATGAAGGGTTACGTCATCTTCTTGTCCTAATATGATTAAAAGTTTGCGATGTTTTCTAGATATATACACTTGTTCTACGATTGGAAATCATTGCTGGAAAAATCTACTACAGTTATAAGTGATGTGATTTGTTTAACAGGTATTATAGAAATACAGTCTAAAATAATCCTTTAGTAATTAAATTTAGTTTTAATTTCTGTGATCTTTTAATTAATAGTTAATTAACTAGTGAATAATTCCATCCCCTTGTGAATTAATTTATTATTTTCCGAATTGTATATTATAGTATGAGGCAGTGCATCCATACGTGAACTTCAATTAAAATTGCTTGGTTTATTTGCTATATCCATACCAATAGGATGTTACATTGTGCTCGACATGATTCAAAGTATAATATTCTAGAAATTACCTGTGATTTGAAACTAAAACAGCTTATTCCGTTTACAAAGTTCCACCTACATTTCAGAGTGATGGATGTCAGTGAAGTTGAAGAGTTTTAAGAAGGTAACCGTTCTTGAAGGCAATGATGTTTAAAACGCCATTTATACAATAATGTACAACATCGTTACTCTTTTTAGGTTTACCAGGCTGTTTGCGAAGTCTATTTGTTTGGTTTGGATAAGGGTTTGGATCCACCACAGAAAAATGAAGATCACGAAGAAGATTATATGAAGCTGGACATGAAGATTAATCACGAACTCAAGTACCGTCGGTACATGGAGACAGAGCAAGAGACCTGTGACAGATCAGTCAGAGTGGCAGAAAACTTGCTGCACAGGTTCTTCAGGGACCTAGATGTCTTGCTAACATCTACCGTTAAAACACATCAACTTGATATCCCTCTGTGTGAACGCTAAAGTGGCCACTGAGTGTATCAAGATACTCAGTACATTCCCAGCACAGGTCGTTACAGCTGGTAAGTGTCTGATCAATGCTTTATGAAACACACCAACCTGATCCCTATCTCTGTAGCTGCTAAAGTGGCCACTGAGTGTATCAAGATAGTTAGTACAATCGCACCTGGTAAGTGTCTGATCATTGCTTTGTGAAACCCACCAAACTGATCTTTCTCTGTGTAGCTGCTAAAGTGGCCACTGAGTGTATCAAGATAGTTAGTACATTCCTAGCAGAGGACTTTACAGCTGGTAAGTGTGTGATCAATGCTTTATGAAACACACTAACCTGATCTCTATCTCTGTGTGACTGCTAAAGTGGTCACTGAGTGTATCAAGATAGTTAGTAACATTCCCAGCAGAGGACTTTACAGCTGATAGTTGACTGATCATTGCTTTGTGAAACACACCAACAAAATCTCTCTCTGTGTAGCTGCTAAAAGTGGCCACTGAGTGTATCATGATAGTTAGTGCATTCCCAGCAGAGGACTTTACAGCTGGTAAGTATCCGATCAATGCTTTATGAAACACACCAACCAGATCCCTATCTCTGTGTGCCTGCTAAAGTGGTCACTTATTGTATCAAGATAGTTTAGTACATTCCCAGCAGAGGACTATTACAGCTGATATGTGACTGATCATTGCTTTGTGATACACACCAACCTGATCTTTATCTCTGTGGTGACTGCTAAAGTGGTCCACTGAGTATATCGAGATAGTTAGTACATTCCCAGCAAGAGACTTAACAGCTGATAATTTGACTGATCATTGCTTTGTTGAAACACATCAACCTAATCTCTCCTCTCTCTCTGTAGCTGCTAAAGTGGCCACTGAGTGTATCAAAAATAGTTAGTACATTACCAGCTGGTAATGTCTGATCATTGCTTTGTGAAACCCACCAACCTACCTTTCTCTGTGTAGCTGCTAAAGTGGCCCACTGAGTGTATCAAAATAGTTAGTACATTACCAGCTGGTAAGTGTCTGATCATTGCTTTGTGAAACCCACCAACCTGACCTTTCTCAGTGTAGCTGCTAAAGTGGCCACTGAGTGTATCAAGATAGTTAGTACATTCACAGCAGAGGACTTTACAGCTAATAAGTTGACTGATCATTGCTTTGTGATACACACCAACCTGATCTTTATCTCTGTGTGACTGCTACAGTGCTCACTGAGTGTATCAAGATAGTTAGTACATTCCCAGCAGAGGACTTTACAGCTGATAAATGACTGATCATTGTTTTTGTGAAACAACAACAACCTGATCTCTCTCTGTGTAGCTGCTAAAGTGGTCACTGAGTGTATCAAGATAGTTAGTGCATTCCAGCAGAGGACTTTACAGCTGGTAAGTATCTGATCAATGCTTAATGAAACACACCAACCAGATCCCTATCTCTGTGTGCCTGCTAAAGTGGTCACGTTATTGTATCAAGATAGTTTAGTACATTCCTAGCAGAGGACTTTACAGCTGATATGTGACTGATCATTGCTTTGTAGGATACACACCAACCTGATCTTTATCTCTGTGTGACTGCTAAAGTGGTCACTGAGTGTATCAAGATAGTTAGTACATTCCCAGCACAGGACTTTACAGCTGATAAGTCTCTGATCATTGCTTTGTGAAACATCCCAAACCTGAACTCTCTCTCTCTCTGTAGCTGCTAAAGTGGCCACTGAGTGTATCAAGATAGTTAGTACATTCCCAGCACAGGTCATTACAGCTGATAAGTGTCTGATCATTGCTTTGTGAAACATCCCAAACCTGAACTCTCTCTCTCTGTAGCTGCTAAAGTGGCCACTGAGTGTATCAAGATAGTTAGTACATTCCCAGCACAGGTCATTACAGCTGATAAGTCTCTGATCATTGCTTTGTGAAACATCCCAAACCTGAACTCTCTCTCTCTCTCTGTAGCTGCTAAAGAGGCCACTGAGTGTATCAAGATAGTTAGAACATTCCCAGCACAGGTCATTACAGCTGATAAGTGTCTGATCATTGCTTTGTGAAACATCCCAAACCTGAACTCTCTCTGTGTGGATATTAAAGTGGTCACTGAGTATATTACGGTACTCAATACATTCTCAAAAGATCGTTACAGCTGGTAATTGTTCTGGAACACTTTTCCCTTATGTTTAGGTAATGCGCTTTATTACAGCACGATAATCTGAAAAACTATATTAATGGCTGATGTATAATCTCCTCTAATACGGGTTTATTTTGGATTTTGTTACATTTTTGGTTTTACTCAACATTTTTGTTTTGTTTTAAATGTGAACGGATTTAAACTACTAGCATATTACTCTTAGTTCATTTAACGTTTCAGGAAGTAACACAAATGGATTGACTTAATTTAAATTATATGATTTTTCAGAGTTTGAAAAGTTTAATACATGTATGAAGCCAGCATTACAAGCACAAATTCAGCTAGACGAAACGTTTCCTTCACTTTTCGACCAATACCGTCTTGGATACTCCACTGCTTTGGAAAAGATTGACACATGTGAAAGTCAGTACCCTAACGTACAGAACAAGGATCAGAAGTATCGATGTATACAAAGGAACTATCGTAGATACTTCTCTAAAACGATAAATATCACCGTAGAACAGTTTCAGAGTCCGTGCATGCAGACCTTTGTCAAGAATGCCATCACATGTGTGACTAATAGCGCTCACATCATGAAGGCCAAGACTGAGGAGTACAGAACACTCCTCAGCATGTGTGCACACATCGACGATATGGCGTCAAGTGAGTGTTCGGATCCAAATGTAAGTAAATGTCAATAGTGGATATATGAGTTCAGTAACAATACTTTTTACATAGCTATTTATTATAATTTTTAACTATGCGTAGTACCAAAAATTTGTTTACAGTAACGAAAACTATTTTTGGCCTGTGAAGATTTTGAAAATTATCTCACCTGGTGGGAAGGTGTGCCATCCTAATTAAAATTACATAAAATTCCCCTTATTTGAGGTGCATTAAAACACAACTTACCTTAACTATACACAACGTATCGTATAGGTAACGTTTCTATTTAAAACAGGAAGTAAATTAAAACTTAATCTAAGTGTCGGGAACAATGGTAAAATATAATTAAAAACTCGCAGAGTTTCTAAGACCATTTCAGTAATACGTAATCCACAAAATAGACGTCAAACCCTATATTGTATCTAATGAGAAGGTTTAAATTTTGTTATTGGGGTGAATTTGTTTTGCTTTTTCTCTGTTTATAATCTAGGAAAACAATTTAATTTAAATTAAGATTATTAAAACTAGGGCAAGTTACATTAATGCACGATATTGTTACTGCTTAAAATGTTTTAGTATTATATAAAATGTTATTCAGGTTAATATGATTTATAGTTGACTGAAAAAGATGTAAGCATGTTTTTGTTGCTCATACCTGATATTTTTATTTATTATTTGCTTGCTATGTTATTGTATATCTATATTTGTTTTGTAGCATATAAAAATATATAGCTTTTGACACAGTTAAGCTTTTTAAGTCCACAGTTTGCAGTGTTGATTATTCATTAAATATATTTTCTAAGAATATTTTAACATTCTTCGTGGCTATAATAGATTGAAACGGATGATTGTGTCACATTTACATCCTACGTGGAGCCTGTCTACTATTTCTTCTTATTTAGTAAAATGTACAGGCACCCTTCACGTCATTCTTTTCAAAACAGTTTCATAACTCACTTTTCAGGATTTTGAGATGACATTGGAGCCTTCAGTGTTGGATCAAATAGAACATGCACAAGACATGTTTGCCGCATTGAACCAACAATTCGAGGACAAGATCGAACAACTATTCAAACTGAATCTTAAGGCCTCGCGGAAACCAAGGCAACTGACGTACGATTTCGTCTACGACGACGTGAGCAAGATGTTTGCACCTTACCTCTCGGCTGTGAACCAGACCCTGGCGGATAATCGCCATCCAGAAGAGATAACGTGCGGCTTGAAAGCGGAGCTGTCTATAAGGAACAGTATTGCTCAAGGTCAGAAGATATTAGAGCTGGAAGACCTTAGCTGCGCGCGTGACCTTGAGTGTGTGGTGATTGGCGGGAGGGGTGGCGGGGTAGCATTATGCGCTGCGTCCTGAAAACATTTCCTGTGACTCATGGGCAAAACCCTCCTTTCAGGAATCGTATTGGCCCAAATAACTCATCAAACTCACTACAATTAATCTGTTTTGTGACAGTGCAGATTGTGGCGGAACTAAATAATAAGAGAATACCAAATAATAGCAATAATAGGACTTATCTTTGTTTCTCAGTTGTTATAGTGTTATTTAACGTGTTTTTTTTTTAAATAACATATTTGCCAATACTAATCTGCAAATCGAAATCGTTGCAGTTTAAAGTAGTTGAAGAGATTGTTACGCCTTCATCTCAGCGGCTAGCACGTAAACGCAACCCGCCACACAGTTAGCGTTTATTTGTTGAAAGGGTAGTATTTGGACCCTATGAGCACAACTAAATTCCTCCAACTGTACTGCCCATTCAACAAAAAAACGCAATTTGTTTTGCGGGTTACGTTTACGTGCTAGCTGCTGAGATGAAGGCGCAATAATTACTTAACGGCAATTTAAACTCACGATTTATATTTGCCGATTAGTATAGTTAATAAGTTATTTTAAAAAAAAACATAAGTTAAAAATTCCCTATTGTTTGCTGCCCTTCTCCAAGTAAACCCTATACATTTCAATATCCCCATCAAAAGTTTCTCACAGCCCTAGAAGTTCATTTTTCCCTTAGCGCCTCCCTCAATAGATGAGCGGTCGATATTCTGTTCTTCAATGTGAAAATTGTACACTAATGTTCTCACTACACATTTATCGAAGTCATCAAAATTGTTCTACGTCGTTGTCGGTTTTTGTTTGGTATAGTCAAGTGCCTCACAATGATCACTAAACTTCTTTAAGTTCACTGTTTATTTTAGTCACAACTCCACCAGTTGCTGCAGCAGTTCTTTGACGAGCCTTCGTCAAAGGAATATTAAGAGCTTGATGGTCTGCCTCTTCCTTCATGAATTTATAAACATTACGATTTCGTAGGCTTGCCTATAAATTATTCTACCTTTGGCTTTCGACTTAAAATCATCAAACATTGTCTGTAAAAACGAACAACAAGCGACCACTACTTTCAGCACTCTCACAAAGCAGACATATTTGTAGAGAGTATGTCAATACGATTCCGAGAAAGAAGGTGACAGAATATCGCCTATGTCATAGAGAATGTTTTCGGGAATCAGCGCATAACGCTACCCCACCACCCCCCCCCTCACGACTATCATCACACACTCAAGGCCACGCGCGCCGGTAAAGTCCTCAATCTGTACCAAGGATAATATAGACGTCACTGTATAACTATACTTTGGTATAAAATGTCAACAACAGCCCTTCGATAGCACTGTTTTAGGAGAGAAAATTGCAAAAATTTGTACCATTGAATCCTTTTTCTAGTTTTAGGTATATTCATTAGGATTTCCCCTTTAATTGCATTAAGTCTCACTGCAGAAACTCCGGAATAAATTATAGTCATAATATGTAGGTATATTAAGTGCTGAATACCTTTAGATTAGAATTTAGGTAATATAGCCTCGGTGTTGCCCAGCCTGTGGCCTTATCTTGTAGGAGCCCTTAAGTAGGCACCCTCTTGAGGTAATGCGGAAAACAGTCCCGAGAAGGAGTGATGCCTGAGCCAGTGTGAGTCCACACTAGTGGAACACGCTGCATTAGCATTTTCCCCAATGACATAAAAAAACTTGGCTCTACTGGCGGTCACCTTGATTTTACCTTCATACAAGCAAAGTTCTCCTACCTTAACACTTTCAAACCTTTGCTAGTAGAATTGTGGGGTATTCAAAGATATAGTCATTAGTCAACCAAACCTTTTTAATTTTTCTTTGTTTTTTATGTCCATTGAAAAATTCTTTTCAATTTCATTTTGATTTGTAAACAGCAACATTGAGAAAAAATGAGATGATTAGATGCCTATTAATAGCATTATTAGACGAGGCACGTCCCGTAACTATAGGATAAAATAAGGGTACGAAAATATTTTCAATACTGTTCTCAAGGGATAAATTACGATGCCCACCATTACAGCCTTCTCCTGATACGTTGCCTAAAATCATAAACAAAATTTTTAATACAATATGGACCGTAATTTCTATCCTATTCTAGTCAAAAGGGGATCGGCCTCTCCTTTAGAAAAAAAAAAAATAAAAACTTTCTATGGGAGTAGTGCTTGCAGCAAACAGTACTTTCCAATCAATTAGAAGTTTCATGGTGGTGGATATTTTCTTTTGTTTCAAAGTTTGATTTCCATGATTAATAATTCAATATACTTTAGAAGTGCTTTTGAATTATCCTGAGATAATACGTTTTTTGATGACTTTGAGTATATCAAGTTTTATTACTCACAAACTAACTCTTCAAAATGGTGGCCTTTCAGTGTTTTTAAACAGTATTATACCACAATAATTAGGCTTTAAAAAACAAAATTTTTAAAAGATATATTTATACGAGTTGTTGCTCTTATCACTTTCTTGATCTCTTTATTATTTATCGTGATGGCGACCACGTAGTTTTTAG
The DNA here is from genome assembly GCF_021130785.1 of Homalodisca vitripennis. NCBI lineage: Eukaryota > Metazoa > Arthropoda > Insecta > Hemiptera > Cicadellidae > Homalodisca > Homalodisca vitripennis. The sequence goes on from NC_060208.1 coordinate 16,245,128, forward strand.
TTTGTATAGGATGACATGACACTAATACTTAATGAACTTGATGACAACAAGAACTTGTTTCCAACTGATTCCAACCAGACCTGACATAATGTAATTTATTAATGACTTCACAAGTAGTTAAACTGAATTGTACTACGTCCGTTTATAATAAAAATTAATCTTTCTAATATTTTTCCGCCTAATGTTGAGGAGATAGATTAGCTTGCCCATAATTCGAACCTAATGTAATTTAAAATGTAAGGGAATTTTTCTGTAAAATGTGCTACATACCCGAGTATATTTTGCGCGTAAAAGAATCATTGTGTTTATATACGTATATGAATATTTAAATACGAAAAATAATAACTACGTATATTTTCAAATTCGTTATACATAAAGGCTTTCAAAAAGTTTAGTTTTATTTTTTTAAACACTTTAACATAAGCAACGTTATCAATGTTATTTTAGCATATTCACGGTTGGCTTCATGTAAAAAGAGTACTGTAGTAGATTGCAGCATGTTTTCCCACTAAAACATAAAATAATAGTAAAAAACAATAAAAAGGAGGTGATTGAAAAACGTTACTGTCAAAGTTCAAATTCAATTTTCTTCTTGATATTATTCCTCTTCTTTGTTTAAAGTTTGATATTGACGATGTAAGGTTTGAAAGGATAACAATATTTCGGACATTTGCCATTGTTATAACCGTTATATTACAGTACAGTTATACATCGCTATATGCAGGTTCCCTCTGTATTATGTGCTGGTGTGATGTGTAATTGTTATCCTCGTACTTGTGATTTGTGCTCGGGACTTGCATTCTGTGCAGTGACAACGCCTGGACTGGACTCCAGCTTTTGGATATGTTTGAACTGTTTTATTTCCCTTCTTTATTCCTTAATGTTCGTTATTTTTATATGTATTAATACCTCTCCCGCCTGATAAAGGGAATAGATTCCAATCCTCGAAACGTTGTGTTATATCTTTTATCACCTATAACGATGGCGAATGCCCAAAATCTTGTTATTCTTTCATTATTTCTCTTCCCACATAAGTACCATAGTGGTTTGAAACGATATCTATTATAATCAAGTAGTTTAAATAAAAAATAATTTGTTAATATAATTTTTGTTTAAAAAATGTCTACTTTAATCAAGCCCAACGTAGGATTTTAAAATTTATAATAAATTTATGAATTCTCTGCATGATTTTTATCTGTGTATAGGAGTCGAGGATTACGAACAATGCTATCAAGAAACCGTTACTGGAATCAACGAAAAAGTGAGAGAAATCAGGGAAGAGTACAAAACAATCGGCGAGAAACTCAAAATGGGTGGAAATGTGGCCATCTTGTGGTGCCTGGACGCTGGTTATGTCTTCGGCACGAACGATATCAAAGAGTGCTTTGACTTGAAAATCAGGGAGTTGTCCAACACGGTACATTTCGAGGCTCTGGAGAAGCGCATGACAGAGATCGAGGATGTTGACCTCTCCTTCGATAGTCCAAACGCATTGCCTTGCGTTGAAGAGATATTGGAAGAGATGCAACTGGACGCAGATAAGGCTCTATTCGCCTATAAGAGATGTATGTATATTAGTACCGGGACCGATTATCCTGTTACAACACCTCACCCGAGTACCACAAGCAGTAATGTACTAGAGAAAGCAGATTATTGGTACGTAAATTAATAAGAACGTAAGTATTGGTACGTTAGTTTGTAAGTTATTGGTCGTTGTTAAGTTTTACAATTATGTAATAATGTGCCCATTTAGGCCTTCCAATATTGTATATTATTATAGTGCAGCATATTGTTTATTTTTACCTTAAAATTGTTTTATTTTACTAAATATGTATACTCTACTGTCCGTGGAGTTATAATTAGCCCATACCAAAGATTACTTTTAAAATTGCTGGAATAAACGTCATTCATGCATTCAATATACAAATGTAAAATAAACCATATTTGATGGAAAGTGGTTTTTGTTTCATTTATATCCCTGGAAAAACATCAGATTCATAATGTATGTTGATACTTAGTCTTTATAAGTACGATCAATCTATTGGAATAAAATATTTAAACAAATAAATAAATACTACTTTGTTATAAATAACCTTTATGTGGAATTTTTTACAATCTCTGCTTATAAAGTGCTTATCACAGCTTATAATTGCTGTGTCTCTGTATGTTTGTATGTATGTCGTTTATACAGGGTGTCCAGCAACCATTCGAACAACAAACTTTGCCACATTGTTCAGCAGGCCAAAACTAACAAATAATGCAGTATAACAGGTGCCCTATTTCGCTCGTTTGGCGTCTGTCCTGTCTGTATGTGTTTTTTGGGGGAAAAGATTACTACTCAAAAATCACTTAAGATACAGAATTCAAACTTTACAGTTATGTTAACCTAGTGTTGGTCCCTTTTCAGTGAAAAAAATAAAACAAATATCTCATTGCATTTCAAAATGGCGGCCGTTCAAAATTTCAAATTGTATTAGCTTTGAAACGGCTACTTTGACAACAAATTCACCAGGATAACTCTTTGTATCGTATTTTATTACCAATTCAACAATTTTTTGTTTCAAAAAGATTGAAAAACTAATAACTGAGTTACAAGCACCAAACGTAAAAAACAGGTTAAATCCTTGCATTGCAAGTACATACTAATCAATGTAGTGGATTTTTACGAATAAACTTTTTAAGGTTCTTTTAAAATAGTGAACAAATATTATAACCTGAAATTTAATATTTATTTTTTTAATTTGTTTTAAGGTAAATTTTAAAAAAGTTCTTAACCAATTGTGAATCTTGGTTTTTTAAATCTTAAAAAAAAAAATGTTAATAGGGCTACGTTTATGGTTGGGTATAGGGGTTTTCTACATGGCAATTGTGTGAAACAGCGTAATGAATTCAATGTGTTTGAAAAATTTTATTGAACATGATATTTTTTTATTAAGAAATCAATGATTACATTACTGTAAAAACTTTCATAATCGTTGCTCTCAAAGTGGCGTCCTTGTAACTCGTTGCAGATTCTGAAGCGTCGTAAGCACGATTCTCTCACCCCTACAAAAAGGATTACAGTCTTGAATAACTGCAGCAGCCTCAACAAACTCTAGCTACTAGATCCATTTCATTCTGTATGGGAGTGGTATACACTAATTGCTTCATGTGTCCCCACAAGTAAAAATCAATGGGTGTGAGGTCAGGTGACCATGGAGGCCAAGGGACGGGACTCCACGTCCAATCCAACGATCTCGATAACACTTCATTCAAATGTTGTCTAGCAATCAGGGAAAAGTGGGCCGGTGCTCCATCGTGTTGGAACCACATCTTTGTCTAGTTTCAATAGGAACATGTTCCAACAGCTCAGGTAAGATTTCCCTCAAAAAAAACTTCATAAGTAGGTTCATTCGGTCTGTTTGGTATAATGTGTGGCCCAATCAAACAATCCGTCTACTATTCCAGCCCAGATATTGACAAAAAATTTGTGCTGAAACCTACGTTTTGCACAATTTCATGAGGGTTCTCTTCAGCCCATAAATGGCTGTTTCGGCTATTAAATATGCCATCTCGAGTAAATGACGCTTCGTCAGTAAAGAGAAAATACCTTAAAAAAATCGGGTTCATCAACTAATTTGTGAAGGAACCAACGAGAGCAGTTTACCCTGAGAGGAAAATCTGTAGGTTCTAAGGCTTGTACTTTCTGATGTCTGTAAGGGCACAAACGTTCTTCATTTAACACTTTCCACACAGAACTTTTGCATTACATCCAAATTATGAACAATAGCGCGAACGCTTGTGGAGGAGTTTTCTTCTACAAATAATAAAACCTCTATTTCAAAATCAACAGTCCGTACGGATTTTACCCGTTTCTCAACATTATTTTTCAAATGTCCAGTTTCCCTAAGACGAATATGAACGGCACTGAAGACGCTATGAACTGGGTGCAGCCTATCTGGAAAGCGATCTCTGTACAATCTGCTAGCTAATCTGGCATTGCCTCCAGCAAGTACGTACACAAAGTGAATATCATCAGCATACTCTTCAAAAGTAAAACGGTTCATATCGAACAAGAAACAAAGTAATACAAGAAATTTAAATTAACAGGAAAAAACTAACAGGAATTACAAAGAAGAACAGAACATTCAAACAGTAACAATCACGTTCAAAACATAGACTTGCTCAACAATGTCTTGATAGTTTGTTTATAATTTTTTTTTCTTCATTTAAAACACCTGGATTTGGTTGCTGATTGTTGGTCAGCTGTTTTCATGTAATATTATGCTATTGTTTTTTTAAGAGCATTGTGAATAGTTTGTTTCTTTTTTATGTGTGTGTGTGTGTAACACATTGATTACTGTAAATGGAACAAAAATGATAGTAATATTTTTTACGTTATAAAATAATTGTTCAGTATTTCAATAAAGAACCTTAAAAAGTTTATTCGTAAAAATCACTACATTGTTGTATGTACTTTGCAATGCATGGATTTAACCTGTTTTTACGTTTGGTGCTGTAACTCAGTTATTTGTTATTCAATCTTTTTGAAAACAAAAATTGTTGAATTGGTAATAAAATATGCTAAATAAAGTTATCCTGGTGAATTTGTTGTCAAAGTAGCCGTTTTTCAAAGCTAATACAATTTGAAAACTTTGAACAACCGCCATTTTGAAATGCAATGAGATATTTGTTTTATTTTTTTCACTGAAAAGGACCAACACTAGGTTAAGATAACTGTTAAGTTTCAATTCTGTTATCTTAAGTGGTTTTTGAGTAGTAATTTTTTTCCCAAAAAACACATACAGACAGACGCTAAACGAAGTGAAATAGGGCACCTGTTATATAGCATTATTTTGTTAGTTTTGGCCTGCTGAACAATGTGGCAAAAAGTTTGTTCGAATGGTTGCTGGACACCCTGTATAACTCAGAAAATATTTGATGGATCATTATGAAAATGTGCATGTATGTATATTTATTTTTCCATGCATAAGGTTTATATGCTATGCCCATTGATGTAACTCACCACCAGGCTGTGCTGCAAAATATAGAAGTTATCAAAGCGCTTGCACAATATAAAATGCAATTACGAGACAGTTACGTTTATTAAATAGGAAAATACTATTTGAAGGCGCTACATTTGTATGTATATTTGTCTTTAAAATAAATTTCTGGTTGAACTTAAAGCTATAAAATTATTGCTATTTTATTCATATTGGAAATGTTATTGTCTGAGCGTTAGCGAAGCCTATATCTCACAGGCTGAAAAATATTATTTGTCTGATGGCACGATAGTATTGAAATTATGCTTTATTTCCGTACAGGCAACAATGAGTTCAACTATGATACATGTTACTCCATGAGATTTGGCTGAGCGTTAGCGAACATTGTTATGTTGGTGTTGTGAGACTCCGAGATAGCAACGAGAAAATCGCAGAATAAATAAATTATTCTTAAACATGTGTAGTAACACATGTGGCAATTTTTTTAGAATGAAATGAGCTACAAACCTGCAATTCCTGGAGCTATTTCCTCGGCCAAAACTGTCACACGACACGTGGAGTTAAGTACTCCTACCTTGTACATGCATACAGAATGTTGTAGGGATTAGTCCATCCAAATAAGGATGCAACCTTAGAATGAAAGATAATAAGCTAAAAACCTTGCATACGTCTTTATTTTGGTGTCACATAACAACTTACCTCAAAAGTCTCGTATAATCACGTGTCCGCGGCTTAAGCTATAAAAATTGTAGAACGGAAAATTAACTTATTTTGTTTCAAGTAATTGTATGTACATTCAAACCTTCTTGTATATACCATAACGCAAGGTCAGCTAGTGGAATAAAAAAATAACTGAGTTATATAGTAAATTATTCACTTAAAATACTAGTATTGTTATTACATTCTTATTATTTATTATACTATATTTATAAATACTAATCATAAATTAAATTTTCTCTAAATAATATTTATTTTATTTTTACCAGTCATGCAATTGTAAATGGAACACTTTGTTGTATTACTATGAATATTAAATATATATACTCGAATTTGTCGTACGACGTTTGCTGTTTCTGTACTGGAAAGTTAAATCAGATGTCCCATTGTTGAGACTCACTGAAATGTGACATATGACACGTGATTGTATGAGACTTTTGAGACAAGTTTTATAACACCGAAATAGAGACGTATGCAAAATTTTAGCTTAATATCGTTCATTTCGGGCTTTGGCCTCATTTTTGCTTTGACTTGAGTTAGATATATTTTATTTAAACTTTTCTTCTTTAATGGTATTAGAAGAGAATCACGAGTCATCGTTGCTCTTCTGAAGTGTATTATTAAGTAGAACTGAAATTGAACTCTTAAGCCACGAAAATGCATTCTGGTCTTACCTGTTACATAACATAAACACACAAGTCGTAATGGATTTAGATGATTCGAAACTTTCAAATGGTAATTTTATGTATCGCAGTCTACCAAAAGATTCTAAAGCTAATTGACTCCTGGCTTGGTTTGGGAGTCAAATCAAGCCAGTGCTACTGAGTTGTGAGTCAATTTGTTTATAACTACCGCGTCATAGTAAATTGAAACAATAGGGTTTAAAATCGGGAGAACAATACCCGATGGTGATAAGTCAGCGTGATAAACGTTTATTATGACGATACTGTTAATGGGATGTCAATCGACATCCGATCCCACCATTACAACATGTCATTTTCATGTACAGTCGGTTCTTCGTTAGCACAATCTAGGATTTGACGATAGGAACCAATAAGGTAAGTGAAACTTTTGTTTCCTGAGGGTTTCCACTGGGAAATGAGTTATAGTAGATAATAAATTATGACTCAAAACTGTATATGTGGTATCTTGCTATTGTTCTGATATTAGAACAACTACTACGTTACATACAGCATTGCTTATTTTCTCTTGTAATTGGTTTAAGGTGGTGGTTACTACCCATGTATTTCCACACAATACTAATTTGTTATTGGTATAATGTTTTATATCGATTCCATAACAGAATGATGCTATGAATATATAACAGATGAAGATGACGTTGAAAAGAGGGCTTAAAGAACCTCAGATTAACTATAATCTGTATAATCTGTAATAAACGATTGTCTCCAACTTTGGTAGGGGAGAGGTATAAATACCCAACTTGAATTAAAGCCGTTTGGACGTTATGAGCAAAAAGGGAAAATCCTGTTGCAAATATGTTCCGAAATATTTAACAATTACAAATTCGATATTGCCGATGGCAAAGAGTGTGCCCAAACATATTAAGGAAAGAACCACCGGAACTAAAAAAAGGAAACAAAATGCATCGCCCTGAAATCACTAACATTGAAACGATTTTAATTATTTCATATAAATGTATCCATAGGGAGCCTTACATATTATACTGTTTCAAAATTACGGGTGAAACGTAAAAGCATTTTTGAATCACAACCATATCCTATATTTTTATTGCTTTAACATATAAAAATCACGAAGCATAAAAACTGTTACGCATTGTTCTATTAGGCAAGCAATTAAAGCAAAACGAATTATATAATACTTAAATGTATACTTGTTTAGATGACTCAATAATGAGCAATGGTACATAACCTTTATTGAAATAAACATACTAATTTATTGTTAATTGTTTATTGAATTAAATACATTGATTAATACTACCCACATAATTACATTATTAACTCACAGATAGAAAGTCTTTATTTTAAATAGTGAAAAACATTTACTAAACTTGTTTTAATAGTTACAATACTTTATTCGTCTTTATTAGTAAAAAGGGAAGATTTTTCATTAAGGAAGACAATATATTAAATCCAATCTTTTCCTAAAGCTAATAAATTATACAGATGTTTGTATATAAAAATGTATATACATGTAAGTTTTGCAACTGAAACTTGTGACATGTCATTTTGAAGGTCTATCCAATAGAAACACAATGACATGAATAAAAAAAATCTCTACGACGTTCCAAGAAAAACGTGTGTGTGTGTGTGTGTGTGTGTAAATTTCTCAAATATTGATTTTTTTATTTACACTTGACAATGATCAGATTTATATTTTACTGTAAAATGTTACAGAAATAACCGACAAGCCGTTCTTGACGTAATTGGACTAGAGTTGAATGGTATTCTAGTTGAAAATAGTATTTGAACATTCATACATGTTAATATTATGCACATCTGTCTCCTACAACTGATATGCAAATGTTTTAAAATATGTTAGGCATCATGTAAATGGCAGATATGTCATGTTTCTCTACTTAACATTTATTTAGAAAAAAAGCGCTCTACGTCACACACTATTGAAATAAAAGCCTTAACATAAATCCAACATAAAAATGTTGCTTTTAATTAAAAACATTCCTTAGTGTATTTTAGAACAATAGTTAATATTAAAATCTGTCTACAATAACTTAGTTATAAAATCCGTTTGTTGACATGTACCATTTATTTTTAATTTCTAAATTTAAATAATTATTTAATTTTGTTTCAAAATGCAGAACTCGTCACCAACGTGTGAAGAGTATGAATGATTATATATCGCATTAAGGGTTAAATTTAATTAATACAACTTAGGTCGGAGTGGAATACAAAGTATGAGGGAATTTGAAGTTACTGAGGAGTGTATTATTTTTTGCATAGATGTCACGAAACTTCATGGGACTTTAATACAATCACAGATTTAAAAGTGCGTAAATATTTGTTTACTAATAGTAAATCATTTGATAACAGTTTATAAACATATAACAATTTGATAAGAGTTTTGATAAAACTTTTATTTTATTGTCATGAGTAATTTAGCATCATTCATTGCATTAAGTAAAATAACTCTGGCCCAAAACTCGATATGATTATAAGTATTTACTTTTTCCCCAAATTTTGTTTCAGACAATAGATATTCTGGCAGTAATCAGTAGCATAGACGTCCTCTGTCGCCTACGGACAAGTCGCAATGATAACACTAATTTACTTCTTGCTGGTGGTCGTAGGTATTGTTTGGTGATTATTACTAAATAAGTAAAGCGAGTCATTATTTATGTACATTAAATTAGTGATAAGTTCATGTTACATTATCCCCTCTTTTATAAGTACCAGCATATAAGACATATTTAATTTTATGTTCCAAAAAAAGTTTAAGCCATATGTAGTCTGTTAAACATGTAATCGGTTTAGCTCAAATATCAACCTATTCTTCGTTTAGTTTTATTTATAATAAATACTATAAATATTAATTAATTATTACACGTTTCAATTGTTATTAATATTATTCATAGAATCGACACTAGAAAAATTGAATTTATTGGAAGTTTTTCACATTAGAACACTTTTCTCCTTAAACAAACGTACAATTGATAAATTAGATCTGTTTAAAAGTAATCTTAGTTTCCATTCCAGGAAAGGATCTGAGTTCGAGATAGCGCAGGCTCATATCCTGTCTGTGACATAATACTTTTATCAGTACAATCGACCTTGTACTGTATCGACTCTCCCCCTGTTCTATTAGATAAGATTTTTGCACAGGCCAGTGAGGACAGGCAGAATAAGGTTTAAAGTGGGATCGAAATATCCTTTATTAAAACAACAAACAAACATTAGAAATAAGTTGGTATCCTCTTACAAACTACCATTGGCTTTGGAATGAATAATAGTAGTCTATATTTAACGGAACTGTATATTGTAGTAATATATCAGGAGAAGGAAATAATATTAATAATTTCATTGAACCATGTCGTCTCAGATTCCTTTTACAATAACTTAATACGTTATATTATATCCTAAACGTTTTTAGGATACTTAACTATAAATATTAGCCCAAATAAAATAATCTAATTACATAACCAATAACTTATGGAATGTTAGATTTTGATCTCCTTAAAATAACAAATGTACTTGAAAAATCTATAAGTAATATTTTAATGAAATTTCACAGTTAAGTTGAAACTGGAACAAATAATTTAAATAAAATTATGCATTAACAATGTATCTTACAGTATTTAACTATTAGTTAGGCCTATTAATGTATTAAGCATATATATAGTTTTAAAAGTTCAAATTTAAATTTCTTCTGTACAAAAACTCTTTGGCAAAAGTCTAAATTAAATATCACAACCGTTTCACTAGATTAAAACATATAATTAACATTTTTTGCTCAATAATGAAAATGATGACGTATCATAAATAGGTTCACCATACAAAAACAACAAAATTACAAGCAAACATTACGATCTTGATATGATTAGAGCTAAATAAATTATTTGTTTTCGTGCATTTTGTATTACTTTAATGACGGTGTAGATCCACTTACAAAGATTTATTTGATCCACTGGTACTAATTAACTCCAAAACATTTGTGTCTCTTCCATTTAACTCGTCGTAATATGTGTCGTATAATTGTACATACTCAGCAACACAATACGAAATAGTAAAACAAAAGATAATATTTATTAAAAAGTTATAAAATGATAACTAAACAGGTCCCGATTACACACAATAAAAGTACTTTCTATTCAACCAATTCACACCCACAGAAATGTGACGAAATGTAATAATTTAAATGTGCGGTTCACACGAGCTAGTATTGTGCTACGCGATCGTGGCGGCTCGCGGAAATCGGTCCTGGTGTGATAAGGTTATAATTACATCAAATGGAGCGGTTCACACGAACTAGTATTGTGCTACGCGATCGTGGCGGCTCGCGGAAATCGGTCCTGGTGTGATAAGGTTATAATTACATCAAATGGAGCGGTTCACACGAGCTAGTATTGTGCTACGCGATCGTGGCGGCTCGCGGAAATCGGTCCTGGTGTGATAAAGTTATAATTACATCAAATGGAGCGGTTCACACGAGCTAGTATTGTGCTACGCGATCGTGGCGGCTCGCGGAAATCGGTCCTGGTGTGATAAGGTTATAATTACATCAAATGGAGCGGTTCACACGAGCGAGTATTGTGCTACGCGATCGTGGCGGCTCGCGGAAATCGGTCCTGGTGTGATAAGGTTATAATTACATCAAATGGAGCGGTTCACACGAGCTAGTATTGTGCTACGCGATCGTGGCGGCTCGCGGAAATCGGTCCTGGTGTTGATAAGGTTATAATTACATCAAATGGAGCGGTTCACACGAGCTAGTATTGTGCTACGCGATCGTGGCGGCTCGCGGAAATCGGTCCTGGTGTGATAAAGGTTATAATTACATCAAATGGAGCGGTTCACACGAGCTAGTATTGTGCTACGCGATCGTGGCGGCTCGCGGAAATCGGTCCTGGTGTGATAAGGTTATAATTACATCAAATGGAGCGGTTCACACGAGCTAGTATTGTGCTACGCGATCGTGGCGGCTCGCGGAAATCGGTCCTGGTGTGATAAGGTTATAATTACATCAAATGGAGCGGTTCACACGAGCTAGTATTGTGCTACGCGATCGTGGCGGCTCGCGGAAATCGGTCCTGGTGTGATAAGGTTATAATTACATCAAATGGAGCGGTTCACACGAGCTAGTATTGTGCTACGCGATCGTGGCGGCTCGCGGAAATCGGTCCTGGTGTGATAAGGTTATAATTACATCAAATGGAGCGGTTCACACGAGCTAGTATTGTGCTACGCGATCGTGGCGGCTCGCGGAAATCGGTCCTGGTGTGATAAGGTTATAATTACATCAAATGGAGCGGTTCACACGAGCTAGTATTGTGCTACGCGATCGTGGCGGCTCGCGGAAACACGAACATAGAATAATACAACCCAGATAATTATACAACCAAGGCATATTTAGGGCCCGATGCCTTCAATTTTGGATAGTTATGTCCTGTGATAGAACATTGTATGCATTGAATAATCTGATTATGAGGTAGATTGTTTAAACGCCACAGTTTGCGTTATTATACGCTATAACGTATTATTGCCTCAAGTGTCATAACCTCAGTCATATCTGCCCTACGTAAAGTCGTATCGAAAAAGGTAGTAAAAGTCACCTCAAAGATATAGAGACAAGGGAAAGTCGTCAATCTGAGCTCCCATACTGCATTGCGACACGACGCGACGTTTTGGTTTTGATATAATTTTGATGTCTCTTCAGAATTACAAAAACTTTTAAATTTAGGTCTGTACAACATTCCTAAATGATTATTTCGTAGAACATTTGAGGGTGCATAAGGGCAAAGTTAGGTAACCGTTAAAACGTATAAAACTTAAATTGACTTAGATTCCATAAGGCATAAATAGACGTAGTTACGTGAGGAGAACTTCATTGTTATGGATGAAAAACTCAGAGGGATGACATCTGCATGGAGGGTGGGAAGGGCTAAAACAGCTCTACCATTCCGGCACAACCAGCTTTTTCAAATTTCTCAAGAACTCACCTTTACCAGCCAGTAGAGCTGGTACCAGTCAATCTACGAAAGACCACCTACCCGAAGAAAGTAATAAAACGGAAAAGTATGTAAAAGCATCTAGAAGATTCTCGAGTGGGAGGTTAGCTTCTAGAACCGGCAGATGATGCAAAAGTTGTAGCTATGAAGTGGAAGGTGGCTTTCACTACCATCCCAACCATCGGCTACCATAAGAAAATTAGCAGATGCTACAAAACTTCACGCTTGTAATTTTAACTTGATCAAAAATTGTTAATTCACTTTCAAAGAAAATTATCCAGATTGTTTTACAATGAGCTCAGTTAAAATCAGTTGTGTTATTCTTAGCCTTAAATTAATCAAATATTCAAGTATTTCAATAAAAAGAAATCTTGATTTCATATTCTATTCATATACCTAGTTTTGAACAGATTTCTAGAACGCCACCTTTCCACGCTTACTCATCTATGTTTTTCGATAAGTCTGTTTCAGCCACGCAGGAGTGCAGTTTCGGTGAGATTTCTGCGGACACAGCTCAGTTCAAGATCAATTTGTACCACCAGTATATCCACGGGAGACACTTCGATGTTGAGCAGAGAGTCTGTGACCTGGCACTTAACGTGACACAGGATCTCATCTCCACGTTCTCTAGAGACTTGGACGCGCTTCTCACCATAACGTCACAGATATTCAAGTTGTTCATCAGCCTTGTCAAGGATCGCGGCGGCAGAGGATGTGTCAAGGAGCTGAAGGAGAGTTTCCAGACCATTTCAAAGAAAGGTACTGATGATGGTTTAGTGTAACACTGTACACCGTTCAGTTACCCAACTAAAGTGACAAATCATTTCAATTTTCTAACCATACCATATATTATAACAGTATTCAGCCCACCATTAACTGGTTCAAATAATAAATTAAACCAAATAAATTAGGACTGGTTCTTATTTCAGGTTTTCAGCGAGTGTAAAAGCACTTCTGACTAGAATGAATCATGTTTCAATCTCCATTCTAAAAACGTGTACTTCTGACTAATGTAATGTAATTTTGTTTCTGTACCGTACTAACGTTGAGGCCTACGGAAGAATTAGCAACAAGTTATTGGAAAGTTGGAAAATTGGTGATCAGTGGGTAAGTGAGGAATTACACTCTGACCATAGTGCCTGACCCAACACTTAAGGTCAGAAAAGTGTAAATCAAAACTGTTCATAAAACCTTTGTTTTTGACATGGTAATGTTTATATACATTCCAATGCATGCACTTTTCACGGCACCCCTTGCAGTAAAACATCGTTTCAATGTGATATGAGGCTAGATAGTCTGTAATCTCTGCTTTTTGAACAGCAGCCCTTGCGATGAAACATAATTTCAATGGCATGTTGTAGATTTTAAATCTAGCTCTGGCGAGCTATAAAATGTGTTCAAGCAGAATATATTCTATAAAATAAGTTTGAAAAATAAATTTATAGTCTAGAAGACGTAAGTCAATTTGCATTATATAACACATTATAACAAAGTTTTTTTTAACCAATGCAGAAAAAAACTAGCTTCAGCCCTGCTTGTATTGATGGAACTCAAAATTGTAGCTTTGCGGTAAAATATAATTTTGGCACTAAAACCAAGATGAATAATAGTTATATGCGTATAGTTAAATTCGGATTATGATGAATTATCGACAGGGATTGGGATCAGTTTAAATTCAAGACACTGTTTGAAAGTTGTTGCATATCACGTGCACGTATCTGTGTAATATCATTCCTTAAGTTTGAATCATTCACAAATTTATAAATTAAAAATATTTATATCGTTAATATTAAAAATTAAGTCCTTGGAAACATGATTTAAAAGTATTCTAGACACACATAATCAAGTCATAATTTGTGGCTAGCCAGTGAAACTTGAGTTGATTTCAGTATAAAAAGTTTCGATTTAAACTTTAAAGATTTCCTTATAAATTTCAATCAATATTTAATATTTATGTTCCTAATATATGTCAAATCACCTAGGTTTCCAGTTCACAATGCGCTTTAAAATTGCTAATAAGATTCATACTTGTGGAGATATTCCACCTCACTGTGGAAAGCCTGAGAATCAGTAGTAATAAATATCTTTAATTTTCTAAACCAATCACCGACCATTCTGTATAATATTTGCAACAGGACTAGTTACAGTAACTTTAGTTGCCTACTTAGGATAGTTTCTTTTGTAATTTACATTCTATGTGCAGAGGAAACCAATGAGCCAGTTTTATGTACTTTGGCCCTATCGCCCGATGTAACGGCCGTTTCTCATTGGTGAAACTCTGCGTGGTCTCGTCTGTCTCTCTGTCTGACGCCCTTGAAGGCCCTCCTCCAAAGTGGCCTAAAATAGCTCAAGTAATACTGAAATTGCAATATAACATTATGGAATGTTGCATAGAAACTCGAGTTGGTTTATTTTTATTTATAAACACTTTTTCACTCTCCAAAGAAATAGAAGTCTTAATGCACATCTATAACGCATTTTGGAAAACACGCTGTCGAAATAACTTGTGCGTTTTTGAACTAGGTCTTCTACAGGTTCTTTTATTCCTAAAATGATCGCTTCTTATTTTTGGTTGCAGAATCAAAGGTATTCAAGAGCTGTATGACGCTGCCATTTCACAAGCAGGTCGAGCTAAAGAAGGAAGTAGTCTCTTTCCACAACGAATACCAGAATGCATTCATGAGGATCCTGGCAAGACTAGACCAATGTCAGTCCCAGTTTCCCAACGCTGCGGACAAGGACAAACTGAACGGCTGTGTCAAGTCAAATCACGAGCGTTACTTCAAAAAAGTGGCCAACATAGGGCAGGACCACTTCAACGACTCTTGCATGAAAGTATTTGTCGAGTCCATAGCAAACTGTCAAGCAAAAAGCTTGGATAAAGTCAAGAGCAAAACCTCACGTCTCCTGAAGTTGCTGACTAACTGTGCACAACTTTTTAACGCAGACATAGATCCTAAACTCAAAGCATCCGCTATGTCAGCGGTAAGTATGTAATGTCTATTAAGTATTTCGTTGAAATCCGCTCCAAAATATAAATATAAAGCATTTTAACCCGTGAGAGGTTCCATCCTATCCACATACGTACCAGGCCCCTGGTGTTAGCTGCTATCTAACACCGTGTTTTTATGTTACCTTTCTTATGCTTCTAAATACTATTATACACTTATTACTCGTATTGTGTCTTTTTTTGGATAAATTCATACTTATTTTGGTGTAAAATAATATTTACGTTATTTTATTACATTTTTAATGTATTTTTAATTTATAAATATATTTGTCGTTGAAATAACACGTTTTCGTTTATTAAAGTACAATAGACAATAAATAAAGATGATTTATTTACCAAGCAAATATTGCTTATAAATATTATAAATTAAATATGAAATATTTTAAAATACAGAGACAAATGCAGAATAAATAGTTATTACTTTTCCTCTCTCGCACAATTATGGCACCATTGCATGGTTTTCACAATATTTTCCTTGCATGTAGACCTTCAACATGCTAAACACTTGAACAACCTATTTTTTTCTTCATAAGGCAGTTGGGTTGTAAGAGCATAAAGTTTTAAAATTAACTAAATAAAATTACCGAAATAAAATGTAAGTCAACGATAATGTTTGTTACAAACGACACACTAAAATAACGATATCGAACTAAACATTGTATTGGCACTAACACGCTTGCAGTAACACAACACTCTAAAGGGATCGGTCACATGCGTAGATGCCGTCTAACAACTGTACTAACGCGGACGTTCCCATGTCGAGATGGCAACTAACAAAGCGCGCAGGGTGGGATTCCCCCTAACCCCCACAGACACGGATATGGATGAATCATACCGTGTTTGGCGGAAAAGTATGTGTCATATAGTCAGTGAGGCAATCGTGAACTATCGGAAGGATTCATCATTTAATAAAAAGAAATTAACAAACCAACTATGTTTGTTAGGTGCCATCTAACAAGGGGACCTCTCACGGGATTTTTTTAAGTAACAGATTTAAGTTCATTTTTACAAAAGTTCATTTATGATGCAATTAAGTATAAATAATTTCTAAAACAATACCGAGATTAAATAAGTTATAAATTATAAAGATTCATTATTATTTTAGTTATAATAAATTCTTAAGTGTTCTATGATTTATGTGACATGTGATAAATAAGAAAGTCATATACTATATTTTTAATGTATTTCGTTTTAAGATAATTACTGAAAATACCGAACACTTATATCAACGAAATCATAATGAAACCATTTTTCTAAATGAATTATTATTTCTGCATAGTTCTGAAATGTACTTACATTATACGATAGAATATTTAACTTTGTAAAGGTGTATTACACTCACATGGTGATCTGTGTAGAAAATGTGTTGTGAGACCTAGTCCAGATTTACATTTATTCTGTAAAATAGATTCAAAAAGAAAACTATTAGCTGATTAAATCGCTGTTTTCACTTTGAGGGTGAACATAATATTAAGTGATGAAATAAAACAATTTTAAACAAGTGTAGCAGAATTTGTAGTCTATGATTTCAGCGTGTTGTGACAGTCAATTTCAACGTTACTTGAATGGTTTTCTGCAGCTGGGATTTCTTAGGTTCTAGTCTACACTCGTTCCGTGCAAAAATGTGTTATTTTCTACGATCACAATTAGCCTACATAAGTACTGGCCGTTGGTACCTAATAACGGAATCACATTTCTAAAGAAATGTATAATATTGGAGGTTCTCTTTTATTTTCTTAATAAAAAAACACATTCATTATAACTCAGTTTAGTTTTAACATTATTTCTTATATTCCATTACAGGAAAAACAAATTGTCCTCGTACCTAGTATAGAGGCACAAATTAAGGAAGCCCAATCTACATATGGGAATATCAAGACGGATGACGCATTGGAGAAATTTATAGATTTCATGGTAAAAGCTTACACGACAGTTCTTGAAGACCATCCCAACGGGTACTACGATAAGCAGTTCAAGAAGGCTATGGACTCATACTTAAAGGCAGTTGATCGTTCTCTCCGAGATAACAAACACCCTCAAGACACGACCTGTGGCAGAACTGCGCTCCAACGCTTGAATGAAATTGTAAAGCGAGGTAATTTACTATTATATGTCAATATGTCAAGAGCCAGGGTTCGATTTTAACATTGTATAGCGCAGTGTGAGGAATATAAATTTTGTTACAGTCGTATTAAAGTTAGCTAGCGAAGGATGTTATGAAGCTTGGAATACAGGTAAGGAAAATTTCTTTGCTAAGTATGTAAGTCATTATGTTAACATCTAGGATCTAAATAAACTTTAGTGCTCAATGACGTTTAACTACCAAAGGACGGTTTAACCTTTAATTCGGCAAGCGTTTCACTTGGAGAAAAGAACGAAGAGTGTCACTCATCCAAAGTTTCATTTGGTAGTCCAAAGAGAAGGATGGTGATCAAACTCTAATCATATAAGAACATGTTAAAACATTTCCCTAACGTGCAACCTACCAGACACTAAATCATTGCTTTGTTTAAGGGTTTTGTGGCTCTCCAGTAAAAGGTTCTTTTCTGGCTGGTTTTTACTTTCAGTTGAAAATACACAGGGTATAGCTAAGAAATATGTCATTTGTATCTGAGAAACCCTATACATTTCCAGAATTGGCACTTTACTTACCATAAATGTCGAGATATCGGGGTAAAAGGATGAATGGATAAGTATAGTTTGCTGTCAAGAACTCTTGGAGTGGATGGAGCTCCTTTAATGTCAAAGGCTGTGGCTAGTCTGAACATGAAGGAGTGCTATCCCTTGCCCGCTTTGACTGGAAGGCTCAAACAGAGGGCACGCTATCCCTCCTCATGACATCTGACAGGAGGTGGTTCCTACCCTCAATCTTACTGATCCTGAATATCGTATCATTCCAGAAGTAAACGCAAACGACAGTTTTTGACTATGGCCAATGAGAAGTTTTTCAGCTACTTATCCTAATGTAATTAAACAAAAATATGTTACAAAGGAAACCAATAAAACTTATGCCTGATGTTTTCTTTTTTTAAGCAATCAAGCCCTGACGATCCCACTCACTTCATCTTCAAAAAACAATTTGAAAGACGTACAATTTATATTACTCAGTGTTTTAAATCTTTTTAGTAATTCTTACACATTAACTTAAAAAGAATCACGTTTATACTTGGTATATCTGCTATATGAGTAATGATATATCTGCATGATCTTCATAGTAAAATAAAATTAAAGACTAATACTGACTATACTACTGATGCATTCTAATATGCCCTTTGTTATTGTCGCGTTGTACTTTATAGTACAAATTTTATAAGAGTCAAACATTCAATTTTTAAGTTAAAAATCTTTTAATTTAATAATTTTCTTCTTTTTTATTGTTTACACTATCCGGTTGAGGGCATTCTATGAAGTTTAGATCACGGCTATTCGTATTATTTGATAGTTTTACCGGCGCAGCCCTCAAATTAGGCGGGGGGGGGAGATTTGCACTGCTGCCATGTATGGGACCTGTGAAGCGGAGGAAGGCCGAGAATCGCTCGCTCAGGCACGAATTGGCAACGCTGTGTGCACACTGTTGCCAAGTCAGACGCCACGCCGACGCTGTAGCGTGCACACGCCAACCTGCCAGTCGTATTCTACCGTAGTCTTGTACGCATTTTAAAGTTTTAATAGTATGGTAATCTAAATTATTTTTGAATTGTAGTTTTTTTCAAATCATTTAGCTAGGCCATAGGCATTCTGATTAGTAAAAATCAGAATCATGCCAAGGATTCATTCCATTTCGCATTTAATTCATACAAAGGTTTGTGATCTTCAGTACAATCCAACACTGGTATTAATCAGATTAGGGAGTCAGTATCTTAAAAGGATTTCATTTCTTAATGATGTCATTACATTTTAAATAAAATCTTTACAGAACAACTATTCTAAAAGATCTACTTGTTTATTGTGTCATAGATAATGAACTTTGTAATTTAAAAGCATGTCATTGTTGTTTCAGCTTCCAAGGAGTACGATAATTGTTATTCACAACGATCAAGGGATACTAGTATATTAATTAATGATATAGCAAACTCGCACACATTCCTTACCAGCAAAGTGGATGAAGTGGGAGACATCGCCATCTTGAACTGTCTCAAGGACGGCTATATCTTCCAGACCAACACTATAATGACGTGTTTCGACACGAAGTTGCGGCACTTCACCACGTTCGATTTGCCCAAACACCTGAAATTCGCTGAGACAATGGTAAAAATATTGCACGAAGAAGTACCTTATTACGGTAACTCCACTAAGTTGTTACCTTGCGCCGATAAGGTCTTGCAGGAGACGAAACTGAAGGCCGACAATGAACTGTTCACGTACCAGAGGTGCATGTACAAGAGCACAGGGACGGACTATTCGGTCATGGAACTCCAAAGAGCCATAGCTTCTGGTGTTCCGTTCATCTCTCACTACTTGAACTCAATCAGGATATTCAATGCATCGAGTAAAACTTATGATGAAATGTAGTTTACTAAATAAACCAAGAACAAAATAGAACTTATTTTCACTTCATTTGAATTTTATTCCCATAATACCAAATCATTAAAATTTCATCCCAAACTCGGTCATAAAACCGTTTGTAAATAAAGCTAAACCATTTATTTATCTAATTAGCAAATATATATTAATTGCCTCTATGTTATTTTTGTCAATATTTATTCAGGGTGATTAAAGTTAGTCTTTTAGTCTTTTATATTATTTTTATCCTTTTCCTGAAATGTGAGATTGGAAACAACTGTCAGTTTTCAAAATGAAAATTGAATAATCCAGAAATGGAATTCAATGATTTTGCAAAATAAGTATATAAGAAAATTTTCTCTAGACTTTTGATATTATCTGTACCTTGCCGAATCTATGCATGGTTTTTTCAAAACGTCACTTTAAACTTTGTAGGTGCACATGTGATCCGCCAACACTCCATGGGTATTAATATATTTAAAGATATTTGCTACGTACATTGAATTACAAAAGTTTCATAGTTTTTAAAGCAATAATTTTACATTTTAAAGATATCCTGGATCAGTTATTCCGGCGATATGGCTTACTCTTGTTAGTGCACGGACAAAGAAGTTTGGAATTTTTTGGTTACGTTATCGATGGCTGTGTTCGACGATCCCGTTTGTTTTTCTTGACAGTGCACGGACAAGATAGTTTGGAATGTTGGTGGTTACGCTATCGGTGACTGTGTTCAACGATCTGGTTACTCTTGGTGGTGCACGGACACAAGAGTTTGGAATTTTGGTGTTTACGCTATCGGTGACTGTGTTCAACGATCTGGTTACTCTTGGTGGTGCACGGACACAAGAGTTTGGAATGTTGGTGTTTACGCTATCGGTGACTGTGTTCAACGATCTGGTTACTCTTGGTGGTGCACGGACACAAGAGTTTGGAATGTTGGTGTTTACGCTATCGGTGACTGTGTTCAACGATCTGGTTACTCTTGGTGGTGCACGGACACAAGAGTTTGGAATGTTGGTGTTTACGCTATCGGTGACTGTGTTCAACGATCTGGTTACTCTTGGTGGTGCACGGACACAAGAGTTTGGGAATTTTGGTTACTTTATCGATGGCTGCGCTCGAAATCAGTTATTCCGGCGATCGTGCTACTCTTCTCGGAACACTGACACAAGAGTTGGGAAAGTTGGCGGTTACGTTATCGATGGTAGCGCTCGACGATCCTGCTACTCTTCTCGGAACACAGACACAAGAGTTGAGAATGTTGGCGGTTACGTTATCGATGGTAGCGCTCGACGATTCTGCTACTCTTCTCGGAACACAGACACAAGAGTTGGGAAAGTTGGCGGTTTACGTTATCGATGGTAGCGCTCGACGATCCTGCTACTCTTCTCGGAACACAGACACAAGAGTTGGGAATGTTGGCGGTTACGTTATCGATGGTAGCGCTCGACGATCCTGCTACTCTTCTCGGAACACAGACACAAGAGTTGGGAATGTTGGCGGTTACGTTATCGATGGTAGCGCTCGACTATCCTGCTACTCTTCTTCTCGGAACACAGACACAAGAGTTTGGGAATGTTGGCGGTTACGTTATCGATGGTAGCGCTCGACAATCCTGCTACTCTTCACGGAACACAGACACAAGAGTTGGGGAATGTTGGCGGTTACGTAATCGATGGTAGCGCTCGACGATCCTGCTACTCTTCTCGGAACACAGACACAAGAGTTGGGAATGTTGGCGGTTACGTTATCGATGGCTGTGCTCGACGATCCTGCTACTCTTCTCGGAACACAGACACAAGAGTTGGGAATGTAGGCGGTTACGTTATCGATGGTAGCGCTCGACAATCCTGCTACTCTTCTCGGAACAAAGACACAAGAGTTGAGAATGTTGGCGGTTACGTTATCGATGGTAGCGCTCGACGATCCTGCTACTCTTCTCGGAACACAGATACAAGAGTTGGGAATGTTGGCGGTTACGTTATCGATGGCTGTGCTCGACAATCCTGCTACTCTTCTCGGAACACAGACACAAGAGTTGAGAATGTTGGCGGTTACGTTATCGATGGTAGCGCTCGACGATCCTGCTACTCTTCTCGGAACACAGACACAAGAGTTGGGAATGTTGGCGGTTACGTTATCGATGGTAGCGCTCGACGATCCTGCTACTCTTCTCGGAACACAGACACAAGAGTTGGGAATGTTGGCGGTTACGTTATCGATGGTAGCGCTCGACGATCCTGCTACTCTTCTCGGAACACAGACACAAGAGTTGGGAATGTTGGCGGTTACGTTATCGATGGTAGCGCTCGACGATCCTGCTACTCTTCTCGGAACACAGACACAAGAGTTGGTAATGTAGGCGGTTACGTTATCGATGGTAGCGCTCGACAATCCTGCTACTCTTCTCGGAACACAGACACAAGAGTTGGGAATGTTGGCGGTTACGTTATCGATAGCTGTGATCGACGGTCCGGTTACTCTTCGCGGAGCACAGACACAAGAGTTGGGAATGTTGGCGGTTACGTTATCGATGGTAGCTCTCGTCGATCCTGCTACTCTTCTCGGGACACAGACACAAGAGTTGGGAATGTTGGCGGTTACGTTATCGATGGCTGTGCTCGCCGATGCGGTTGCTTTTGTCGGTTCAATTATTGGTCTCTCCAGACTAATAATATCCTGAAAATTTTGCAACAACCCTTTGAGTATGTTTGGGCTAATATATTGTTTTTCAAACCGCACCATATATCTTTGTGATAGATTATAATAATTAGATGAACGTGTTTAACAATACATGAATTGTAACACTTATTTCTATTAGTTTTGTTACTTTTAATACGATAGGTTAATTAAAGCTGTTTCCAAAATCCGACATGTATTCTAATATTTTTTACGAAACGTGGAAAATAAACGTAAAAAAATGTATCGTGTCATTTATCGGGACCGGATGAAATATGGATTACAGTTTAATGGTTCCAGATATAGTTAATTTGTACTATACACGTAAAATTTAAGCTAATGAAATTTACTTAAGACACGTTTATTTCAATGTTTAAACTATAATTTTTATCCGATCTGAAAGAATGAGCTCCAATTATGTCGTGAATTTAGTACTGTTTTCATGTATACGCTGAAAAGCTATGGGCTGTTGTAAAGCTATGCTCAATAGCTTCATGTTAATACATTGCTCAATTGCAACGTTTTATTTAAATAATAAATGCAATCAAAATTGTTAATTTAAATTACACACATACGGATAAGCAAACACTTTTTGCCATATAGTAATATAAGAAATTGAGGTTTATTTGAGTTCAGATCCAACCGTTATTTTAAATTTAATTAATTTAGTCCTGAAACCGTTTATTAAAATATGAAACCAAATGTACGAGTGTTATGATGTGGGTGTAACTAACTCTCCGACTAATTGGACGTTGTTGTGTAGTTACTTTGTACTCAACAGTGATTACAGAAAATGTTAAATAAGAAGTATTGTTCTCATCAAGCTTACTCTATGCTTCGAAACTGTAAATGTACAGAAATTTAAAATAGTAATTAGATTACTACTAAATGTAAAGAATACAATACATTTGCAATTTATTAATTTTTCGGACAAGGCCTTTCGAAACCAAAGGTTTCATCAGGCGACTCCTGATTACAAAATTAAAAGGCAGTAGTTTTTAGTACGCAGCAAACAATAGTTGTACCTATCACAAGGTAATCTGTTATCTAGTATATTGGTATATTGACGTGTCTTTATCTAACTGGTATCTTAAATTAACTAAACCAGACAGACGTCAGGTTATCATTTCTTTATGAACTATACAATTCATGTTTTCCTGCTCTCAACGACGATATATGGCTCAATTCAAACAGACAAGTTTTTAAATGCATTTTATCCAAATCAACATTCCACTTAGAATATAATTTACATATATTCAATAACAGTAACAAAATTAAATGTTGTTTTGTTTATTACGGTTTATTTGGCATTTTAATTGAAATTTTCAATATAACGCTTTTAAATTATTAAGAATTTATTCTTAGAAAAAGTTGACTACTTAAAAATTGTATTTTCAGTAAGTAGTTATGTAAAATACATTTAAATAATTTTGTCCTCACAGATTTCTTTAAGGAAAGATATTTTTTTAATATTCGCTTTTCACAAACCCAGTAAATTCTAGTATATGAAATTTTAAACTTTGATCCATGTTCTCCATGCCAAACGAAAAATAAAATTAAACAAATTAAGTTTTCTATACTTCATTAATTGGAATGGTTTATGTAACGTGCAATTATAAATAAATAGATACAATACAACAATAAAGAACGGGTTATTAAATATTACAGTCACAAATATCGCTAGGTCCACGTACATGATTGTGATCTTTAAAAGAAATAACAGATGTGAGTAAAGTTAAAGGGACCGCGAATGGAGTAACAAAGCGTATTTACTCTCAAATAGCTGTGAAACACGATAACGGAAAATGGTGCGAGTGTGAGATGAATGCTAAGTAGTGGCATTGGTGAAATGTGCCTTTCTTATCAGACCATTCTCTTGCAGACTTACTATATTTGTTAGGTACTTTGCGGAACCGGTTATTACTGGGAATTTAGAATGGTAAATTACCATTTTATTCGTATCCAACATCGTTCCAAACGATTAGTAAAGGCTATTAAAAATCATAGTGGTTGTGTTTGTCCAATTTAAAAAATATATTGCAACAAACAAACAACGATAGTAAAACTGAATGAGAACCTAGAGGCACTGGGTATTCAGCTGATACGCAGAGGTTGAGGTAGTAGCACATGTTGGTGTCCAACAACACCAGGTAATTGAGCTAACAGACTAGAGGCTAGTGTTGTGACATTATAGATACGCAGAGGACGATGTGGTAGCTGATGTTGGTGTCCAACAACACCAGGTAATTGAGCTAACAGACTAGAGGATAGTGTTGTGACATTATAGATACGCAGAGGACGATGTGGTAGCTGATGTTGGTGTCCAACAACACCAGGTAATTGAGCTAACAGACTAGAGGCTAGTGTTGTGACATTATAGATACGCAGAGGACGATGTGGTAGCTGATGTTGGTGTCCAACAACACCAGGTAATTGAGCTAACAGACTAGAGGCTAGTGTTGTGACATTATAGATACGCAGAGGACGATATGGTAGCTGATGTTGGTGTCCAACAACACCAGGTAATTGAGCTAACATGACTAGAGGCTAGTGTAGTGACATGATAGATACGCAGAGGACGATGTGGTAGCTGATGTTGGTGTCCAACAACACCAGGTAATTGAGCTAACAGACTAGAGGCTAGTGTTGTGACATTATAGATACGCAGAGGACGATGTGGTAGCTGATGTTGGTGTCCAACAACACCAGGTAATTGAGCTAACAGACTAGAGGCTAGTGTAGTGACATGATAGATACGCAGAGGACGATGTGGTAGCTGATGTTGGTGGTGTCCAACAACACCAACACTACTGCAAAGTAGATGATAACGAACTGGACAAGACAAGTTTAATAGCTTTATTACAAGGGACGTGTTGAAATATATCATTTCGATGCTGGCCAATGTCTGACTTACTTCTACAGAGGAAAATATTGGATCAAGGTTAAAATTAATGCCATTTAAAATGTAAAAGAAATCATTTTTGATTGTGATTAATTTAGAATCAAACCTATTAAAACATAGCCTACTAAATATTACAATTCAATAGAACAAATGAAATTAATTACAGATATTTCAGTATATACAAAATAAATTATTTTAACGATACAAGGTAAAAGAGGTATTACCACTCAAAAGTGGCCTCCTAAATTGCAAAGGTTTACGCAGATTAGATTTTAATATTTAATCAGCCTTTTCAGGAAACTCTTAAAATTTTCTTTTGTCACAAAACGGAGACAAACTAAATCCCATTCTTGAGAAGGCTATCATTTAAAAAGAGAACTTTTAAGTAGAGAATTTCTCCGCTTTAAATCCAATAATACATTTTATTAATGTGTTTCTTTGCGTAACTTTATCACTTCGCAAAGCGTCAAATTTATTCTTAAAAACTTTTACCACGACATCAGATTATGGGCTGATAATGGTTTATGTCCAATAAAATGTAAACACATGTACAATTTAATGAATTACAAAGCAAAGTAAATCTACATATGAAAGTTTAATTTATATATGTAACTCGGCAGAGATATGAGAGATATGGGTTCGAGCCCCAGCGGAGAGGTACTTTTGTGATTCAATGTTTATTGAAAAATAAATTAGATTGCCACTTACAAAAATGTAATAAATGTAAATAAAAGTCGTTTTACAGGTATTTTGGTCTTCCGATAATATGTTAGTTTGGTTATTTTAACGCATTTGTGACAGATACGGCCAAATACCAAATAATGTAATCCTAAAAAGTAAGGGCTCTGTAGTGGAGTGGTAGCGCACTCACCCGGCAAATGAGATATCCGGGTTCGATTCTCAGTGGAGCAAGTACTTTTTGTGATTCAATGTAGTAGAAAAATTAAATTAGGCTATTGCCGCTTATCAAAATTAAATAAATGTATGTATGTATGTATATGTAAATATATATATATATATATGTGTGTGTGTGTGTGTGTGTGTGTGTGTGTGTGTGTGTGTGTGTGTGTGTGTGTGTGTGTGTGTGTGTGTGTGTGTGTGTGTGTGTGTGTGTGTGTGTGTGTTCTGGTTTACAACGTCAAATATGCCTAACACAATGTGTCCCTTCTAAGTGACATTATAAGGAAAATCTACTTATCTCCACACCTGTAATGACTACAGTAGAATGTTTCACTGCATACCCTTTAAACCGAAAAACACAAAATTATGTAACTGATTTTCCATCATGCTACATATAAATGGTTATTTTTTTTCTTTTTGAGGTTCCATTCTGCCGGTATTTCTATCTATTAAATAATGAAACAATATCTTGGAATTGCATGCACACATATGTGTAACTAATAATACTGCTGTGCAGAGTAATTATATACATACGCATAAAGGTACAAAGAAACGTTGGTTTCAAACATTGCGAATCGACTATCCAACAAGTAGAAAGAGAAAGTGCCTGTTGAACTTAGAACTCCAATATCCTTAGATTAAGCATCCTTACTACTCATAAACATAGCATTTATAATCAATTTGCCATTCACTAGTGCTAGTTAAGAAACTCTATGTACCGTTACATTAACCTTAATGAACAATGTAACTATGTGGCTAAATTCTCGATTATAGTATAATGTTGTAAGTCATGTAATTTGGACGAATGTAAAAAAAAAACTCCACAATGAGTATAGAAACAATTTGAGAAAACGTACAGAATCTCTATAATGAAAAGTTTACGATGAGAACGAGAAGATGTTTATACAGAAGCTCTCGTCTGTAGGGGGGAAAAGCAGGGGGGGGTGAGGGGGAGCGTAATCAACATAACTCCCCACAAGAACGAGGAGAAAAGATCCAGGAAACGTTTCTCTCGAATGGTTTGTCTTAATACTTAACTTTCAGCAATTCGGAACAATATTGTACTGCAATTGCTTGCAAGGAAAGAAGTTAACAGCACAATCTACACACAATATGTAATTAATTGTCAATTATTATTGCAAGACAAGTTACTACTTTATAAAAATAAGTAAAACTTCCGTTGTTTTTTTTAGTAAACATGATTGATGTGTGTCACCTGTATGAATTTAAGAATCCACCTCGTTTGGCTGGCCTTAAATGATATGTTTATACACGATTTTCCAGTAAACAAAGTAGACTGTCGCCAAACCACGTTTTTCGTATCAGGCTTCACTAAGGTCGTATGCAAAATAAATTTTAAATCTATTGATAATTCATTAGGCTACAAGTCTCAGTATGACACGAGTTGAAATGTAACATTGTTCTAATCAGTTTCTTACAAATGCATTTATTCTGCTATTTTAAATTGTCATCATGATTACCAGCAAGATAAATGTAAACATTTTAGCTAACGGTCAGTAAAATTCCATGGATTGAATTGACCATTGTCGAACTCGATCTTTTTATCATGTATAAAAGAACCTATCATGCAAATTTTACTTCACTAACGCTCACCCAACTATACGAACTATACTAAATGCATAAGGCCTGAATATATACGAAAATAGATGAAAGAAAATGGTAGCACTCTAAGAGGAAAGTGAAAATCTATGTATAGCTAAAATACGTTGCAATAACTTACTTCTTACCATTATTCCTTTAACCTTTTATTTTTAATGTAATTTTAAATAAAGAAAAGTATTTTTTTACTTAAAATACTTTCTGTGCCCACCATCTTCCCCCCTCACCAATACGCAAAAAACGGACGATCAAAGACAATGAAGGATTAACAGCAAAGTCGAACATGTATAAATAATTTCTTCAAATGTTTGTATTATTTATATTAAGTGCTCAGGATTTAGTTTCATTTCAAAATAGTAAAATGTATATATTTAATAAGTCATTTTATACTTATCTTAATACTTATATAAATAACAGGGCGTTAGTAAAAAATAGTGATGTAGATTGTTCGTCAGGCCGTCGAAACGATAGTTCTTGATAGAAAGTTCCTGGAGAACTCTATTGATTTTGAGATTAGGATGTCAAAATTACATGTAAAAATAAAGCTACTGTATAAAATTTATGCATTCGTTGTTGATAATTAGGTGGTACGAGAAATCGCAGAATAATCAAATATATAAACAAAATGAGTATAACCTTCTTTATATATATATATATATATATATATATATATATATATAAATTAAATTTGTATAAATGGTATTTAATTTTCAATAAATATTGAATCGCAAAAAAGTACTCGCTCCGCTGGATGAACACTCTCACTTGCCGGGTGAGTGTGTTTCAACTACACCACAGAGCTCTTACTTTTTACGAATTAATTACTTAGTTTTTGTATATATTAATATACAATTCACAAATTCACAATTCTTCAATATATGTATAACTAAATATGTATAAACCTTTTAACACTTTTTTTAACTTTTATTTTTATACTATGTACATTTCGAAATCTCTAATTTCATCTTCAGGTACTAATGTTAAGTTAATTATGAAAATAAATAATTAAAACCAAATTGTCATGGGTTTTTTCACTACCTTGAGGGCTAAATTTGTTGTATTTAATTTTATGTGTGATCAATGTATATTGTTTAAAAGTCTATCGAATAATAAATTTTTTGTTAGAAAATCTTTTCGTCATTTAATAATATATTATTATGATTAATTGTGGCACTTTTGTAAATATCAATATGTTCTAAAGTTAGATAATAAGCGACTTTTTTTGCTTGTGTGTAAAATTTCAAGATTGTTTTCGATGTTAGTGTATGTATGGCTGGTATTATTTAAATGGTCTGCATATTTTGAATTTGATGATGTTTTCAATGCTTTTATGTGTTCAATCTAATTTTGAAGGATCGGCCGGTTTTTCCAATTTAGTGGGATTGACAATCGTTGCAAGTTAATTTGTATACTCCACTATTGTTGAATTTTGAATTTTGATTTTGGTTTGTTCAATTGCTTTTGTTTTTGATTAAAAGTCCGAGGTTGTTCGAGGTTTTGAAAGCCAATTGATATCCTTGTTTATACAATGATTGATGTATTATCGAAGAACTACACAAAGAAAGAAAATAAGAAGAAAGAAGAAAGAGATATCAAATACATTCAATCAGACTACCTTGGTAAACAATGTCACAAAATTAACAAATCAAGTCCTGAATTTCTCAAACAAGGATACTGAAATATTATGTACCTGATATATCTACTTAAGTTTAAAAAAAATAGACCTTCATTATATTACATCATAAATCATTTAGAAAGCTATGGCATTTGATTTAGAAAATCGCAAGTGAAGACGCGGGTAATTGCTAGTCGTATTATAAATTTATCATGCAACTTGGTTGGCAAAACTTATCTCAATTAATAAATTAATTACTTATTTTAAAGACCAAAACTGTTGTATGTAACTCCATACTATTGTGTATACAAACAATATTAATTATTTAATATTTTGAAAAAAGTTTTGGTTTATGCTATGCACCCAAAAGACAAAGATCCCCACGCTCTGGGCGAATAAAATTAGTTTCCGTCAAACATTTACATTCAACGGTAAAACGAAGTTACTTGTCCTAATACTACAACTGTACATGGTTTCCACAGTTCACATAGCTTCAGCACTGTAAATTATTTAAAAATACTTTGAAACGGAACAATCTGTTTCAGCAAAAATTAATTATACGTGTG
Organism: Homalodisca vitripennis; assembly: GCF_021130785.1. Taxonomy (NCBI): domain Eukaryota; kingdom Metazoa; phylum Arthropoda; class Insecta; order Hemiptera; family Cicadellidae; genus Homalodisca; species Homalodisca vitripennis. The sequence goes on from NC_060208.1 coordinate 16,275,283, forward strand.
AGATTACAAATGTCTCTTTTCTGTCTTTGAATAATTCTAGTTCTAGAACAATGGAGGGCATAAAATGTTTATAATAGAAAACCCCTAACAATTAAAAGTGAACAATACACAACTTTTGACTTACCATCTTGTATTCTCGCTGCTAAACTGCTCTCTTGCAAGCAAACAAACGCAATACACACTGCCAACACTGCCCTCCTGAAACACAAAACGAAGTATTAGGATTTAATATTGCAATAATTTCTTTGGAAATGATTTAAAACTAAAAATATTTAATGCTGTGGGAAACCTGTTACACTTCTAAATGCATAGTGTCATTATCTTGCTACACTGTTATGGAATTGTAAGGTACCAGCAGATATCCCGGCTTCGTACACAATTTCGTAGGCTTTGGACGTATATTAGAAGTTCTGGTTTGAGTAAGCTATATTTAGACGCCAATTTTAAGATACGAAATGTATCAAAATATGTAAAAGAATTATGGGCGCTGTAAACTACTTCGGTCATAGTACTTTGTTTCATAACTGATTTTGCCTTGTTTTCCCGATCAATAAAATATATATGCATACATACATTCAAGACTACTTATGTCAAAAGACAGATATGATGGGTTTTATAATACTCTCTAAACTTGTAGTAAAAGTTGGATATTAACATTGGTTATGATTTTGACATTAAAGTACTCACCGAGCACTGCATACTTGATATTTCCTGAAATGTACGCTTAAAAGTACATTTTTATATTGTTGTGCTGTTAAAAAACAATGATGAAAAAGAACAGTTGACTACATTTAACAGGCTCTTTCAAGTAACAGTATTTGTTTGACATAATGCAACTTTAGAGACCAAGACGGGAGTTTTCGCTAACGTAGTGACCGATGGGGCGTAGCCTCCAAAGATTTTCGAAATAATAATAGGTCTATATGTTAACCAGTGTCTCTAAGGTTGTCCAAGTAACATTTTACTAGTAAAAGGAAACTACACAGAAGATTGGCCAACACACACACACAAACGTATAGACACCATTATATTTCTGTATAATAGTATATATAAAAACATACTATTATACATACTATCCGGTTGTGTTAAAAGTAACACAAACATTCAGTCCAGGTACTGTGTCAAAGTGGCCTGAATATTCCTCACATACTAACTGGTAAACAATAAGAGATGGCATGGCAAATCAGCTATTGGTATTCCCAGGACTTCCTAACTGGGCTTCGCCGGTTACACAAAACAAAACCTAAATAAATACTATAGTAAACATGGGGGTTGATGTTTGTTGATTCTTGTAATAACTATTTTTACGATTTTATGTCCTAAGTTGTCAAAATAATGAGTGTGTGAATGTTTTAACTGCCTTGCAATAACTTTAAATGTAATTAAAACTGTGGGGATTTAATAAAAAATGGAAACTTTAAATAGCCACTGAATTCGATTGAGTAACATGAGAGACCTCTAGTTTGCGCCATTCTTCTTTTTATAATAGCTTTAAAATTAGGTATCACTTGCTAGCGGTTCCTATTTCAACATTTTTACCTATAATACCTGTAAGCGGTAAGCTGCAATAGTCAAGAATATTATATATATATATATATATATATATATATATATATATATATATATTATTATTATGTGCTTCTTCATTTAACTTTCATACGTTACCATTGCCTTAAGAATAATTATTTAATAAAGAATGAAATCTTTTACAACATATCCGTCACGCAATACGAATTTAACGTGGATGAAAGAAAATAAATTAAAGAAGAATAAACACATTAAGGAATATTTTTATTGGTTTAAAATTGAACTGGAACCCTCGAATATCCAAGGGACGAGATTAAAAAATAGCAGCAAATCAAGTAGGCACTTATTTATAAGTAAAAGAAAGAAAATTAGAGATATCTTATTTTACCAGGCGAAGTTAGGGCTAAGAAGCCCTCTCTAACACTTAACCTGGGGACTAACGGCTTAAAGGTAACTTCCGAACCACCACCAATGGCCGGGCAGGCGGACTGCTTGCAAGGGCAGGATCGCTCAACAGCCACTCATCCTAGCAGCAGCCACGCTCTACATTGCTTATCTAGTTATCTTGCGATAACCGCGGTACCCGCTACACTACGCCATTGGCAAGTTTATTTTACACAGATAAGATATATTTGTAAAGATACTATAACCATATTAAAAACCAATTAAACTTGAATCAAAAATAAGGGAAGAAACCTTTACTTTAGCAATATTTTGTGGATCAATCTGATAACATCTACTAAATGGCCTTATTATCTATTTTAATTCGGCACTTGCAGTACAATACCTCAGCTAGGTATTCTCTTATGGACAACTGTAATCAAAATACAATAGTACTATTGCTTCGCCCTCCCCCTCCGCCCCCTAAACAGGACCATTTGAACCCTCTGCAATCCTGTAGTTGGCGAAGATCCAGCGATACTCTATTACACGTCTGGCAGCGATACACCTACTTCTCTTCGCAAGGTTGAAGTTTCCACATTTCATTACTACTCATTCATTAAATATGTATTTGAATGTTTACTAAATTTCTAGATCCAAACTACTCCTGCGATGTATTATGAAAGGTTACGATGTTCATTAGGCCCTCGTTCGGTTCTAAAGATATCATGAAATAATCACATGTAAGGCTGTAACATAGAGAAATCTTAGGGTTTCAATAAACATATATATATATGTTAGAAATGTGACTATTTTTAAACTTTTTCACAGATATAGACATAATAAAGAATACTTTGATCTCCTAAACGGCAACTTGAGGATCTTACTGTTAAAGTTTTCTGTGAACACTAATACTGAGTTTCTGAGACTATTTAACATCTAATTTACACTACTTTTATATCTTTCTTACATTCTTGCTAAAAGCATAAGTATAAAAGTATAAGTGGAAACAATTAAAAGGTAATACGCTGTAAAGTACAAGTACTTAAACTAATAACTCTTATAAACGAACCTCTGTAGAATTTTTGCCACAAAATGGCCTTCTATAAAATTAATGCACGTTTATCCAAATTTCTTTTCCATCGACATAAGGAATTACAACATTTACAACGAAAATATTTAAACTAGTGGACTAATTAAATACAAAATTTTAAATGTTCATGTTCAATTGTATGTTGATGTCCACTAATCAGTAGGCTTATGTGTAATGTAGGTATGGTGGGAAGAGTTCATTCTACGTGACTTTTGAGTTTAGTTCCAGTTCACCTTCCTCTCAGTGTAGCGTTTTGAATCAGTAATGTTCATCTGAAAGGATCCAATAAGGTCGGTGACGAATGATATATTCTCATTGCCCTGATGATACAATGAAAATATCTTTGTACTTAGGTTACACCATATATTGCAGTATAGATGTATCTGAGATCGAAACGATTTATAGAGTTCGTTTTCAACTTGTTTCGTCGCCGACTTTTTCAGACGAACATGACTCCAGATTCCAGAAGTCATGTCTGTGACAGTGTCAGATTTCATAGACTGCACTAAGAGGAAGGTGAACTGGAGTAAAACTCAACATTCACAGGTAGATTTATGTTGTTAAATCTGACGGATGTGTGTGTTTTTTTCCCAATAAAATAAGTTTACGCCTTATTATTACCCAATGAGATTGACATGTAAATAAAAAAGTTATTTAAACAAAGATGTAATAAAAGTAGAATAATCTTTGATTTACATAAAGGACGGTATTTTTGTTTTTCCAAGAATGTTCTCTTATGTTTAGGTCTTCTGGTTTCAAACGTATCTGTGTGCTATATCAAAAATAAATTATTAAAATTATGACTTAACTTTCAATCAGCTTACATTGTCCGCAACTGCAATCGCTTGTTTCGTTAAATCTGGTATTCCAAGTAATATCGTTGGACTTGGAAGCTAAAAGGATTTAGCACAATTGGCATCGTTGCAAGAATTACTTGCTCTGTTGACATAAGCTTTATTTTAGAAAGCCCATTGCCATTTATTTATTTTTGCTTCCATAACATTGTTTTGACACTTGAAGAAGAGAATAGATTCCAATCTTCAAAACATATTATTTAATTTTTGTAATATATTTTTTTAATCTTTTATTTTTAATAATATATTTAAACAGGAAATAGTAATAATAATTTTTTTAATTGTTTAGGTAGCCACAATAAATTAGTATTTTTTTACAGAAAATCATGGGGTTTTTTACAATTTCGTTATGTTCTAAATTAATATTTCAAAATGAATATTAGATAGTATATTCTCGTATATTCTCTCTTCATACTTGGAAAACACATTTACATGCTTTAAATAATTTACCTATGATTTTATCTTCAACTAAAAACCACGAATAGAACTTTTCGTAGATGTAATTTATTCACTGTTTAAGCTGGGAGTGAAGACTGATTGGAATTTTTCACAGCTTATTAATACTGACTTGAAGATCAAAATAAAAATTTCATAAACGTTATCAAAATCAAAACTATTTTTATGTATTATTTATTAAAATGTTACATCAGCTGATGGATTGTTTGAGCTGGGTTTTTAAATCCTTCCTATTTCCGGTCGTAAACTTCAGCTCCCTTTGGAGGCTGATAACAAACAATTCGTGGTAAACGAGTGTAGACTTGTCGGTACTTTGAGAGTTATACGTGCTTCTGAGAGAAGCCGTAAACTGTGTCGTAAATCCCGTGTAGACATTGCGCAGGTCAGTGTCGTAGTGGGGATGGGGGGTGAGAGGGGGTATCTGACGAGGGTACTGGGAATTAAAGCAGGTTTAGGCTTGTTAGTAAACTAGGGAAGTGACGAGTCGCAGTCAAGAGCACTGTCTTCATCCTGCCATAAAGTTTGACTTTAACACAGAAGTTTTTAAGGTCCGGTTTTCAGTATCGCTTGAGGGGTTGGATAAAAATTATTTTTGCCCGCACGATACCTCTAGAAGCTAACTGGCCTCATGACTTAAAATAGTCCATGAGGATTCATTTTTAAATAGGTAACGCAGGGTTTGATGATGATGCACGTCAATAAACAGATTTGGCTGAACGTTATGAAACGTTTTTAAATTGATGTTATTGATAAATATGAAGCAAGGGGAAATAGCAGAATCAATTAATTTTTTAAACTCAGTATATCCATAAAATATTTCAACATGTGACATATGAACACATGTAGCCTAATTTTCAAAATGTCCAACGTTAGCTGTTGGTGACTTAGTGTATACAATTTTGTATTCAAACTTTGATTTGAAGCGCACTTTAATAGAAAATATGAGAATGTATAATGTGCCAGAATATCTAGAGAAAGGTTTCATCTTTAGACTAGAAATAATGTACGAAACTTTATTTCTACACTGACAAAAATGAGTTCTTTGACGTTGCATGTCCAACAGGGAATTTGGTTAAGCGTCGATGAGTAGGTTGGCACTATTTATCTTTTGTTTTCCAAAGGATGTAAACTTTCTTTGCCACATGATTATCTCTAATTCTACCTGTTAATAGTGAAACGAACTACAGACTAAATTTTTCATCGAATTTCAGTGAAGCCTGTTAAGTGAAGCATGGTGTAACATATTCCGCCTATTTTGTTTAGTTCAGAAATGGTTATGCAGAAAATATAGTTAGTTAATTTCAACCAACAACCATTTTCTGCATATTCTCCTGGATTATGTACATTGAATTGCAGATAAGCCATACAGGCTAGGAAGTTAGATGATCAATATTCTAGCAATAGCACAGCACCCAGATCAAACTAATCAACTTGAATATGAATTGAGGTTCAGTAATTACAGTTGAAATAGTTTTATAGAAATTATATGATTGTTAAAACAAGGACTCTTACAACTTACTTCTAGCATAAATGTTTATAAAGTTATATTTCCTTAGGTAGATTATACAATAAGCTATTATAAAATTGGTAATCGAACTAACCCATGTGAAGCAATTCTTTTAATAGAGACCTTTTGAAGACGTTTTTGGGATCTCTAAACACCAATTACATTTTCTATCGTACTAATCGTTTTTGGAATACAACTGTCCAACCCTATTTACAAATTTTTGTTGATCCTCGTGGAAATATACTCCGTGACCTCTCCTTTAGAGCAGATTTATTACTAAAAATATTACCTTGCGAAAGTTGAGGTTAACCACATTTATCTCCCACTCAGTAAAGCGTCTGAAATCTGACACTAACACAGACCTGACTCGTGGAATCTGAGCGGAAGGTAAGTAAGTGAAGTTTAAATCAACATGCGCTTTGAATCAACCCTTCCCAACACGGCAATTTTAGGTGTGGAATATTTGCTTGTAGGTTTGTTGTGAAAAATGAAAGCTTACTCAATGTTTTGAGTCAGGGACATGTGCAGCGAGTTGTGATTCAGTGGAGATTTCTTCTACAGAAATACCCACGACGGGTGAGATGTTTGGAGATTAAGCTATAGATGTGTTCGTGCTCGACCGTTAGTGCAACGTCACTCTTACAAACTTTGCCTACACGATGAGTTTGTAAAAGTACATCAGTTCTCCCAAATACTTTATTGCATATTAGTCAGTCTACTGCAATTTCTGTCAAGCCGTAAGACGAGATTAGGTCGTAAGAGACACACGTCAAGTCAGCGGAGATGTGATGAGCAATGTGTGCTTTTCTTTCTGTGGTTGGTCTTGTACTGATCAATTTTACATAATTGGTAGTGTTGATTTATGAAATTTTAGATACTGACCCTATCGAAATGCCAAATTTTACTAAAGCAGGAAACTAATAAATAAAGATCATAGCAAGGAAGAAATTTATACCTATATTGATTGTTTAAAGAATGTTAGAACTACTGAGTTTAATTACCTAAAATGATTAAGTTGTTGTTGACAAAAACTATTTCGTTATCATTTCATCCCAACTCCGACTGGCGTTACGTATGGATTACTCTAATTCTGTGTGTTTCAATTAAGAACTGTAGGCTAAAATCCTAAAAACGTCTAAAATTTACCAGTCGAAATATTTCTGATAACAAATACATTCTTGAAATAGTTTAACCCTTCTGTGGAGAACCATCTTAAGCTATCAGATTTTAAACCAAATCTGCCAATAATACGAATCTGTATGTATAGGTGACTTGAAAGGGGTTGAGCTTGATTGTGATTGGCTGAATCCTAACCCTTCCCATGTGACCAACGGCAAGTGATTGAAGATTAGGATATGCACACTATATAATATGTACATAATATATAAGTGGAAGGGGTAACATATTTTATTTATAAATAAAGTTAATTTCCTTAAGAAAAACTGCATTAATAACATGAAATTGGTGTATGAGACCTGTGTAGATGAGTTGAAAGGGGTGGAGCATGATTTCGATTGGATAAATCCTAACTTACCAACGACCAATACCGCTTCTTTATTAGAAGCTGCCAGTTTTCGACAATTTAATGCTATACTTTATGTTGAAGTTTTTTCATTCTTGATTATTTATACATTTTCTTGAATAAGGATATCAAGAGAAAATAATCAAAAATAATCAATAATAAAAATATATAATAAAATAAACAAAAATAAATATAAATGAATACACCCAAGAAGTACTGTATACTACTATTTTTGTTTTAAACATTCTAAAGGAAGTTTCGTTTAGAGCTTTGTTCTGCTTTGGCCAATTTGTTGTCCTGTATTATTTATTGGAATTTTGATTTAAAAACTAAAATGGCTCTCTACAGTGGAACCAAAATATTTCAAGGACTTGTTTGTGTCACCATTTCTCGACGCAGTCTGAACAGGAAAACGTAGGGGTTATTTCCGACATTACGATTAAAATCCACTTATTATATTTTTACAAACACTTTTTTTTCTTTAGTGGTTTGGGATTCTTCCTAATATAAAAACAAGTTAATTTTCATATTATTATAAATGTCCTTTAACTAAGAAATATATAAGTAAGGTGTTTGATATTAGTCTATGCATGTGACAGATTACATTCTGTGGAGCCATAAAAAATCTTCAGAATTTGCAGTCACATGTCAAATATTTGGTATGTTTTATATATACATACATATGTTGTATATATATATATATATATATGTATATATTTCATAGTTGTTGATATAGTGAAGTATGTAACTTAAGATAAATATAATAAAGTATCGACCTGACCTTTACTTAATGAATTAGTTTTGGGTTTTAAGTTTGTCTTCTAGTTGAACACTACCAGTTCTATCAATTTGTGTCGCAATAATATACATGTTTTTTACAGACATATATTACCATCCTCATTAAAAAAATGTCAAATGTAACATTCGTTTGGAAAATTCTTTAAATTTAAATTTTCAACCATACAAATTTATAAATTCGAAACTCTGGTAAATGATTGATTTGCACATATTTATAATGGTTTAATCTAATATAGAATAGGTCTACTACGGTGCACTAAACATATATTAGGAGAACCTTAGAGCTATAATATTGAAAAAATACAATACGTTTAATCACATACTGGGAATATATCTAAAATATCGTCTCGGGTTGATATCTCAAAATTTTAAATTGGGAACAACATATGGCACATTTCTTAAAGCTCTATTAGACAAACATATTTTGGTGGAGTTTGTTTTTAATAATATCGGTTTTTAAATTAAGGAAAAGCACAACAAAATTGGGGCTTTACGTATAACCCGGTAGTTTCCACAAATTCAAAAATAAAACAGTAAAACTATAAAATTCGTACCTTATGATATTATGTGTCACATGAAAATATTTAAGATTACACGAGTTTTGAACCCTGAACCTTAAGTTGTACCATATCTTGTCCCATTAATTGATCGAAATAAGTTTAAGTAGATACCCTGTATGTAACTTGAGAGTTTGTGTCTTTCTTACAGCTCCGATTGTTCTCCTAATTACGATTCACCCAGTATAACGAACCTTACACAGTACCCCACAAGTGCTCTTAAAATTGCGTTTAAAATGATAGCGTAATATACCGGTAGAAGTGTTTTCTATGAACGCCTGTTCCCGGATGCAGTTTGGGATCCAGGCCGGTACAGCATCAGGATCGATGTGCGGCCGCCTGACCGGCTCCCGTTTTGGGGGGTAAACTCCCCCCACCCCCCACATTGAGCTTCCTCCCCCGGCAACCTCCCACCCTCACAGCAGTTACAGTCCTCGGCATCTCTCTTGACTTAAGACACTCGACTCGAGTTTAAGCTCTTATTTTAATCAGCAACACTTACGGTGAATACTCCAAGGCACAATTCGACTTGACTGGAATCTCAACATGAATTATTCGACCCATAGCGGTGGAGCACTGACGTCATTGACAACGTATAGAATAATAATGTGTAGTCTTAAGGGCTGAGGAACATAAACAGCTGTGAATTAACTATTTGCCTTCGAAATAACTGTCCTTTTTGTCAAGGACGATAGTAAGTTCACACTTTTTAATTCCAATAAAACTTAACTTCAGTATCATGTAATTGTATTTACTCCAAACATAATTTCTGTGATCTATATTTTTCTCTTTTAAGGTAAACGTATACAAACAGTATACTATAAGACAGAACGGCTATGCAGGGTGATTGAAAAAAGTAAGTTGCACCCCCTCTTAATTTTTTTTTTTATTTTAGAAATATAAAATTTGTTTGCGGCAATTTTACTAGCTACAAAGGGCTGCACTAATAATGATAGCTTTCAAATGTTTTACCTTCAGGGGACAGGGGGGTGGGGGGCAACTAAAAATTTTCAAATAGCAATTATAGTCTTGTAACATATCGTTTTAAAGGTCTTTGTTAGTCAATAAAAATACACTTAAAGAATTGCAATCGGACTACTCTACAAGAAATAGCAGCCCCAAACGTATAATGTTGAAAAGTAAGTTCCAACCCCCCTCAACTTGCTTATTATATTAGTTATGTGAAATCTGTTTGAGGCAGTCTTACTAGCTACAAAAGGTATTAATAATAGTTTTTAAATTTTTAACCCTCAGGTGACAGGTAGGTGTAACTCAAAATTTTCAAATAGCACTTGTAGTCTTGCAATAACTGCAATTAAATTGAGGTACGATTGCATTTATTTAAGTATATTTTTTTGACTAACCAAGACATTTAAAATTATATGTTACAAGGCTATAATTGCTATTTAAAAATGTTTAATTTCCCCCCACCCCCTGTCCCTGATGGTAAAATATTAAAGCTGTCATTATTAGTGTGGCCCTTTTTAGCTAGTAAGATTGCCGTAATCAGATTTTATATATTATCACAAATAACAAAAAAGTTAGAAGGGGTTTAACTTACTTTTCAATCACCCTGTATAACTAATTCTCGATCTTCGAAATGCCTCCTATGCTTCGTTTATTTGTCAGTAAGAACCAAATACATTGATCGTTTAAGAGACACAAAGAAAGCATTTACTTCACTATTAAAACTTAAATATTTATTTAACATATTATGACAATTTTATTGAGAGTGGATCCGCCGGTAACAACTAGTCCTGCTCATAAATTATATCTGTGAACCCGAGAGCTTGTGCACATAAATCGTAACTACCACTTCATATATTATGTATGTATACAGGTTGTGGTAACTTCCCACCTCTTGTATTTCAACTATAAATATACAAGTCGTAGGTAACGCCTAGTGCTGTCTACCACTTCATATATTATGTATGTATACAGGTTGTGGTAACGTCCCACCTCTTGTATTTCAACTATAAATATGCAAGTCGTAGGTAACGCCTAGTGCTGCCTACCACTTCATATATTATGTATGTATATACAGGTTGTGGTAACGTCCCACCTCTTGTATTTCAACTATAAATATACAAGTCATAGGTAACGCCTAGTGCTGCCTACCACTTCATATATTATGTATGTATACAGGTTGTGGTAACGTCCCACCTCTTGTATTTCAACTATAAATATACAAGTCGTAGGTTAACGCCTAGTGCTGTCTACTACTTCATATATTATGTATGTATAAAGGTTGTGGTAACTTCCCACCTCTTGTATTTCAACTATAAATATACAAGTCGTAGGTAACGCCTAGTGCTGCCTACCACTTCATATATTATGTATGTAGAAAGGTTGTGGTAACGTCCCACCACTTGTATTTCAACTATAAATATACAAGTCGTAGGTAACGCCTAGTGCTGCCTACCACTTCATATATTATGTATGTAGAAAGGTTGTGGTAATGTCCCACCTCTTGTATTTCAACTATAAATATACAAGTCGTAGGTAACGCCTAGTGCTGCCTACCACTTCATATATTATGTATGTATACAGGTTGTGGTAACGTCCCACCTCTTGTATTTCAACTATAAATATTCAAGTCGTAGGTAACGCCTAGTGCTGCCTACCACTTCATATATTATGTATGTATACAGGTTGTGGTAACGTCCCACCTCTTGTATTTCAACTATAAATATACAAGTCGTAGGTAACGCCTGGTGCTGCCTACCACTTCATATATTATGTATACAAATTGTGGCACCGTATCAACGTACACCTACAACCCAAAGGCAACGCCTTATCATGTAATTAAATATTTGCTGTAAATCCGAGATCTCCTGTTCAGGAATCTTACACACCCTAAAATACTGTATGTAAGCTGTAACAACGTTTCTTATGGTATTCTGCACAATTGTGCAGGTGTAAAAGAGGTTTAAATAAGAAAATATTACTATTCAATATGTTGAAAATATTTTAATTTTATATACATATATATATATATATATATATAATTTTTCTATAAACATTGAATCACAAAAAGTACTTGCTCCGCCGGGACTCGAACCCGGATCTCTCACTTGCCGGGTGAATGTGCTACTATTACACCACAGAGACCTCACTTTTTACGATTCAATTATATTGTATTTGGCCATATCTGTCACATATGCGTTTAAATAACTAAACTAACATATGATCGGAAGACCAAATACCTGTCAAACGACTTTTGTTTACATTAATCAAATGTGTATAAATGGCAATAGCCTTATTTAATTTTTCAATAAACATTGAATCACAAAACGTACCTGCTTCGCCGGGACTCGAACCCGGATCTCTCACTTGCCGGATGAATGTGCTACTATTACACCACAGATTCCTCACTTTTATATTATTCAGATTTTTAAATGTGCCTGTCTAGAGTAGTTATTCGTCAAAGACGGAAGATAGAAATTAAATGAAGCTTGGAAAATACGGAGAATTGTAAGGGAAGCTACAAAATTCTTGATTCAAATTTTGAGTGTGCCACTTCCCCTCCCCAAACACATATAGATGCTCCCCCTCTCACCACTAATAAACTGGTATTAATCAATGGTTATTGTTTACACACGGTTAAATAATAGCCACTAACGGTTTTCACTGTTAATTTTTAAGAAAGATATTAAAATAAACAAACATACCGCACATCAAGAGTTATTTATGTCTAATGTAATATAAATCTACATTTATTGCTTAACAAACATATTTTAAACTCAATGTTCACCTCTAATTTATCGTCCTCTTAGTGCAGCGTCTGAATTGAAACGCTATCACAGACGTGACTTCTGGAAACTAGAGTCATCTTCGTCTGAAGAGATGCAAGAAAGATCGGCTAAGAAGAAGTTAAAATGAATTCCTTACATCGTTTTAACATCAGAGACACCTACACTGACAACTATTGTATAATCGAGGTGAAGAAGTGTTGTCATTGTCTCATCAGGTAGTACTCAACTGTGCGATGATTTAGAGACGATTCAAAATTACAGTAGAAGAAACGAGTTTCTACAATTAACATAGCTATGGTGCGAAGCGTAGATTTCACTGTGTCTGTTGAGTTTAGCTCCAGTTCACTTTCCTCTTAGTTCTTATCCACCCTGCTTTAATATCGTGTTGTAAAAACCTTATGAGACCAGGAGTCAAGTTTAAGAGTGTCGGGATTCAGACGCTGCACTATGAGGAAGGTGAACTTAAAGTTAAATTCAACATTCACATCAAAACTTAGTTCTTGTCTAGAATCCTAACGTCATTCTATATAAGTAATTTTAATAGTATTATTTGTTTAAATCAAAAATTAATGTTTGCTTCCTCCGTTTGTAATATTAAACGTAAAGTAAAGATGTTTTATTTTATGAGGCGAACCTTAGGGCTAAGAAGCCCTCTCTAACACTTAACCTGGGGACCATCGGCTTAAAGGTGACAACCACCAATGGCCGGGCAGGCGGGCTGCTTGCAAGGACAGGATCGCTCAGTGGTCACCCATCAAAGCAGCAGCCACACTCGACGTTGGTTGATCTGGTTATCTTGCGACAACCGTTGTATCCGTTACACTGCACCGTTGACAAGTCTTATTGTATAGAACTTCATAGAACTCAACCTTGCGGAAATGAAGTTTCATGCAAAATGCAAACTCTACATACGAATCTCTCTTTCTAAATTAGGCATATTTTACCCAGTATTATATTAAATTTTTCATTAAATGATAGTTCATACCAGTGTTTAAATTGTTAAAATCTACACTCATAGTCACAATAAAATTATGTATGTGATGAGATAGTTAGGCAACATTTGTTATTATATCAAATATCTGAATTTCTTACGGATGTATTCGCCAACACACAATCAAACCCCATGGAGCAAAAGTTACCACCACCTATCTCAGTGTTCCTCAAATATAAAAGAAGTTTTGTGCACAATTAAAAGTCTATAGGTCAATTCGTTTTCGACATACCATGTGAACAGACAGAGAGAAATACAACTTTTCCAGCCCCAATTTTAAAGAATTCGCTGAAAGTCAGGCAAAAAACACGTAATCCTGAAACCACTGCGTTAAACAAACCAAGATTTTGCGAAACACTATTCTGAATAGAAGAAGAGGCATGCATGATGGTCCTTGTCACCAAACGCTGTACAATTCGATATCGGTATGTGAACTTGGTAGAGAAAATACGCTCCAAAAACTTGTCTATGCATAGGGTAAAGGAGAGCTTACTGGTCTATTCAGGAGCCAGTACGATGGAGAGCACCCCGAGGTAAGTGGGGGGAGAGGGGGGGCTCTTCATTGAAATAAGGTGTGAATAATGCACACACTTACGGGCTTGCCTCCTTTGCCTTTATATGCCCCGGGATGATATAGCCCTTGTGTCGTTTCAGCGTCGAAACCTTTATGCTTGGTAGATATGGCATCCCAATTTCTTTATTAACACTCGTTTTTAAAAGTTGCGTATGGGATTTTTAAGTTACAAGTAAACTAAAGAACATGTTGAGTACTTTAGGACCCTTGTTGAATGGTTGATTAATATTTGGCACAACTAAAGTATTTAAAAGCTATTAATAAAAAAGCTGATCTGTGGCGGTGAAGAACAGTTGATAGAGAATTTACAGGCTTCTTAGACAACGGAGGAAAATGAATATACTGTGTTTAAGCTTGCTTGAAAGAGTTGATCCTACTTGCCTGTGTAATTTCATGAAATATGTTCATTAATTTACATATCAACAGATTTGTTTTGGGGGAATTACATGTACTGAAACAAAGTCGTAATAAGAGAAGTCCAAGAAATTAAAAACAGAGTTGTAAAACTAGTAGAACCCCACACCTGTGATATGGTGGAATATCTAAGTGCACAAACGTCTAAAGCTTTCATGGCTTTTCTTATTGGCTCTGCTGAACACGACTGTATCAGGAAATTCTCATTTTAATTCATAATTCTCATGAACAGGGTGTTTCGCGCACACTAATAAAAAATTATTGGTAGACAACTAAGGTTCTAAGTCGAGTAAATCGAGCATGAGGCAACGACAATTCTGCTGACCTCAATATTGTGTATTTGAGTAGTCCAACGTCAACGACTCTCAGTACTTAAAAACTTAATCGTGCCACTTTAATCGTATAATGGTATTGACCTCAATAATGTACCTTTGAAATATCCAACGTTAAGTACACGTTATCTCATTTGTACTTGAACAAAGAAAGAAATCTCGAATTTCATGAATGCAAACGATCATGAATGAGACTTGCACTCAACAAACGACGACCAGATATAGCATCGCACCCGCTAAGTAGTGTAAACCGCAAGTCCATAGTCTAGTTTGTTTATCCAAAAATTATAAATATATTTTTCCCTAAATATACCCAACATTTTTATAAAAAATGCCAAAATAAAATTAATTTTTATGTAAAGTCTTATATTACTCACCTTAAAACCACATCATACAAAGTTGTACAACAAGACCTTGATAGTTATACATCTGTGCACATCGTTTTACACAAGTACAGCTTTGACACGTAACATTAAATAAAATAACATATTTCTACATCTGTATTAGTTTTATCAAGGGATGTAACATAAACTAGAAATAGTCACCTAGTTGACAGCTGCCACCGAATGCATTATGCATGGTAATGTGGGTGGTATTTACATCACCATCATTTTAGTATGTATAGTTTTGTCATATGACGTGAGTGTACATAATCTACTTCTGCAACTTTTTTGGGTTTAGTAAGGACATGCCATAAACAAGGATACATCCCCAAACTGACAGTTCTGTCAGTCCATGCATTATACATAGCAATGCGGGCGGCATGTACATCGCTTTTTTGTACGTATAGCCTTGATAAGTAAGAAGAATGTATAAGCAACTCTGTTGGGTTTAGTAAGTTCATATGATAAACAACAAACCGTCACCTAACTGACAGTTTTCAGTGCATGCATTAAGCATGGCAATGTGAGTGGTGTGTACACCGTTTTACATACGTATAGCTTTAATGAGTAACGTGTGGGTACAAAATTTACTTATGCAACTCTGTTGGGTTTAGTAAGGACATATCATAAACAAGAAAGCGTCACCTAGCTGACAGCTGTCAGTGCATACATTATGCAGGACAATGTGAGTGGTGTGTACACCGTTTTACATACGTATATCTTTGAAATGTAACGTGTGGGTACAAAATTTACTTATGCAACTCTGTTGGGTTTAGTAAGGACATATCATAAACAAGAAAGCGTCACCTAGCTGACAGCTGGCAGTGTCATACATTATGCAGGACAATGTGAGTGGTGTGTACACCGTTTTACATACGTATATCTTTGAAATGTAACGTGTGGATACAAAATTTACTTATGCAACTCTGATGGGTTTAGTAAGGACATATCATAAACAAGAAAGCGTCACCTAGCTGACAGCTGTCAGTGCATACATTATGCAGGACAATGTGAGTGGTGTGTACACCGTTTTACATACGTATATCTTTGAAATGTAACGTGTGGGTACAAAATTTACTTATGCAACTATGTTGGGTTTAGTAGGGACATATCATAAACAAGAAAGCGTCACCTAGCTGACAGCTGGGAGTTGTCAGAATTATGCATGGCAATGTGAGTGGTGTGTACACCGTTTTACATACGTATATCTTTGAAATGTAACGTGTGGATACAAAATTTACTTATGCAACTCTGTTGGGTTTAGTAAGGACATATCATAAACAAGAAAGCGTCACCTAGCTGACAGCTGGCAGTTGTCAGAATTATGCATGGCAATGTGAGTGGTGTGTACACCGTTTTACATACGTATATCTTTGAAATGTAACGTGTGGATACAAAATTTACTTATGCAACTCTGTTGGGTTTAGTAAGGACATATCATAAACAAGAAAGCGTCACCTAGCTGACAGCTGGCAGCGCATACATTATGCAGGACAATGTGTGTGGTGTGTTCATCGTTTTTACATACGTATAGCTTTCACACGTAACGTGTGGGTACATGATGTACTTCTGCAACTCTGTTGGGTTTAGTAAGGACATATCGTAAACAAGAAAGCGTCACCTAGCTGACAGCTGGCAGTTGTCAGAATTATGCATGGCAGTGTGAGTGGTGTGTACACCGTTTTACATACGTATATCTTTGAAATGTAACGTGTGGGTACAAAATTTACTTATGCAACTATGTTGGGTTTAGTAGGGACATATCATAAACAAGAAAGCGTCACCTAGCTGACAGCTGGGAGTTGTCAGAATTATGCATGGCAATGTGAGTGGTGTGTACACCGTTTTACATACGTATATCTTTGAAATGTAACGTGTGGGTACAAAATTTACTTATGCAACTATGTTGGGTTTAGTAGGGACATATCATAAACAAGAAAGCGTCACCTAGCTGACAGCTGGGAGTTGTCAGAATTATGCAGGGCAATGTGAGTGGTGTGTACACCGTTTTACATACGTATATCTTTGAAATGTAACGTGTGGATACAAAATTTACTTATGCAACTCTGTTGGGTTTAGTAAGGACATATCGTAAACAAGAAAGCGTCACCTAGCTGACAGCTGGCAGTGCATACATTATGCAGGACAATGTGTGTGGTGTGTTCATCGTTTTACATACGTATATCTTTGAAATGTAACGTGTGGGTACAAAATTTACTTATGCAACTCTGTTGGGTTTAGTAAGGACATATCATAAACAAGAAAGCGTCACCTAGCTGACAGCTGGCATTTGTCATACATTATGCAGGACAATGTGAGTGGTGTGTACACCGTTTTACATACGTATATCTTTGAAATGTAACGTGTGGGTACAAAATTTACTTATGCAACTATGTTGGGTTTAGTAAGGACATATCATAAACAAGAAAGCGTCACCTAGCTGACAGCTGTGAGTGCATACATTATGCAGGACAATGTGTGTGGTGTGTACACCGTTTTACATACGTATATCTTTGAAATGTAACGTGTGGGTACAACATTTACTTATGCAACTATGTTGGGTTTAGTAGGGACATATCATAAACAAGAAAGCGTCACCTAGCTGACAGCTGGGAGTTGTCAGAATTATGCATGGCAATGTGAGTGGTGTGTACACCGTTTTACATACGTATATCTTTGAAATGTAACGTGTGGATACTAAATTTACTTATGCAACTCTGTTGGGTTTAGTAAGGACATATCGTAAACAAGAAAGCGTCACCTAGCTGACAGCTGGACAGTGCATACAATATGCAGGACAATGTGTGTGGTGTGTTCATCGTTTTACATACGTATATCTTTGAAATGTAACGTGTGGATACAAAATTTACTTATGCAACTCTGTTGGGTTTAGTAAGGACATATCGTAAACAAGAAAGCGTCACCTAGCTGACAGCTGGCAGTGCATACATTATGCAGGACAATGTGAATAGTGTGTACACCGTTTTACATACGTATATCTTTGAAATGTAACGTGTGGGTACAAAATTTACTTATGCAACTCTGTTGGGTTTAGTAAGGACATATCATAAACAAGAAAGCGTCACCTAGCTGACAGCTGGCATTTGTCAGAATTATGCATGGCAATGTGAGTGGTGTGTACACCGTTTTACATACGAATAGCTTTGAAATGTAACGTGTGGGTACAAAATTTACTTATGCAACTCTGTTGGGTTTAGTAAGGACATATCATAAACAAGAAAGCGTCACCTAGCTGACAGCTGTCATTTGTCAGAATTATGCATGGCAGTGTGAGTGGTGTGTACACCGTTTTACATACGAATAGCTTTGAAATGTAACGTGTGGGTACAAAATTTACTTATGCAACTCTGTTGGGTTTAGTAAGGACACATCATAAACAAGAAAGCGTCACCTAGCTGACAGCTGGCAGTTGTCAGAATTATGCAGGACAATGTGAGTGGTGTGTACACCGTTTTACATACGTATATCTCTGAAATGTAACGTGTGGATACAAAATTTACTTATGCAACTCTGTTGGGTTTAGTAAGGACATATCAAAAACAAGAAAGCGTCACCTAGCTGACAGCTGTCAGTGCATACATTATGCAGGACAATGTGTGTGGTGTGTACACCGTTTTACATACGTATAGCTTTCATGCCTAACGTGTGGGTACATAATCTACTTCCGCAACTCTGTTGGGTTTGTAAGGACATATCATAAACAAGAAAACGTCACCTCGCTGACAGCTGGCAGTGCATACATTATGCAGGACAATGTGTGTGGTGTGTACATCGTTTTACATACGTATAGCTTTCACACGTAACGTGTGGGTACATGATGTACTTCTGCAACTCTGTTGGGTTTAGTAGTAAGGACATATCGTAAACAAGAAAGCGTCACCTAGCTGACAGCTGTCATTTGTCATAAATTATGCATGGCAATGTGAGTGGTGTGTACACCGTTTTACATACGAATAGCTTTCACACGTAACGTGTGGGTACATAATCTACTTCTGCAACTCTGTTGGGTTTAGTAAGGACATATCATAAACAAGAAAGCGTCACCTAGCTGACAGCTGGCAGTTGTCAGAATTATGCATGGCAATGTGAGTGGTGTGTACACCGTTTTACATACGAATAGCTTTCACACGTAACGTGTGGGTACAAAATTTACTTATGCAACTCTGTTTGGTTTGTTAAGAAGACATATACATATACTGAACAAATAACGCCTAGTGATTGGCTCATGTTTATGTAATGTTTACCGTACTTGCGATTTGCATATGTAATTCACTTTTAGTTGAGTTCAATCATAGCAGCAGTATTTAGAATAAAGTAAAATAATTTTATCATTCACACGCGAGTTTTGACGTTTTAAATGCATATTTAAGTACTGACATTACTAAATATAATTGGTTATTTTTACAAAATGTCGACTACTGTAAAAATAAATTTAATCGTCTAAAAAGGATTCTTTGAGTGAACATATATGAAATTATTATAATGTCATTAATAAGAATTTAATATTTGTATGTCTAATCTATGCTATTACGTAATTTTCAAGGCCATTAGATCTTGTTCTGAAGGTTAAATCTATAAGGCATTGTGTAGCGAATGTCGTCGCCAGTGACCGATCTACTTACAATACTATCGGTATTTCATGTCTAGACAGAGAACGTCTTTTAGTAAACAACAGTATTGAAGCTTTATTTTAAACCAACTAAACCCACATATTATCGTCATCTCATCTGTTAGTATCTGTATTTTTCAGCACATTATTTGAATATTGAGTTTAGCTCCAGTTCACCTTCCTCTTCGTGCACTCTTCTGATGCTGTTACAGACTTTAGGTGAACCTGATTTAGAAATCAGCAATTGTGCACCTGATGAGAAATGAGAATGCCAATTCATCTGAATTACACCATATTTTATATTTTGTAATCTAGGTGTCTCTGATGTCGAAACTATCTAAGGAGTTCATTTTGATCTTCTTCGTCACCGACTTCTTTTGGATCTCTTCAGAAGAACATCTCTTCTGTGACAGCGTCGGATTTCAGACGTTGTACTGAGGAAGGTGAACTGAAGATAAAATCAACGTAAAATATGTATAATTAGGGAATAAACGTATCGTTATATTGTATTAGATATGCACATCTTTTTATGGCGGTATGTTTGTTTATTTTTATGTTTTTACTCTTTAGGTGAACCTGTTAAAGACCCAATTGTGCACCTTATGAGACAATGAAAATGCCAATTCACCTGGATTTCATTATATTTTGTATGCTGTAGTATAGGGGTCTCTGATGGTAAAATGATATAAGGAGTTATTTTTGAACTTCTTCGTCACCATTTTTTGTTTATCTCTTCAGACGAATACGGCTCCAGATTCCAGATGTTAAATCTGTGACCGGGTGTGAATTCAGACGCTATATTAAGAGGAATGTGAGCTAAACTCAAAATTCACATATTATTTTAGTTGTGACATTTCATAAATAGTGAAATATCTGAAATAATGAAATTTAAAAATAGTATAAATATCTAGGTAATACTGATGATAAGTTATACGCAATAAATAATACAAATCACGTAAATTATTTCATTACATATTCCATCCATTAATGCATTCACTAGTTACTTAATAACTATTTTTGTTATTTTATTTTATTTCCACTTCCAAAGATTTAAAATTGATTCCAAAATCAATTTAATTATTTATAATTATGATATTTAAACACTGCACTATTTGTTAATATAGTGTGGAATAGAATTACATGTCTTGTTTTCAATATTTAAATTTATTATTTTGTTTAAAAGCATCTTTTTAGTTCATACAATAAATACGATTAATTGGATAAAGCAAATTTTATGACACGAGTATATAGATTAATCGTAACTAAACCTTAGATGAGTTTATTTACATCGGCGGTTAATATAAGATAATATAAGGTGCAGCAGCCAATGAGATCTGAGCGCGACAAAAATTATCCATGCGTATTAATTATTATATAAATGATGATTTATTTATTTAAGCAAAACAAGAAGTGATGTATAATTTACTGAGTTTTAGTAATCATTCGAGAGGCAAGAAAAATTTAATTTCTGGCTGTCTATTTGTCTGTCAGCCTGTCTATGTTTGTCCGCATGACGTCTCGAAAACTGAGTGACTTATAAGTAGTAATAAATTATAGCTTGTAGAACAGCTGATTCAACAAATTTTTATCTCTGCAGGGGGTCCTTATCTGAGATAATCTTTGACATTTCCGCATTTTTGAGATAAGCACGTGCTAGATAACCTTGAACCCAATTAAAAAGCAATTGACCTCAAATTAAATAACAATTAGATAAGTCTTATCAAATAGCAATATATAACAAGTAGCAGGCGTTCTGTATTATCAACGTCCGTGACCCTGAGGTCAAGAATTCGCGATACGAACCGGCACGAGTCGATAACAAAACGTAAACAATAGTAGCGACCTTGGGGTCAGATAAGACTTATCTAATTGTTATTTAATTTGAGGTCAATTGCTTTTTAATTAGGGTCAAGGTTATCTAGCACGTGCTTATCTCAAAAAATGCGGAAATGTCAAAGGTTATCTCAGATAAGGACCCCCTGCAAAGATAAAAATTTGTTGAATCAGCTGTCCTACAAACTATAATTTATTACTACTCTTATAGCTTCAAATGTTGCATGAAGCTTCGTTTAAATATAAGAACCACTGAGGTCGATGATGATATTGCTGAGCGTTTAGATAACAGAGTACAATGATATTAGATTTTAACATGTACTAGTTTTATTCATACAGTAAAATTATAAATATTAGAGTGGAAAATCCATGTTAAAAATTGATGACAAGGTTTGATTTCAGCGCACTCTCACGAGTACTTTACAGTACTCAGGCGATCCCACCGGGAAATTTATTATTTTGAACACTGCTATAAAACGTAACTAATGAACAAAACCAAGAATTCATTATGTGGCAAGATTTCTAGAGAAAGATTTATTTAGAATTTAATTTTGCATGAAATTTCATTTCTACGTAGATAAGAAAGCGTTGTATGGTGGTGGTGCATTTCCAACTAACGAAACTGGCTTAGTGTAATTTATTGTAAATTTATGTTTTATATGGCCGTATTTCTGTCTATCTGCCTGTTGAACGTCTCGACAATGAAATGAAATATAGATTTGTTATAGAAACGTGTTGAGGCGTCTTGTTATCTTGTATACATTGTGTTATGTAAGATTCTCAGAAATGGATATCTGAAACTCTCTATCACCTCTATTATTTTAGAGAGACTAATATTTTCCTTTATTTTACTTTGCCATCAGTAAATCAGAAATTGAGCGTTGGTCCAAAGGAAATATTAGTTTAGATGGTAGGTTAAAGAAAATAATCACATCCACGTCAGTTTCTTTATTATATACCTATTACCCGGTTCTAACTAGCTTTTCATCAGTAAAGTTTCCAAGTTTCATATAAACTGTTAAATGAACATTGTTTATTAATTAACTAATTAACATGGCTCCTTAGGTTTCTATAACATGAGACTAGATGATGGAATGTTACATCTAATTATCATGCTCGTCAGGAAGTGGACGGTAATTGGGACTTTGATGTGTGTTCACTGATGCATGCATTCTCAAACTAATTAACATGACTCCTTAGATTTCTAGATGGTGGAGTGTTACATCTAATTAACATGTTCGTCAGGAAGTGGACGGTAATTGGAACTTTGATTTGTGTTCACTGATGCATGCATTCTGAAACTAATTAACATGACTCCTTAGATTTCTAGATGGTGGAGTGTTACATCTAATTAAAATGTTCGTCAGGAAGTGGACGGTAATTGGAACTTTGATGTGTGTTCACTGATGCATGCATTCTCAAACTAATTAACATGACTCCTTAGATTTCTAGATGGTGGAGTGTTACATCTAATTGGCACGTTCGTCAGGAAGTGGACGGTAATTGGAACTTTGATGTGTGTTCACTGATGCATGCATTCTCAAACTAATTAACATGACTCCTTAGATTTCTAGATGGTGGAGTGTTACATCTAATTGACATGTTCGTCAGGAAGTGGACGGTAATTGGGAACTTTGATGTGTGTTCACTGATGCATGCATTCTCAAACTAATTAACATGACTCCTTAGATTTCTAGATGGTGGAGTGTTACATCTAATTGACATGTTCGTCAGGAAGTGGACGGTAATTGGAACTTTGATGTGTGTTCACTGATGCATGCATTCTCAAACTAATTAACATGACTCCTTAGATTTCTAGATGGTGGAGTGTTACATCTAATTGACATGTTCGTCAGGAAGTGGACGGTAATTGGGACTTTGATGTGTGTTCACTGATGCATGCATTCTCAAACTAATTAACATGACTCCTTAGATTTCTAGATGGTGGAGTGTTACATCTAATTGACATGTTCGTCAGGAAGTGGACGGTAATTGGGAACTTTGATGTGTGTTCACTGATGCATGCATTCTCAAACTAATTAACATGACTCCTTAGATTTCTAGATGGTGGAGTGTTACATCTAATTGACATGTTCGTCAGGAAGTGGACGGTAATTGGGACTTTGATGTGTGTTCACTGATGCATGCATTCTCAAACTAATTAACATGACTCCTTAGATTTCTAGATGGTGGAGTGTTACATCTAATTAACATGTTCGTCAGGAAGTGGACGGTAATTGGGACTTTGATGTGTGTTCACTGATGCATGCATTCTCAAACTAATTAACATGACTCCTTAGATTTCTAGATGGTGGAGTGTTACATCTAATTGGCATGTTCGTCAGAAAGTGGACGGTAATTGGAACTTTGATGTGTGTTCACTGATGCATGCATTCTGAAACTAATTAACATGACTCCTTAGATTTCTAGATGGTGGAGTGTTACATCTAATTAAAATGTTCGTCAGGAAATGGACGGTAATTGGAACTTTGATGTGTGTTCACTGATGCATGCATTCTCAAACTAATTAACATGACTCCTTAGATTTCTAGATGGTGGAGTGTTACATCTAATTGACATGTTCGTCAGGAAGTGGACGGTAATTGGGACTTTGATGTGTGTTCACTGATGCATGCATTCTCAAACTAATTCACATGACTCTTTAGATTTCTAGATGGTGGAGTGTTACATCTAATTGACATGTTCGTCAGGAAGTGGACAGTAATTGGGACTTTGATGTGTGTTCACTGATGCATGCATTCTCAAACTAATTCACATGATTCCTTAGATTTCTAGATGGTGGAGTGTTACATCTAATTAACATGTTCGTCAGGAAGTGGACGGTAATTGGAACTTTGATGTGTGTTCACTGATGCATGCATTCTCAAACTAATTCACATGACTCCTTAGATTTCTAGATGGTGGAGTGTTACATCTAATTAACATGTTCGTCAGGAAGTGGACGGTAATTGGGACTTTGATGTGTGTTCACTGATGCATGCATTCTCAAACTAATTAACATGACTCCTTAGATTTCTAGATGGTGGAGTGTTACATCTAATTGACATGTTCGTCAGGAAGTGGACGGTAATTGGGACTTTGATGTGTGTTCACTGATGCATGCATTCTCAAACTAATTAACATGACTCCTAGATTTCTAGATGGTGGAGTGTTACATCTAATTAACATGTTCGTCAGGAAGTGGACGGTAATTGGGACTTTGATGTGTGTTCACTGATGCATGCATTCTCAAACTAATTAACATGACTCCTTAGATTTCTAGATGGTGGAGTGTTACATCTAATTGGCATGTTCGTCAGGAAGTGGACGGTAATTGGAACTTTGATGTGTGTTCACTGATGCATGCATTCTGAAACTAATTAACATGACTCCTTAGATTTCTAGATGGTGGAGTGTTACATCTAATTAAAATGTTCGTCAGGAAATGGACGGTAATTGGAACTTTGATGTGTGTTCACTGATGCATGCATTCTCAAACTAATTAACATGACTCCTTAGATTTCTAGATGGTGGAGTGTTACATCTAATTGACATGTTCGTCAGGAAGTGGACGGTAATTGGGACTTTGATGTGTGTTCACTGATGCATGCATTCTCAAACTAATTAACATGACTCCTTAGATTTCTAGATGGTGGAGTGTTACATCTAATTAACATGTTCGTCAGGAAGTGGACGGTAATTGGGACTTTGATGTGTGTTCACTGATGCATGCATTCTCAAACTAATTAACATGACTCCTTAGATTTCTAGATGGTGGAGTGTTACATCTAATTAACATGTTCGTCAGGAAGTGGACGGTAATTGGGACTTTGATGTGTGTTCACTGATGCATGCATTCTCAAACTAATTAACATGACTCCTTAGATTTCTAGATGGTGGAGTGTTACATCTAATTGACATGTTCGTCAGGAAGTGGACGGTAATTGGGACTTTGATGTGTGTTCACTGATGCATGCATTCTCAAACTAATTAACATGACTCCTTAGATTTCTAGATGGTGGAGTGTTACATCTAATTGGCATGTTCGTCAGAAAGTGGACGGTAATTGGAACTTTGATGTGTGTTCACTGATGCATGCATTCTCAAACTAATTAACATGACTCCTTAGATTTCTAGATGGTGGAGTGTTACATCTAATTGGCATGTTCGTCAGAAAGTGGACGGTAATTGGAACTTTGATGTGTGTTCACTGATGCATGCATTCTCAAACTAATTATCATGACTCCTTAGATTTCAGGAACATGAAACTAGATGATGGAGTGTTACATCTAATTGGCATGCTCTTCAGGAAGTGGACGGTAATTGGGACTTTGATGTGTGTTCACTGAAGCATGCACTCTCAAAGTAATTTAGAGTTAATAAACATTCCTCTCTAAGTATCAAAAGACATGTCTGTATGATTTTGCTGTAATTACAGTAAGATAACATTCTATTAGAGAATTCCTATTATGAAAAGTAAGATAGTACGGTGACTTGTATCCGTAATGAACATTTAACTTAATTTAGTTAGGAGGAGAGAAGTATTTTTTATTTTTATTTCCAGAGTTTTTGCCATAGGAGTTATTACCTATATAGGATTAATATTTGGAATAATTAGAAATATTAAAATATGAGAATACTCAGATAAACTAACTTCGAGCAAAAAAATATTAAGGCCTTAAGACTAAGTAACATATTAAATATTAACTATTTTTGAAAAAATAAAAAGTATACGTTAATATTCCATACTACTTTAGTGAATATATTAGAAATAATAAACGTAAGAATGGTTTATGAATTAGGTTAATGAACTGATACTTCAATTGCACAAGGAATCATATTTGGATTTGAGCCACAAATTAGGTTTCGTGTAGTATTTTAATTGTGTAAAATTCGACATATGTAGTTTATCTTATGCTTTAGGGACGTTCATCAAGGAAATTCAGTTTCTGCAGCTTTACAAAGCATTGTTGTAGCTATAATATCTTTACTTTCCCATCGTCTATATCCTACTTTAATGGTTAGAACAGAAAAAAACCTAAATATAACAAGGTATGGTGTAAAGGATTAATTTAATGTGAATGTTGAGTTAAACTCCAGCTCATCCTCCTTTTAGTGCAGCGTCTGGAACCTGAGACAGTCACAAACTCGACTCTTGGAAGCTGGAGCTGACAAAATGAACTGGAGCTAAACCCAACACTCACATTGAATCGATCCTTCCCACCATTATAGCTATGGGACGTGTAGAAAACTCGGTTGCTCCACCTAACTTATAGTAAGTATCTAAAACATCGTATTGCGCTCAATTGTGCACCAGATAGGAAAGTGAGACTGCCATTTCACGCTATATTTTTGTATTTTAGGTGTCTCTGATGTTGGAACGACGTAAAGAGTTCATTTTGAGCTTTTACATCGCTTTTATCTGTTCAGACGAACGTTACTACAGAATCCAGGAGTCAAATCTATAAACAGCTTCAGATCCATACAAAGCCCCAAGAGGGAAGTGAACTGGAGCTAAACTAAACATTTATACCATAAAACAAATTCAATAAATAACACAACAATATAATATTAAAATGTTATGAACTTATGTAAAGCTCCAAATAACACACGAGAGACAACATTATCTTTTATAAACTATATAGTGTATAGTGAAAACCTATAAGGATTAGTTAAATACCTTATATAACTAAACGCAAAACATTTTATGAAGACAGATAGTGATAAGTTTAGCACTAAACGATCACTATTTTTTACTAAAAAGAATTTCAAAGCTCATTATTGGTTATCTTATGTTTGAATATTTTAATTTATGCTACGGACCAACCATGTAGTAAATAAATAATACTGTTTGTTATTACAACAACGCATTAACAAGCGATCAGAGAAAGTGAAGGTGAAATATGTCCGGTAGTGAAACAACCAAACCGCGTCCCACACGTCAAACACAGCGACGCGTCGGCACAGACAAAGTTAAATGAGCTTTGTAGCCGCCGGTTACAAACTTAGCAGCGGTTTCAGGTGGCCATGTCCGTTCAAACAGTAGATTCTTTCATTATTTTAGCTTATAAACTCTCACACAAGATTGTATTAAAATGAATTGTATTAAAGTGATCAGGAGAACAGAAGTAGAAGTATGTCCGATAACTGAAGTAACCAAACCGCGTCCCACACGTCAAACACAGCGACGCGTCGGCACCGACAAAGTTAAATGAGCTTTGTAGCCGCCGGTTACTAACTTAGCAGCGGTTTCAGGTGGCCATATCCGTTCAAACAGTACACTCTTTCATTATTTTAGCTTATAAACTCTCACACAAGATTGTATTAAAATGAATGGTATTAAAGTGATCAGGAGAACAGAAGTAGAAGTATGTCCGATAACTGAAGTAACCAAACCGCGTACCACACGTCAAACACAGCGACGCGTCGGCACCGACAAAGTTAAATGAGCTTTGTAGCCGCCGGTTACAAACTTAGCAGCGGTTTCAGGTGGCCATATCCGTTCAAACAGTACACTCTTTCATTATTTTAGCTTATAAACTCTCACACAAGATTGTATTAAAATGAATGGTATTAAAGTGATCAGGAGAACAGAAGTAGAAGTATGTCCGATAACTGGAAGTAACCAAACCGCGTACCACACGTCAAACACAGCGACGCGTCGGCACCGACAAAGTTAAATGAGCTTTGTAGCCGCCAGTTAACTTATCGGCGGTATCAGGTGGCTAGCTATGTACGTTCAAAAATTAGACTCCTTTGTTATTTTAGCTTTTAAACTCCCATACAATACTACTTATAATAAAGTGATCCGGGGATCAGAAGTAGAAGTAAAGCCGAAATCTGAAGTAACCAAACCGCGTCCCACATGTCAAACACAGCGTAGCCGCCAGTTAAGAGCTTATCGGTGGTTTTAATAAAATATGAAACTCTGTTGACTTTATACTACATCAACTTGCTGTACTTAAAACTATTTGTATATACAAGGTAGGCTATTATATAAAGTATATACTGGTTTTTTTAAATAATTTGCTGACTATGGAATTTGTACCAAATACCAAGTTAAATAAATAAATAAAAATGTCTTTTTATTAGACCGTTTCTAAGTATACAAACTTCTTTACAGAGCAACTCAAGTCAATTTTACAACATACGCAAAATACTATAATTTAAATTAAGCTAACATTAAATACTACATACAAATAAATCATTGAAACTATATTAAATGGCTATTTACAGGAACAAAATCTACTCACATAATTAGTTTTAATACTTTTCTTAAATGAAGCTAAGTTGACTAGACTTTTGAGGCAATCGGGAAGGCCGTTGTACAATTTTGGACCGAAATAGGAGAAACTCTTCCTTCCGAGCTCTAAATGTACTCTAGGAAGATGAAGACTTCCTCCGTGACGAGAGACCCTTTGTGACACTTGATCCCGATACAGTAGTCTCTCCTTAAGGTACTGGGGTTCCTCAAGGGTTAGGATCTTGTGGACCATACAAGTAGTCAGTACTCCACAGACCGCTTCCATCGGCATTAAGTTCGCAGCATCACGTTGGGAGGATACATGATCAAATTTGTGGAGAGAGAACACAAGACGCACAGCTGAGTTTTGAACTCGCTGTATTCTGGCGATGTCCCCTTTTTAAATACTGTTCCCATAAGCCGGATATCAGTAGTAGAATACTGACAAAACCAAAGACTGAACTATCTGCAATTTTGCAGACTCAGAGAGTAAAGATCTAAACCTGTAGAGACCCCGCAGTCGCCCTAGGGCGCGTTGAGTAGCATGCGTGACATGATCGGAGAACGAGAGCTCACTGTCAAGTACGACGCCCAGTGTTTTCACCTTGTCACAGACCCGCAAACTCACGCCCCCGAGCACAACACCCACACCCCTCGCTCTCAGGGTCTCTACAAGATCACGTGGTACTATGTGCAACACACTATACTTGTTTATGTTGAGCCTCAAACCATTTGCAGACGACCAGGCGAAAATCGCCTTGAGAGTGGAGAAGATGTCCCATTTCCCAAACTTGTCACCTGACTTCTTCCACTCATGTAAGATTGTACCCATTCAATTACATTTTCACCAAAACTGTAGGACTTCATCTTGGCTATCAGCAACTCGTGGTTAATTGCGTCAAATGCTTGAGAGAAATCAAGTAATACCAAAGAGCTGCACTTTCCTGCATCTTTAGAGTCAATTAAATCACTAAACAGGTTTGCTAAAGCTGAACAAGTACTATGGTTTTTTCCCTGAAACCGGATTGAGTTTTTGGCAATACCTTGTTTTCTTCAATGTATTCTACAATTTGGCTAGTAACAACCTTCTCCAAAATCTTTGACATTGCAGGTAATATCGAAATTGGTCTTTAATTCTGGACACTTTTAGGGGCAGGTATCTTGGGAAGTGGCACAACGATACTTTTTTCCGTCGTTCAGGAAAGTCGCCCGATGAAAGAGATACTTTAATGAGATGCGTTATAGCTTTCAGCGCATACGGACTCACAACTTTGATCATATCTATAGATATTCCATCAATTCCTACTGCTTTTGACTTGGTGCTATTCATTGCATCTCTTACATCATTATCGTCTGCTGGTGAAAACTGAAATATAGTCTCTGAACTTCTGTTCTGTTCTGAATTTCTGTATAGCTACCTCTATAAACGTCTGTGTACGTGTTTACTTTTCGAATATACTTTAACTTTATCATACTTCCACGGAAATGGAACGCCTTTATTTTAGACCAAGTGTAGCAGTATTTTTGTATGCTTTTTTAATTTTCCTACCATTAATATTAGAGATATATGGTGTAAGTTTATCCATTCTTATGTACTGCAGCTTCTTGAAATCGATACAGAAACTTTCACTAAGAAAGAATTGATCGTCAGCCGTAGTGTTTTTGGTAGGGATCAAAATGTGAGGATAGAAATAAATTAAATAATATTGTTTTTCTCTGATTTAAATTTTTAACTTAACACGCTCAAGAAGCACCGTCAGACAGGAAAATAAATTTTAAATCAGAGTCAGCTAATAATGTCTTAAACTTTTACCTTCAGTCTCCATATCCGGTTATACGGTAATATGGTATAGGTTATGTGTCTGTGGAGCCTTTAAGATAAGAGTAGTATAAAAAAATGTAAAAATAATTTTTACTGAACATTTTGGCGTGAGTAGCACTAACCTTCTTTGATACTGGACGTGGCGGAGTGTGCACCCTTTCTCTGAAGCGAAGCTGAAGGTGTCTCTTAAAGGACAATCGCGTTGTAATGGATTGTTTAAAAAGTTCAACATAAAAATGTTTATAGAAAAATAAAATATTACTGAGACTTTGATAAGGATGTGAGTGGTAGGTAAGCGTGTTCTGTACATGGGTAGCGGAGCGGGAATAACCAATTTGCATTAATACACTGTTAAAGTCGCTTCTGATGGGGTTGTAGGAAACTATTGTTGTTTAATTTTGACTATGATAGTATTGCCAGTAATAGTTGGAAGGCGATATTTAGGCGAGGGCTGTGAAGATTGATTTGAAGTGTATGCTACGACATGGGTAGATTTGTGTTTGACGGTTCGTTTTTAAGTATGAAAAATATAATCTCGGAAACGAGCAATCATTTCAAAATTTAAACCCTTTTGATACCTTTCATTTCGACCTCCACCAAAATTAGTGCGGATATGATCACACAATATCCTAGGAATATTCCTCTGTAAATTTCAAGAAACACCGGTTATGTATCTGTAGTACAAATTGCCTCTCAGCTCCTTTCCTATTACTATAAATGGATTCTTTGATCGTCTTTACAGAGCAGCTTGCAAGATTGCAGGGTAAAGCTAACAACACAAAGGGTTATCTAACTCTTTAAATACATTCAGATATATTTCTTTCAGTTTATTACCGTAACATGCTATAAATATATGTTTGATTTACTAAGATACAAACGTAGCTCTGCAAGCTAGGGTCTCAGAACACACTCTGTTATAAAAAAATGTACTAATATTATTCTGTATAAAGAACTAATGATAAGGTTAAAATTAAAAAAAATAATAAAACCCTCTCGGTGTGTGTTAACAAAAATATACTCTTTTTATACATTTTGTGTGTTAAATCACACTAAATTCGTAGAAGGAACGTAAATGTTTCAAAATTCTAGTTAATTTACCGGTAACACAGAGCAGTTTTGAATTTGTTACAGAACCGTGTTACGTCACGATAACAATGTATGAAGTAGATATGCTAAAACACGCGATAAAAACAACTTGTGTTATAACGGTGTTTGTTTTGAGTACAAAGCTGTTTTTACCAGAACTGTTAGCAACAACTACTCGTCAACATACATTCTTCTCTCACGGTTTATATTTTTATTCAAGTTGCGCTATCCGTAACGTTACATGTACCAGTCATAAATCACTATACAAGTATACATTGCAGCAGTTTCGCCTACGGGTTTACCCATATCCACTTAATTTCCATATGCAACGTATGACACATCCGTGCAATTATCTTTTTCAATCTGGATATGTATGTGAACGAATGCATGACCTATATCCGACGCTTGGTGTATTGTTATCATCTTATTGTGAATAATGATGAAGTTCACAGTAATGTATGCAGGAAATCGTAACCAATTTCGTGCATATAAAGCTCTTTGTTTGTATCAGGTATGAAAGGTTTTAATAATACATTATAAATGAAACATTACATTACGTTCGTCTAGTTAAATAGAGTTTATAATTCACTTGATACGGAATTAATTATAATTTCAAATGTAATTAAAGTTTATCATTATTTGCGTGCTAAATTAACAGTTTGTCATCCCCCTTCCCCTTCCCTTTCCCCTTTTCCACCCATTTTGTTTCTGCCATGACGATCGCCATTTACTATTGGCCCCTGATCAGTTATATTTGGTTGGTCGGACAGTGCAGACCTATTGTGACCATTATTCTGTACTTCAGTTTTAATAATTAATGTTTTACTTTTTAATAAGTGCCACCCAGATTGTAGCCTTGTATTAGTTTGGCCATTTACACGAAGAAAGATCAGATTTAGATCTCGAATGGCAGTGTTACTGATTTTATTAAGTCACTGAACGATTTCAAATGTCCAGAAAATTATGTTTCCTTCACAGTTTATTTACGTTACTGTTATAGATATAAGCCTATTTTTGTAGGTCCTGTATATTGCGCATTACTCAGAAATATTCTTTGAAAAGATAAATATTTATCAAGAACTCCACCTATATTATGACTGAGAACTCTCTCAGTTGTCATTAGAGGAGTATGACTTGCTTACAAACACTGAGTATATCACCACTACAATTTCAGGAAGAATATAAAAGGATAACATTTTTTATTTCTAATATGATCTAGGAGGTTCTGCATGAAGAGTTATGAGATCAACTGATCAATTTGACAGTTTATATTCTTAAGTCTGTTTTATTTTACTTGTTTCGTGCATTTTAAGTTAACTCATACTCCTCTAATGACAACTGAGAGAGTTCTCAGTCATAATATCGGTGGAGTTCTTGATAAATATTTATCTTTTCAAAGAATATTTCTGAGTAATGCGCAATATACAGGACCTACAAAAATAGGCTTATATCTATAACAATACTTAAAATAGTATCCTTCAATATTTATAAAACGTTCCTATCATAGCTATACCACGTTGACCGAACATCCAAAATATGTTCCTACGATACATCTATGAAGATTCTAAATTATAACACGATTTAAGGGAACGGGTTAGCCTAAGTAAATGGAGGCCAAGTTCTTTAAAAACGCCCCAATAATTTAAATATATAGTGAAATCCCTGTTTAAAAAGATGTTAAGAGAGCATATAGTTCAGATATGCTCCTGCATAGTATGGAAGTACTTGGCATTATTTTCCGTATAAGATGTTATTTTGTGACAGTTATGATATGTGTGACATGTGTTCTATTTTGTGTTCAGGTAATGTTAATTCTTTTTATAAATTTTTAATCTTTTATTTTGCTATGTTTTACCAATTATTATACATTTATTGTATATGAATAACATTATTGTAATCGGATCTCAGTAATACGAGTTAACTTATATCAACGACAGTAAAAGATGTAACTAGTTTTTTATTTTATTAAAAGAGGTTAAAATTATATTAATTTTACTGAACAATCGCATTCATCACATATGTAGGAACTCCAGCGGACTGTAAGTTTAATAGTAATTAGTGTTATTGATTTCTAATTAAATTCAGCTTATGTATGGTGGTTTTATCATTGATTCTGCCACTGACACACATTGGGGCAAAACGCTATTCTGTAAGTGCAAAGGTCTTGATTTTAATTAAAAATGTTGTTGCTAAATATAATTAATATAATAAATAATAGTATTGTTACTACATATTTAAACTCTATTCACTAATTACCTCCAAAACATTTTAAACCCTTCTGGTAAAAGATTAAAATCTTACCAAAAATGTAATAGTTTTAATGAAATATACTCAAATTTTGTCTCGTTAAATTGACACACCTCATCTCAAATATATTTAATCGTAACTAAACAAACGTCTAAATTGGTAAAAACACGGTTAAAATACATAATCTATATCAATACAAATTACTATAAGAACTTTTGTGTACTTGAGCATCCTTGACTTAAGCCTTCCAGCTAGCAAAGTAACCTTGATGAAATATGTTTTGATTCAAACATGAAAAGCTATTATTCATATAAGCAAATAGAGGGATAAAAACTTTACACTTACTTACGTTACACTTTGATTTTCAATCATTAAATATTTTCATGATGGAGTGCGTTTAATTTTGTTTCATTAAGTCAGGTTTCATAACAGTGTTTAAATAAAAAAGTTTCGCTGAGCTATGAACAGTTTTACAGCGTGCGGCCTACAAAGGGTGCGCTGAAATAAAAAACATTTATAGACTATTAACGTTGACTTTCACTCTATGAAAAAGCCACATCATAAAACCTCATTTAAAGTATTTAGTCAATTTACAAATTTATTTCTTCTCCTACTTTCTCGTTGCCATCATGGTTATCCATTGGCAACCAAACTAAAAATATGCACGAACTGTTAGTCGAATTCCAAGACCAAATACAGCCAAATTCCAAATTCCATTCAGGAGTAACAAGCACCACCATTAAACTTAGTATTACCTGTATACACATGAAGATTATTTCGATATTTCCAATCTATTGGTCACTTCTCTTTAGAGATATCGTTCATACAGATATACAGAAAGAAATTAAATATTTTCAGTCCTCGAGTGATGGATGGGCTTCGGTGTCACTTAACCAACAACGATAACGGTTACTTCGCTTAGCACTTAAGATTCAAAGTGTACGAAGTAAAAAGAAGCATTTATTCACAGAGGTGCTCGTCCATTACAGAGCCGCAGCAATGAATTCCCCCCCCCCCCCCCCACCACGTGTTTTCATTCTCATCCAATTACGCGTGTTCTGAATGTTTTCAGATTTCCGTAAGCCTGAACATGAATCGCATTGTTAGTAACAGGGCAGACTTCCCGTCGCTACCTTTGTTGCTGCTTGATATCGTAAACATTACAAGCACAGTACACAATAAGGGGCCACATCAAATACTACCTGCAAGTTGGAAGGACTTGTGCTTGTGCTTGTTCCCCTACAATACGTCAGCAGCAGCGATCGCAAATGTGTCCAATTTACAACACAAGTAAAGATCGGTGTCGCTGCCACAGCCACTGTGTATTTACGTCACTTCTATCCTTACTGTTGAGTTTGAGTTCGTACAACTCTTCTGTTTCAGCATCATCTTTTAGTTTTCGTTATTATTATTTACTATCACCAACTGATAACACTAATCATACAAAAATAATAATAATAATAATCAACCCCTAGTTCAACAGAGTTTCAACACAAAAGAATCACAGCTTAATAAAGCAGTAAATAGCGAATAATTTTTACTAAATAATATACAAAAATAACAAACACAAAGATTAGATCTAATTAATTGGCAATAACAAATATAGATGCAGTAATAACATAATAATACTTTATTATACGTTTAATAATATTATAATAACTATAATATAACAATAAAAATAGAATAGGGATGTTAGATATAATATTAAAAAGCTACAGCAGCTGATAGCAGCTATAAAAAGTTGTCTCCATATGATTAATACAACTTATAGCTAGGGAGTCTAAACAGTAATTTAGAACAGTGTTAAATTTAAAAAAATATACGAAAGATTCTAAACAATAATCAAGAAACTAAACAAGTGGTTCAAAAAACCCTCCACTTAATCAATAACAAGCAAAAAATGACGACGTTCTATTAAGACTAGACTATTTCATAAACGATTTTAACCTTTATTTTTCAAAAACTTTTAATTTTCGTTCAAGAAGTCAACACGAAACTCTCAGAAGTTCTTAGAAGACAAGAAGGACCATTATGGTAAGAGAAGTTAGTTTTTCAGTTTAAGATGGTAAATTTTCTTAATTCTGTTCATCTTTTAAAATTTTATTTTTTCTTTGTAGTAAAATGTGCATAAATAGAATGTAATTTTTCATTTGAGTACATATATTCCAGAGTAAGTGCTAATATGTATTATCAGACAAGAAAAGGAACAGTATTGATCAATTAATCTTCTGACAAAACTGTTTAAAATTTAACTAATTACAACGTAGTTAGATTTAGCCAGATATAGTGAACTTGGTAAAGCCAAGGCATAATTGGAAATGGTCATAAGACTAATGGTTTGTAACAATAATTAACGAAATGTTATAGTAATATTTCTTGGGCAGTAATGAGATCATTAGGTGGTTTATGTACAAAGTTACAATCGGTCGGGGTTTACAGCCGATCCGGGTGTCTTTAGCGTCATGGGGAGCCACTGAGGTAATGATGTTGAAACATTAGGCTTCATCCTCCTACATGCTACATGAGTTGAACTTCAGGTAATCCGATGATTCAATCAAATGTCATGTATATTTACGTGTATGACAAAAATAATCGATAGCTTTTTATACACATTTATATATTTTAAAAAATAATAAATATGAAAAATGTATTACATTTTGAACAAATGTAATTTGCTATATGAAATTTTATATTTACAGTACAAAATTATGATCCATTACAAGATAATTAATTCTTTAACTTAGAGAAATAAAGCCATTGGGTGTAATGAAGGTTAAAATTTACTTGCTCTGTTAGTTTTGAAACAGTTGTAACAAAGTTACTATAATTTGTTTTTAAGCGATTTAAAATATTTGGGACAGTGACTACCTTCTAGTACAATGACTCTTTTCCTATACATTAATACAAACTGATTTATAAGAGTAATTTATTCTTAATTTATTCGCTTAGAGTTGTGCTAGTTATACGCAATGCTAAGACGATAACCCTAGTTTCCATTCTCTTTGTCCTGCTTAAAGCTTCATGTTTCAGTAAATCCACAAGATGATTCGGAAAAGTGGCCCTGGCCAATGAGTGACCTTTAGGATCCAATGATTTTATCCAGGTTCTCTTTCTTTTGAGGCTAACTAAAAGATTACGGTCACGAGACCCCAGAAAGTTATGTAGAAATACTCAGAGTACATATCGTAATTGGAAAAGAAAAGAGTGGGAGGGCTACTCATTCAGTTAGAAAAACTCTACGTATGGGGTTAGAAAATCTCTACATTCAATTTTAAGAAAACTTCGACGTTGCATCAATAAAAAACGGAAGGAATTTCAAACACCTCTTGTAATCATTGGCGATCACAAATTTCTTGGTGAAAGTTTGGACATTGAATGATATTGCACTTTCATTTGTATTCTGACAGAACAACTAACGAACTAACCAAATAACACGTAGAGATCTACTGCGCTACGATGCTAATAAGCAGTGAGAGAAAAATGAGCAAACACTAGTTGCTAGACAAAGACTGGCAAGTGTAAAACAATAGTTGGCGCGTTTGTAGTTTGGCTGAGCCACTTCATACGCATTGTCTTCTGCACACACTGACGAAACGTCTGTTGGTCTTGACGGTCAGGGTTAGTGCTCGCTCGCCGCTCAGTTTCCAATGTACAGTTCGAGTCGCAAAGCAAATATAGCTCGTAAAGACAGTCGTAAAATTCGAAATCGGGCTTTAAGAGGCTGCATAGTAAAATGAGTTTAAACTGATTTGGTAATGAAGCTTAAGTAAGAGCCATTATAGGAATTGTGAATTATTTTAAATATATATAAATAACAGTTTGCTAAAAAAATAAATTTAGAAATTTGGGGGATCCAGACCCTTTGGCCCCCTCGCTGGCTACGTCCATTACCAGATGCAATAAGTCAGGACAGTTAACCTTGCCGTTGAGGATCTTAGGTAGTAGTAAATCAGAAGAAATCGGCGGTTCACAAGAGGGTGGAGCCCCGGATCTCGAGACAGGTCATCAGTAGGAAATTGCTGGTAGGGAACTCCCTTCCTGACTCCTACCGCGCGGATAAACCTTCTCTGAACACCCTCCAGTTCCTCAATGAGGACTCTCTGATGAGAGTTCCACACTGGTGAGCCATATTCAAGTGTATTAAACAGTAAAAATCATACTATTACAAATCATATATTTAGGTATTTAAATATATATCATTAATACACTCAATCAAACCATAATATACAATGTGCACTTAAAATTACAGTAAATGAAAAAGTAAAACGTCGAAGACTGTGGGGAATGATTTGTATCCGTTAGCTTTACAAGAAATCAGCTCCGAACACTTTGATCGGATCTCTCTTCATTCCGTATTTATGTAGTGGGCATTCCTGTGATTGGGCAGAGTCTTTACTTTACTTCTCCTTGCCTAGCAAATAAAGTATTTAATTACCCTTTTCATCCTCTTTATTATGTTGTCAACAAGACCTTCGTAGAAATGTTTCACTACCCAATAAGTTTTGATTGTGGTATTGATTGTTTGATTAATTTGCTTGAAAACCCTAAGAAATATTTCAAAAATAGATTAGTAAAGTGAGGGATTTTCTAAATATCTTTAATAATTTATAGGCATCAACACTTGAACCCCAGTCTTCAACCCAATATATCAAGCATCATTTTACAAAATAAGTTGCTAAAATAATACATTGCATATAAAATAATACTGTGTTGCTAATATTTTACTGTTGTAATTTTATTTACAATCAACCGATTAAAGAAAATATACACTAAGTTGAATTTTATGTTTCATGGAGAAAAAAAGATAAGCCGTCAGTAATTTTGAAATACACATGGCTATAAAATAACGTACAAGAATTAAACAAATTATTCATTCGCAAAATATTCTTATGGCACAATATCTATAGGAGGTGCTTAATTTTATATATATATATATATATATATATATATATATATATATATATATATATATATATATATATATTATAATATCATACATTTATTTATAAGAATTTAAAACAAGTTATATTTCTAGAAAGTAGTAGCATTTTTAAAACACAAAATTAAAACCTTTAATCTTTAAATGCACACTTTATAACACTTTTCAACACATCTTTCATTCGAATTAAACCAATCATCATAAGGAACTAATAGCTTTCAAACCTGTCTTTATAGAAAAGTGCGATCAGAGATTTCGATCCTGCGATTTTGTCGTGAAAATACTTTTGAGTTAATTTTTTCCCAACCCTCGTTTCGTAACGCCCGACTTAACTTTCCCTGGGTTTGACAATACCTCTCTGAGTTAATTAATTGTTGTGACACGTTCGAGAAAATCAAAAAGCGCTATAATCTCAGAGTTTCAAAACTTTGTACTAATTTTTCTCTGACATCGTTCTAAATACTTTCATGAGACAATCGGAAAAGCTGTCATAACCATATTATCGTTCGTTTCGCAATTCACATTCAAATTTCCGTGCTAATTACGGTATTGTAACAAAACCTATACTTATTTCTTACTGACATCGTTTTAAATACTGTCATGAAAGAATCTGCGAGTCTGTCGTAACTTGATTGCCTTTTTGTTTCACAATTCACATTCATATTTCGTCTCTAATTACGGTATTGTAACAAAACCATATACTAACATCTTAATTTAACTGTTTTTCATACCTTGATGAGAAAATCAGCGAGGCTGTCGTAACTGGATTGTCATTCGTTTTGCAATTCACATCCAAATTTTGTTGATAATCACGGAATTGTAACAAAACCCTGTACTAATTTCGTACTAACATCGTTCTAAATACTTTCATGAGACAATCCAAGAAGCTGTCGTAACTGGATTGCCTTTTTGTTTCGAAATTCACATTCAAATTTTGTCTCTAAATACGGTATTGTAATAAAACCATGTACTAACGTCGTAATTTCATGGTTTTTAATACCTTGATGAGAAAATCAGCAAGGCTGTCGTAACTGGATTGTCATTCGTTTTGCAATTCACATTCAAATTTTGTGTCTAAATACGGTATTGTAATAAAAACATGTACTAACGTCGTAATTTCATGGTTTTTAATACCTTGATGAGAAAATCTGCGAGTCTGTCGTAACTAGATTGTGTTTTTGTTTCGCAATTCACATTCAAATTTCGTCTCTAAATACGGTATTGTAACAAAACCATATACTAACGTCTTCATTTCATTGTTTTTAATACCTTCATGGGAAAATCTGTGAGTCCGTCCTAATTAGATTGTGTTTTTTTTTCGCAATCGACATCCAAATTTCGTCCACAATAACGGCATTTCAACAAAACCTAATCGCGGAATGCTAGTAGTCCAGTGGGATTTCTATTGCACTAACATTGTAAGTCACAATACCGGAACGTAGGTGCAAAACTAAAGAAATGTTCGTTATTTACAATTGTTATTTTCAAACTAAAATCAAGCAGGTCTCTAGTATCATGACCAAGATTAATATTCTTACTTATAGTTGAAGTATCTTCTTCAGTTCTAATAATGGGATTATATAGAAAGTTTTAAATGAAAATTGCAGAGTTTTCCAATTTCACACACTGCCATAACCGAGTTAATAAGCTTACAATTATAATTCACGTATCTCCCCATTTTAGCAGTACTGAAATATGTTACATTGTATCAATCACAATCACTTAATATATTTAATTAATCTTAATAACAATTAGAAAACAATTTTTTAAGCTCGCTACCAATAAAATTTAGTTTTACAATAATTACATTTTAATTTATTAATATTGGGACACTTTACATAGCACCGATTTCCAACAACATAGCAATAGGTTAGTTTATTTAGATTAATTAAAAAATGTAATGGGATTTTTACTTACATTTGGATTATGAAATATAACGGTAATTTATAAAATTATTTTTACATCAGTATCCCTTACCTAATTCAACTGCTTATGGTTCAAATTTTCGAAATATTTTAAGTTCATACCCAGATTTATAAAAAGGCAATACGAGCTCAGTATAAGCATAAAATTTATTTTTAAGAACTAACAAGATCTATGAAATGTTTTGAGTAAAAAAATTAAATTTGACAGAACATTGATTATATTTTATACAACTATAAGTATACCTGCAAATCTTCCCAGCATAGAAAAGAGTGGAATAGAGTCAGTGTAGTTTGTAACATGTTTTTAACAGACACGTTGCAACACGTCGCGTCGGTCGGTCAGTGACCTAACCCATCAGTCTGAGTTGTGTTATTCCACTGCCCAACATTGTCTGCTTCTAATTATACATGTATCCTGTTCTGTTATTTAACACGTACAGACACGTTACAACACGTCGCGTCGGTTGGTCAGTAACTTAACCCCTCAGTCTGAGTTGTGTTATTCCACTGCCTAACATTTTATGTTTCTAATTATACATTTTTCCTGTTCTTCTATTTACATGTTATGTAAATTTAGTTTTTTAATGTAATATTTTTAATTTTTGTGACTTACTTTTATCGTATTTTAGTTTTTATACATTGCCACTTTAGCACTGGCACCGCAGTAATACTTCAAGATTCTTATTTTTTTTTAAGCAATAAGCAACTCCTTCGTTGTTATTTAAATATTAGTAAGGTTTTCGGTCTTGGATTGAGTAAAAGTTTCCAATTAGAATTTCTAAATTCGTTTTAATTTATTGGTTTTCTTGCCAATTTGCCAATCAGGACCCTTGTTGGGCAATATCAGGAGAATAAAAGATTAATAAACCGAGAATTCTAGAGGGTAAAAGGCTCTTAAGAATGTACATCAATGTATTTCCACCACTTATAATGTGTAGAACTAAAACATTACATGGGTATTTTGTAATAATTCAAATTTAGTGGAAGATTCAGTGAACACTTACTAGAATTCCTTTCAAAATCTATTTACACTAGACGCGTATTATATTTCGGATAGCTTAAAATAGTGGTTTATAATCTCTTTCATGTAAGAGAGTACAAATCTTTTAAAATGTTTTTATATGATGTGAAGTCACTGACAGCGGTAGAAAACCTGTGCTGTTTATCAAGATTCAGTATGCAATGTATTTATTTTAAACATATCTAAAAAATTATGAATTTTGGTAATTATTTAAAAATGTTAGATATGACTTAATCTCGTTTATATAATAGTACGTAAACCAAATCATATGCACCTCCCAGCAAATATACGCTCCCTCAAATCAAGAAATAAATGAAAACAAGTTTAATTAATATACTATTTCACCAGAATTGATAACTAATCATATTCAATTCACAGCACCTATACGCTCCCTCAACCCAAGAAATAAATGGAAACACGTTTAATTAATATACTATTTCACCAGAATTGATAACTAATCATATCCAATTCACAGCACCTATACGCTCCCTCAACCCAAGAAATAAATGGAAACACGTTTAATTAATATACTATTTCACCAGAATTGATAACTAATCATATCCAATTCACAGCACCTATACGCTCCCTCAACCCAAGAAATAAATGAAAACAAGTTTAATTAATATACTATTTCACCAGAATTGACAACTAATCATATCCAATTCACAGCACCTATACGCTCCCTCAACCCAAGAAATAAATGGAAACATGTTTAATTAATATACTATTTCACCAGAATTTATAACCAATCATATCCACTTTAC
The DNA here is from genome assembly GCF_021130785.1 of Homalodisca vitripennis. Lineage (NCBI taxonomy): Eukaryota > Metazoa > Arthropoda > Insecta > Hemiptera > Cicadellidae > Homalodisca > Homalodisca vitripennis. The sequence goes on from NC_060208.1 coordinate 16,317,937, forward strand.
AGCACCTGTACGCTCCCTCAAACCTACAAATAAATGGAAACATGTCTGATTAATATACTATTTCACCAGAATTGATAACTAATCATATCCAATTCACAGCACCTATACGCTCCCTCAACCCAAGAAATAAATGGAAACATGTTTAATTAATATACTATTTCACCAGAATTGATAACCAATCATATCCACTTCACAGCACCTGTACGCTCCCTCAAACCTAGAAATAAATGAAAACAAGTTTAATTAATATACTATTTCACCAGAATTGATAACTAATCATATCCACTTCACAGCACCTATACGCTCCCTCAACCCAAGAAATAAATGAAAACAAGTTTAATTAATATACTATTTCACCAGAATTGATAACTAATCATATTCAATTCACAGCACCTATACGCTCCCTCAACCCAAGAAATAAATGGGAAACACGTTTAATTAATATACTATTTCACCAGAAATTGATAGCTAATCATATCCAATTCACAGCACCTATACGCTCCCTCCACCCAAGAAATAAATGGAAACATGTTTAATTAATATACTATTTCAACCAGAATTTATAACCAATCATATCCACTTTACAGCACCTATACGCTCCCTCCACCCAAGAAATAAATGGAAACATATATAATTAATATACTATTTCACCAGAATTTATAACTAATCATATCCTATTCACAGCACCTATACGCTCCCTCAACCCAAGAAATAAATGGAAACATGTTTAATTAATATACTATTTCACCAGAATTGATAACCAATCATATCCACTTCACAGCACCTGTACGCTCCCTCAAACCTAGAAATAAATGAAAACATGTTTAATTAATATACTATTTTACCAGAATTGATAACCAATCATATCCACTTCACAGCACCTGTACGCTCCCTCAAACCTAGAAATAAATGAAAACAAGTTTAATTAATATACTATTTCACCAGAATTTATAACCAATCATATCCACTTCACAGCACCTGTACGCTCCCTCAAACCTAGAAATAAATGAAAACAAGTTTAATTAATATACTAATTTCACCAGAATTTATAACCAATCATATCCACTTCACAGCACCTGTACGCTCCCTCAAACCTAGAAATAAATGAAAACAAGTTTAATTAATATACTATTTCACCAGAATTGATAACTAATCATATCCACTTCACAGCACCTGTACGCTCCCTCAATCCTAGAAATAAATGAAAACAAGTTTAATTAATATACTATTTCACCAGAATTGATAAATAATCATATCCAATTCACAGCACCTATACGCTCCCTCAACCCAAGAAATAAATGAAAACATGTTTAATTAATATACTATTTCACCAGAATTGATAACTAATCATATCCAATTCACAGCACCTATACGCTCCCTCCACCCAAGAAATAAATGGAAACATGTATAATTAATATACTATTTCACCAGAATTGATAACTAATCATATCCTATTCACAGCACCTATACGCTCCCTCAACCCAAGAAATAAATGGAAACATGTTTAATTAATATACTATTTCACCAGAATTGATAACCAATCATATCCACTTCACAGCACTTGTACGCTCCCTCAAACCTAGAAATAAATGAAAACATGTTTAATTAATATACTATTTTACCAGAATTGATAACCAATCATATCCACTTCACAGCACCTATACGCTCCCTCAAACCTAGAAATAAATGAAAACAAGTTTAATTAATATACCTATTTCACCAGAATTTATAACCAATCATATCCTTTTCATAGCACCTGTACGCTCCCTCTCAAACCTAGAAAATAAATGAAAACAAGTTTAATTAATATACTATTTCACCAGAATTGATAACTAATTCATATCCAATTCACAGCACCTATACGCTCCCTCAAACCTAGAAATAAATGAAAACAAGTTTTAATTAATATATTATTTCACCAGAATTGATAACCAATCATATCCAATTCACAGCACCTATACGCTCCCTCAACCCAAGAAATAAATGGAAACACGTTTAATTAATATACTATTTCACCAGAATTGATAACTAATCATATCCAATTCACAGCACCTATACGCTCCCTCAACCCAAGAAATAAAATGAAAACATGTTTAATTAATATACTATTTCACCAGAATTGATAACTAATCATATCCAATTTACAGCACCTATACGCTCCCTCCACCCAAGAAATAAATGGAAACATGTTTAATTAATATACTATTTCACCAGAATTGATAACCAATCATATCCACTTCACAGCACCTGTACGCTCCCTCAAACCTAGAAATAAATGAAAACATGTTTAATTAATATACTATTTCACCAGAATTGATAACTAATCATATCCACTTCACAGCACCTATACGCTCCCTCAAACCTAGAAATAAATGAAAACAAGTTTAATTAATCTATAACACAAGAACCGAAAACCAAATCATATCCACTTCACAGCACCTATACGTTCCCTCAACTCAAGAAATAAATGGAAACAAATTTAATTAATATCATACATCATCAGAACTGAAAACCTATCATTTGCATACACCTCCCAGCACCTATTTGTGCCTAGGAGTACTTCTACAGCAATTATTGTTCCACTAGATGAGTTCACAGTCATATTCAAAGACTTTATCGTATTGGAAGCGTTATATCCACCACTACGCTGTTTGATGGCGGCTACACCACTGCTCTAAATGATAATGAGGCTGCACTTAAGTTCTTTCAGTAACATGTATGTATATAGTGACAGCGACTTTCGTTCTATACTTATTTTTGCTCTTATTCTGTGTGCGTTAATTTTCCAAAATATTGTTTATATTGTTTTGCTCTAGAAATAGGGTGTTGAAAAAATTCTTCCAATAATTTGGATTTTTATTCTTCACATAAAAATGAGCAAAAAGTGCATATGAAGGTATTTCCTAAAACCTTTAGTTTCCCGTCTATCTGTCTCTATTAATAAACAATTTAGATATTTTGAAACAGTTCAGATAAATTTATGAAACTTTTGAATTGTATTAAACTTCAGTAGACCTTTTTTATATAGAATATGAACAAAATCCCTTTACCTGGTTCAAAATGACGTCAGTTTACGATTTTTATAGTCAACTAGCAAAAGAACCGGTGTATTAAAAACAATGCATAAAATACCAACTATTTATTCATTTCTATACCAATTCCAACGAAATCTTTTTAAAAGAAATCCGTCGACGCATAAAAGAGCACGATCACTTAATTTCACAATAAGTATGCTTGCACAAGTCGGAAGTAACTAAGTTTTTTTCTTTTGATAGACATCAGCTGTTTTAAATAGGTTATACAAACTTTAAAAGATACTAACTATTTTGAAATTTTTATGACAATTCCAACGGTGCTTTTCCAACGAAATCCGTCAATGCTCCGTAAGCGAGCAAGACCACTTTAAAGATAAGCTTACACAATCCGGGATATACAAACAACTTATACGTCTCAACTGGGACTTGTTTGGTTGTGATATACATAATACTAAAAGCTACTGTATGAATTATTAAAATGCAAACAATTATAATTGCCCCCATTGTAAAATAGTGTAAACTGTAAATAAATAAACACGTAGTTTGTCAGCAATACCTGTATTTCATGTAGTTGTTTTTCCAGTTTTTTGCTTGATTTGTATAAAAGTTCTGCTTCAATAATTAAGGCTATTGGGCAGATATGAAGTAAAAATAGAATGTCAGGCAAATGCGTTTATTTTAGATCCCATGGGTAAGGCCGGGACGTGCAAAGAATGTCTCAAAAAAGTGGTGAAAATTACGATTCCTATTTCTGTATTGCTAACACAATTATTCTTAGTTTTAACGGTACTTTAAAGCACTGAACCTCCTTAAACAATTCACACTCCCTTCAAATGCCTTGCATTAACTAAAAACGTTGTAAATGCTCAACCATGAATACATGTTTAATTGCTACAACTCTCAATCATCTTGAAGAAAAGTTTGGTTAGGTTGCAGTCTTCTCATCATGCTTTAACTCGGGGCTCATTTTATAAACTCTATTCCGTCTCAAATTTCTTATTTACATTCAGGCCAATTCTAGGGTTAGGATGCACTATATAACAATATTAATAATTTGAAAATTATTTAAATAGTACTAAATGTTAATAAAACCAAAGGGTTGGTTTCGAAAGGGCTATTTCAAAAATAAATCATTTTGAAAAGTATTGTTTTATTCACATTTAGTACTATGTTTTTCACTATTTTACAAATATTTTATAAGTGGATGAAACCAAACTTGTCAACTTTAAAAACTTATAAACGTGATCAAAAATTAATTTCAAATCTTGGACGTTAAGTAGAAGGGAAGTGGATCATGTAATATTTGAGTTTTATTGACAAGGGTAGTTCTCAGGGGATAGATCCAGAGCCGAGTTCTCGTACACAGATCCAGATTGAATTAGTCATGATCTCCCCTCAGAGGGTATTTCTGCTTAATGCTCCGCCGAAATAGAATACGTACTCCCGTGTTATGTGAACATATCACTGTTACCAACAATTCAGACATCTGTCACGCAACAGTTATTGTTTAGTACAACGGTTTTATTTTAGTACAACGGTGACGCAAATAGTATATTACTGCATTTATGTAGCATTTTAATATTTTTGTTAGAACTAAATAGCTATACTTTAAATTAAGATTACAATTGAATCTTAATTTGAAGACACACGTTGTTTTGTAACATTTTTTTCAATTTTAAATAACTTATAATTTCATACATATAATTACAACCTATTTCGCTCTCACTTTAATGGTAATCTTCCACAACTACAATATTCTAAATAAATTAAACTATAAATAATAATTAAAACTTGTTTAGTTAGAGTCGTTGCAATACAATTTTAACATTTAAATATTTATAAATACACTTTATAAGATAGTAATCACCCTTGATATAAATTACAATAAACTAATTCTACAAGATGGCTTCAATTATAATATGTAATACCTAAACTTTAATAACCACCAAATAACTAATAGCCATAAAATAATATAAAAAAGTAGTAATGCAATAAATACAAGATAACAATACAATAAATAATATGAAAAATCTGTAATAAATATCTTAGTAATAAACATAATAATTGATACAATAACAAAATTAATATAACAACTCAGGAGCCTAGTTTGCCATATGATAAATACTTTCAAATATTTTAGTATATCCTTATAATCTTTTATTTTCCCTGAAGCAACTGGGTCAATACATCAAGAGGCAGACTTTGACGTTGGTCTTCGAAAACATAGAACTTGAAATGGAATAAACAGCAAAAATCATACTAATTGTACAGGTTTATTACGTATTTTTAGCCAATTATTAGAAATACTTTTTTTCATATGAATATTGTAAGTTATTGTTTGAAGCTCATACAGTTTTAACTACAAATAGTAAGTTACAACTATGCACCTCTTAAAATTTTGTAAAAGCTTTTAAAATATTCTCATGAACCGCTATATTGAAGAATATACATAATTATTGAAGTTAAATATAGTTAATGGTAGCAGACAATGAATTAAAAAAGTGTATAACTGCTGACGCTATGCTTCTTCAACACACGTATCGAACTGTCTAGTGAGAACGCCGCACATTTGTTTGTTCTTGACCACCCATAAAACATCATAAGAGTATAGTGGAAGTACTCTTGTGAATAGCTTTTGTCTTTGTAACAAAATATGCCACATTTCGGCATTACAGTGTTTTGTGTGTGTGTGTGTGTGTGTGTGTGTGTGTGTGTGTGTGTGTGTGTTACTTGCATTTAATTTGTCTTATTACTAATTGCTGGTTTTTCAATCTTAGCCAAATAATTACTATCTCAAAACTATCATCACGACAAAATCAAAATTGTGAGTATTTTTTACGAGTTTCGTATTCTGTTAAAAGCTCCAATAAAAAAACACGTTTTAGTAAATGTATTCAAACTGAGATAAGAAAGCACCAAGCAAACCCTTTTCCTTCCAGAGATCAGAAGTCAAGTGTGCGCGAATTGCAATTAAAGTTCGGTGTGTTTAATTACTTAAGTTGAACATAATTGGTCTTTTCATCAGCTGTTTATCGGGAAGGCTCTTCACAATCACTGGCAATAGTGAGTAACGGAATGTGTATCGTAGTTTTATGTTCTCTTTAACAAATTATATGGAAATCATGATTATATTTTGGTATCAGCAAATATCAATACCACATTTATTTTTAGAACACACTTACTTACTTATAATTATTTTATTTTCAAAAATATAGCATATTATAAGTAAAAAATAGTTGATTCGTTACAGCACATATTTATTTAAGTTATTATCGACTCGACTAATTATTATAGAGCAATAGACATAATAAAACTGTGTTGGATACTATTTTTAAAATATATCATTTTTATAGAAATATTTAAAATTAGTTTTTTAAAACAATTTTCATATCTTCTGAAATAGTACTGCCACACATATTACACTACATTAATTTTTAAATGGGTTCCCAAATTTTTGCTTTTTTGAGAACTGTAAAATCTTTCATTATTGCAAAATTTAAATTAATTAGAATCAATATCTCTTTTTAATTTACTATAAATCGCAATTACAACTTGTATTTGCTTAATAAAAGTGACTCTTAATTAAGAAACAGTAATATTTTTATTTTTGATCCCATAGTTTAATATTTCTAACTTTGGATTGCTAACACGTACTTTTGAGATCATCTCAAATTCAGTAGGAGACTAAATCAAATCAAAATCACATTTATTTCCACAAATTATAGAACATACAGAAGTAAATATTTCAAATTAAAGAAGAAAATTAGCATTTCGATAACAAATGATAATATAATAATTCTTAATGGTTAACTTGAAATTAAATTAAATAGCTTTCTGATGAAAACAATCTTATATTACAAAAGAAATAAGGCCAGCAGTTATGATTAGAATTAATTTGCTACCTAATTTCAATTACGCATCAAGTACGCAGTAATTCGACTATCGCCTTGTAGAGTAATAATTTTTTAGATTAGTTTTTTTTCATAAATTGACTGTATAATTAGTCAAAATATAAACTTGTATTTTAGAAAGTGAAATATTAGCTTGGAACAACACCTATTTCATGTAGAGGAAATAACAGGTAACGATAAAATTAAATTACAAAAAAAAAGTACAGCCAGCTCGACAAATTCAATTTTACTCCCATATTACGTTATAATTCAATATTTAACATCGTTTTCAATATTAGAACAGTGGTCGTCTATCACGCAATATTGCAATAATGACGCCTATATATTTCCCCTAGAAGTCTGTGGTAGTAACAGAATGTCAAGTCAGGGAGTCAAGTACAAACGTAACCGACCACGTGACCGCACCTGTCGACACAACTTGTGCTGCTACACTGACCAGCTCACTAATTACTCAGAGCTGTCAATGTCACGTGGCTGTCACACGTTAATTGGATTTCATAAATCCTTGTTAACTTTTGCGTTATTTACATTTCATTTGTTTTGTCACCCGTTCCATTTATATACAGTGCGTGTTTCAGCAACTCGTTATTTAGTTTATTGTACCTAATCTCTATGAATCCTAAAATTCCTGTTATGACTCTGTTTTTTAATACGTTATTATAAATGTAAGATGTAATTCATAAAATTTACTGATATGCCTGGTTCTCTGTAGTTCAAACGGAGCATAATTACCAGAGGAACCTGTTCTAAGATGGAGCCTATGCCTGCTGTGAAGGCGCCTAATTAACATTAGATGACAGGCTCTGTTTAGAAAGTTCAATATCGATTTAGATTACTCCTGAGTGCACTGTTTGATCGATATATAATAATAAAAAAATATATTGCTAGTATCCCACTGCAGTCTATGCAAGTGTAATCCTCATACAATAAGTGCTCGGGACTTGCACCCTGTGCAGTGACAACGCCTGGACTTAGACTCCAAGCAGCTTTTGGGTATGTTTAAATCCTTTTCTTTCCCTTCTTTACTTCTTTCTGTTCTTTATTTTTGTATATAGTAATTACCTCCTCCAGCTGACGAAGAGGATAGATTCCAACCTTTGAAACGTTGTATTATACCTTTTATAACCTATAACTATGACAAATCTCCGAAATTCTGTTATTCTTTAAAATAAATTTATAAATTACAATTATAATAATAAGGTTTATAAATATTCCTGCTTATCTTTGGTTCAAACTGAACCTAATCACGGAAAGCACCTCTGCTGAGATGTATGCCTGCTATCGGTTCGCCTATGTAACATTCGTGGACAGGCCGATTACTTGAATAATAGCTTGAATCACCGATTCCAATAGTCATGCAAAATTGATTCACACACGCTAATATTATAAATAATGTACTATTCAATATAAATAATATAATATCAAGGACGTGTTTATAGTATTTAAAATACATATTACTTTTAGTACAGTAATTACTCGATTATCTTCCATGATAACGTAATGTAAAAAATTCTTTTAAAATAATTACAACTTAATTTTGTTATTTTTGTTAATACAAGATGTTCTGGCGTCAAGTATTGATATTCTAGAATAACTCAATACGTGTATTACAGACAAGAAATCCTGATACGTCATCTGACAGACAAGCTAGGAAACAATGTGAGCCAATTTACAATAGCACGGGCAACCATTGTATGGACTCCATAAAGGGTACTTTTCGTACGAACAATATGAAACATTTAATCGTACATTCCAGTTGATCCACACACAAAACAATACGTGATTGAAGTATCTAACAGTGAAAAACGTTGTCATTTGCTTCTATGTTGTAATTTTTACCTTTTTTTAGAAAATTATGTTAACAATATTACAGTAAATTTCTATCATCCAGTTTTTGTTATTATTAATTGAACATTATCTAGATGAGAGATTTATTCTCATATCATGCTTAATATTTTACTATAAAGCTAATATGGAATACATTTGACCTGTTCTTTTGCTTCGAAAGCTGAACTATAAAACATATAACGATAAATAAAGCCATCAGACAAAAGTCTGTTGTATAAAATCTTGATTAATCAGTGACATAAAGGAAAATTATTTATGTTGCTATTCGTACAATAATAAGTTATATATCAGATGGTCTGTCTCCCTATATTAACTACACAGCTGCTTCGTTATTGTACTTTTGTAGTAACTCCGGTTTTGTGTTGTTTTTGTGGATTCCCACATCATCTACATTGCAATTCTATTCATAACAAAATAGAGGTAGGCATTTGTCTTTGAGATGAAGGTTAAATATTTGAGAGCAATCTATTACATATTAATACCCTACAAAATTATGATCATACAACAATGTTTGCTTGAAACCTTTCTGCTATAAATACGTAGGATCGATTAGGTTAAAATTATGCAATGAGATCCATTTTTATATTTAAGTACTTTCACACCTTCACTGCGGCTCCACCCTTAGTGAGACCAACAAACCTTTCTCTAAAATTTACCATAAGACGTCTGCTCAGTTCACGTGTTAAAAATTGTTATACAAAATATACATATATATATATATATATATATATATATATATATATATATATATATATATATATATATATATATTGTCCGCATATATAAAAAAACGCCGATCGAAAGATTTTTTGGAGAACAAATTGGAATTAAAATATAGATTATTTTTGAACTTAAAATAAAATTTAGATCGTAACGACACAAAATATTTCATGAGAATCGGGGTTAAAAATACACGAGTTTAAATGTTTTTTTGACCAATTCATTAAATATAAAAATGCATGGCATTTTATATTTATATTATATTACATATATTATATAATATATTATATTTTTATATTATGTACACAATTTATTTCTGAATTAACGATTACTGTATTTTAAACATATTAGCTAACACGTGCAATACGTTTATATCTTTCATGTACTAATTAATAACACAAAATACTTTTTTAAGTTTATTTTACACAAGTATTGCAAGTATTTTTTCTATACCTTTTTCAATGTTCTTACCATTATAATACAAACATTGTGTACACTTATCTATATGTTTGAACTGCAGTTTCTTGAAATGGATAGAGAAAATTTCACTGAGAAAGAATTGATCGTCAGCCGTAGTATTTTTGCTTGGATTGAAATGGGAGGGTAGAAAATGAAATAATAGTGTTTTATCTGATCAAAAATTTTTAGTTTTACACGCTCAAATTGAACCGGCAGACAGGAAAATAAATTATACATCAAGGTCAGCTAACCATCCTTTAAAATGTTACCTCCAGTCTCTTTATACGGTTATCAAACAGCGATAAGCCATTTTTTCGTGTCTGTGGAGTCTTTAAGTGGACTGTAAAAGAAATGAAAAATAATTTCCACCGAATATGTGGCGTGAGTAGCACTAACCGTCGTGGAGACTGGCGGATGGTACAACCTTTCTCTGAAGCGAAGTTAAAGATGTGTTGACTAAAACACATTCGCGTTGTAGTTAATTGTTTAAAAAGTTCAACATAAAAAGTCGTTAAATTCGCATTTGGTGGCTTTGTAGGATACTACTGTTGTTTAATTTTAACGATAGACAAGGTATCTAGATAAAATTTAAGGAATTAGTTAGGCCGTGGCTGTGAAGATTGATTTTAAATCTATGATATGACATGGGAAGATATGCCAAGAAAATTTAAAGACTAAAAATAAGTTGCAGGTAAGCGGCATAGTGTTGTAAGGTTTGTTTTAAGTGTTTGTAAGTATGATAAAAAATAAAATCTCGGATAAAACGAGTTACATTTATTGTATATGAATAACATTATTGTAATCGGATCTCAGTAATACGAGTTAACTTATATCAACGACAGTAAAAGATGTAACTAGTTTTTTATTTTATTAAAAGAGGTTAAAATTATATTAATTTTACTGAACAATCGCATTCATCACATATGTACGATCTCCAGCGGACTGTAAGTTTAATAGTAATTAGTGTTATTGATTTCTAATTAAATTCAGCTTATGTATGGTGGTTTTATCATTGATTTCTGCCACTGACACACATTGGGGCAAAACGCTATTCTGTAAGTGCAAAGGTCTTGATTTTAATTAAAAATGTTGTTGCTAAGTATAATTAATATAATGAATAATAGTATTGTTACTACATATTTAAACTCTATTCACTAATTAACTCCAAATCATTTTAAACCCTTCTGGTAAAAGATTAAAATCTTACCAAAAATGTAATAGTTTTAATGAAATATACTCAACTTTTGTCTCGTTAAATTGACACACCTCATCTCAAGTATATTTAACTTAACTAAACAAAGTCTGGTAAAAACACGTTTAAAATACATAATCTGTATCAATACAAATTACTATAAGAACTTTTGTCTACTTGAGCATCCTTGACTTAAGCCTTCCAGCTAGCAACGTAACCTTGATGAAATATGTTTTGATTCAAACATGAAAGGCTATTATTCATATAAGCAAATAGAGGGATAAAGACTTTAAACTTACGTTACACTTTGATTTTCAATCATTAAATATTTTCATGATGAAGTGCGTTTGATTTTGTTTCATTAAGTCAGGTTTCATAAGAGTGTTAAAATAAAAAACCTTTCGCTGAGCTATGAACAGTTTTACAGCGTGCGGCCTACAAAGGGTGCGCTGAAATAAAAAAACATTTATAGACTATTAACGTTGACTTTCACTCTATGAAAAAGCCACATCATAAAACCTAATTTAAAGTATTTAGTCAATTTACAAATTTATTTCTTCTCCTACTTTCTCGTTGCCATCATGGTTATCCATTGGCAACCAAACTAAAAATATGCACGAACTGTTAGCCGAATTCCAAGACCAAATACAGCCAAATTCCAAATTCCATTGAGGAGTAACATGTACCACCATTAAACTTAGTATTACCTGTATACACATGAAGATTATTTCGATATTTCCAATCTATTGGTCACTTCTCTTTAGAGATATCGTTCATACAGATATACAGAAAGAAATTAAATATTTTCTGTCCTCGAGTGATGGGCTTCGGTGTCGCTTAACCAACAACGATAACGGTTACTTCGCTTAGCACTTCAGATTCAAAGTGTACGAAGTAAAAAGAAGCATTTATTCACAGAGGTGCTCGTCCATTACAGAGCCGCAGCAATGAATCACCCCCCCCCCCACGTGTTTTCATTCTCATCCAATTACGCGTGTTCTGAATGTTTTCAGATTTCCGTAAGCCTGAACATGAATCGCATTGTTAGTAACAGGGCAGACTTCCCGTCGCTACCTTTGTTGCTGCTTGATATCGTAAACATTACAAGCACAGTACACAATAAGGGGCCACATCAAATACTACCTGCAAGTTGGAAGGACTTGTGCTTGTGCTTGTTCCCCTACAATACGTGAGCAGCAGCGATCGCAAATGTGTCCAATTTACAACAGAGTAAAGATCGGTGTCGCTGCCACAGCCACTGTGTATTTACGTCATTTCTATCCTTACTGTTGAGTTTGAGTTCGTACAACTTCCGCTTCAGCATCATCTTTTAATTTTCTTTATTATTATTTATTATCACCAACTAATAACACTAATAATACAAAAAATAATAATAATAATCAACCCCTAGTTCAACAGAGTTTCAACACAAAAGAATCACAGCTTAATAAAACAGTAAATAGCGAATAATTTTTACTAAATAATATACAAAAATAACAAACACAAAGATTAGATCTAATTAATGGGCAATAACAAATACAGATGCAGTAATAACATAATAATACTTACGTTTATTAATATTATAATAACAATAAAAATAGAATAGAGATGTTAGATATAATATTAAAAAGCTATAGCAGCTGATAGCAGCTATAAAAAGTTGCCTCCTTATGATTAATACAACTTATAGCTAGGGAGTCTAAACAGTAATTTAGAACAGTGTTAAATTTAAAAAATATACGAAAGATTCTAACCAAGAATCAAGAAACTGAACAAGTGGTTCAAAAAACCCTCCACTTAATAAATAACAAGCAAAAAAATGACGACGGTCTATTAAGACTAGACTATTTCATAAACGATTTTAACCTTTATTTTTCAAAAACTTTTAATTTTCGTTCAAGAAGTCAACACGAAACTCTCAGAAGTTCTTAGAATACAAGAAAGACCATTATGGTAAGAGATGTTACTTTTTCAGTTTAAGATGGTAAATTTTCTTAATTCTGTTCATCTTTTAAAATTTTATTTTTTCTTTGTGGTAAAATGTGCATAAATAGAATGTAATTTTCCACTTGAGTACATATATTCCAGAGTAAGTGCTAATATGTATTATCAGACAAGAAAAGGAACAGTATTGATCAATTAATCTTCTGACAAAACTGTTTAAAATTTAACTAATTACAACGTAGTTAGATTTAGCCAGATATAGTGAACTTGGTAAAGCCAAGGCATAATTGGAAATGGTCATAAGACTAATGGTTTGTAACAATAATTAACGAAATGTTATAGTAATATTACTTGGGCAGTAATGAGATCATTAGATGGTTTATGTACAAAGTTACAATCGGTTGAGGGTTTACAGCCGATCCGGGTGTCTTTAGTGTCATGGGGAGCCACTGAGGTAATGATGTAGAAACATTAGGCTTCATCCTCCTACATGCTACGAGTTGAACTTCAGGTAATCCGATGATTCAATCAAATGTCATGTATATTTACGTGTGTGACAAAAATATTCCATAGCTTTTTATACACATTTATATAGTTAAAAATAATAAATATGAAAAATGTATTATATTTTGAACAAATGTAATTGTAATATGAAACTTTATATTTACAGTACAAAAGTAGGATCCATTACAAGATAATTAATTCTTTAACTTAGAGAAATAAAGCCATTGGGTGTAATGAAGGTTAAAATTTACTTGCTCTGTTACTTTTAAAACAGTTGTAACAAAGTTACTATAATTTGTTTTTAAGCGATTTAAAATATTTGGGACAATGAATATTTTCTAGTGCAATGACTCTTTTCCTACACATTAATTCAAACTGATTTATAAGAGTAATTTATTCTTAATTTATTCGCTTAGAGTTGTGCTAGTTATACGCAATGCTAAGACGATAACCCTAGTTTCCATTCTCTTTGTCCTGCTTAAAGCTTCATATTTCAGTAAATCCACAAGATGATTCGGAAAAGTGGCCCTGGCCAATGAGTGACCTTTAGGATCCAATGATTTTATCCAGGTTCTCTTTCTTTTGAGGCTAACTAAAAGATTACGGTCACGAGACACCAGAAAGTTATGTAGAAATACTCGGAGCACATATCGTAATTGGAAAAGAAAAGAGTGGGAGGACTACTCATTGGGTTAGAAGAACTCTACGTATGGGGTTAGAAAAGCTCTACATTCAATGTTACGAAAACCTCGACGTTGCATCGATAAAAAACGGAAGGAATTTCAAACACCTCTTCTAATCATTGGCGATCGCAAATATCTTGATGAAAGTTTAGACATTGAATGATATTGCACTTTCATTTGTAATATTTATATTCTGACAGAACAACTAACGAACTAACCAAATAACACGTAGAGAGCTACTGCGCTACGGTGCTAATGAGCAGTGAGAGAAAAATGAGCAAGCGCTAGTTGCTAGACAAAGACTGGCAAGTGTAAAACAATAGTTGGCGCGTTTGTAGTTTGGCTGAGCCACTTCATACGCATTGTCTTCTGCACACACTGACGAAAGGACTGTTGACCTTGACGGTCAGGGTTAGTGCTCGCCCGCTCGGTTTCCAATGTGCAGTTCGAGTCGCAAAACAAATAGAGCTCGTAAAGACAGTCGTAAAATTCGAAATCGGGCTTTAAGAGGCTGCATAGTAAAATGAGTTTAAACTGATTTAGTAATGAAGCTTAAGTAATAGCCATTATAGGAATTTTGAATTATTTAAATATGAATTATAGTTTGCTAAAAACAGAAATTGAGAAATTTGGGGGGATCCAGACCCTTTGGCCCCCTCGCTGGATACGTCCATTACCAGATGCAATAAGTCAGGACAGTTAACCTTGCCGTTGAGGATCTTAGGTAGTAGTAAATCAGAAGAAAACGGCGGTTCACATGAGGGTGGAGCCCCGGATCTCGAGACAGGTCATCAGTAGGAAATTGCTGGTAGGGAACTCCCTTCCTGACTCCTACCGCGCGGATAAACCTTCTCTGAACACCCTCCAGTTCCTCAATGAGGACTCTCTGATGAGAGTTCCACACTGGTGAGCCATATTCAAGTGTATTAAACAGTAAAAATCATACTATTATAAATCAGATATTTCGGTAACTAAATATATATATCATTAATATACTCAATCAAACCATAATATATATATACAATGTGCACTTAAAAACGATGTGAATGAAAAAGTAAAACGTAGAAGACTGAGGGGAATGATTTGTATCCGTTAGCTTTAAAAGAAATCAGCTCCGAACACTTTGATCGGATCTCTCTTCATTCCGTATTTATGTGGTGGGCATTCATGTGATTGGACAGAGTCTACTTTACTTCTCCTTGCCTAGCAAATAAATATTTAATTACCCTTTTCATCCTCTTTATTATGTTGTCAACAAGACCATCGTAGAAACGTTTTACTATCCGATAAGTTTTTATGGTGGTATTGATTGTTTCATAAAATTTGCTTGAAAACCCTAAGAAATCTTTCGAAAATAGATTAGTAAAATGAAGGATTTTCTAAATATATTTAATAATTTATAGGAATCAACACTTGAACCCCAGTCTTCAACCCAATATATCAAGCTTCATTTTACAAAATAAATGGCTAAAATAATACATTACATATAAAATAATACTGTGTTGCTAATATTCTACTGTTATAATTTTATTTACAATCAAACTATTAAAGAAAATATACACTGAGCAGAATTTTAAGTTTCATGGAGAAAAAAAGATAAGCCGTCAGTAATTTTGAAATATACAAGGCTATAAAAGAACGTACAAGAATTAAACAAATTAGTCCTTTGCAAAATATTCCTATTGCACAATAACTATAGGAGGTGCTTAATTTTAAATGTATTAGTTAATACAGCCCCTCAGTCTGAGTTGTGTTATTCCACTGCCCAATATTGGTCTCCTTCTAATTATATATGTATCCTGTTTATACATAATATTATACATTTATTTATGAGAATATAACACAAGTTATATTTCCAGGAAGTAGCAGCATTTTTTAAACACTAAATTAAAAACTTTTAATCTTTAAATGCACACTTTTATAACACTTTTCAACTCATCTTCCATTCGAATTAAACCAATCATCATAAGAAACTAATAGCTTTAAAACCTGTCTCTATAGAAAAGTGCGATCAGAGATTTCAACCCCTGCGATTTTGTCGTGAAAATACTTTTGAGTTAAGTTTTTCCCAACCCTCGTTTCGTAACGCCTGACTTAACTTTCCCAGGGTTTGACAATACCTCTCTGAGTTAATTAATTGTTGTGACACGTTCGAGAAAATCAAAAAGCGCTATAATCTCAGAGTTTCAAAACTTTGTACTAATTTTTCTCTGACATCGTTCTAAATACTTTCATAAGACAATCCGAGAGGCTGTCGTAACTTGATTGCCTTTTCGTTTCGCAATTGAATCCAAATTTCGTCCATAATAACAACATTTCAACAAAACCTAATTGCGTAATACAATTAGTCCAGTGGGATTGCACTAACATTTTAAGTCACGATAGCATATCGTAGGTGTAGAAATGAAGAAAGTTTGGTATTTAAAATTGTTATTTACTAATTAAAATTAAGCAGGTCTCTAGTATCAATACCAAGTTTAATATTCTTACTTATAGTTGAAGTATGTTCTTCAGTTCGAATAATAGGAATAATAGGATTATATAAAAAGTTTTCCAGTTTCATACAATGCCATAACCAAGTTAATAAGCTTAAAATTATAGTTCACGTCTCTTCCCATGTTAGCAGTAATCGTCTACGTACTGAAATATTTTACATTGTTCAATCACATTCACTTAAATTGTTTCATGTAAGCTCATTAACTAGAAGAAAACGATTTTATTTTTAGGCGCGCAAAAAGTATCTAAAATACTTACATTTCATTATAGTAATATTGGAACATTTTACAGCGCACAAATTTCCAACAACAGAACAAAATGTTAGTTTATTTGGATTAATTAGAAACTTATATGGGGTTTTCCATACTTTCGGTTATTTAAATATAGCGGTAATTTATAAAACCATTCTCAAATCAGTACGTATCTTTTAACTAATTAAACTGCTTATGATTCCTCTTTTCAACATATATTTTAACTTCATAACCAGATTTATGATAGGACAACTAAGAGCTCAGTATAACCATATCCACGAAATGTTTTGAGTAAAATATTTAAATTTGACAACATTGATTATATTTTATACAACTATAAGTACACCTGCAAATCTTCCCAGTGTATAATGGAGTCAGTATAGTTTTAACATGTACAGACAAGTTGCGACACGTCGCGTCGGTCGGTCAATGACCTAACCCATCAGTCTGAGTTGAGTTATTCCACTGCCCAACATTGTCTGCTTCTAATTATACATGTTTCCTGTTCTGTTATTTAACATGTACAGACACGTTGTAACACGTCACGTCGGTCGGTCAGTGACCTAGCCCCTCAGTCTGAGTTGTGTTATTCCACTGCCCAACATTGTCTGCTTCTAATTATACATGTTTCCTGTTCTGTTATTTAACATGTACAGACACGTTGTAACACGTCACGTCGGTCGGTCAGTGACCTAGCCCCTCAGTCTGAGTTGTGTTATTCCACTGCCCAACATTGTCTGCTTCTAATTATACATTTTTCCTGTTGTTTTATTTACATGTTATGTAAATTAAATTTTTTAATGTAAAATTTATATTTTTGTGACTTAAGTTTATCGTATTTTAGTTTTAACACAATACCACTTTAGGACTGGCACAGCAGTAATACTTAATTTTTTTATGAATCATTAAGCAACTCCTTCGTTGCAATTTAAATATCAGTAAGTTTTTCGGTCTTGGAATGAGTAAAATTTTCCAATTGAAATTTCTAAATTAGTTTTACTTTTATTGGTTTTGTTGCCAATTTGCCAATCAGCACGCTTGTTGGGCAATATCAGTAGAATAGAAAATTAATAAAGCGAGAACTCTAGAGGTTAAAAGGCTCTTAAAAATGTACATCAATGTATTTCCACCACTTATAATATGTAGAACTAAAACATTACATGGCTATTTTATAATAATTCAAATTTAGTGTAAGAGTCAGTGAACACTTACTAGAATTCGTTTCAGAATCTATTTACACTATACGCGTATGTATTTCGGATAGCTTAAAACAATGGTTTATAATCTCTTTCATGTAAGACAGTACAGCCCTTTTTAAATGTTTTTATATGATGTGAAGTCACTGACAGCGGCAGAAAACGATCTGTTTATCACGATTCAGTATGACTATGTATTTATTTTAAATTCTATCATATCTAAAAAAAGTATGAATTTTTGTAATTATTTAAAAATTTTAGATATGACTGAATCTTGTTTATATAATAGTACGGGTTTTAGGAATAGCAGAAAATAGTTTGAGTGAAAGTTCATCTGTTTACCACAATTAAAACCCTTTAATATGAACTTCCAAGCATCTATTCGCTCCCTCAATTCAAGAAATAAATGGAAACGAGTTTAAATAATATCCTATAACACCAGAACTGAAAACCAAATCATATGCACCTCCCAGCAAATATAACTTACGCTCCCTCAACTCAAGAAATAAAATGGAAAAAAAATTAATTAATATCATACATCATACATAACTGAAAACCTATCATTTGCATGCACCTCCCAGCACCTATTCGTGCCTAGGAGTAGTTCTACAGCAATTATTGTTCCACTACGAGTTCTCAGCCATATTCAAAGACTTCACCGTATTGGTAGCGTTATATCCACCACTGCACTAAATGATAATGAGGCTGCCCTTGAGTTATTTCAGTAACATGTATATACGAGTAACTAAAGTAATATATAGTAAACTCGTATGTGGCGACAGCGACTTTCATTCAATACTCATTTTTGCTCTTTATTCTGTGTGCGTAAATTTTTCCTAAATATTGTTTTGTTCTATAAACAGGGTGTTCAGGAAAATTCTTTCAATACTTTGGAATTTTGTTCTTCACATAAAAATGAGCAAAAAAGTGCATATGAAGGTATGTCCTAAAACCTTTAGTTTTCCGTCTATCTGTCTCTATGTCTTTCTTAATAAATCATTTAGATATTTTGAAACCAGTTAAGATAAATTGTATTAACCTGTATTAAATTGTATTAACCTTCAATGGATTTTGTTTATAAAAAATATGAACAAGATCCTTTTACCTGTTTCAAAATGACGTCAGTTTACGATTTTTTAAAGTAATATAACTAAAGAAACCGGTGAACTAAAAATACTCTTAAAATACCAACTATTTATTCATTTCTATACCAATTCCAACGATATATTTTTAAAAGAAATCCGTCAACGCGTAATCGAGCGTGATCACTTAATTTCACAATAATTATGCTTGGATAGACATCAGCTGTTTTAAACAGGTTATACAAACTTTAAAAGATACTGATCGCGAGAGAAAAGAAGAGACCTGGATTCTGGCCTATCTGAAATTTGCAGGCGCTACTACTAGTATGTTGCCGCACCTTGTTTCGTAATTCCATTATTGTTTCACTGTTCCATTGCTATGATAAACAATTCGCAGGGTTGGCTGTGGGGCGAAGCGCCTGAAATTACCGCGCGGCAACACACTAGTACACAGCTGTGCGCCGGCACGGGCCAGGTCTCTTCTTTTCTCTCGCCATCAGTACTAACTATTTTGAAATTTTTATGACAATTCCAACCATACTTTTTCCAACGAAATCCGTCAATGCATAAGCGAGTACGACCACTTTAAAGATAAGCTTGCAGAAGCCGGGAGCAACAAATAACTTATACCTCTCAACTGGGACTTGTTTGGTTGTGATATACATAATACTAAAAGCTACTGTATGAATTATTAAAATGCAAACAATTATAATTTCCCCCATTGTAAAATGGTGTAAACTGTAAATAAATAAACATGTGGTTTGTCAGCAATAACCGCATTTCATGTAGCTGTTTTTCCAGTTTTTTGCTTGATATGTATAGAAGTTCTGCTTCAATAATTAAGGCTATTGGGCATATATGAAGTAAAAATAGATTGTCAGGCAAGTGCGTTTATTTTAGATCCCATGGGTAAGGCCGGGATGTGCAAAGAATGTCTCAAAAAAGTAATGAAAATTACGATTCCTATTTCTGTATTGCTAACACAATAATTTTTAGTTTTAACGGTACTTTAAAGCACTGACCCTCCTTAAACAATTCACACTCTCTTCAAATGCTTTGCATTAACTAAAAACGTGGTAAATGCTCAACCATGAATACATGTTTAATTGCTACAACTTTCAATCATTTTGAAGAAAAGTTTGGTTAGGTTGCAGTCTTCTCATCATGCTTTAACTCGGGGCTCATTTTATAAACTCTATGCTATCGCAATTTTCTTATTTACATTCAGGCCAATTCTAGGCTTAGGATGCACTATATAACAATATTCCTAATTTGAAAATTATTTAAATAGTACTAAATGTTAATAAAACCAAAGGGTTGGTTTCGAAAGGGCTATTTCAAAAATAAATAATTTTGAAAAGTATTGTTTTATTAACATTTAGTACTGTTTTTCACTATTTTACAAATATTTTATAAGTGGATGAAACCAAAACTTGTCAACTTTAAAAACTTATAAACGTGATCAAAAATTAATTTCAAATCTTGGACGTTAAGTAGAAGGGAAGTGGATCATGTAATATTTGAGTTTTATTGACAAGGGTAGTTCTCAGGGGATAGATCCAGAACCGAGTTCTCGTACACAGATCCAGGTTGAATTAGTCATGACCTCCCCTCAGAGGGTATTTCTGCTTAATGCTCCGCCGAAATAGAATACGTACTCCCGTGTTATGTGAACATATCACTGTTACCAAAAATTCAGACATCTGTCACGCAACAGTTATTGTTTAGTACAACGGTTTTATTTTAGTACAACGGTCACGCAAATAGTATATTACTGCATTTATGTAGCATTTTAATATTTTTGTTAGAACTAAATAGCAATACTTTAAATTAAGATTCAATTGTGGAGATTCTTTGTTTTGTAACGATTTTATCAATTTTAAGTAACATAATTTTATACATATAATTTTAACCAATTTCGGTCTCACTTTAATGGTAATCTCCCACAACTACAATATTCTAAATTATTTTAACTATAAATAATAATTAAAACTTGTTTAGTTATAGCCGTTGCAATACAATTTTAACATTTGAATATTTATAAATACACTTTATAAGATAGTAATCAGCCTTGATATAAATTACAATAAAACTAATTCTACAAGATGGCTTCAATTATAATATGTAGTACCTAAACTTTAATAACCACCAAATAACTAATAGCCATAAAATAGTATAAAAAAGTAGTAATGAAATAAATACAAGATAACAATACAATAAATAATATAAAAATCTGTAATAAATATCTTAGTAATAAACATAATAATTGATACAATAACAAAATTAATATAACAACTCAGGAGCCTAGTTTGCCATATTATGATAAATACTTTCAAATATTTTAGTATATCTTTATAATCTTTTATTTTCCCTGAAGCAACTGGGTCAATACATCGAGGGGGCAGACTTTGTCGTCGGTCTTCGAAAAACATAGAACTTGAAATGGAATAAACAGCAAAAATCATACTAATTGTACAGGTTTATAACGTATTTTTGGCCAATTATTAGAAATACTTTTTGTCATATGAATATTGTATTGTTTGAAGCTCATAAAGTTTTAACTACGAATAGTAAGTTACAACTATGAACCTCTTAAAATTTTGTAAAGGCTTTTAAAATATTCTCACGAACCGCTATATTGAAGAGGATACATAATTATTGAAGTTAAATATAGTTAATGGTAGCAGACAATGAATTAAAAAAGTGTATAACTGCTGGCGCTGTGCTTCTTCAGCACACGTATCGAACTGTCTAGTGAGAACGCCGCACATTTGTTTGTTCTTGACCGCCCATAAAACATCACAAGAGTATAGTGGAAGTACTCTTGTGAATAGCTTTTGTCTTTGTAACAAAATATGCCACATTTCGGCATTACAGTGTTTTGTGTGTGTGTGTGTGTGTGTGTGTGTGTGTGTTACTTGCATTTAATTTGTCTTATTACTAATTGCTGGTTTATCAATCTTAGCCAAATAATTACCATCTCAAAACTATCATCACGACAAAACCAAAATTGTGAGTATTTTTACGAGTTTCGTATTCTGTTAAAAGCTCCAATAACAAAACACGTTTTAGTAAATGTACAGTATTTAAACTGAGATGAGAAAGCACCAAGCAAACCCTTTTCCTTCCAGAGATCTGAAGTCAAGTGTGCGCGAATTGCAATTAAAGTTCGGTGTGTTTAATTGCTTAAGTTGAACATAATTGGTCTTTTCATCAGCTGTTTATCGGGAAGGCTCTTCACAATCACTGGCAATAATGAGTAACGGAGTGTGTATCGTAGGTTTATGTTCTCTTTAACAAATTATAAGGAAATCGTGATTATACTTTGGTATCAGCAAATATCAATACCACATTACTTTTTAGAACACACTTACTTACTTATAATTATTTTATTTTCAAAAATATAGCATATTATAAGTAAACAATAGTTTATTCGTTACAGCACATATTTATTTAAGTTATTATCGACTCGACTAATTATTATAGAGCAATAGACATAATAAAACTGTGTTGGATACTATTTTAAAATATAGCATTTTTATATAAATATTGGATATCAATTTTTAAAACAATTTTCATATCTCCTGAGATAGTACTGCCACACATATTACACTACATTAATTTTTAAATGGGTTCCTAAATTTTTGCTTTTTTGAGAACTGTAAAATCTTTCATTATTGCAAAAATAAAATTATTAGAATCAATATCTCTTTTAAATTTACTATAAATCGCAATTACAACTTGTATTTGCTTAATAAAAGTTACTCTTGATTAACAAACAGTAATATTTTTATTTTGATCCCATAGTTTAATATTTCTGATTTTGGATTGCTAACATGTACTTTTGAGATTATCTCAAATTCAGTACGAGACTAAATCAAATCAAAATCACATTTATTTCCACAAATTATAGAACATACAGAAGTAAATATTTCATATTAAAGAAGAAAATTAGCATTTCGATAACAAATAATAATATAATAATTCCTAATGTTTAACTTTCAATTAAATAGCTTACTGATGAAAACAATCTTATATTACAAAATAAATAAGGCCATTACTTGTGATTATAATTAATTTGCTACCTAATTTCAATCACTCATCAAGTACAGAGTAATTCGACTATCGCCTTGTAGAGTAATAATGTTTTAGATTATATTTTTTTTTTCATAAATTGACTGTATAATTAGTCAAATTATAAATCTGTATGTTATAAAGTGAAATATTAGCTTGTAACAGCACCTATTTCATGTAGAGGAAATAACAGCTAACGATAAAATTAAATGAAAAATAGAGACAGCTACAAATTCAATTTTACTCCCATATTACGTTATAATTCAATATTTAACATCGGTTCCAGTATTAGAACAGTGGTCGTCTATCACACAATATTGCAATAATGACGCCTATATATTTCCCCTAGAAGTCTGTGGTAGTAACAGAATGTCAAGTCAGGGAGTCAAGTACAAACGTAACCGACCACGTGACCGCACCTGTCGACACAAACTGTGCTGTTACACTGACCAGCTCACTAATTACTCAGAGCTGTCAATGTCACGTGGCTGTCACACGTTAATTGGATTTCATAAATCCTTGTTAACTTTTGCGCTATTTACATTTCGTTTGTTTTGTCACCCGTTCCATTTATATACAGTGCGTGTTTCAGCAACTATGAATCCTAAAATTCCTGTTATGACTCTGTTTTTTAATACGTTATTATAAATGTAAGATGTAATTCATAAAATTTACTGATATGCCTGGTTCTCTGTAGTTCAAACGGAGCATAATTACCAGAGGAACCTGTTCTAAGATGGAGCCTATGCCTGCTGTGAAGGCGCCTAATTAACATTAGATGACAGGCTCTGTTTAGAAAGTTCAATATCGATTTAGATTACTCCTGAGTGCACTGTTTGATCGATATATAATAATAAAAAAATATATTGCTATTATCCCACTGTAGTCTATGGAAGTGTGATCCTCATACAAATTCATGTGCTCGGGACTTGCATCCTGTGCAGTGACAACGCCTGGACTGGACTCCAAGCAGCTTTTGGGTATGTTTGAATCCTTTTCTTTCCCTTCTTTACTTCTTTCTGTTCTTTATTTTTGTATGAAGTAATACCTCCTCCAGCTGACGAAGAGGATAGATTCCAACCTTCGGAACGTTGTGTTATACCTTTTATAACCTATAACTATGGCAAATTTCCGAAATTCTGTCATTCCTTTAAAATAAATATATAAAATATAATTATAATGATAAGGTTTATTAATATTCCTGCTTATCTGTGGTTCAAACTGAACCTAATCACGGAAAGCACCTGTGCTGAGATGTATGCCTGCCATCGGTTCGCCTATGTACCATTCGTGGACAGGCTGTTTCAAAAAATCAACATCGAATGATTATTTCTTCAGGCAATATCTGATCATGTTCCAGAACTCAGAATGATTATGGATCACACCTACGGATTACTCGAATAATGCCTTGAATCACCGACTCCAATAGTCAAGGAAAAGTATTTTATTCAAACTCGCTAATATTAGAAAAAATGTACTATTCAATATAAATAATATAATCTCAAGAACGTTTTTATAGTATTTAAAATACATATTACTTTTATTATAGTAATTACTCGATTATATTCCATGATAACGTAATGTAAACAAATCTTTTACAATCATTACAACATAATTTTGTTATTTTTGTTAATACAAGATGTTTTGGCGTCAAGTATTGTTATTCTAGAATAACAATCCTTGAATAAGCAATCCTGATACATCATCTGACAGGCAAGCTAGGAAACAATGTGAGCCAATTTACAATGGCACAGGCAACCATTGTATGGACTCCATAAAGCGTACTTTTCGTACGGACAATATGAAACATTTAATCGTACATTCGAGTTGATCCACATACTTCACAAACCAATACGTGACTAAAGTACCTAACAGTGAAACACGTTGTCATTTGCTTCTATGTTGTACTTTTTACCTTTTTTTAGAAAATTATGTTAACGATATTACAGTAAATTTCTATCATCCAGTTTTTGTTATTATTAATTGAACATTTTCTAGATGAGAGATTTTTTCTCATATCATGCTTCATATTTTACTATAAAAACTAATATGGAATACATTTGACCTGTTCTTTTGCTTCGAAAGCTGAACTATACAACATATAACGGTAAATAAAGCCATCAGACAAAAGTCTGTTGTATAAGATCTTAATTAATCAGTGACATAAAGGAAAATTATTTGTGTTGCTATTCGTACAATAACAAGGTATATATCAGATGGTATGTCTCCCTATATTAACCACACAGCTGCTTCGTTATTGTACTTTTGTAGTAACTCCGGTTTTGTGTTGTTTTTGTGGATTTCCACATCATCTACATTGCAATTCGATTCATAAACAAAATAGAGGTAGGCATTTGTCTTTGAGATGAAGGTTAAATATTTGAGAGCAATCTATTACATATTAAAACCCTACAAAATTATGATCATACAACAATGTTTGCTTGAAACCTTTCTGCTATAAATACGTAGGATCGATTAGATTAAAATTATGCAATGAGGTCCATTTTTATATTTAAGTACTTTCACACCTTCACTGCGGCTCCATTTTTAGTGAGACCAACTAACAATAAAAATTACCATAAGACGTCTGCTAAGTTAACATGTTAAAAATTGTTATACAAAACACACACACACACACACACACACACACACACACATATATATAACATATATATATATATATATATATATATATATATATATATATATATATTATATATATATATATATATATTTTGTCCGCATATATAAAAAAACGCCGATCGAAAGCTTTTTTGGAGAACAAATTGGAAATAAAATATAGATTATTTTTTAACTTAAAATAAAATTTAGATCGTAACGTCACAAAATATTTCATGAGAATCGGGGCTAAAAATACACGAGTTTAAATGTTTTTTTGACCAATTCATTAAATATAAAAATTCATGGGATTTTATATTTATATTATATTACATACATTATATAATATATTATATTTTTATATTATGTACACAATTTATTTCTGAATTAACGATTACTGTATTTTTAAACATATTAGCTAACACGTGCAATACGTTTATATCTTTCATGTACTCATTAATAACACAAAATACTTTTTTAAGTTTATTTTACACAAGTATTGCAAGTATTTTTTCTATACCTTTTTCAATGTTCTTACCATTATAATACAAACATTGTGTACACTTATCTATACGTTTGAACTGCAGTTTCTTGAAATGGATAGAGAAACTTTCACTGAGAAAGAATTGATCGTCAGCCGTAGTATTTTTGCTTGGATTGAAATGGGAGGGTAGAAAATGAAATAATAGTGTTTTATCTGATCAAAAGTTTTAGCTTTACACGCTCAAATTGAACCGTCAGACAGGAAAATAAATTATACGTCAAGGTCGGCTAACCATCCTTTAAAATGTTACCTCCAGTCTCTTTATACGGTTATCAAACAGCGATAAGCCATTTTTACGTGTCTGTGGAGTCTTTAAGATAAGTGGACTGTAAAATAAATGTAAAAATAATTTATACTGAACTTTTGGCTTGAGTAGGACTAACCTTCTTTGATACTGGACGTGGCGGAGTGTGCACCCTTTCTCTGTAGCGAAGCTGAAGGTGTCTCGTAAAGGACAATCGCGTTGTAATGGATTGTTTAAAAAGTTCAACATAAAAATGCTTATAGAAAAATAAAATATTACTGAGACTTTGATAAGTATGTGAGTGGTAGGTAAGCGTGTTATGTGCATGGGTAGCGGAGCGGGACTAGCCAATTTGCATTAATACACCGTTAAAGTCGCTTCTGATGGGTTTGTAGGAAACTATTGTTTAATTTTGACTATGATAGTATTGCCAGTAATAGTTGGAAGGCGTTAGTTAGGCGAGGGCTGTGAAGATTGATTTGAAGTGTATGCTACGACATGGGTAGATTTGTGTTTGACGGTTCGTTTTTAAGTATGAAAAATATAATCTCGGAAACGAGGAATCGTTTCATATTTTGAGCCCTTTTGATACCTTTCATTTCGACCTCCAGCAAAATTAGTGCGGATAACGATCACACAATTTCCTAGGAATATTCCTCTGTAAATTTCAAGAAACACCGGTTATGTATCTATAGTACAAATTGCCTCTCAGCTCCTTCCCTATTACTATAAATGGATTCTTTGATCGTCTTTACAGAGCAGCTTGCAAGATTGCAGGGTAAAGCTAACAACACAAAGGGTTATCTAACTCTTTAAATAAATTCAGATATATTTCTTTCAGTTTATTACCGTAAGATGCTATAAATATCTGTTTGCTTCACTAAGATGAATGAATGAATGAATTGAATGAATTGATTTTTTTATTTCCCAAAAATATGTACAATATTATAATACAATCTGTACAATTAATTTCTAAATTGTTACAATACCGAACAATTTTGAAATGTGAAGAAAGAATAAGAAATAATCATCATAGAATAAACAACATAAAATAAACATCATAAAAATAGCATCATGTATAAAAACATTGTCCTCGGGAAATGAGCCTGCATGGGCTATGATGCCTGTGCGCAGTCTCGAGTTGTTCACGCCTGAAGAAATAACGGACTGGATTAATAAAAAAAAAATGAATATAAATATAGTACAAAATAATACACCACTACACACCACACACATACATACACACACACATACATATATACATACATATATATATGCATGCACATACACATGCGAATATGCAATGAATATATTAAAAGGAAAAAACCGCGTAATTTTGCTTTGTACCTGTTTTAAAGCATTCAATATTATTAATTTTAAAACATATACATATTAGCAACAATGGTAATTAAGCAGGGTCACCACAGATTATAATAGGTTATTGATAATGAATGATGATGGGATAGGAGTGGTGGCTGTTTACATGTCAAACTGTCCGTCTGTAGTTCGTAGACAGCACTGCCTCGGCCTCCTCAATAGACAATGATAATAACCACTGGTTAACCTTCCTTTTAAAAATAATTGTAGAAATTTCACTGAAAAAACTAAAATTTGGAAACTGTTTACTCATATTTATAAAAAGCACGTGAGCAAGATAGTATGAGTTGGTATTAGAATAAGATTTAGTTAATTGCAATGGTAGAATTCCTGTTGATCTAGAATAACGTGTGTTATGGGTGTGTTGAGTTCTTACAAATAAATCATCTAAATTTTTATACATGTGTATTAAAAGAGATTTTATAAAAAAGTTGTCTTATTGTAAACATTTTAGTTTCTTGAAATAAAATGGATGTTGAAAACCTATGACATTTTTTAAAAGCTACTTTCAAAATTGTTTTCTGAACCGTAAAAAGAGGATCAAGATTTGATTTATAAGCTGCCCCCCAAGAAAATTTATCCCAAATGCAAAAAGAGATTGCACGTATGCATAATATACCATTTTCATTTCTTGAACAGCAAGAATATCCCTAAGGTTCTTAAAGGCAAAGATATACTTTCGGGTCTTTTGTTTGAGATATTCAATATGGTCTGACCATTTCAAACGGAAATCTAAAATAACGCCAAGATATTTATATGAGTTTATTTTTTCGATTGCTTCACAAATACAGGTACTGTTACTGTGATTTCCACAATTATGTATGATCAGATTTCCTAAGACATAATCCGACTGAGGATTCAAAGAAATTGGCATAAATTTTGTTTTAGTTATATTTAGGGAAAGGACATTCTGATCAAACCACTTTTTCAATAACATTAAATCACTTAATGCTTCTCGTCTCACATCCGCCCATGTATTTCCTTTCAGAAAAATAAGTGTGTCGTCGGCAAATAATGTTATTTTTCCGTTTAAATTTAGCTTGGCAATATTATTTATATATAATAAGAACAGAATTGGCCCAAGTGTACTCCCTTGAACTACACCATAGTCTACATTAATTGCAATCGCTACTAACATTACAAATTGAGACATATTGTTTTCTATTGGTAAAATAACTTTGAAACCAGGTAAGGGCATTGCCCCTAACACCTAATTGTTCTAATTTATTCATTAACTTATTTCTATCAACAGAGTCAAAGGCTTTCTTGAGGTCTAAAAAGATTAGCATTGATTTTTTGTTTTCTGAGATTGCACTATTTAATTCTTTATTTAAATCAAACAATGCATCCGAAATACTCCTGTCGTCCCTAAACCCATACTGACACTGAGAAAGTACATTATTTACCTGGAGAAAATGTACGAGCTGTTCCTTAACTACCTTTTCCAGTACCTTAGCAAAGACACTCAAGAGGGATATCGGACGGAAGTTGTTTTTGTCAGAAAAGCTGTTTGACTTGTGCAAAGGGTACACTTTAGCCAACTTAAAATTGTCAGGGAATATTCCCTGGGTTATACTTAAATTGATCAAGTATAGCAGTGGTTTCATAAAAGTGCTTAAATAAAATTGTCCTTGAGGACCCGTGCAGAAACGCCATCATGACCCGGGGCAGAGCCTCCACGTAAATTTGTCACGTGCCGTATTATGTCCAGTTCTGTCACCGTACGTAACGTAAATGTCGCATCCAGTCTATAGTCGCTATCGCTCACCACTGGGTCCCCTACCGGGTTAATTGTATCGGCTAACGTTTTCCCAACAGACGCAAAATAATTATTGAAATCATTTGCTACTTGAGTAATTTTATCGTTAGTAATGTTTGAATTTGTCGGCAGAAACTTTCGTATTGGAAATTTATCCCTGGTTTGCACCCTACCCGCCAAATTCGTTTACTATTCCCCAAAACATTTTAGGGTCTTTTCTGTTTTCAGTAATTTTAGAACGATAATATTCTCTCTTAGCGTGTTTTAATGATGTGCTTAGAGTTTGTCTATAGTTGTGGTAATAATGTTTTAATGACACATTAAAAGGTTGTTTTTTAATTATTTTACTTAACTTATCCCTCGCTCTTATTGAACAAATCAATCCCGCAGATATCCAAGGCTTAAGTTTCTTAGATCTAGTAGATATTTTATTACTTAACTTTGTGGCATTCTCGATTGATTTCTGTACTATATCGTTAAATAGAGTGGAACAAGTATTGGCCTCCAAGGACTCAAGTACGGGTTCCAGTGGGCGCGTGTCAGGTTGTCAGCAAGTAACATTCGGTCTACGTACGTAGCTGTATCAGTCTGTGTCTTGTTAGTGGCCGTAGGTCCGGTTATTGTCAAAACAGTGCTGTAATGATCTGTGAGGCTTGTCTCGACCACAGCTGCTCTAACTCTACTCATATCTCTATATCGTACAAAAATGTGATCGAGACAAGACTGAGTGTTTTCAGTTACTCTAGTAGGTTTGTCTACACATTTCACAAGTCCCGTTCCAAGTAAACAATTCATGTATTTATCCGTCAGCACTTCGTTCTTAAGCAAGTCTATGTTTATGTCTCCTATCAATACACACATTTTGTTTCTAAACGTTCTCGAATAATAATTTTCTAACTCATCTATAAAATAAGTGTAAATTGCTATCAAAAGTTCTGTAAAGTGCAAGTAAGTTGAACTGTTCTCCTAAATAAATAAAATCTAAACTAATTCCAAACACCTCCCCCAACGTAATCTGCGTGGCAGTGGCAGTCAATCGCTTGTTTACATAAAGTATTGTCCCGTCATTCCGGTTCCGTTGCTTATCTGTAAAGTAAATGTCAAAGCCATCAATGCTCACCCCCTCCACCCCATCACTCAGCCAACACTCAGTCATAACTAATATATCCAGATTTAAAGTTCAAATGGCTTAAATAAATCATCAGTTTCATCTATGTTTTTTGAATAACTCCTAATATTACAGTGATATATTTTTAGTTTGTCGTGACCATTGTTGCTACTAAAAAAATTATTGAGAAGTGAAAAATCTGGGATTTGTATGCATGAGTTAATTTCAATTAGATCATTATCGCTGCCCTCTATCGGATCCATAGCCCACGACGCCCTACAATGGTACAGATACAATGGTAGCTCTGCAAGCTAGGGTTTCAGAACACACTCTGTTATAAAAAAATGTACCAGATAAATGTTCTAATATTATTCTGTATAAAGAACTAATGATAAGGTTAAAATTTAAAAAAATAATAAAACCCTCTCGGTGTGTGTTAACAAAAATATACTCTTTTTATACATTTTGTGTGTTAAATCACACTAAATTCGTAGAAGGAACGTAAATGTTTTAAAACTATAGTTTATTTACCCGTAACACGTAAAAGTTTTGAATTTGTTACAGAAACGTGTTACGTCACGATAACAATGTATGAAGTAGATATGCTAAAACACACGATAAAAACAACTTGTGTTATAACGGTGTTTGTTATGAGTACAAAGCTGTTTTTACCAGAACTGTTAGCAACAACTACTCGTCAACATACATTCTTCTCTCACGGTTTATATTTTTATTCAAGTTGCGCTATCCGTAACGTTACATGTACCAGTCATAAATCACTATACAAGTATACATTGCAGCAGTTTCGCCTACGGGTTTACCCATATCCACTTAATTTCCCTATGCAACGTATGACACATCCGT
The DNA here is from genome assembly GCF_021130785.1 of Homalodisca vitripennis. Classification (NCBI taxonomy): domain Eukaryota; kingdom Metazoa; phylum Arthropoda; class Insecta; order Hemiptera; family Cicadellidae; genus Homalodisca; species Homalodisca vitripennis. The sequence continues at coordinate 16,349,847 of NC_060208.1, forward strand.
GCAATTATCTTTTTCAATCTGGATATGTATGTGAACGAATGCATGACCTATATCCGACGCTTGGTGTATTGTTATCATCTTATTGTGAATAATGATGAAGTTCACAGTAATGTATGCAGGAAATCGTAACCAATTTCGTACATATAAAGCTCTTTGTTTGTATCAGGTATGAAAGGTTTTAATAATACATTATAAATGAAACATTACATTACGTTCGTCTAGTTAAATAGAGTTTATAATTCACTTGATACGGAATTAATTATAATTTCAAATGTAATGAAAGTTTATCATTATTTGCGTGCTAAATTAACAGTTTGCCATCCCCCTTCCCCTTCACAACAACCTCTTCCCTTTCCCTTTTTCCACCCATCTTGTTTCTGCCGTGACGATCGCCATTTACTATTGGCCCATGGTCAGTTATATTTGGTTGGTCGGACAGTGCAGATCTATTGTGACCATTATTCTGTACTTCAGTTTTAATAATTAATGTTTTACTTTTTAATAAGCTGCTACCCAGATTGTAGCCTTGTATTAGTTTGGCCATTTACATGAAGAAGAGATCAGATTGTAGATCTCGAAGGGCAGTGTCACTGATTGTATTAAGCCACTGAACGATTTCAAATGTCCAGAAAATTATGTTTCCTTCACAGTTTATTTACGTTATTGTTATAGATATAAGCCTATTTTTGTAGGTCCTGTATATTGCGCATTGCTCTGAAATATTCTTTGAAAAGATAAATATTTATCAAGAACTCCACCGATATTATGACTGAGAACTCTCTCAGTTGTCATTAGAGGAGTATGACTTGCTTACAAACACTGAGTATATCACCACTAAAATTTCAGGAAGAATATAAAAGGATAATATTTTTTTTTATTTCTAAAATGATCTAGGAGGTTCTGCATGAAGAGTTATGATATTAACTGATCAATTTGACAGTTTATATTCTTAAGTCTGTTTTATTTTGCTTGTTTCGTGCATGTTAAGTTAACTCATACTCCTCTAATGACAACTGAGAGAGTTCTCAGTCATAATATCGGTGGAGTTCTTGATAAATATTTATCTTTTCAAAGAATATTTCTGAGTAATGCGCAATATACAGGACCTACAAAAATAGGCTTATATCTATAACAATACTTAAAATAGTATCCTTCAATATTTATAAAACGTTCCTATCATAGCTATACCACGTTGACCGAACATCCAAAATATGTTCCTACGATACATCTATGAAGATTCTAAATTATAACACGATTTAAGGGAACGGGTAGCCTAAGTAAGTGGAGGCCAAGTTCTTTTAAAAACGCCCCAATAATTTAAATATACAGTATAGTGAAATCCCTGTTTAAAAAGATGTTAAGAGAGCATATAGTTCAGATATGCTCCTACATAGTATGGAAGTACTTGGCATTATTTTCCGTATAAGATGTTATTTTGTGACAGTTATGATATGTGTGACATGTGTTCTATTTTGTGTTCAGGTAATGTTAATTCTTTTTATAAATTTTTAATCTTTTATTTTGCTATGTTTTACCAATTATTATACATTTATTGTATATGAATAACATTATTATAATCGGATCTCAGTAATACGAGTAAACTTATATCAACGACAGTAAAAGATGTAACTAGTTTTTTATTTTATTAAAAGAGGTTAAAATTATATTAATTTTACTGAACAATCGCATTCATCACATATGTAGGAACTCCAGCGGACTGTAAGTTTAATAGTAATTAGTGTTATTGATTTCTAATTAAATTCAGCTTATGTATGGTGGTTTTATCATTGATTCTGCCACTGACACACATTGGGGCAAAACGCTATTCTGTAAGTGCAAAGGTCTTGATTTTAATTAAAAATGTTGTTGCTAAATATAATTAATATAATAAATAATAGTATTGTTACTGCATATTTAAACTCTATTCACTAATTACCTCCAAAACATTTTAAACCCTTCTGGTAAAAGATTAAAATCTTACCAAAAATGTAATAGTTTTAATGAAATATACTCAACTTTTGTCTCGTTAAATTGACACATATCATCTCAAATATATTTAATCTTGACTAAACAAACGTCTGGTAAAAACACGTTTAAAATACATAATCTGTATCAATACAAATTACTATAAGAAATTTTGTGTACTTGAGCATCCTTGACTTAAGCCTTCCAGCTAGCAACGTAACCTTGATGAAATATGTTTTGATTCAAACATGAAAGGCTATTATTCATATAAGCAAATAGAGGGATAAAAACTTTACACTTACTTACGTTACACTTTGATTTTCAATCATTAAATATTTTCATGATGGAGTGCGTTTAATTTTGTTTCATTAAGTCAGGTTTCATAAGAGTGTTAAAATAAAAACCTTTCGCTGAGCTATGAACAGTTTTTACAGCGTGCGGCCTACAAAGGGTGCGCTGAAATAAAAAAACATTTATAGACTATTAACGTTGACTTTCACTCTATGAAAAAGCCACATCATAAAACCTCATTTAAAGTATTTAGTCAATTTACAAATTTATTTCTTCTCCTACTTTCTCGTTGCCATCATGGTTATCCATTGGCAACCAAACTAAAAATATGCACGAACTGTTAGCCGAATTCCAAGACCAAATACAGCCAAATTCCAAATTCCATTGAGGAGTAACATGTACCACCATTAAACTTAGTATTACCTGTATACACATGAAGATTATTTCGATATTTCCAATCTATTGGTCACTTCTCTTTAGAGATATCGTTCATACAGATATACAGAAAGAAATTAAATATTTTCAGTCCTCGAGTGATGGGCTTCGGTGTCACTTAACCAACAACGATAACGGTTGCTTCGCTTAGCACTTAAGATTCAAAGTGTACGAAGTAAAAAGAAGCATTTATTCACAGAGGTGCTCGTCCATTACAGAGCCGCAGCAATGAATTCCCCCCCCCCCACCACGTGTTTTATTCTCATCCAATTACGCGTGTTCTGAATGTTTTCAGATTTCCGTAAGCCTGAACATGAATCGCATTGTTAGTAACAAGGCAGACTTCCCGTCGCTACCTTTGTTGCTGCTTGATATCGTAAACATTACAAGCACAGTACACAATAAGGGGCCACATCAAATACTACCTGCAAGTTGGAAGGACTTGTGCTTGTGCTTGTTCCCCTACAATACGTCAGCAGCAGCGATCGCAAATGTGTCCAATTTACAACAGAGTAAAGATCGGTGTCGCTGCCACAGCCACTGTGTATTTACGTCACTTCTATCCTTACTGTTGAGTTTAAGTTCGTACAACTCTTCCGCTTCAGCATCATCTTTTAATTGTCTTTATTATTATTATTACCAACGGAATTAACACTAATCATACAAAAATAATAATAATAAAACCCCTAGTTCAACAGAGTTTCAACACAAAACAACCGCAGCTTAATAATGCAATAAATGGTGAATCATTATTTACTAAATAATATACAACAATAATAAAAACGAAGATTGAAACTAATTAATGAACAAAATATAAATGCAGTAATAACATAATAATACAGTTTATAAATATTATAATAACTATAATATAACAATAACACTAGAATAAAGATGATAGATATAATATTAATTATATATAAATATAAATATAGTAAGCTCCAATATGATTAACATAACTTATAGCTATGAAGTCTAAACAGTAATTTAAAACAGTGTTCAATGACAAAAATATACACATAAAAACAGTTCGATTAAAAAATCCCTCCACTAAATTAATAACAACAATAACGACTAACCAATAATTACAACGGTCTATTAAGATTAGACTATTTCATAAACGATTTATAAACCTTTATTTTTCAAAAACTTTTAATTTTCGTTCAAGAAGTCAACACGAAACTCTCATAAGTTCTTAGAATACAAGAAAGACCATTATGAGTAAGAGTAGCTGGTTGTTCAGTTTTAGATGTTAAATTTTTCTTAATTCTGTTCATCGTTTAAAGTGTTATTTTTTCTTTGTAGTAAAATGTGCATATAAATAATGTAATTTTTCTACTTGAGTACATAGATTGCAGAGTGAGTGCTAATATGTAATATCAGACAAGAAAAGGAAAAGTATTTTCAATTAATCTTCTGACAACACTGTTTAATATTTAACTAATTACAACGTGGTTAAGTTTAGCCAAACATATTTAACTTGACTTTAGCCAAGACATAATTTGTCAGTGGTCATAAAACTAATGGTTTGTACCGTTAATTAACGAAATGTTATAGTAATATTTCTTGGGCAGTAATGAGATCATTAGGTGGTTTATGTACAAAGTTACAATCGGTCGGGGGTTTACAGCCGATCTGGGTGTCTTTAGCGTCATGGGGAGCCACTGAGGTAATGATGTTGAAACATTAGGCTTCATCCTCCTACATGCTACATGAGTTGAACTTCAGGTAATCCATTGATTCAATCACACTTCAATACGTTTATGTGTATAATAAACTAGAAAATGGGTGGATAACTTTATATACACATTAATACTGTGATATAATTTAAAAAAATTATATACATGAAACATGTATTACATTTAGTACAATTAAAACAGATTGTAACTGAAATACACCAAAAAACTACAGGATGTTGTTCCTGGGGTAAAAAAAAAAACAAAAAGTCCCTATACATGTATGTCCTAAAATTAATCGTATTCCTTCTATTGTGTTTTTTTACATTAAAATATTTTCTAAACAACCATTAAAGGTTAAAATAAAGTTCACAACGGCGGTTCACAAGAGGGTGGAACCCCGGATCTCGAGACAGGTCTTCAGTAGGAAATTGCTGGTAGGGAAACCCCTTCCTGACTCCTACCGCGCGGGTAAACCTTCTCTGAACACCCTCCAGTTCCTCAATGAGGACTCTCTGATGAGAGTTCCACACTGGTGAGCCATATTCAAGTGTATTACACAGTAAAAATCATACTATTACAAATCAGATATTTAGGTAGTTAAATATATATCATTAATATACTCAATCAAACCATAATATACAATGTGCACTTAAAATTAATGTGAATGAAAAGTAAAACGTCGAAGACAGAGGGGAATGATTTATATCCGTTATCTTTACGAGAAATCAGCTCCGGAACACTTTGATCGGATCTCTCTTCATTCCGTATTTATGTGGTGGGCATTCCTGTGATTGGGCAGAGTCTTTACTTTACTTTTCCTTGCCTAGCAAATAAATATTTAATTACACTTTTCATCCTCTTTATTATGTTGTCAACAAGACCTTCGTAGAAATGTTTGACTACCCATTAAGTTTTGATTGTGGTATTGATTGTTTGATTAATTTGCTTGTAAACCCTAACAAATCTTTCGAAAACAGATTAGTAAAGTGAGGGATTTTCTAAATATATTTAATAATTTATAGGAATCAACACTTGAACCCCCAGTCTTCAACCCAATATATCAAGCATCATTTTACAAAATAAGTTGCTAAAATAATACATTGCATATAAAATAATACTGTGTTGCTAATATTTTACTGTTGTAATTTTATTTACAATCAACCTATTAAAGAAAATATACACTAAGTTGAATTTTATGTTTCATGGAGAAAAAAAGATAAGCCGTCAGTAATTTTGAAATACACATGGCTATAAAATAACGTACAAGAATTAAACAAATTATTCATTTGCAAAATATTCTTATTGCACAATATCTATAGGAGGTGCTTAATTTTAAATATATATATATATATATATATATATATATATAATATCATACATTTATTTATAAGAATATAACACAAGTTATATTTCTAGAAAGTAGTAGCATTTTTAAAACACAAAATTAAAACCTTTAATCTTTAAATGCACACTTTTATAAACACATCTTCCATTCGAATTAAACCAATCAACATCATAAGGAAGTAATAGCTTTCAAACCTGTCTCTATAGAAAAGTGCGATCAGAGATTTCAACTCCTGCGATTTTGTCGTGAAAATACTTTTGAGTTAAGTTTTTCCCAACCCTCGTTTCGTAACGCCCGACTTAACTTTCCCTGGGTTTGACAATACCTCTCTGAGTTAATTAATTGTTGTGACACGTTCGAGAAAATCAAAAAGCGCTATAATCTCAGAGTTTCAAAACTCTGTACTAATTTTTCTCTGACATCGTTCTAAATACTTTCATGAGACAATCGGAAAAGCTGTCATAACCGTATTGTCTTTCGTTTCGCAATTCACATTCAAATTTCCGTGTTAATTACGGTATTGTAACAAAACCTATACTTATTTCTTACTGACATCGTTTTAAATACTGTCATGAAAGAATCTGCGAGTCTGTCGTAACTGGATTGTCTTTTTGTTTCACAATTCACATTCATATTTCGTCTCTAATTACGGTATTGTAACAAAACCATATACTAACATCTTAATTTAACATCGTTTTTCATACCTTGATGAGAAAATCAGCGAGGCTGTCGTAACTGGATTGTCTTTCGTTTTGCAATTCACATCCAAATTTTGTTGCTAATCACGGAATTGTAACAAAACCTGTACTAATTTCTTACTAACATCGTACTAAATACTTTCATGAGACAATCCAAGAAGCTGTCGTAACTGGATTGCCTTTTTGTTTCGCAATTCACATTCAAATTTTGTCTCTAAATACAGTATTGTAATAAAACCATGTACTAACGTCGTAATTTCATGGTTTTTAATACCTTGATGAGAAAAATCAGCGAGGCTGTCGTAACTGGATTGTCATTCGTTATGCAATTCACATTCCAATTTTGTCTCTAAATGCGGTATTGTAATAAAACCATGTACTAACGTCGTAATTTCATAGTTTTTTAATACCTTGATGAGATAATCTGTGAGTCTGTCGTAACCAGATTGTGTTTTTGTTTCGCAATTGACATCCAAATTTTGTCCACAATAACGGCATTTCAACAAAACCTAATCGTGGAATGCTAGTAGTCCAGTGGGATTTCTATTGCACTAACATTGTAAGTCACAATACCGGAACGTAGGGGCAGAAATAAAGAAATGTTCGTTATTTAAAATTGTTATTTTCAAACTAAAATCAAGCAGGACTTTAGTATCATGACCTAGTTTAATATTCTTACTCATAGTTGAAGTATCTTCTTCAGTTCTAATAATGGGATTATATAGAAAGTTTTAAATGAAAATTGCAGTTTTCCAGTTTCACACAATGCCATAACCGAGTTAATAACTTACAATTATAATTCACGTATCTCCCCATGTTAGCAGCACTGAAATATTTTACAATGTATCAATCACATTCACTTAATATAGTTCAATAATCTCAATAACTATAAGATACAATTTTATTTTTAAGCTCGCCACCAATAAATTTACATATTGGTAAATTTATTAATTACATTTTAATTTATTAATAATGGGACACTTTACATAGCACCGATTTCCAACAACAGAGCAATAGTTTAGTTTATTTAGATTAATTAAAAAATGTAATGGGATTTTTACTTACATTTGGATTATGAAATATAACGGTAATTTATAAAATAATTTTTACATCAGTATCTCTTACCTAATTCAACTGCTTATTGTTCAAATTTTCGATATATTTTAAGTTCATACCCAGATTTATAAAAAGGCAATACGAGCTCAGTATAAGTATAAAATTTATTTTTAAGAACTAACAAGATCACGAAAAAAAGTTTTGAGTAAAAAAATTAAATTTGACAGAACATTGTTTATATTTTATACAACTATAAGTATACCTGCAAATCTTCCCAGCATAGAAAAGAGTAGAATGGAGTCAGTGTAGTTTGTAATATGTTTTTAACAGACACGTTGCAACACGTCGCGTCGGTCGGTCAGTGACCTAACCCCTCAGTCTGAGTTGTGTTATTCCACTGCTCAACATTGTCTGCTTCTAATTATACATGTATCCTGTTCTGTTATTTAACATGTACAGACACGTTACAACACGTCACGTCGGTCGGTCAGTGACCTAACCCTCAGTCTGAGTTGTGTTATTCCACTGCCCAACATTGTCTGCTTCTAATTATACATGTATCCTGTTCTGTTATTTAACACGTACAGACACGTTACAACACGTCACGTCGGTCGGTCAGTGACCTAAGCCCTCAGTCTGAGTTGTGTTATTCCACTGCCCAACATTGCCTGCTTCTAATTATTCACATGTATCCCTGTTCTGTTATTTAACACGTACAGACACGTTGTACAACACGTCACGTCGGTCGGTCAGTGACCTAAGCCCCTCAGTCTGAGTTGTGTTATTCCACTGCCCAACATTGCCTGCTTCTAATTATACATGTATCCTGTTCTGTTATTTAACATGCACAGACACGTTGTAACACGTCACGTCAGTCGGTCAGTAACCTAAGCCCTCAGTCTGAGTTGTGTTATTCCACTGCCCAACATTGCCTGCTTCTAATTATAACATGTATCCTGTTCTGTTATTTAACACGTACAGACACGTTTACAACACGTCACATCGGTCGGTCAGTAACCTAAGCCCTCAGTCTGAGTTGTGTTATTCACTGCCCAACATTGCCTGTTCTAATTATACATGTATCCTGTTCTGTTATTTAACATGTACAGACACGTTACAAACACGTCGCGTCGGTCGGTCAGTGACCTAACCCCTCAGTCTGAGTTGTGTTATTCCACTGCCCAACATTGTCTGCTACTAATTATACATTTTTCCTGTTCTTTTATTTACATGTTATGTAAATTTAGTTTTTTAATGTAATATTTTTAATTTTTGTGACTCACGTTTGTCGTATTTTAGTTGTTATACATTGCCACTTTAGCACTGGCACCGCAGTAATACTTTAATTTTTTAAGAAGCAATAAGCAACTCCTTCGTTGTTATTTAAATATTAGTAAGTTTTTCGGTCTTGGAATGAGTAAAATTTTCCAATTGGAATTTCTAAATTAGTTTTACTTTTATTGGTTTTGTTGCCAATTTTCCAATCAGCACGCTTGTTGGGCAATATCAGTAGAATAGAAAATTAATAAAGCGAGAATTCTAGAGGTTAAAAGGCTCTTAAGAATGTACATCAATGTATTTCCACCACTTATAATATGTAGAACTAAAACATTACATGGGTATTTTGTAATAATTCAAATTTAGTGTAAGAGTCAGTGAACACTTACTAGAATTCCTTTCAAAATCTATTTACACTAGACGCGTATTATATTTCGGATAGCTTAAAATAATGGTTTATAATCTCTTTCATGTAAGAGAGTACAAATCTTTTAAAATGTTTTTATATGATTTGAAGTCACTGACAGCGGTAGAAAACGTGCTGTTTATCAAGATTCAGTATGACTATGTATTTATTTTAATTTCAAACATATCTAAAAAAGTATGAATTTTTGTAATTATTTAAAAATGTTAGATATGATTTAATCTCGTTTATATAATAGTACGGGTTTTAGAAAAAGCGGAGAATAGTTTGAGTGAAATTTCACCTATTTACCACAGTTAAAACCCTTTCATATGCACGTCCTAGCGCCTATTCGTCCCTCAACTCAAGAAATAAATGAAAACAAAGTTGAATTAATATCCTATTTCACCAGAATTGATAACTTATCATATCCACTTCACAGCACCTATACGCTCCCTAAACCCAAGAAATAAATGAAAACAAGTTTAAGTAATATACTATTTCACCAGAATTGATAACCAATCATATCCACTTCACAGCACCTATACGCTCCCTCAACCCAAGAAATAAATGAAAACAAGTTTAATTAATATCATATTTCACCAGAATTTATAACTAATCATATCCACTTCACAGCACCTATACGCTCCCTCAACACAAGAAATAAATGGAAACAAGTTTAATTAATATCCTATAACACCAGAACTGAAAACCAAATCATATCCACTTCACAGCACCTATACGTTCCCTCAACTCAAGAAATAAATGGAAACAAATTTAATTAATATCATACATCATCAGAACTGAAAACCTATCATTTGCATGCACCTCCCAGCACCTATTCGTGCCTAGGAGTACTTCTACAGCAATTATTGTTCCACTAGATGAGTTCACAGCCATATTCAAAGACTTTATCGTATTGGAAGCGTTATATCCACCACTACACTGTTTGATGGCGGCTACACCACTGCTCTAAATGATAATGAGGCTGCACTTAAGTTCTTTCAGTAACATGTATGTATATAGTGACAGCGACTTTCATTCTATACTTATTTTTGCTCTTATTCTGTGTGCGTTAATTTTCCAAAATATTGTTTATATTGTTTTGCTCTATAAACAGGGTGTTCAGAAAAATTCTTCCAATAATTTGGAATTTTTTTCTTCACATAAAAATGAGCAAAAAGTGCATATGAAGGTATGTCCTAAAACCTTTAGTTTTCCGTCTATCTGTCTCTATTAATAAACAATTTAGATATTTTGAAACAGTTCAGATAAATTTATGAAACTTTTGAATTGTATTAAACTTCATTAGACCTTTTTTATATAGAATATGAACAAAATCCCTTTACCTGTTTCAAAATGACGTCATTTCACGATTTTTAAAGTCAAATAACAAAAGAACCGGTGTATTAAAAACAATGCATAAAATATCAACTATTTATTCATTTATATACCAATTCCAACGAAATCTTTTTAAAAGAAATCCGTCGACGCATAAAAGAGCACGATCACTTAATTTCACAATAAGTATGCTTGCACAAGTCGGAAGTAACTAAGTTTTTGTCTTTTGATAGACATCAGCTGTTTTAAATAGGTTATACAAACTTTAAAAGATACTAACTATTTTGAAATTTTTATGACAATTCCAACGATACTTTTCCAACGAAATCCGTCAATGCATAAGTGAGCACGACCACTTTAAAGATAAGCTTGCAGAAGCCGGGAGCAACAAATAACTTATACGTCTCAACTGGGACTTGTTTGGTTGTGATATACATAATACTAAAAGCTACTGTATGAATTATTAAAATGCAAACAATTATAATTTCCCCCATTGTAAAATGGTGTAAACTGTAAATAAATAAACATTTGGTTTGTCAGCAATAACCGCATTTCATGTAGTTGTTTTTCCAGTTTTTTGCTTGATTTGTATAAAAGTTCTGCTTCAATAATTAAGGCTATTGGGCAGATATGAAGTAAAAATATAATTTCAGGCAAGTGCGTTTATTTTAGATCCCATGGGTAAGGCCGGGATGTGCAAAGAATGTCTAAAAAAAGTGGTGAAAATCACGATTCCTATTTCTGTATTGCTAACACAATTATTTTTAGTTTTAACGGTACTTTAAAGCACTGAACCTCCTTAAACAATTCACACTCCCTTAAAATGCCTTGCATTAACTAAAAACGTTGTAAAATGCTCAACCATTGAATACATGTTTAATTGCTACAACTCTCAATCATCTTGAAGAAAAGTTTGGTTAGGTTGCGATCTTCTCATCGTGCTTTTACTCGTGGCTCATTTTATAAACTCTATGCTATCTCAAATTTCTTATTTACATTCAGGCCAATTCTAGGCTTAATATGCACTATATAACAAGTACTTGGACCAATTTGAAAATTTTTTAAATAGTACTAAATGTTAATAAAACCAAAGGGTTGGTTTCGAAAGGACTATTTCAAAAATAAATCATTTTGAAAAGTATTGTTTTATTCACATTTAGTACTATGTTTTTCACTATTTTACAAATATTTTATAAGTGGATGAAACCAAACTTGTCAACTTTAAAAACTTATAAACGTGATCAAAAATTAATTTCAAATCTTGGACGTTAAGTAGAAGGGAAGTGGATCATGTAATATTTGAGTTTTATTGACAAGGGTAGTTCTCAGGGGATAGATCCAGAGCCGAGTTCTCGTACACAGATCCAGATTGAATTAGTCATGATCTCCCCTCAGAGGGTATTTCTGCTTAATGCTCCGCCGAAATAGAATACGTACTCCCGTGTTATGTGAACATATCACTGTTACCAACAATTCAGACATCTGTCACGCAACAGTTATTGTTTAGTACAACAGTTTTATTTTAGTACAACGGTCACGCAAATAGTATATTACTGCATTTATGTAGCACTTTAATATTTTTGTTAGAACTAAATAGCAATCAATACTTTAAATTAAGATTACAATTGAATCTTAATTTGAAGACACACGTTGTTTTGTAACGATTTTTTCAATTTTAAATAACTTATAATTTCATACATATAATTACAACCAATTTCGCTCTCACTTTAATGGTAATCTTCCACAACTACAATATTCTAAATAAATTTAACTATAAATAATAATTAAAACTTGTTTAGTTATAGCCGTTGCAATACAATTTTAACATTTAAATATTTATAAATACACTTTATAAGATAGTAATCAGCCTTGATATAAATTACAATAAACTAATTCTACAAGATGGCTTCAATTATAATATGTAATACCTAAACTTTAATAACCACCAAATAACTAATAGCCATAAAATAATATAAAAAAGTAGTAATGCAATAAATACAAGATAACAATACAATAAATAATATGAAAATCTGTAATAAATATCTTAGTAATAAACATAATAATTGATACAATAACAAAATTAATATAACAACTCAGGAGCCTAGTTTGCCATATGATAAATACTTTCAAATATTTTAGTATATCTTTATAATCTTTTATTTTCCCTGAAGCAACTGGGTCAATACATCGAGGGGGCAGACTTTGTCGTTGGTCTTCGAAAACATAGAACTTGAAATGGAATAAACAGCAAAAATCATACTAATTGTACAGGTTTATTACGTATTTTTAGCCAATTATTAGAAATACTTTTTGTCATATGAATATTGTATTGTTTGAAGCTCATAAAGTTTTAACTACGAATAGTAAGTTACAACTATGCACCTCTTAAAATTGTGTAAAAGCTTTTAAAATATTCTCATGAACCGCTATATTGAAGAAGATACATAATTATTGAAGTTAAATATAGTTAATGGTAGCAGACAATGAATTAAAAAAGTGTATAACTGCTGACGCTGTGCTTCTTCAGCACACGTATCGAACTGTCTAGTGAGAACGCCGCACATTTGTTTGTTCTTGACCACCCATAAAACATCACAAGAGTATAGTGGAAGTACTCTTGTGAATAGCTTTTGTCTTTGTAACAAAATATGCCACATTTCGGCATTACAGTGTTGATGTGTGTGTGTGTGTGTGTGTGTGTGTGTGTGTGTGTGTGTGTGTGTTACTTGCATTTAATTTGTCTTATTACTAATTGCTGGTTTATCAATCTTAGCCAAATAATTACCATCTCAAAACTATTATCACGACAAAACCAAAATTGTGAGTATTTTTACGAGTTTCGTATTCTGTTAAAAGCTCCAATAACAAAACACGTTTTAGTAAATGTATTCAAACTGAGATAAGAAAGCACCAAGCAAACCCTTTTCCTTCCAGAGATCTGAAGTCAAGTGTGCGCGAATTGCAATTAAAGTTCGGTGTGTTTAATTACTTAAGTTGAACATAATTTGGTCTTTTCATCAGCTGTTTATCGGGAAGGCTCTTCACAATCGCTGGCAATATTGAGTAACGGAGTGTGTATCGTAGTTTTATGTTCTCTTTAACAAATTATAAGGAAATCGTGATTATACTTTGGGATCAGTAAATATCAATACCACATTACTTTTTAGAACACACTTACTTACTTATAATTATTTTATTTTCAAAAATATAGCATATTATAAGTCAAAAATAGTTGATTCGTTACAGCACATACTTATTTAAGTTATTCTCGACTAAATATTAATTATTATAGAGCAATAGAAATAATAAAATCGTGTTGGATACTATTTTAAAATATAGCATTTTTTATAGAAATATTAGATATCAATTTTTAAAACAATTTTCATATTTTCTGAAATAATACTGCCACATGCATTACACTACATTAATTTTTAAATGGGTTCCCAAATTTTTGCTTTTTTGAGAACTGTAAAATCTTTCATTATTGCAAAAATTAAAATTGTAATAATGTAAAAATTACTGAGATATGAAATAAAGGTGTTAACCACATGTCAGTGTTAGAGTCAATACATTTTTTTTAATTAACTATAAATCATAACAGAAAATTTTTATTTGCTTAATAAAAGTTGCTCTTCATTAACAAACAGTAATATTTTTATTTTGATCCCATAGTTTAATATTTCTGATTTTGGATTGCTAACACGTACTTTTGAGATCATCTCAAATTCAGTACGAGACTAAATCAAATCAAAATCACATTTATTTCCACAAATTATAGAACATACAGAAGTAAATATTTCATATTAAAGAAGAAAATTAGCATTTCGATAACAAATGATAATATAATAATTCTTAATGATTAACTTGAAATTAAATTAAATAGCTTTCTGATGAAAACAATCTTATATTACAAAAGAAATAAGGCCAGCAGTTATGATTAGAATTAATTTGCTACCTAATTTCAATTACTCATCAAGTACACAGTAATTCGACTATCGCCTTGTAGAGTAATAATGTTTTAGATTAGATTTTTTTCATAAATTGACTGTATAATTAGTCAAAATATAAACTTGTATGTTAGAAAGTGAAATATTAGCTTGTAACAACACCTATTTCATGTAGAGGAAATAACAGCTAACGATAAAATTAAATTAAAAGTACAGCCAGCTCGACAAATTCAATTTTACTCCCATATTACATTATAATTCAATATTTAACATTGGTTTCAATATTAGAACAGTGGTCGTCTATCACACAATATTGCAATAATGACGCCTATATATTCTCCCTAGAAGTTTGTGGTAGTAACAGAATGTCAAGTCAGGGAGTCAAGTACAAACGTAACCGACCACGTGACCGCACCTGTCGACACAACTGGTGCTGTTACACTGACCAGCTCACTAATTACTCAGAGCTGTCAATGTCACGTGGCTGTCACACGTTAATTGGATTTCATAAATCCTTGTTAACTTTTGCACTATTTACATTTCATTTGTTTTGTCACCCGTTCCATTTATATATAATGCGTGTTTCACCAACTCGTTATTTAGTTTATTGTACCTAACCTCTATGAATCCTAAAATTCCTGTTATGACTCTGTTTTTAATACCTTATTATAAATGTAAGATGTAATTCATAAAATTTACTGATATGCCTGGTTCTCTGTGGACCAAACGGAGCATAATTACCGGAGGAACCTGTGCTAAGATTTAGCCTATGCCTGCTGTGAAGGCGCCTAATTAACATTAGATGTGAAAGGCTCTGTTTCGAAAGTTCAATATCGATTCAGATTACTCCTGAGTGCACTGTTTGATCGATATATAATAATAAAAAAATATATTGCTGGTATCCCACTGCAGTCTATGCAAGTGTGATCCTCATACAATATGTGCTCGGGACTTGCACCCTGTGCAGTGACAACGCCTGGACTGGACTCCAAGCAGCTTTTGGGTATGTTTGAATCCTTTTCTTTCCCTTCTTTACTTCTTTCTGTTCTTTATTTTTGTATGAAGTAATACCTCCTCCAGCTGACGAAGAGGATAGATTCCAGCCTTCGAAACGTTGTGTTATACCTTTTATAACCTATAACTATGGCAAATTTCCGAAATTCTGTCATCCTTTAAAATAAATATATAAAATATAATTATAATGATAAGGTTTATTAATATTCCTGCTTATCTGTGGTTCAAACTGAACCTAATCACGGAAAGCACCTGTGCTGAGATGTATGCCTGCCATCGGTTCGCCTATGTAACATTCGTGGACAGGCTGTTTCAAAAAATCAACATCCACTCAGATTATTTCTTCAGGCAATATTTGATCATTTTCGGAACTCAGAAAGATCAGGGATCACACCTGCCGATTAAGCAACGACTCCAATTAGTCATGCAAAAGGAGTTGATTCACTCTCGCTAATATTACAAAAAGTTTACTATTCAATATAAATAATATAATCTCAAGGACGTTTTTATAGTATTTAAAATACATGTTACTTTTAGAATAGTAATTACTCAATTATCTTCCATTATAACGTTATGTAAAAAATCATTTAAAATAATTACAACTTAATTTTGTTAATACAAGATGTTTTGGCGTCAAGTATTGTTATTCTAGAATAACAATCCTTGAATAAGCAATCCTGATACATCATCTGACAGGCAAGCTAGGAAACAATGTGAGCCAATTTACAATGGCACGGGCAACCATTGTATGGACTCCATAAAGGGTACTTTTCGTACGGACAATATGTAACATTTAATCGTACATTCGAGTTGATCCACATACTTCACAAAACAATACATGACTGAAGTACCTAATAGCGAAACACGTTTTCATTTGCTTCTGTTTCTTCTTATTATCTATTTATTAGAAATTAGGTTAATCTACTACAATCATTTCGTATCACAAGTTTTTTTTTATAATTGCACATTAACTAGATGAGAGCTTTATTCTCATATCGTGCTTCATATTTTACTATAAAGCAAATATGGAATGCATTTAATGCTTCAAAAGCAGAACTTTAAAACATATAACTGTAAATAAAGCCTAACGTACAAAAGTCTGATGTATAAAACTTGATTAATCAGTGACATAGAGGAAAGAAATGTATTGGTGTCGTTACTCATACAATAACAAGATATATATCAGATGGTCTGTCCCTCTATATTAACCACACTCCTGCTTCGTTATTGTATTTTTTGTAACGACAACGGTTTTGTGTTTTTGAGGATTTCTAGATTGCAAATCGTTTCATAGCAAAACACAGGTAGGTACTTTTTTTTGAGAGGAAGGTTAAATATTTTAGAGCAATCTGTTACAGATCAATATACAACAAAATTATGATCGAAAACAATTTGTGTTTGGCAGATTGCTGCTATAAATGCGACCTTACAGTCACAAGCGTTGCCAGTGGCTGGTTAAGATTGTTTTCCTAACACCTTGAAGTTTACTTTAGACTTTGGATTACGCAATGTGGTCAAAGCTGAAGATTAAACAACAATTTGTGTTTGGCAGATTGATGCTATAAATGCGACCCTACAGTCATAAGTGTCGCCAGTGGCTGGTTAAGTTTGTTTTCCGGACACCTTGAAGTTTACTTTAGACTTTGGATTACGCAATGTGGTCAAAGTTGAAGATTAAACAACAATTTGTGTTTGGCAGATTGTTGCTATAAATACGACCCTAAAGTCATAAACGTTGCTAGTCGCTGAATATGTTGTTTTCCCGACACCTTGAAGTTACAACTGAACAGCTTTGAATTATGCAATGAGGTCCATTTTAATATTTAAGTACTTTCACACCTTCACTGCGGCTCCATCTTGAGCGAGTCCAACTAATCTTTCTCTGCAATGTATCATAAGATGTGTGCCACAGTCAACGTGTTCAAAATTTTCTTTTACAAATCATACATATAAATATTGTCTACACAAATTGAAATTAAAATATAGATTATTTTTTAACGTAAAATAAAATACAGATCATAACGACGCAAAATATCGTATGAGTATCGTAACCACTGCAATAAAAATGCACTAATTTTAAAGTATTTCATTTCCAAATGTCAACATTCATAGCTCCTGTGACAACATATATTAAGTGTTCAATTTATTTCTTAATTAAAGTTTACTGTATTTTAAACCTATTAGCCAACACGAGTAATACATTTATATTGTCAATATACTAATAACACAAAACACATAAAATTAGACTTTTTTAATGTTTCTTTCAGGATTATTGTTTTGCAATCTAAGTGATTTAATACAAATATATGTAGTTTTGGAAGGTTCCATTTAAATGATTTAGGAACGTTTGTTTTCCAAAGAGTATTGTTAATATTGTACTGGTGGTAATAATATTATAATTATCTTTGAACAATGGTTAAATAATGATTGAAAAGGTTATTTGAGAGAGCAATTAATATTAATTCATTCTAAACTAATATTATATTACATATTACTAGTACAGTGTCATACTATTGAAAGGCTTACTAGGTGAGTGCTTTAAACTCAACCAGATGGCACAATTATTCAAAACACGTCGTGGAAAATAAAATAAAGCGATTTTACAGTACAGTTTGATAAAATCACGAAGTATGAAAGTATACCCACCGAGTTTAAGTACCACCATAGATATCCAAGGATAGACGTGATAATAATAATTAAAATTAATGACGAGTCATGTACAAGTCCGAGGGATACAGGAATGCAAAGTCTCCCACTCTGGGCATGCACCAATCTTGTAATTGGATGAGAGATGGGTTTGATAGTTGAGTACATTACCTTCAACCCATACGGAGTTTAGTTTTCATGCAGCAATTAGGTAATCGGATTGCTCACGTTATAGGCACATGACGAGAGCAGCGTAAAAAAAAACAAAACCCATTTAAATATCAAGTCATAAAATGTATACCAGCATTTTTGTCTCTTTTTCAAGTTTCGTTATTGTATTGCCTAACTAGATTTTGTCTTTTCCGACTGAAAAAATGTTTAGTTGGAGGTGTCTCTTTAGTTGAAGTTGGCTATCATAACTAATTCAGAACTTGTACTTCATTATTTTAATATTAACGTTCGTCTCATCAAACATCAATTCTCTTTAAGCAAGGAATGTTAATTTTTGGAAATATTAAGTACGAGTTACGTTCAGTTGAATGTATGATATTGATGGAACAACGCCAGTGAACTGTGAAAATGTAACGAACAAACAACCACGTGACCGCAATATTGTCGACACAACTGGTGCTGTCGCTAATTACATCGGTATGATATTTCCGTGCATTGTCACGAGAACTGGTGGAAAAAAACTGAATTTCACAAAATTTTACGTTAAAAATATTTGTTTTTACATTTTTGTAGTGTGAATATTGCTTGAAGAATATGTGATAAAGCTGAACAAATTTATAAAAAAAACGCAACAAGCCATTATTATATTTGCATCAAAACACAGACAATAAGTTTTTCTGCTGGACGAACTTTTAGAATTGAAGGGAGTCAAAATTTCATTAGCAGTTCCCAATCCCCAAGAAATACATGGAAATCATTACAAAAACGCTACTACTGTTATTAGTTATCTGCACTGGAGATGTTTTGCGGATTTGCAACCTAAACGTGTTTGAAATGATAAAAATAGCTCAATAATATTTTGCATTTTTCTGATTTTTTCAGTTACCCATTTGGAAATTTTACTTTTAATATGTATTATATGGAGTTATCGGGTTAGTGGCAAAAGTTAATGATTATTACAAACATTATAAGTTTGAGTCACTTGTTTTATTCACGTTCCAAATAATTCATTACAAAGACGGAGTTCCTTAAAAACATTTTAGGACTAGGAAGCTCCCCATTCCATTGGTCTTATCTTAAACAAATCGAAATATATTATTTACAGTTTGTGTAAAGCCGATACCACGGTTTTAAAACATTATATGCGACAAAGAGTTTTATTGTACATAATGTCCTTTGATTTAAAACAATATTAGCACTCTTTATTAAATGCATTCCTTACGTTCCAAATTGACACAATAATTATCTGCTACTTTTCCTTAGTCTTCCATTTTGATAGCTCCTGAAGCAATAATCGCTAATTACTAAATCCAGTATTTATTAGTGAATTATAAAATGTATGTTTTCAGATTAAGTTTCCATGTTAAGAGATTTATCTCATACTATGTTTAATATTTTGCGTATAAATGTTGAATCCTTATAGAGTTTATGATTTAACATACATTTAGGTAATGGTTTACAGTGAATATGTAATATACAGATTGCTGTTTCCTAAATCGATATGTTAAATGATTATAAAATAAAGATCAATTTTTTTAATAGTTGTCTTTATTATAGCATCTATTTTAGGTGAGTGTATCTGAGTGAAAGTGAAGTCGAAATGTTAACAACTTTTAAATAAATACCCTATTATACCTTCTCGGACGTAAATAAGCCTATTAGACTATTAATAATCTTTATGACATAAACATTTTATATCTTCTTTATTCAGTCTGGATTTAATAGATGACACCACTGGATTCTGCGTGAAATATGGATATTTGGATATTATTCTAAAGTTAAATTTTTGTTATCTGTTTAATTAAATTTAAATCTTTTTTTAATAAACACTAAAAATTTCGATAATCATCCCAAACAGAAAATTGTTGCTCAGTTCCTTAAAAAATTTAATTTAAAATAAACATAAAGAGGTGATACAATTTTAAATATTCAGAATCAGACTTTATAGGAACTATTCTTTATTATCAAAATACTTCCAAAATATACTATTAGAAATGATTTATTGACTCTCTTGCACATATCGAGGATTGGATGAAAGTTAAATTTTTGTAATCCAAACAGAATTTAAGTGAAATAGAGAAGAAAAATTCGTTTACGAAATAATGGAACAATATAATGTTTTGTTACAGAACACTATATGCATTTCATAATATTTATTTTTTATTTGCCAAATTCTCTATTTGTATATTATTTCCAGAATATGTAGGATACCGCTTAGACAAATATCTATCTCATACAAGATGGACCAGCATGTTCCTATCCATTACTATCCAGTAATAATGTTTTTGTTCCCAATATATAATATAGTATAATATATATATATATATATATATATATATATATATATATATAATACTATATGATAATATACTATATAACATTTAAAATTATTATATATATATATATATATATATATATATATATATATCCTAAAATAATATTCTAACTCCTTTCCTTTAGTATATTTATTATTTGACAATTAAAACTACGCTTTGCAAGCAATTATATAAATTGGGTGCCCCAAATATTTAGCCCATATTGATGAGTTAAGAGGAAAATGATTGGGTGCAAGTTTCTGATAAGTCTTAAAGGAAAATCGAGGTCCAATGATTGTCGTGATTCACGTCGACAAAAAACTTCTGCCAATATTTAATTAAACTTTACCGAGTCCAATTATTTCTGGTTAATTACTCTTCCGAACTTCTTATCGAACTACAACTTCTACAGAACATTCTTGTCACATCTTTTGTGTCACACTTATCCCCCAACTCTTTGTTAATACAAGATCCCGTAAAGACTTAGTGAAACCCTAATATTTTATATTTACCTTTAGAGATGATCAAAGCTGCATACGTTTTATTTTTCTAACCAGTTATGAATTAACAGGTGTTCAGTAAAAGTGTTCTAATACTATAAGATTTTGT
Source organism: Homalodisca vitripennis (assembly GCF_021130785.1). Taxonomy (NCBI): domain Eukaryota; kingdom Metazoa; phylum Arthropoda; class Insecta; order Hemiptera; family Cicadellidae; genus Homalodisca; species Homalodisca vitripennis. Next base: position 16,371,037 of record NC_060208.1, read on the forward strand.
TCTACACATAAAAATTAGCAAAAAAAGTTCATATGAAGGTATGTACTAAAACCTTCAGTTTTTTCCGTCTATCTATCTGTATGTGTTTTTCATCAAAGAAATTATATCTTTTGAACCAGTTAAGATACATTAATGAAACTTGACAATTGTATTAAACTTTGGTAGAAATTTATAAACACAAAGTATTTAAAAAATCCTTCTACCTGTATCCAATCAAAATAACTCAAAACCGACTAAGGTCCGCAATTTTGAAACGGGCATACGTATTTTGTTTATATTTTATTTTCTAAAAGGTCTACTAAAGTTCAATGTAATTTTCAAGTTTCATAATTTTATCTTAACTGGTTCAAAAGATATAGTTTTTATAAAAAACACATACAGACAGATGGACGGAAAATGAACGGTTTTAGGACGTACCTTCATATGAACTCTTTTGCCCATTTTTATGTGTAGAACAGTATCCCATATTATTTGAACACTTTTACCGATTATAACCGTATAATTATAACAGTTAGAGTTAGTTTAAATTTGAAAGCATCCAATGCAAAACTATAAATAATCCATTGTTGACAAATGTATATGTCCAATTCGATATCACTGCCATTCATGATGGTGGTTTGCGTCAAGCGTGATTCGTTTCTCATGAATCCATATGGCCAAAATGTATGTGCATATTTCCCTGAAGTAATAAATAGTAGGTTTGCCCAGCTCGGCCAAAATAAGTAGTTAGATTCTGTGTTAGCACAAATATTAAAAATGTTTTTACTATGGATTTTATATGCAATCAATATGTTAAAACTCGTTTAAAATACAAAATAATTGTAACTACCGAAAGTTTAGAATGTATTATAAGCATTCCAGAAAGCTTTTAAGTGACCGCCATATTGGAATATAATGGAGAACCAAGCTGACCAACTAACGGGGTCGAGGTATTTATAGGGTGGGGTTTTACCAAGTTTGAACTTGTTTCAGCATTTCAATCCTCATTATCGAAAACTCTTATGGGATGAAATTGTAATCAGTATAATTAATACTGAATGAAACACAAAAACAGTATTACTTACTAAAATCGTAGGAATTTTACACTGGAACGAAAGCTGTCCAACGAGTCTAGATATTTACAAGATAATGTATGTACTAACTGTTTTTTGTTGTTACTTTTTTGGACAATTATTTTCCTTAAGCGCTACCACGGGTACACTTAATATGAATACAAAATTCTACACAATACATTCATCTGCGGTAAAAAGGTATAGTTTATTCAAATATATTACAGAAATCAATACACTTTAATATAGGCTTGTTTATTTGTTTTCTTGATTTTGTATACTTATTACTTTAGTGCAAAACCATTTTGTTATAGCTGTTTTCTTTGATTTTAGGAGATCACAAGGGTATATAATAGATGCACTTCATCGATGCAACCCTTGGAATTTTCAATTTCGGTATTACGCAACTAAGAGTGAAACTATCTTCTAAAGTATATAACCACAAGTGTGTAGATATAACCGCAAGTATGTATGTATAACCACAATTATGTATGTATAACCACAATTATGATGTATAACCACCAGTATGTATTTTTAACCACAAGTATGTATATATAACCACAAGTGTGTATGTATAACCACAAGTATGTATGTATAACTATATATGTATAACCACAATTTGTGTGTAAATGTAACCACAAGTGGGTATGTATAACCACAAGTATGTATGTATAACCACAAGTATGTATGTATAACTATATATGTATAACCACAAGTATGTACGTATAACCACAAGTATGTAAGTATAACCACAAGTATGTACGTATAACCACATGTATGTACTGTGTGTGTATGTATGTGTGTATGTTTGTATGTATGTATAATCACAAGTATGTACGTATAACCACATGTATGTATGTGTGTATGTATGTATAGCCACAAGTTTTGTATGTATAACCACAAGTACAGTATAACCGGCGTGGCTACTAGGTGCAGATGAACTGTAACTGCACGTGCGTCCCACTGGGTGTATTACTGACTGAGATAAATAACACAAGGATAAGCAGTTTGTTATCTGTCGGGGTTCTTATGTCCGAATGTTGCTCATATATAGCATATACGATTTAAACGCTAAATTAGTACGAACATATTATATTATAGGCCTGGTGTATACTAAAAGAATAAGTTTACAAAGAGAAATATACTAAGTGCAACCTAAAGCAATGATAAAGTTAAGCTTAGTCGCCCAAATTAAATATTTAAATGATTTAAAATAAATAATATATCCAAAGTGTTTTCAAATAATATTATACATAATCATAAATATGTATTCTACAACCATGTGCAAAGATTCGCAAATTGATGATTCAAAAAGTATTACAGTAATTTTAGTACCACTTGTACTTGTAATAGACTTTTTATTTACGATAAAACAAAGCTTTTAATACAGTTACTGATGATTCAATCAAAGCGGAAACTAAAACACAGATCAAATAAGTGTTGGTATTTAATGAATAGGAGTAAATTACTGAAAGCCAGGTTCTCACTAGAGAAACCGTCGATTATAAGGGGAGTCAGCTGACCAAAATTGACAAAAATATGGATTTTCAATTTTTATTTTTTTTATAATTATTTGTTTTTTCTGTTTAACATGGTAAAAAATTATTTCAATCCGAGCAATAGTTTTTGACTTATGAATTTTTTGAAATAACCCTTGTATTTGTTATTTCTCGTATCGTGGTTGTTGAACGTCCCAGAGTATTTCACTTTTGTTATAGTGCATATTGCACTCCACTTATAACCTTTATTTTGTTTTGTTGTTTTGGCAATAGTGTTATTTGTCATCTGCTTTTGAAACAGACTGTCATAATATTTGGCATACAGTGTTTTGTTTGTTGTTTATGTTTGTGCTTTTGTTTTGGTGTTTGATTTGCAGTAGTTTTCTTGAACCTTTGAAGTTATTGTATAAATTTACAGTGCCTAAATCAAATTTGAATGTGTTTAGAAAACGTAAAAGGGTGTTTACTGGTCGGCATGTAGATAGTAAAAGTGAAGTAGTGAGTAAAGTTGTAGATAACCTAGAAGAATTACAATCTAGGCCTAGCTTTAGCTCTACTAATGTTGACAGTGAAGTATGTAATGTTGAACCAACTAGAATTAGTTTTTCTAGTAGTAAAATAAGTAGTAATTTTGATGCATACAGTACTTATGAATATTGTGACAAAATAAATTATTGCTATGATTTGGTTAGCGTACAATTATTGCAGAATTTTATATCACAGATCGCAATGTGTTCCAAATGCAAGGCGCACTTTCACTCTACTCTTCAAATTAAGTTAGGCCTAAGTTTCAAACTAAATTTAAAATGTATTGACTGTAATTATCAGGTGTCTGAAAAGAACAGTCCCAACAGTAAACAAAAAGTCATCAATCAATGTACGCCTAGCCTATGCTTTTCGATGCATCGGAAAAGGGGAGGAGGGCAGCCCGTAATCTTTGTGCAATTATGAACTTACCCAACCCCCCAGAGTTCAAAACACTATAACAAGATCCTATCACAAGCAACTAAGGAGAAGATAGCTACTGAAAGTATGAAGAGAGCTGTTGAGGAGTGTGTAGGCCTAAATGAAAGTGGATGCAGAGATATTACGGCTATATTTGATGGGTCATGGTAACGCCGAGGTCACGCTTCACAGAATGGCATAGTTAGTGCAATAAGTGACATAAATGGCAAGGTAATTGATGTGAGGATCTTTAGTAAATACTGTAGGTGTACTGGGCGATTAAATAATGATCATGACACTAGCTGTATTGCCAATTATTCCGGTACCAGTGGCGGATGGAAATCAAAAGGGTATCCTCGAACATGTTCCAAAAATCTGAGACGACCTACGATATAAGATAATATAAGTATTTTCTTGGTGACGGAGATGGTTCGGCATATCCCACAGTTGTACAAGCTAATCCTTATGGAGAGGATTTCACTATTGAAAAGCTAGAATGTGTAGGACACACATACAAAAGCGTATGGGAACACGCCTTCGCAAATTGAAACAGAGTCTCGGTAAAAATAAATTAGAAGATGGAAACTCTTTTGGGTGGACGTGGTTTGACTTACACATGCTGCAATCAATGAAATCCAAAATTACTATGGACTTGGTATTAGGAGGAATGTGCATAGCTTGGAATCCATGAAAGCTGCAGTCTGGGCCGAGTATTTTCAACTTTCATCCTCTAATGACTCACCGATGCATGAACTGTGTTCCTAAGGGTATAGATAGCTGGTGCAAGTATCAAAGGGCTAAATCCAACAATGAAAATTATGACCATGACAACCACACTCACTATTCATCAATTGTTATGACTAAAATTAAGCCTATATTTAAAGATTTGGCCAACCCTGAATTACTTCGGAAATGTTTGCATGGCGGTACACCAAAATGCGAGTGAATCATTGAAACAGTGTTATATGGTCTCGTCTGCTTAAGTCAACATTTTGTCTTGAGGAATACATTGGAGTTAGGAGTGTTTGATGCTATAGGTACCTATAATGAGGGAAATATTGTTAGATGCCAAGTGCTTGATAGGTTCCTCCTGGTGTCAAAAGCGTTTTACTCCGTTGAAGAGCTCATGTTGAGTTTCTGGGATGAAAATTTATTGAACACCAATAGTGTTTTTCAATAAAAACAAAAATAAAATAAAAACCACAGTTCTGATATACGATTGAATAGCTATAAGTGCAAAAGAATCAATGCAAATGTATATATTGTTGAATGTACCTAACGAATGCATAGAATCTTATAACTGTTGAAACAATAAAGATTATTATTGTATAATGAGTTAAAATCAGACACAACCAGGATGGATACAGGCTATATACAGGGTTAAAGATTTAATTTTAAAATGTCATCTCTTAAATCAGACCTAAGCATTTTTGTTAATATATGTTTACCTATATTTGTTCACAGATGTATCCAAAACAAAACATTCATCCTGAAAACGCTTTCTGGACAAAATTTACCATTGCAAAAAGTGTACCTGATATTTGAATCGATGGCTTTGAGTGTCCTGAACGTTTCTAGATGTTTCAAAAGATTCGCCTTGAGACACTGATGCACCTCAGGTAAATGGTTCTTTAAATGTAGTGGAAGAGAGCTGTATGTTCTCATCGCGAACACATAAGATAGAGTATAAATTATTCTTGGAGTTCCACAGGATTATAAGAGTATCTTTAAAGTGGTCGTGCTCGCTTATGCGTTGATGAATTTCAATGAAAAATGTACCGTTGGAATTTTTAGAAAAATTTAAAATATTTGGTATCTTTTAAAAGTTTTTAACCAATGTAAAACAGCTGATACCTATAAAAAGACAAAAGTCTGGTGCTCACTGCCTGTACGAGCGTACCTTTAAAGTGGCCGTGCTCGCTTATGGCTTGACGAATTCCGTCGAAACAAGTACGATACCGTTGGAATTGCAACAAAATTCTCAAAATAGTTGGTGTCTAGTACATGTTTTATAACTACAGTATAGTTTTTTTATTTAACTTTAAAATTTGTAACACAATTTTATTTTCCTCTTACCTATTTAAACCTATGTGCAAAATTTGGTTTCTTTCACTTTACAAGTTTTAGAGGTAATAATTTTTTAATATAAAATACATAATGGCGGCTGGCGGCTATACAAAGCGGAAATTGGAAAAAAGTTATTCTTCATTTTTAGCTTAGAATCACACACAGACTTTGAAAATAGATAGCCAGCCCAACGTTTTGCTACACCCTGTATAGTGAGTAGTAGGAATTCAGTAAATATTGTTTGCTATTGTTTAGCTTACTGGGACACTTCAGTTAGTTTACTTAGTTCGCCGCTAGGTGCGCTACGTAACTTGTAAGCCTAAAACAACCCACGAGTTCAAAACTAAATTTTTGAACTTAGGCTAAACCAGCAAGAAAAACTAAATATTATATTTTTATTTATCACTAAGCAGTTGCGCGGTTAAAGGTTTTCATTGTCAGTGAATGAACAGTAACTAATCAATTACATTAACTAATAACATTCTCTGCTTAGGTTGGTTCATTAGAATAATTATAACGATACAACTAAGAGCACAGTAGCAGCAGTAACTTGTGTAATATGTGGTGAGGGAAAACCGCTTCGCTTGACATTGCAAGGGTTGTGGTGAGGCGGCAGCCTACCTGTACACAGCACTGTGAACAGTTAGTTGATTACAATACACAGTTACTGTGGTTAATAGCCATAATTTACCCAATACTACTATCTCAAGTCTCTCTAATATAGTTCTACCATAAGCATGTTTGGACCAATTCATTTTAATTGTTATTAATACAGTCTTAGATGTAATTCGTAACGTACTTATTATAGGAAGTGTCGATTCAATTTAATAATGGGTTTAGCTTTAGATCCCTTCATCTTGACCTTCTTCGTCATCAACTTTTCTTGTATTTCTTCAGGCGAACATTACTGTTAGTATTCCAAGTAGCAAGTCTGTAACAGCGTTATATTCCAGACCTGCCCTAACAGGAAGGAGAATTGGAGCGAAACTCAACATTTACGTAGACTTAATTGTTATAAATTCTATCTTTCCCATATTATTTATAATTTTCTGTATTGCAAATAATCACATAAATCTTAAAAACTCATTCATTTACATTGGAGTATGGAGTTTTGCCACAATTTGTATAAACGCTCATTAGCGATGGATATGAGAGTGTGGAGTTTTGCCACAGTTTGACTGAAACACTCAGATACAATCGAAATGGGCGTGTGGAGTTCTGTCCCAGTTTGGATAAAACGGTCATTATCAATGGAAATGCGATTGGGAGTTTCACCCTAGTTTGGCTAAAATGCCTATTTGCCATAGGAATGCGAGTGATGACTTTTGCCACACTTTGGCTAAAAAGGTAATTTTCAATGAAAATGCGAGTGAGGAGTTTTGTCACAGTTTGGATAAAAATCATTTGCAATGGAAAGTGCGAATGTGGAGTTTTGCCCCAGTTTGGCTAAAACGCTCATTTGCAATGTAAATGCGAGAGTGAACTTTTTGCGACAGTTTGGCTAAAACGCTAATTTTGCAATGGAATTGCGAATGTGGAGTTTTGCCACAGTTTCGGCTAAAACGCTCATTTGCAATGGAAATGTGAATGTAGGGTTTGCCACAGTTTGGCTAAAACGCTAATTTGCAATGGAATTGCGAATGTGGAGTTATGCCACAGTTCGGCTAAAACGCTCATTTGCAATGGAAATGTGAATGTGGGTTTTGCCACAGTTTGGCTAAAACGCTTAATTACAGTGGTAATTCGAGTGTGGAGTTTTGCTCTAGTTTGGCTAAAACGGATTTGGATTTGATTTTCTGGTGTTTCACTACAGCATCTACTGAGGCTCCAAGTTTCAGTTTTTAATTCGTCGTGTTTCGCCTTAACACATTCGTTGCAGCTCTGTAGTGAGTTCATAACTCTGCATCTTTACTGTGAAAGCCTGCCGCAGTCAATGTGTTGAACATTAAAACTTTTGTGTATAGTTATAATGTAATATGTACTTCATTTTCCCTGGACTAATAAAAATGTTAATACCATAATTTTTTTATTTAAACATAACACCATTCTCCTAAATCTATACCCTATGAAGATACTTTTACGACCCGTTCTGATTGTCAAGGACAAAATCATGTTACCAGTGGAATATGACATATAAACTGTCGCGAAATCAAGCGTTCAACTTAAGCTTGTGACAAGAATGTTCTGTTGAAGTTGAAGCTCGATAAGAAGTTCGGAAGAGTAATTAACTAGAAATAATTGGAGTCGGTAAAGTTTAATTAAATATTGGCAGAAGTTTTTGGTGACGTGGATTGAGGTTTGAAGATCACTGAACCTAGACTTTCGTTTAAAATGTTTTTCTCTATAAGACCTTTAGTTGATGTTTCTGCAGCTATCTCACAAAGATTTTGAACTTTTCATGTTGACATTTTATAAGTTCACTTAAGTTCGTGCTAACTGTTTTTTTTACATTTTTTGAAAGACGTAGCCTTTATCCCTTCACAAGGAATAGTAAACGTTTGAATACAAAATCAGGCAATTTTGAAACAGACCAAATAAAAAATGCTGAAGATAAAAATGTAAATTCTTACAGTATGTTCGTGAGTACAACTTCAAGGACATATGTTTTGTGATAAATTACTTGGTGAACATTCATTTTGAACTAACTGTGATGTTTAACAAAACATCATTTTTTATTAAAATTTTCTTAAAGAAATTAAGTTGTTGAAAATTAAAATATGGGATTCCCTCCAATTTTATTTTATATACACAATGTAACTATTTCGTATCCTTATCGTTAACCGATTTTCTTTGGGTTATATTATAAGATGCAGCTAATGTCTGCTTTAAACACTCACAACTGCTCTTGAAATAATCGAAGTAGGTTACTATATTTTTCTATTTAGCAGACATATTGTAAAAGGCTATCGTTGGTAGTTTTCTTTAAATTCAAAATAATGTTCAACCGGAAATCTATTACACTAAGTTAAAAAATAGTATTTTGATTTGGCCATAGTGTATTTTTACTTTAGCCGTTATCTGCGCTTTCACATCCATTTAAAATTATTATTATAAATGTAGAGGCACTTCTGTTTGAACAATGACCCAAAATTTGTGACACTATTCTCGGAGAAAAACTAGGTTTCTTAAGTTAGGAAAATAAATTACTCCGTTAAGAACATACATTTCTAGAAAATGGTGGTTGTACAATAGGATTATGAATTAGTTATAGCAGTTATTTGCCAAAGTTGGGTGTGGGTCACAAAACAGGTGAGAGACCAACACAATTTGAATCAAGTGGAGGTCAGGCAATAGTTTTTGAGACGCTACAAACCCAATGGAGATGAATTTCTCCGGTACATTGTTACTGGAGATGAATTTTGTATTGCACACTAATCATTTTAAACCAAAAGGCAATCTCAACAGTGGCGTCACACCTCTTCATCCTCCACCAAAAAGTTCAAACCCACAATTACAGCCTAAGAAAATCATAGCATCCGTGTTTTGGGACTGCTAAGGTATAATTTTAATTTATGGGAAGGCCATCAACCCTGCAATATACCGTGAGACCCTAAATAGTTGCGGAGGGGAATTCAGAACAAGAGGAGAGGCATGCTGACAAAGCAAGTCAGCCTGCTACACGACAGTGCCAGACCACAACGTCCAACGCCACGAAGGATCTGCTCACCTCATTTAAATGGGGGGTCCTGACCACTCCGCGCACCCCCCTGGCCTAGCACCTTCAGATTACGATCTCAACCACCCTAAAGCTGCACATGGGTGGAAGAAGGTTTTCAACCAACGAATAGATGAAGGGATAAGTGGTGAGGTGGACATAGGGGTTGGAGGAAACTACTTCGAGGAAGGTATAAAAAAATACCATGGTTCATCAGCCTGCATTGAGAGGAATGGTGACTATGTCAAGAAATAGCTTAGTCTACGTATCTAATAATGTAACTAGGTAATATTTTGTTTAAATAAATATTTGTTTAACCTACAACATTTTAGAATACTTACTTTCTGGATAGTAGATAAGGTTTATATGTGTAAAACTGATTGAAATTTTAACACTTTTAGTCTTTATAGAATAATAATAACTGGCAGCCCGAGTTGATTTTTATAGATTTTATTATTTTTTTGAAGTTAAAATAATAAAAGTACGTTTTAGTGTCTTAGGTGAAGTATTTAAGTGGTCATGATTCATGAGTTATTCACATCATAAATATTCAACAAAACATTAGAATCTTTTGGACCTGTACATGAGACTGTTTATAAAGCCAGAACCGAAGAAATAGCATGTTCCTGCCAATTTTGTGCTGTCTAACATATGTTTTAGAATTCTACCTGTAGTGAGTGTTACACATTCTCCAGATTAGAGAAATTAAGCAATAAAAATATGTAGTTTAAATGCCAAATATCTTCGTACTTACGTATACGAATTACAGCACTGATACTTTGGAGCTGAAATAATGCTTAAAAGCCTCTAAAAGTGTTTAGCAAAAGTTTAACAAAAATACAATCTATAGTTACACTTAAAGCCCTTGCAAAATTAACAATATCAACTGTACATAAATATATTCAACCTTCACAAAACAATTTAAGCCTTAGTATATGTTATTTTTTCTCTGAATTCTCAGGTTTTATAGAAAAAAAAGTTTAAAATTGGAATTTTTATTCGTAATTTGAGTTAATGTTGCTTAACACAAACTAATTTTAAAATTTGTGTTGAAAACATTATGTTGAGCCCAACTGCAGCTTAGGAACTAAGATAAAGTATGTTGCTTATCTTTTCAAAATGAGGTTTTGGGTCTCATAATTTGATTCACATGAATGAGTACTAATGAAAAAAGATAATTATCAAAATTCAATACTGAGATACTGGCTAAATTTTTGTGAAGCCTATCACTCGAGGCGGCTAGTAATATTTCATTGGTGTCTGTCTGTCTATTTCTCAAAACTTAAATCGTTCAAAACTAACCTATAACCTATAGACTTTAAATTCATCTACATCGAGTTCGATTGCGGTGTACGCTGCTTTTGTGTTCAATGTGGTGTAACATTTATTTATGTGACTGCCAGTTGGTTTTAAGTATGTCAAACTGTAAAAAACCAATAATTAATTCCTAAAACTATCATTTTATACACATAACGTAGCTATAGTAGTAAGGTTTATTCAATTTGAATGTTGAATTTAGCTGAAGTTCACTTTCCTTTCATTGCAGCATCTGGTATCTGACGCTCACTCAGACTCGGCTCCTGGAATTCAACAAATTCTACATTCAAAATGAATCAACCCTTCCTACCATAGCCACGTTATTCGTAGAAAGCTCGGTCGTGTCAGAAACATCATAGTGCACTCAATTTTGCACCTGATGAGACAATAAGACTACCACTTCACCTATTTATAGGCGTCTCTGATGATGAAACGGTGTAAAGATTCGTTTTGTGCTTCTTCGACTTTCTTTGGATCTCTTCAGAAGAACATGACTCTAGATTCCAGGAATCAAATCTGAGACAGCGTCAGATACCAGATGCTGCAATAAAAGAAAAGTGAACTGGAACTAAATTCAACATTCAAATAATTTCATAACCTGACGATCGATTTCCGAGAACCCACGTTGTGTGGTTATGCAAATTGTGGCTTCTATACGGTATCTGTCTAACCGACAAAGAGCGTTCCAACCAGAACGATTTGGGTGGTCGGTCAGACTCCTGACTACATGTTTAGTACATTTCTTTCCGAGCAAATTACGGACTATTGTATCAAAAAAATAATACCGATAATATATTTTATTACTCTGTAAGTGTGCATTTACATCACTCCACTCGTGGAAGATCAACTGTAATATAATACTAATAGTTTGTGACTATTCTTTGATTTGTTGCTGTTTAAAATCAATACTCTTTGTGTAATCACAGTAAAATCAATCTAATTTTAATGTATACATGTGTACCTTAATTCAAATAATTATTCCAAAGAAAATAGGTTTAGTTTAATGGATGTCTTCCTATGCAAAAGATCGAAATAAACAATCGAATAGGTGATTGCATTTGAATGAAAAATCTATACCAATTTTAATTTTTAAATACATTGTAACAAGTTTTTTGTATGCCAAGAAAAAAATATTTTTAACAAAGCATTTTTATAAACTTACATTTTTAACGTTACTTAGACCACTCTTATACATGTTTAATAAAAGTAAGTTTATGAGGAATGGTTTGACTTGTAAGATATTCTGCAACACTTAAGGGTGACGTAAAGACCCTAATTAGTGTACACATGTCATTATGCACATCTGTTATTAGTTATATGACGCTAATAACATATGGCTACCCTAATTAACCTAATTAGATCCCATAATATAGCTTGATAGTTTCAGTTACCTTTTAACCAACCGATAGACGCACTAAATTATTATAATAGCATTGTATATACAGTGTGTTCTGTATAAAAATTCAATTGTATTTTTATCATGATCTCTCTTAATATTTCATTTTATAGTCAAAGTTTTTAAAGCTCTAGGTAAAAGAAACATTTTTATAATGTTTGTCTACAAATATAACAGTGAAATCGACAAAATATTAATCTGCAATATATTTCCTTTATAATAAATATGTCATATGAACATGTTAATTCTCCAACCTCCAAATATACTTTGAAAAAGTTAAAACGTGCAAAATTTAAAATATTTTCCTGGAAATGTAACTGCACTAACTCGTCACGCTGTTCTTCATTTTAAACGACTTTGAAAGAGAAAACTTTATATTCAAAGCATGTGAATCTCCAGGCTTTTTTATTCCGAGAAATCCTCTTTTTTAATGTAGACAATTTTAAGTTATCCAGTATTTTGCTTATAATATATATATATATATATATATATATATATATATATATATATATATATATAAGCAATATATTGAATCGCAAAAGTATATATATATAAATGTACTTTTATATACATTCATATATATATATATAGGCTATATATATTATATATATATATATATATATTTATTATATATATTATGTATTAGATTATGATACCACATAACTTGAAACATGAGTAAGTGTTACATGTGCGTGGGCTTATCACTCATATAAAAAAACAATTGTAGACATTTTCAATAAATAATTAATTGTTTTAAAATGGTGATGAAACATTATAACAAGTTTGTGTTTAACAAATATTTCTTATTTTATTATTTTACAGTCAATTCGAAATAATAATAAAAAAAAAATCTTTCCTACTATTAAAATCATAAGAATCTCTGTATATTGTTCTTGTTTCTTTGTTATACGACTAATCATTATTGCAATGCACGTTTAGGATACCTTAGGATACCTTGAGTCACCTGTATAAAAGATAGCAACCTCATCCAAAATGTTAAAGGATCTATGTGTGTCTAACTATCCAATCTAGTAATAATATTAAATTTCATAATGAACTAGTAGTTACCCGTATCTTCGCACGAAGTTTCGAATTCATTACTCGTGAGTGAGAACTTCTTGTTCCATTCATTTATATTTTCGAATCTAATGCTGAATTTACCAAAATATGTCTAAAGGGAATATTTATGACGATTGCAATTTACTCCAAATTTAGTATTTATGTGCCATAGCTACTTTGAGCTTGTTTCCCCGACAAAAAATATATACATACTATACATATATACACAGTACACATATACATACACATGTCTGAAATCCTACTACTGTCTATAGTGAGTTTCATGACAAGTCTTTAAATTTAAAGTAAAATTTTGACAGCAACTTTATATTTGATATCTGCATGGCAGTACTGACTATGCACTGGATACTTCATATTTGGTAAAATTTACAGTTAAGGTTATATTTTTACTAAAGTATATAATTTTCACATCTATATATTTTCTTACCCTGTGCTCAACAGCGGGTACAGAAAATATTGAAATGAGAAGTGTTGCTAGTATCAAGCTTAATCTATGCTTTCAAAACTATAAATGAAAACAAATCAAAAACAGGTTTTAAATTAACTAAGCGTATGGTTTTACTGTCATTAAACAATTTTTACACATAAAATTTGAATATATTAACAGCCTTTAGAGGCCAACATGGGATTTTTTGCAAACGGAGGATATTCGAAGTAAGTATAGGCCTATTTTTTACCCAGGAATCAATGTCCATACACAGTTTCATAACCATCGATCAAGTAGTTTTCATGTGATTGAATAAAATACGCGCGCACGCCAACACACAGACTTACACCTTTGAGTGTTATATAATATTATAGATATACTTTGGAGTTCGTCCTATACTTACAACACACAAATAGTTAAATTTGTTCGTGACCGTCAGTTCTTAAACTATGGTTGATTTTCAATAATTTACTAAAAACGAAACTTATTTTCCTTTATTCCCTTTGATTTTTAATATATTTTCTTTTGCTTGTTTTATTTACTCATGAAAAAGGCATACACTTACGAGCTAAGGACTGAAACTTTATTTCAAAGCTGTTTTATTTGAACAAACAACAAGGGTAGACAATGACGAAGTTTTCAGGCTTGATACATTCAAACTTAAAGTGATATTATTTAATTGTGATTAAAAACTGTTTAAATACAAGGCTAAACGACTCGGGATCGTATTCATTCATGTACTAACGTATCTAGCAATATTGTAAAATAACTGCAATACGTTATATTTTCCGAGTAAAAATTTCCTTCATTGGTTAAAAATAAAATTTTGTCATATTCCGTGGTAAATGATACATTATATGGTTGTCTACTAGATGGCGGGGTTTTATTGGACGGAAGATACAATACTCGTGATTGATTCCCAATGAATGGTCTAGTATGGTAAACTGGTGCATTGTTGTGTCGCTTGTCTTTAATAATGATGAATTGTGATTGGGTCAGCCGTACAATACTCTTGATTGATGGCAGAATGATGTTACTATAAACAATGGTCCTGTGGTAAACTAGTGCATCGTTCTGTCCCTTGTCTATTACAATATGATCAGTGATTGGGTCAGCCGTACAATACTCTTGATTGATGGCTGAATGATGTTGTTATAAACAATGGTCCTGTAGTAAACTAGTGCATCGTTCTGTCCCTTGTCTATTACAATATGATCAGTGATTGGGTCAGCCGTACAATACTCTTGATTGATGGCAGAATGATGTTGTTATAAACAATGGTCCTGTAGCAAACTAGTGCATATTCTGTCCGCTTTGTCTATTAAGAGATGATGAATTGTGATTGGGTCAGCCGTACAATATTCTTGATTGATGGCTGAATGATGTTACTAGAAAACAATGGTCCTGTGGTAAACTAGTGCATCGTTCTGCTCCTTGTCTATTACTATACAATCAGCGATTGGGTCAGCCGTACAATACTCTTGATTGATGGCAGAATGATGTTGTTATAAACAATGGTCCTGTAGCAAACTAGTGCATATTTGTGCCGCTTTTCTATTAAATGATGAATTGTGATTGGGTCAGCCGTACAATACTCTTGATTGATGGCAGAATGATGTTACTATAAACAATGGTCCTGTGGTAAACTAGTGCATCGTTCTGTCCCTTGTCTATTACAATATGATCAGTGATTGGGTCAGCCGTACAATACTCTTGATTGATGGCAGAATGATGTTGTTATAAACAATGGTCCTGTAGCAAACTAGTGCATCGTTCTGCCCCTTGTCTATTACAATATGATCAGTGATTGGGTCAGCCGTACAATACTCTTGATTGATGGCAGAATGATGTTACTATAAACAATGGTCCTGTAGCAAACTAGTGCATCGTTCTGTCCCTTGTCTATTACAATATGATCAGTGATTGGGTCAGCCGTAAAATACTCTTGATTGATGGCAGAATGATGTTGTTATAAACAATGGTCCTGTAGCAAACTAGTGCATATTTGTGCCGCTTTTCTATTAAATGATGAATTGTGATTGGGTCAGCCGTACAATATTCTTGATTGATGGCAGAATGATGTTACTAGAAACAATTGTCCTGTGGTAAACTAGTGCATCGTTCTGCTCCTTGTCTATTACTATACAATCAGCGATTGGGTCAGCCGTACAATACTCTTGATTGATGGCAGAATGATGTTGTTATAAACAATGGTCCTGTGGTAAACTAGTGCATCGTTCTGTCCCTTGTCTATTACAATATGATCAGTGATTGGGTCAGCCGTACAATACTCTTGATTGATGGCAGAATGATGTTGTTATAAACAATGGTCCTGTAGTAAACTAGTGCATCGTTCTGCCCCTTGTCTATTACAATATGATCAGTGATTGGGTCAGCCGTAAAATACTCTTGATTGATGGCAGAATGATGTTGTTATAAACAATGGTCCTGTAGCAAACTAGTGCATATTTGTGCCGCTTTTCTTTACAATGATGAATTGTGATTGGGTCAGCCGTACAATATTCTTGATTGATGGCTGAATGATGTTACTAGAAACAATTGTCCTGTGGTAAACTAGTGCATCGTTCTGCTCCTTGTCTATTACAATATGATCAGTGATTGGGTCAGCCGTACAATACTCTTGATTGATGGCAGAATGATGTTGTTATAAACAATGGTCCTGTAGCAAACTAGTGCATATTTGTGCCGCTTTTCTTTAAATGATGAATTGTGATTGGGTCAGCCGTACAATATTCTTGATTGATGGCAGAATGATGTTACTAGAAACAATTGTCCTGTGGTAAACTAGTGCATCGTTCTGCTCCTTGTCTATTACTATACAATCAGCGATTGGGTCAGCCGTACAATACTCTTGATTGATGGCAGAATGATGTTGTTATAAACAATGGTCCTGTAGTAAACTAGTGCATCGTTCTGTCCCTTGTCTATTACAATATGATCAGTGATTGGGTCAGCCGTACAATACTCTTGATTGATGGCAGAATGATGTTGTTATAAACAATGGTCCTGTAGTAAACTAGTGCATCGTTCTGCCCCTTGTCTATTACAATATGATCAGTGATTGGGTCAGCCGTACAATACTCTTGATTGATGGCAGAATGATGTTACTATAAACGATGGTCCTGTAGCAAACTAGTGCATCGTTCTGTCCCTTGTCTATTACAATATGATCAGTGATTGGGTCAGCCGTAAAATACTCTTGATTGATGGCAGAATGATGTTGTTATAAACAATGGTCCTGTAGCAAACTAGTGCATATTTGTGCCGCTTTTCTTTAAATGATGAATTGTGATTGGGTCAGCCGTACAATATTCTTGATTGATGGCAGAATGATGTTACTAGAAACAATTGTCCTGTGGTAAACTAGTGCATCGTTCTGCTCCTTGTCTATTACTATACAATCAGCGATTGGGTCAGCCGTACAATACTCTTGATTGATGGTAGAATGATGTTGTTATAAACAATGGTCCTGTAGTAAACTAGTGCATCGTTCTGCCCCTTGTCTATTACAATATATTCAGTGATTGGGTCAGCCGTACAATACTCTTGATTGATGGCAGAATGATGTTACTATAAACAATGGTCCTGTAGCAATCTAGTGCATTTTTGTGCCGCTTTTCTTTAAATGATGAATTGTGATTGGGTCAGCCGTAAAATACTCTTGATTGATGGCAGAATGATTTTGTTATAAACAATGGTCCTATAGTAAACTAGTGCATCGTTCTGCCCCTTGTCTATTACAATATGATCAGTGATTGGGTCAGCCGTACAATACTCTTGATTGATGGTAGAATGATGTTGTTATAAACAATGGTCCTGTAGTAAACTAGTGCATCGTTCTGCCCCTTGTCTATTACAATATATTCAGTGATTGGGTCAGCCGTACAATACTCTTGATTGATGGCAGAATGATGTTACTATAAACAATGGTCCTGTAGCAATCTAGTGCATTTTTGTGCCGCTTTTCTTTAAATGATGAATTGTGATTGGGTCAGCCGTAAAATACTCTTGATTGATGGCAGAATGATTTTGTTATAAACAATGGTCCTATAGTAAACTAGTGCATCGTTCTGCCCCTTGTCTATTACAATATGATCAGTGATTTGGTCAGCCGTACAATACTCTTGATTGATGGCAGAATGATGTTACTATAAACAATGGTCCTGTAGTAAACTAGTGCATCGTTCTGTCCCTTGTCTATTACAATATGATCAGTGAATGGGTCGGCCGTATAATACTCTTGATTGATGGCAGAATGATGTTACTATAAACAATGGTCCTGTAGCAAACTAGTGCATCGTTCTGTCTCTTGTCTATTACAATATAATCAGTGAATGGGTCAGCCGTACAATACTCTTGATTGATGGCAGAATGATGTTACTATAAACAATGGTCCTGTAGCAAACTAGTGCATTTTTGTGCCGCTTTTCTTTAAATGATGAATTATGATTGGGTCAGCCGTAAAATACGCTTGATTGATGGCAGAATGATGTTGTTATAAACAATGGTCCTGTAGTAAACTAGTGCATCGTTCTGCCCCTTGTCTATTACTATATGATCAGTGATTAGGTCAGCAGTACAATACTCTTGATTGATGGCAGAATGATGTTATAATAAACAATGGTCCTGTGGTAAACTAGTGCATCGTTCTGTCCCTTGTCAATTACAATATGATCAGTGATTGGGTCAGCCGTACAATACTCTTGATAGATGGCAGAATGATGTTACTATAAACAATGGTCCTGTAGTAAACTAGTGCATCGTTCTATCCCTTGTCTATTACAATATGATCAGTGATTAGGTCAGCAGTATAATACTCTTGATTGATGGCCGATTGATGTTACTAAAAACAATGGTCCTGTGGTAAACTAGTGCATCGTTCTGTCCCTTGTCTATTACAATATGATCAGTGATTAGGTCAGCAGTACAATACTCTTGATTGATGGCAGAATGATGTTACTAGAAACAATGGTCCTGTGGTAAACTGGTGCATCGTTCTATCCCTTGTCTATTACAATATGATCAGTGATTAGGTCAGCAGTACAATACTCTTGATTGATGGCAGAATGATGTTGTTATAAACAATGGTCCTGTAGTAAACTAGTGCATCGTTCTATCCCTTGTCTATTACAATATGATCAGTGATTAGGTCAGCAGTATAATACTCTTGATTGATGGCCGATTGATGTTACTAAAAACAATGGTCCTGTGGTAAACTAGTGCATCGTTCTATCCCTTGTCTATTACAATATGATCAGTGATTAGGTCAGCAGTACAATACTCTTGATTGATGGCAGAATGATGTTGTTATAAACAATGGTCCTGTGGTAAACTAGTGCATTGTTCTGTCCCTTGTCTATTACAATATGATCAGTGATTAGGTCAGCCGTACAATATTCTTGATTGATGGCAGAATGATGTTACTAGAAACAATGGTCCTGTGGTAAACTAGTGCATCGTTCTGTCCCTTGTCTATTACAATATGATCAGTGATTAGGTCAGTAGTACAATACTCTTGATTGATGGCAGAATGATGTTGTTATAAACAATGGTCCTGTGGTAAACTGGTGCATCGTTCTATCCCTTGTCTATTACAATATGATCAGTGATTAGGTCAGCAGTATAATACTCTTGATTGATGGCCGATTGATGTTACTAAAAACAATGGTCCTGTGGTAAACTTTTACATTATTCAGTCTCTTATGTATTAAGTCATGAACTGTGATTGGGTCAGCCATGCTATACACTTTATTGATGGCCAAATGATGTTACTAGAAACAATGGTCCTGTGGTAAACTGGTGCATCGTTCTATCCCTTGTCTATTACAATATGATCAGTGATTAGGTCAGCAGTACAATACTCTTGATTGATGGCAGAATGATGTTACTATAAACAATGGTCCTGTGGTAAACTAGTGCATCGTTCTGTCCCTTGTCTATTACAATATGATCAGTGATTAGGTCAGTAGTACAATACTCTTGATTGATGGCAGAATGATGTTGTTATAAACAATGGTCCTGTGGTAAACTAGTGCATCGTTCTGTCCCTTGTCTATTACAATATGATCAGTGATTAGGTCAGCAGTACAATACTCTTGATTGATGGCAGAATGATGTTGTTATAAACAATGGTCCTGTGGTAAACTAGTGCATCGTTCTGTCCCTTGTCTATTACAATATGATCAGTGATTAGGTCAGCCGTACAATATTCTTGATTGATGGCAGAATGATGTTACTAGAAACAATGGTCCTGTGGTAAACTAGTGCATCGTTCTGTCCCTTGTCTATTACAATATGATCAGTGATTAGGTCAGTAGTACAATACTCTTGATTGATGGCAGAATGATGTTGTTATAAACAATGGTCCTGTGGTAAACTAGTGCATCGTTCTGTCCCTTGTCTATTACAATATGATCAGTGATTAGGTCAGTAGTACAATATTCTTGATTGATGGCAGAATGATGTTACTAGAAACAATGGTCCTGTGGTAAACTGATGCATCGTTCTATCCCTTGTCTATTACAATATGATCAGTGATTAGGTCAGCAGTATAATACTCTTGATTGATGGCCGATTGATGTTACTAAAAACAATGGTCCTGTGGTAAACTTTTACATTGTTCAGTCTCTTATGTATTAAGTCATGAACTGTGATTGGGTCAGCCATGCTATACACTTTATTGATGGCCAAATGATGTTACTATAAACAATGGCTCTGTTTATAATTATAGTGATTTTTTAAGTTTGTTTTTGTAAATGGAAGAAAACATGATTTTTCCAGACATTTTCCATCGTTCGGTGATACTTACAATTAGTAATACTACGTTTCAAAATATGTAACCTGATGTCTTCCTCAGGTGAAAACCTACCTTGGTTAGAATCCACAAAACATACCATAGCGTTTGGCACGTGTAAGTCGGAAATCACAACAACCATTTTTTGTGCCAACTCCCTGCACACTAACACTAGAACATGCACCTAATAAAAGCAAAACATAATACTAATTATTAAAAACAAACTTCAGAATACGGATCACAATGGGTCTGCACTCATTGGCGATCTTCACGGCAGATGCGGAAAGGGAGGAAACGGAAGTAAGTATTTTTTCATTATTTGTTTATTCTAGATTAACTTTTTAAAACCAAAATTTGACCACGCATTTGTTTATTACAAATATCTAATCTGTTTTATGTTTTAGGATACGTTGTTAGTACATTTTTCAAATTTGGCAACCAAAACGGCCTGATAGCTGACAGATGGGTTGTGTGCCAATTTTATGTATGAAGCCTAGTTTAATTTTCCTTTAAAGAAATAGAACTCCCGATGTATTATGTCGGCTTCATCCTAATTCTTACGAAGGTATTCGGATCAACAATGATGTGCCATTTTTTTACTTTTCTGTTAGACCCTATTTTGTGTTATTTTATCCATACATTATGCGTATCAAAGCGCTCTGGTATGATTTATTAATTTTAACCTACATTGTAGCTACGTGTTATGTTTATTATTAACCCGAGGATGAGATCAGATTGCAGGTCTCGAAACGTAGTTATTATTTCTTTTATCACTTAACTATTGTGAAAGTCCGTAAAATCTGTTTCCTGACGAAACAACGGTTTTATGGTAAAATGATGTAATGTTATGTAGCGAGTCTCTTAAATTATGATTGTGTTGGCAGTTAAACAATATAAGAGTGTATTGATTTATTTCCAACACGTACATGCCCCGTGATTACAATGCAAGTATAATCAGAACTCAGTTAATCTGTATACTACATAATCCAGAAGTTACCTTATTTAGATAAGCAGATTTTAGTTCATTATTATAGTATAAACGCTAAATATAATAAATCTGTATCGCCATCTTCTGCGTGTAACAAACTAGAACAATAATACATATTAATTGTTGTTTTTCAGCTTTAGACAATACATATAATTAAATTATATTGCACCACTTGTATGATGAGTTTTTCATTCTAGGACGAACTATACGATTAACAATAATTTTAATTTTAACGTAAAAATATTGTTTGCTTTATGAAATTTCTTGTTTTTTTGTTACTAATTCAGACGTATTAAAACTATTAGGCCCTAAAAACTAAAATATATTTATAAAACTTATTTTATTTACTTAAAAGACGTTCGAAATTATCTTATATTAGTTAGTTGGGTTATTATATTATTATAATACAAATTTTCTGTCTCTAGATTACCTCTCATCTTATAAAATATTATAAAACCCCTAAAAAAATTAGAAACACAAATTTGCTTTTTTACTTTTCTCTTTATCACTCTCAAAAAATTATTTTAGTTAACGTAAACTAATCAATTAAAATTTTTAAGTACCTCCCTGCTAGATATATTTCATGCTGTAACTTGATTTGTATAAAATCAAAGTAAAAGGTTCACAGCAATGTTTGCTCACAGTAATGTTTAAAATAATCATAAATGATGACCACAGATAAAAACATAGAAGTGTGTTTGTATCCATGATCATACTCATTATTGATTCTGCAAGTTCGCGTGCCTTAGTAAACTAATCCAATGTTCACTGGCTTGTCTATTAGATGATAGATTATGATTGAAATTGGATGAACAACAGTCCTGATTGATTACCGAATGATATGAATGCAAACAATAGTTTCATTTACCGTGGTAAACTGTAACATTATTTCCTAGCTTGTCTACTAAACTATGGATTACGGAAAACTTTCAACTAATATTTGTTTTCTATTAGTGTATTCAAATATAATTTATGTTATAAAACATAACATAATTACACTATCCCAAAGCACGGCTAAAAACTGAGTTAAGTTACCAAGTTGAGCTGAACTGAAAATTTGCATTAAATTTTTGTTTTAGACGCGATCTCAAAGCACAGGAGGGCAATAGATTTCGGCAACTGAGATGAGCTGTAAGCAATTAGGAAAAAAGTAAACTGAACTGAATATTCTTATTAAATTGATGATGATGCATCTGGGATGTAATGTACACATTTAGCGAAACCCTTTATTTTTAACTACATGTATTTAAAACTTTTTCATCTTAGAGAAAACGTAACGGCTTAATTACTTTGGAGTGTATCACGAATTCCTAAAAATACGGAGAATATACTGTATAAAGGAAACCCGTGTCAATACAATTAATGGAATAAACTCAAAAGCTAAATAACGAAATCCAATTAACGTGTGACAGCCCACGTGACATTGACAGCTCTGAGTAATTAGTGAGCTGGTCAGTGTAACAGCACCAGTTGTGTCGACAGGTGCGGTCACGTGGTCGGTTACGTTTGCAATTTGCTGACTAGTCGGTCTATTATTACCTGGGGTGTTATAATACAAAATTATTATTAAAGTTCCATCACTAATTATTTCTGACTGCAATATGGAATTAATAGAAACAGAAATGTGTAAATAATAAAATGCTTAATATGGTTTTGAATTATACTTAACGTAATATCGTTTACCAGGTTACATACACTATTGAGATTTTACGTTAAAAATTAGAATTTTCTGCTTGTTAACGTGGCTGCAATAATCTCCTATAGCACATACTGAGCCTACTGATTGTTGCCAACTTACTTTTTACAGCCTATTTGTCTATACGAATTTGTCTGTATCATAACTTATAAAACTGTTTGAACTTCAAGGATCAAAAACTTTCTGCCCCATAAGTTCACTAATCGGTGAAGATTACACTTCCAGAAAGACCTTCCAATTCCATATTACATAATTTTAAGACCTTTTTATGGTGCTTGGATTATTCAATGAATAATTTATGAATTCCCAAATTAAAATTGTCGCCACAACCTTACAAGCTGAGGTAGTTTAGCCGCAAAACGCGATTAAATGTAAACACGTTGTAATTTTTACGTAAGAATTTTTATTTTCGAGCCCAAATAGCGGCCGAAGCTTAAATCTAAAATTTGTCCGAATTAGGAAATCATGTGATCTACAGAAGAAGACCAGTTTATTTGTGTCCTCTCTCTTATTGTTACTCTAAAACGGAGTTATATTTTTTAGGTTTGATTTGGTAACGCCTAAAAGTGTTTATTTTGTTATAAATTAGGCCATACAAATATTTCCATTTTATATCAGCAACAACAATGTGAAAGGTGGTTCAGAATCCCATGAAGCGCTAAGATAGACAGATTTTTTCAGAAATCGTGACATAACTGAATTTTCTTTGAAATTTACCAAGACATTTCGAAATTATTCTTATTTTTATACAAATGAACGATATAACGTTCTTCTGGAAATGTTATGCTCAGCTTTAAGATGATTAACATTTCTGTACCGTCACCAAATTCATATCCAATTTATCTCTGCAATCAAACATTGATTTTGATGAAGTGGGGGTATAAAAACGTCTTGATGATTAGAAAAACAAAGATAACTCTTCTTTCAATTAATTCTGCTTGATATTTTTCTAGGATTAATGGGATAATCACTCAAACACTTAGCGTTGTCACGTATTTAAATCTGACTGTCTCTGCATAACCATTATTTTTACAAGATTTACAAGAGATTTGGGTCTCATCACGCAAAAGAACAAATATTTTATCCGATGTTTACATTTACTTTGCTCAACGTCTTGGGTATGTTTTTGTTGTATTTTGGCCACAATAAAGACCGATTTTTATCGGTATTGAAATCGATAATATGCAAAGAAAAGTTTTTTTCATACACAAGTTGAAATTTCCTGAGATGGATTCATTAGATGTGCGTGAAAGGTTTTAATTTGGTTCTGCTCTTTTAGAACGCCTTATCGCCGTAGACTTGATTTTCATAACCTTCTGCTTGATCACGTGATCCGTGATATCTCTTTTGAGTGTGAGATCCTTTCGTTAGCCACTATTTTTAAGTTTATCACCAAGTAGTTAGATTTAATTGTATCAGAAACTCCCTTTATAACTAAGATTTAATCGATAGTGATGTTTGCAACTCTTTTCAGAGTGTGAAATTTCACTGCTTTACGTCACTAACAATATCAAGCTGCTTAGGCGTTCACCCAAACTTTACAGCATTGTTTTAAAATCTCTGAGGCCATGTTGTTCAGGAGTAAGCTTACTGCAAACATAATTAGAACATACTACATTATACGAAATTAGATTTACAGAGTTTGTTCAGTATACAGTAGAATGTGAGCTAATCACAAACTTTACTATGAGTTACATAATGAACTGACATAGTATTTAAAATGTTGCATGAAGCTATATTTCTATATAGGGAACATTCAGTTTATGATGGACATATCCTCATATGAGATGAATGGTGCAATTCAGCTGATGACAATTTTTAAGTCAGTTCGAACACTTTTGAGCTTTTTTTTCAGTGGGTTTTGAGATATTTATGTAATCAAATAAACTAAAATGCTATTCTAAGCAGTCAAAGTACTTTATTCTCTAACATAACGCGGTAAGAATTATTTGATTAATAATGATTTTAGTAAGAATCGGTTAAAGTATAGTTTTTTTTTTTTTTTTTTTTTTTTTTTTTTTTTTTTTTTTTTTTTTTTTTTTTTTTTGAGACAAAATACAATGTTTAGACGAATCTACATCTATGTCATAGACCCAGGCAGACGAAAAATGTTTATCATATCAAATACTATAAATATAACATTTTTTAAGTATTATATAAGCAATTTTGTCAACATCCCATTTATTCCCAGGTTGCGTTGAGGCCTAACGTGTGTACAGAAATTTTAAACAATGAACGATATTAGTGTTTACCAAACAACTGGAGTTTTGGAAATGTACAGCAATAAACTAATTAAATATTTAAAAAGATCACTATTACAAAGATAATAATGCAATATAATTATAATAGTTTTGTCTCCTACAGTCTTTGTACGGTTGGTTAAGTAGGTATCTAACATACAACACGCTCTCCAATTAGGTTAATTAGGGTCGTCATTTGTTATTAGCGTCATATACCTAATGACAGATTTGCATAATGACACGTGTACACTAATTAAGGTAGCCATAGTAACTCCTGAGCGATACAGATTATCTGGCAAGACAAACAATTACTCAAAAACTTAGCCGAATTAACACTTTACAAGCTATCTTATATGGTCACGTTCACGTGTAAAACTATTTAAAGTGGCACAAAATATATTATTTTTTTAATCCTTACAAAATACTTGTAAACATTTATGTTTATCAATTAAAGTTGCTAACACAAACAACCCTTTGTTGTAATCGTTTACATAACAAAATATAAAAACCTATTAACGGAGCCAATTCCCCTTTATGATGGGCATAAGATTCTAAGTGAAATGTCATCTTATGGTGCAACAACTGATCATACAGTTGTCCATGTAAGATTCTAAGATAAGATAGCGTTTCAGGTTAAAATCACTGATAATTCAGAGATTCATATTAAGGTTCGAAAGAGGGTCCAATCAGGGTCGTAGATCAGGATGAAATCTGTAATAACTTGGAATTACAAATTTAATTACAGCATGATAACATTATTGCAGATACTAAATGGTATTCTTGTTCAATGGGGTCTAAATATAAAACAGCCGATGATAATCTAAATATAAAAAGGCTCCTTTCTTGCACAACTCATTCATTATTTACCTACAAATTATAGTCTAAATTTAATTTCTAATTGTCTTAAATCAGGCATCTGTGTATTTTACCATGCTAACTCAGCAAATTTGATAATATATTTGATATTCTATTGTTCACTAGCTGTTTTCAGCAGCTTCGCATGTTTTTTTTAAGCTTTGCTTACGAACCCCGTGCATGAGTACTTCTGGTTCAAGTTAATTATTTCCAACGCCAATGTAGAGTTTATCTGGTTGCCACGACCAAGAAAATCTGTAAAATATGTACGTTTATTGCCATTGTAGACGTACATGTACTTTATTATGAAGTGGTCTAAAACTCAAGCTTTAAGTTCAACCAGAAATGTATTTGAAAGACAAATACATATACGTCGTATACGTATACGTCAAAACTTAGCGCCTTCAAGTAGTGTTTTGCTATATAATATACGTAACTGTCTCGTGATTGCTGTTTATAGTGTGCAGGCGCTTTGATAAATTTTATATTTTATAGCTCCGCCCGGTGGTCAGTTAAATCAATGGGCATAGCATTATAAACCCTCTACGTGGAAAAATACCTATACATGCGAATTTTCATACTTATCGGTCAAATTGTTTCAGAACATGTAAAGGACATATATATATATATATATATATATATATATATATATATATATATATATATATATATATGATTAGATTCAATAATAAGCTAAAATATGTTAATCGTCTGAACACATGTTCTAGTCTACAGTGAATGGAGATACAGTAAAGCTGATTAATTATCCACGTAATTTAAACTTAATGTTAAACTGTGAGTGTTTTGGTTCCACGATAATTAGAGTATTAAATGGTCTCCCTTTCAAATATTGGTCGCGATTAGGACAAATTGCAAGATCCATGCGCTTTTACTCAACCTGAATTAATTTAAATCTCCCTATTCCAGATCACAGTAATTTTGTTAGGTTATAAATCCTGTGATTAATGTTAATCAATACAGTAAATATACTAACACCCTCGCATTATAAACTTAATGTTGAGCTGTTACAGTCCTCTTGTTTCATATATTTAGTTATCGATCATACAACTATGTAGTGTTTGTATTACAGTAATATTGTTCTACAAATAACATACATATGGTGTGAAGGGTTGATTTAATGTAACTGTTGAGTTTAGTTCCAGTTCAACTTCCACTTAGAGCGTCAGACTCCAACATTCTACTTGAATCAATCCCTCCCACCATAGGTACGTTATGTGTAGAAAACACGGTTGCACGGCCGTGCTTTTGGATCGTGTCTAAAACAGTTGTGTATCAATTGTGCACCTGATGAGGCAATGAGAAAATAAAAATTACCAAGATTACACTGTATTTTGCAATCTAGGTGTCTCTGATGTCGAAACTATGGAAATAATTCATTTTTAGTTTCTTCCGAGTTTCTTACGAGGCGAAAATAACCCCAGATTCCAGGAGTCAAGTCTGCGACAGCGTCAGGTTCCAGACGCTGCACTAAGAGGTGAACTAGAACTAAATTCAGCGGTCACATTGAATCAACCCTCCCACCCCAACTACATTGTGTGTAGAAAGGTTTTTATAAACAAGGTCGCTTGTGCTATTATTAATTTTTAGTGCAATTCTTTTAGTGCAGAGACTTGGACTTCAGTCTCTGCACTAATATGTCCAAAATATGTTAGGTACTTCTTTTCCATGACACTATGAGAGGGTTCACTCTAGCTAGTTTATACCTAGGGTACAGCAAAACCGATGTGTCACTTAAACGTATGGAACTGTATGATGTCCCACGGATATCCAGGACCGCAAATCTCGAGATATTAGGGTGCAAGGGTAGACCGATAGGTCTAGTCCACTGTAGGAGATGACTTTTGGTTTTGGTGGGGCTCTCTAAGTGATGGTGGTAGTTACTATCCGGGACATAAGATGCCCGCATTGACTGGAGATTCTTATGCAGAGCTACTCTCTCCCTTTTCCAAAATGGCATGTCACTCATCATGAATATTCTGCAATTCCATAAGCAATGTGCAATGAGAAGTAGCTCAGTCTCCTGTCCTAATAAAAAAACCAGTATGAGTTAAGTGTAACCATATAGTCACAGCAGTATGTTTTGCAATGACACAGATTGTCATCTTCTCCTTTTATTATCTGGGCTGATAAGGGTTGTAAAACAATTACACTAAAGCAAATTTTAATGATTACCAAAAACGAAGCAAAGTAGGTTTTGCTTTCAACTATAAATTTGTCAATAATATCTTTAAAAAACAAACAATTTTAAGTTTTTGGGCTTCACGAAACAAAATACACTTTAAGGGTGACAGAAAAATGTTAATGGTTTTAAAAGTTTACAATAATTTTTGTCACTCTTAAAAATATTTGCATATTTAACTATGAACTCCATAGTTTTCAACACCTTTGATTTGAGATTGATCGGTTTGTACAGTGTTGGGCTTCCCCGCCCCTTCACCACATCTCCCCCTCACCCCCTCTACCCCTCTCACCCACAGCGTGCAATAATCCACAGCTCTGCTGAGCTAATCCTGTCACACGGCTTGCTGCCGAGTACCAGCACCGCATATAGTGTATTAAAATATTTGCTTCGCATTGGTGATTTTTCGATTTAATCTGATTTCCGAATGGTTAGGCTATCGCAATAATTGCTAATACCTGTATTTCAACCAGAGGTGATTTAGAGGATCATTAAATTATAATTTACACGTTATAATAAAAAGGGATTACTACAGTATTGTGTATCGATTTCACAAATAAAACGTCGATTTAGAAATGTGTCGATTTAAGGTGTCCTTAATTTTTCACGTATTTATATATTTTCATGCTATAAATATCAATCACTTTGTATTAAGTAAAATCTTTTTACTTTTAAACCATTATATCTACTATATACCTTTTAAGTGAGACATTTTGGATGATTCTGTCAGAATGTCTGAAAAATACAATGGAAATAAAAAAATATACATAAATTTTTGTGAATGTTATGAGTACTGAGTATGGATACTTCTTTAGCTGCAAGGTCCACACTTTAAAATGAAAAAATGCTAACGTTCGTATCAATCTGCCTAGTGCAATCATTTCAGAATCTGAGGAGAACAGTATTCTTTTTCATCGCTTACAAATCCAGGACCCGAAACCATCACAATCCGAAAATTTAAATACATGTATGTGTGTACAACACTACAAGGACATAATACAATATAAGCGGACCTGTATAAGAAATAACCCAGAAAGTTTCATAGATTTAGAAAAGAAATAATTTTGGGACAGTCAAGACGACTGATATTTTCCCGTAGTGGACAGAAAATAAGGAAAACACAGTCAACCGTTCATTCCTTCTTTCGTTCCTTAAAAGTTTCTTTTTCCCTTTCAATATTAAGAACGACCTTTCACCAGTACATGTTAGTAATACAAAGTTATCTAAATAATTATAATCTTTTTCTAGAAAAGTAGTTTAAAATATTTTAAATTTAGGGGGATCCGTACCCCTTGAACCCCCTCGATGGCTACGTCCTTGGATTTAGAGTATAACGAGTATATATGAACAGTATTTTAAATATGCTCAAACAGTAAAATTTTTATAATTGCGGCCGTTTGCATTAAATCAACCTTGATTATTTTTAACATAGGCCCATGACGTATTTAAGAAATAATGATCATTTTTAAACATTTACAATTGCACATATTTTATATTTCTGAATATTTTAGGATAGTGTTCTATTACAACACTATCCTAAGTGTATAATAACGTACAAGAAATACGAGTGTATAAATATTGTTATGATAACATCGCATAGTTCCAAGTGAGTATTTTTACAAACATAAATCATATTAATTGGAAACAAATCAATACCATATTTACAGAAACGTCTCAAAATATGTACATAACTATTTATATTTTATAAAGTTTCGAAATGAAGGGCCTTCTAAATTTTTGAAAGTGCTCCCAACATAGCTAAGTTTGTGTGTAAACAATATATCTCGGTTGCTTCACCCTCCTATGGGATTGTAGTGTTTTCATCTATGCACCTGAAGAGACAACGAGAACACCTCTTCATCTGGATTACTCTGGATTTATTCTGGATAAACCAGACATGGACCTATTTTGTAGTATTGGTGATTTTTATGTCAAAACAATGAAAATAGTTCATTTGAACGTCTTCGTAGTTAATTTATTTGGATCTCTTAAAAATATCATGGACTCCAGATTCCAGGAGTCAAATCAGTGACAGTGACAGATTTCTGACGCTGCATTAAGCGGGAGGTGCAATGGAACTAAATTCAACATTCCAATATGTATATGGTTATTAAAATTTTCAGAACGGAAATTCCCTTTCTTCTTAAAACTGATTTGCTAACTTCAATATCTGCCATAAGTTTTGTTGGTAATTCAGGGGTACCAAGACCAACATAATTTTTGTACACCTTTTTCGTATGAAAGGTTTATTTTAATAATCGCCAAACAGAAAATTATATATTTGTCTGTCTGTTGCCTTATATCCTTCCTAATATTTTCTAAATTACTACTATTATTTTTTAAGTGATTTTCGTCCCCAAAATGAAACTCTAACAAATATTTAGCATGTTTGTAGTGTTTAATCTTCAAGCAAAATGTTTTCCAAACATGCCATCTTATAGAAATTGGTAGAATCTACATGCGTTTTTCACCATTAAACGTATTTACGAATAAATCGTTGATGTACCACATTTCATATAAGATTTTCCACTTCGATCTCCCTCAATGTGTAGATATCAGAATACAAATATCTGAAATTTTTCAAACAGCATCAAAGATACTAATTTGTGTAACTACAAACTTGTACGGTTGGGTAGATATAGATGAACCAGTGTCTACTGCATGAATGGGTGGCTCAAGCACAGGATTAGATTGGACACCGCAGGATGGCAAACACACAACCACTAACACTCCTCTTGTAATGTTGGCAGCCTGATATTCAGCTGACTCAGTGTGTGTTCACTGCTAGACGTCAACTGTATCGAACCAAGTGTGGAATATTCCTGCGGAAAGGTTTATAATACTGTGAGGTTAGAGCAGCTGACTCAGTGTGTGTTCACTGCTAGACGTCAACTGTATCGAACCAAGTGTGGAATATTCCTGCGGAAAGGTTTATAATACTGTGAGGTTAGAGCAGCTGACTCAGTGTGTGTTCACTGCTAGACGTCAACTGTATCGAACCAAGTGTGGAATATTCCTGCGGAAAAGGTTTATAATACTGTGAGGTTAGAGCAGCTGACTCAGTGTGTGTTCACTGCTAGACGTCAACTGTATCGAACCAAGTGTGGAATATTCCTGCGGAAAAGGTTTATAATACTGTGAGGTTAGAGCAGCTGACTCAGTGTGTGTTCACTGCTATACGTCAAACTGTATCGAACCAAGTGTGGAATATTCCTGCGGAAAGGTTTATAATACTGTGAGGTTAGAGCAGCTGACTCAGTGTGTGTTCACTGCTAGACGTCAACTGTATCGAACCAAGTGTGGAATATTCCTGCGGAAAGGTTTATAATACTGTGAGGTTAGAGCAGCTGACTCAGTGTGTGTTCACTGCTAGACGTCAACTGTATCGAACCAAGTGTGGAATATTCCTGCGGAAAAGGTTTATAATACTGTGAGGTTAGAGCAGCTGACTCAGTGTGTGTTCACTGCTAGACGTCAACTGTATCGAACCAAGTGTGGGAATATTCCTGCGGAAAGGTTTATAATACTGTGAGGTTTAGAGCAGCTGACTCAGTGTGTGTTCACTGCTAGACGTCAACTGTATCGAACCAAGTGTGGAATATTCCTGCGGAAAGGTTTATAATACTGTGAGGTTAGAGCAGCTGACTCATGTGTGTTCACAGCTAGACGTCAACTGTATCGAACCAATTGTGGAATATTTCCTGCGGAAAGTTTATAATACTGTGAGGTTAGAGCAGCTGACTCAGTGTGTGTTCACTGCTAGACGTCAACTGTATCTAACCAAGTGTGGAATATTCCTGCGGAAAGGTTTATAATACTGTGAGGTTAGAGCAGCTGACTCCAGTGTGTGTTCACTGCTATACGTCAACTGTAATCGAACCAAGTGTGGAATATTCCTGCGGAAAGGTTTATAATACTGTGAGGTTAGAGCAGCTGACTCAGTGTGTGTTTCACTGCTAGACGTCAACTGTATCGAACCAAGTGTGGAATATTCCTGCGGAAAGGTTTATAATTACTGTGAGGTTAGAGCAGCTGACTCAGTGTGTGTTCACTGCTAGACGTCAACTGTATCGAACCAAGTGTGGAATATTCCTGCGGAAAGGTTTATAATACTGTGAGGTTAGAGCAGCTGACTCAGTGTGTGTTCACTGCTAGACGTCAACTGTATCTAACCAAGTGTGGAATATTCCTGCGGAAAGGTTTATAATACTGTGAGGTTAGAGCAGCTGACTCAGTGTGTGTTCACTGCTAGACGTCAACTGTATCGAACCAAGTGGGGAATATTCCTGCGGAAAGGTTTATAAAATACTGTGAGGTTTAGAGCAAGCTGACTCAGTGTGTGTTCACTGCTAGACGTCAACTGTATCTAACCCAAGTGTGGAATATTCCTGCGGAAAGGTTTATAATACTGTGAGGTTAGAGCAGCTGACTCAGTGTGTGTTCACTGCTAGACGTCAACTGTATCGAACCAAGTGTGGAATATTCCTGCGGAAAGGTTTATAATACTGTGAGGTTAGAGCAGCTGACTCAGTGTGTGGTGTTCACTGCTAGACGTCCAACTGTATCGAACCAAGTGTGGGAATATTCCTGCGGAAAGGTTTATAATACACTGTTGAGGTTAGAGCAGCTGACTCAGTGTGTGTTCACTGCTAGACGTCAACTGTATCGAACCAAGTGTGGAATATTCCTTCTCGCGGAAAGGTTTATAATACCTGTGAGGTTAGAGCAGCTGACTCAGTGTGTGTTCACTGCTAGACGTCAACTGTATCGAACCAAGTGTGGAATATTCCTGCGGAAAGGTTTATAATACTGTGAGGTTAGAGCAGCAGCTGACTCAGTGTGTGTTCACTGCTAGACGTCAACTGTATCGAACCAAGTGTGGACTATTCCTGCGGAAAGGTTTATAATACTGTGAGGATAGAGCAGCTGACTCAGTGTGTGTTCACTGCTAGACGTCAAACTGTATCGAACCAAGTGTGGAATATTCCTGCGGAAAGGTTTATAATACTGTGAGGTTAGAGCAGCTGACTCAGTGTGTGTTCAACTGCTAGACGTCAACTGTATCGAACCAAGTGTGGAATATTTCCTGCGGAAAGGTTTATAATACTGTGTGAGGTTAGAGAGATTAGATTAGAGATTATTGTATTATCCTTGTCAGCTTTAGTGTTAACGAAATTTTCCAGAGTTCGTTTCATCAAATCAAATCTAAAAACATATGAATAAGAATAGAATAAGAATAATTTATTTTCACTTCTTTTGTAACATAATTTTTTACAAAAAATAATACTTTATGTTAATAAACTTACAAAATGAAAACAATAAAAGAGAGCACTAGCTAACACTAAGAATAACTAGTCTAGTTCAGGAACCTACAAAGATTAACAGAGTTTTCTAAAACATGCATAGATCATGTTTTTTGCTAAGATATCAAACTATAATACAATGGATATAAGGACAGAAGTGATTGACTTAGATATAACAGATCATTGTGTTTAGTGAAGGTCATTGTTATGGTGCAGATGGAGGGGTGGAGGGACTTCCACAGCTGACTCCACCTGCTTATCTCATAGATTTACGGTGCCCTGAACCTCTTACTGATAACGTTGACTGGACTGAAGTGTATTGTGAAGAGAATGCCTCTATTGCTTTTTGATATTTTCCATGAAATTCTTACAAATTGTATAGATAAAATTTAAAAAACAAATTATTCCAAGGAGAAGCATTAAAAGGTTAAAAACTTGAATAAATAATTATATCTGTATAAAAATCAAAACTAGAAATAAACTTTATAAAAATCTTAAAAAACATCCACAGAATTAAACTCTTAAAAAAATTATTATGTTACATATAAAAATAAGCTTAGGACAGAAATCAGGGATTTAAAAAATGTATTTTATAAAAAATAATATAATAAACTGTAATGGAAAGTTATAAATGAAAACACGGGTCAATGCAGATATTAAAGAAAATATCAGAAATTGTTAATTTTAAAACGGAATAATTATTAAAGACAAAAAGGCTATTGAAAGTGAATTTAATAATTATTTTTTAAATATTAATGAAAATCTAGATTTAAACAGAAAGAAAACCCAAAAATGTTCAAAATTATGTTTTAAAATATATTTAATAATGATTTTCAACTAAACTCCATGTTTGTAGGCCTAGATTATGTAAGTGAACAAGATGTAATAAATGTTATAAAATCTTTAAGAAATGGTATATCTCCAGGAAATTACGGGATAAGTTCCTTTATAATTAAAAAACATCCATCTGAAATTAGTTAACGGTCTTATTTAATAAATCTTAGTTTTGAAACAGGGGCGTTTTCCAGAAAAACTTAAAGAAACAGTTGTAACACCGATTCATAAGGGAGGTCAGGCAAATTTAGGTAGTAAATTATCGTCCTATTAGTTTACTTTAAACTTTTTCTAAAGTTTTTGAGAAAATAATGAAGAAAAAATTAGAAAAAATTTAGATAAAATAAAGTTTCTTTAGTAAAAACCAGTTTGGTTACAGATATACACTAAGTACATAAGATGCCCTATTACATTTTTTGTCTAAAATTTTTAATGGTTTAAATACAGAAAAATTACACAGCAGGATTATTTTTAGACATAAGAAAGGCCTTCGACACTGGTTGATCATAAAATATTTTTGAATAAGCTTTGAAAATTGGAATAAGAGGAAATAATTACAAATGGTTTGAAAGTTATTTGTAAACAGGAAACAATGTGTGAAAAATTGAGGACTGTTTGAGTGAAATGAAGTTATTCACCAAAGGGTACCACAGGGCTCAGTACTAGGTGCTATCCTTTTTCTAATATTCATTTAATGAATTTTTGCAATGCTAAATTTAAAGGGAAATTAAACTTCATTTGCTAATGATACAGCCCTGTGTTACACAGAAAAAAAAATTTAAATTCAGTTGAAGATAAAATCAATTTTGACCTTAAAGCAATTCAAGTGGTGGTTTTCAGAAAATCACAAGCTATTAAAATGTAGACAAAACAAAGTATATGGTATTTAGTTTAAGAAAAGACGTTAATTTTAGTAATCCAGTAATTTATAAATGTAATAAGTGTCTATATGAAAAACAAAATTTGTCACGAAGTATGTAAGAAAGTTGGGAGAGTCCACACTATAAAATATCTTGGAATTTTGCTGGATCAAGAATTGAAATGGAAAGTACATATCTCATCACTAAAAATAAACTTAGCAATACAATTAGGTATTTCTTTTTTCTAAAAGGGATACGTGATAAAAATATTTTTTATATGCTGTTATTATTTGTTAGTTCAAAGCAGAATAGAGTATGGTTTGATCTTTTGGTGCGGTACCTATGATTCAAATATTTATCCAATTAACATGATACAAAAGTTCTTTATACGCCTGATTTCAAATAAGAGTAAATATGAAACCACATGTCCAATATAGTTCTCTTAAATATTTTACCTCTAAAAAATGTGTTTATATATATATATAAGGTTTTAAAACTATTTTATAACAGAAGTGGACCACACACAACAATACAATAATTACAAATGCATATTAAGAAATCAAAATCAAGCATTGTTACTGAAACTATATACCACTTTTTTACCAAAACTTTCAACTTTTTAAGGCTCCAAGAATTTATCATAAAATCCCCCCATTCTTAAAGCAATCAAAAGGTAAGAATACCTTCTTAAAACGTTCTGAAAACAGTGACTTTTGAAATTTGAAGATGTAAACTTACTTTTAAATATTCAAACGCAGTATTTTGTTTTTTTTTACTGAATAAGTTAAATTTTTTTATTTTAACTGTTAATTAGATTCTTTTATATATTCCTGTATATAAGCTTATAAGCTATCTCTAATTTATAAACATTTTAGACTCATGAAATATTTTGTTTTAGCACTAGAATATTACTTTTTATTATATGTATAATGTCTCTGAGAGCTGATATTTATTTTTGTTATTTCTATTTTACATAACAAACTATTTTAGCCTCTAAACAGGTTTTTAATATGTAATAATTTCTCTGATAACTTATTAATATTATTTTGTTGTTATTTAGTTTCCTAGATTAAATGTAAATTTGACTAAGATTTTTTTTTGTACAGTCATTCCTGGCATGATGCATGTACCACTGGCTGTCCCATGATCCCGTCTCAAAAATATCTTGCCATTTCGGACCCACAAATACTTAAAGTTCTTCGTCTTCTTTGCCTCCCGGGCCATGACAAAAAGTCTTCTTTTTGCCGGTGACAGTGACTCGTTTATATAAATTTGGCTGTCCATGGTCATGTTGATGTGCCGTGTAGAGAGATTCCTCTTGACCTTCCGTTTTTTCAGTAACTCTTCTTTGTCAAGACGTCTCACAAACTTGACGATGATGGCTGCAGGTTGGTTGTTCGGTCCTGATCTCCTCCCCAGTCGGTGACAGGCATCAATCATCGAGTCCGTGATGGGCATGTCCAGCGCTTTTCCAACCTCCTTCACCACACTCACAACATCCTCTGTCTTCTCCTCTGGAATCCCGTGTATCTTACACAATTACTTCTGGAATATTGTTCCATTTCTTCTACACGATTTTCAAGAGAAGCAACTTTTTTCTTCAATTGCAAATTTTCCAGTGTCAGGCTTTCCATGACTTTTAGATATCCTTCCAACTTGGTATTTTGATCAGCTAGCATTTTTGTGTTGTCATCTATTTTGTCATTAAGATTTTCATAAGCCCTATTGACATCCGATTCGCTTCTTTTTTTAATGTCTCTTCTCTTATTTCATTAACCACTTTCAAAAGATCTTCCAAGGTTATTCCTCCCTCCTTTGTAGTCTGGGTGTCCAATCTCATGCTCTTCCTCCTTGTTGCCTGGCATGAAACACATCTCCACACAAGATCACCCGAAGAGATACATTCTATGTCGGCCTTACTCATTTTCAAGCTTTATGTTTTATTGTGTTTAACTTGAATGTACAACAGTAAAGGTGAGAAGACTTTGACTTCAATTTCTGTAGAGAATGAAGAAGGGGGTATGAGAGGTGGACGGAAAGATACAAAATTTTAATATACGAGGGCTATCCAGAAAGTAACAGACGTTTTAAAACAAAAACTTAACCGACTGCATTAAGAACATTGTACTGTACTATATACATTTAAAAGATACACTCTTGGGTTGTTTTCAACGTAATCCCCGTTAAAATTGAGACGTTTATTACAACAAATTTTCGATTCCAGCTTTGTAAAAATCTGCCGCCTAAGACTTAACCACTAGTTAAAGCCAGGGTGAAGTTCAGCGTCACTATTGAAGCGCTGCGTGGCCAACTTTAGTGTTAAAGACATTTTCCAGAATTCAATTCATCGTATCAATTTAAAAACATATACAAGCTATACTCTATGTTACATCGTGTTTAACTTAAAAATACAAGAATAAGGGTAAGTAGACTTTGAATTCTTAATGGGGTACATTTCTGTACTCAAGAGGAATGGAGAAGGGGGAAGTGTGGAGGGAGAAGAAAGGATACCGAATTTTAATATATTAAAGACATTAATTGGTATAGTATAAAACTGTAACCCAACTGTGGTAGTAACTATTTCCTACAGGTAGCTTTTATTCAAACTTGCCCTTGGTTCTAAAGGTTTCACTAGATTTGTTTTAGTGAATAGGAGGGATTGCAGTCAGATCAGGTAGTAAAAGAACGGTATTCTCAATAAGTTTTGTCATAAACATCGCAAGTTTCAGACAATTTTACTTATAGAGTTCTCACAGGCGACAAATTGAATTTTAGCGTCTATCGAGAATGTCCAACTGATTTAGAGTAGATTCTTATTCCCTCAGGTAAAAAACCCTTGTAAGTTAGGTTACCTATCAGATTTTCCCTCTAAATAAAAACAGTTTTTATTAAAATAAAAGAGTAAAATAAAAAAGAGCAGAATCTTTGCTTGTACATTCCGATTTTTCGGCCTGGTTGGTACGTACCATCAATCATACATTTTTGGTGGAGGCTAAAACCTTTAGGTTATACTTTATCACGTACTTCGATGCCATAAGCGAATCCTGATCGTTCTTGGCAGAATATTTTTCTTGGCTTCCCCTGCCAATTAAGCCTAAGTCACAGTACATTTAAACTGTGGTCAGTTCAAATGTGACAACATTGCTTTGTTTACAAAAATTTAAGACTCTGAGGTGGGTTGGGAGCTGGGGTATCTCGTGTCTCGTCACGAAAAATGGCCTCAATATGAGCTAAACCTCTAACCGAGGATATTAGGGCAGTTCCAATAAAAAACTGAAATCTGTAATCTGCGATACGTTATAACCTGCAGTTTTTTGGGGGTCTGTTCGGGCTGCTTGGTGGTGATGCCTAACATGTGAATTTCACACAAAAGATTGAGACTACTGATTAAGTGAAATTGACTCCATACCATGCTGAAAACATAAAGATTGTAGGAATCTCGCTGAAGAACGCTTGGGTATGTGCCTCTTCCCTTATGTACTAGATAGATGACCTATGAGCCAGGTACTCCTCAAAACACTACATAACATAATACTATTTATCTTTTTGGTACTAGGGTGGCTCTTTTAACTGAAATTGTTTCTGGTAGTAAACAAGTGTATTACAATTAGGCAATTACTGAAAAATGGATTAGAGTTACTTAGCAATATAATAGTCAAAAATTTAAAAAAATTGTTTTGTTCTAATTGCGATTGGATAAAAATAATGCCTTACTGTACTTTCAAGAGTACTGAAGTAACTGTTACTACTCAACAATGTTCAACACGATGTTATTAACTTTAAAATATCCAAACACCAAGTTCTAGTAGATTCTAATTGTTTAAGAATGAACCAGCACGAGCTAGGTCGGAATACCTACATAGTTTGGCGAAATAAAGTAAAGTAAAGATGTCTTTACTTTAGGCGAAGTTAGGGCTAAGAAGCCCTCTCTAACACTTAACCTGGGGACCAACGGCTTAAAGGTGTCTTCCGAACCACCACCAATGGCCGGGCAGATGGGCTGCTTGCAAGGACAGGATCGCTCAGCGGTAACCCATCCAAGCAGCTGCCACGCTCGACGTTGCTTGATCCGGTTATCTTGCGATAACACGGCGGCATTTGCTATGGGTGAAATGAACTTCATTAGAGAACCTCATCTCATTGCTGAAGTAGAAGATGCTTGCAATATTCTTATCACTGCCCACCAAGCTGTGTTCAACAAGCGGTTAGGTTGTAGGCTATCCTTAACCCTAACATTACGGAAAACAAACTCACAGTAGAGTATATGACTGAATAATTCAAACAGTAAATGCAAATGTGTGTGTGGTGGTATTATCATTATGTATTAAAGCATAGCCAACCGAGTAATTCAGTAGGATAAGAGGATTAGAACGTCATAGGATTACATTAACTGGATCATATACCGGAAGAGGGTATATCGTCTCTGCTACCACCCTCTCTACACGTTAATATGATGCGATTTGTATTATATTCCGTGTTAAATAAGCCCAAGTGACCGTGTATCTCTGTGGTCGGAATCTGATCTAACGATGTGTTTATCCGACACATTGATAGTTTTCAATATCGATTATTTTTTAGTGTCGTTTTACTGTCCATCTCATGGCAGTAATTCTTCTATAATGGAGATTCAAATTTTTAATCAAGTTTGGATTGCCAAATGTAAATAAACTGTCTATTTATATTTTATTATTTTATTATTATTTTCTCTCGTCTTCCAACTTATTAAACTCTTGTTAATAATGCAATATTTTTCACAGTTTAATATGGTTAGAACAATATAATAAATTTACATTAATACAATTAATTTTTTTTTTTACTTTAACGGGTACCACATAACCAAGCAATTGCAGTGTTTTTGTTTGGTATTAAAGAATTCTTAAAAACTAAAACCCTAATTCCAACTTTTAGAAAAAGACAATTGGAAAATTATCTTCAATCTTTATTCCACCAACACGCAAGTAATTATATGTTTCAAAGGAACAATTTAGCAAAAGTAATTGTTCATAGTCCACAAATCTAGATTATATTCCCATAAAAAACATTTTTTCGGTTAATATTTAATCACTATTACAAAAAGATGGTATAAACAAGTTTTAGAATATCTTAAATGTATACCTTTGCAGAATCTACAAACACTTCCAACCCCTCACGTCACTTGCGCGCAAACACACACATTCATTCATGAAAGCCTATTATCTTTTAGGTACGTTACAAAAAAATAAAACCACTTTTTAAGGATAGATTTTTTTACCCTGTTCCTCAAGTGTAAAAAAACTGTAATATGTAAGGCTAACTATGCTCAAAAACTTAAACACTCACAAATGTGGCGTTAGAAAACGCCATACGCTAATGTAAAAGTAACAAACAAAACTGTTTGTGCATAAAAACGAAGCAATACCTGCTTAGTACAATAATTTGATGTCCATGCACATGAGAATGAATCTAAGAGATCTACCTGCATATAACGAATAACATCACACAACACAAGTCATACATACCAAGGAAGGTGTAAGGCTGAGAATAAAATCAGTGTTTACAATTCCTAAGGCCAGAGGCGTCTGCCCTTTAATCCACCAGGACCGGGCTGCCCGTAACAGCTGTGTTTTCAAGGTGAAATAGCTGACCCTTACAGGTACAAGTACTGGACTTTATCAGGTGATTTACGTAATAGGATGTTGTAGTGATCTAATGATATACGAGATCCAGTGATATACGTGATAGGTTGTTGTTCGTAATTAGGTTATGTATGTACCTGGGTGCTTAATATAACCGGATTCTGTACGTGATCCAGTGATATACGTGATAGGTTGTTGTTCGTAATCAGGTTATGTATGTACCCGCGTGCTGAATATGATCGGATTCTGTACGTAATCCAGTGATATACGTGATAGGTTGTTGTTGTTCGTAATTAGGTTATGTATGTACCTGGGTGCTTAATATAACCGGATTCTGTACGTGATCCAGTGATATACGTGATAGGTTGTTGTTCGTAATCAGGTTATGTATGTACTCGCGTGCTGAATATAACGGATTCTGTACGTGATCCAGTGATATACGTGATAGGTTGTTGTTCGTAATCAGGTTATGTATGTACTGAATATGATCGGATTCTGTACGTAATCCAGTGATATACGTGATAGGTTGTTGTTCGTAAATGTATGTACCTGGGTGCTTAATATAACCGGATTCTGTACGTGATCCAGTGATATACGTGATAGGTTGTTGTTCGTAATCAGGTGTATGTACTCGCGTGCTGAATACGATCGGATGCTGTACGTGATCGGGTGATATACGTGATAGGTAGTTTTTCGTAATTAGGTTATGTATGTACACGGTTGCTTTACGTAATCGGGTGGTGTACGTAATTAGGTACTGTATATGACTGGGTGATCCGTCCACGTATCTCAGATGAACGGTTGTATGTAAAAAAAAGAAATTTGTATCAATACCTAAGCTTATAATTAATTCTATATCTTATGTTACTTATGATATACTATGTCACTTTCCCTTGTTTATAATGCAGGAAATCTGAAAAAAATCATGATTTGACGAATGCTGAATAGACATGAAAAGAACGCAGTAGTGTAATACAACAGAGATAAATTTATGGAATTTTGTCTAAAAGACAGTATTGTACTGCCCTGCCTGGCTGGTATACATTGTCTCCATATATCAGCTGTCACTTCCACTTAGTCCCTGAGACTTTACTTCTAACCTTTCTCTCTTTCTGATGTAACTCTTACTAGAATATATAATACATGAACTTTAAAAATAAGGTAACATTCTTTCATATTTATACTTAATCACCATGTTGATTATAAGATATAATCTCACATGTCTACCCTTTCCGAGTTGTCCATCGTAAATAAAAATTAGAACATAGCAACAAATATTCTTATAAGTAAGACATTTGATTTTGAGTCAAACTTTTAAGTAGACAAAACAATTTAATTCGAATTTCATTAACTCAAATATTCGCAAAGCTTGAACTGAACATTATACTACACATATTATGAAATCCTCTTCAAGCAATAATATAATAGTGATTAAAACAAATAAGCGTTCTATTTGTATACAAAAAAAAACAAGTTAATTGTATCTATGCGATGGGTTTACATTATTTCAATGCACAAAACTTGTTAGGAATGTCCTCGTACATAAATTAACACAAATCTCTAATATAAATATATTATATCAGTAACAACTTATCTAAAACGGCGCAAGACGATCATTAGCAGAAATATATTTTTAAATTACACACAGTATGACATTCAAAAGCCCAAAATTGTACAATTTCCCGAAAATAACAAATGGAACTAAAATGTATATATAATTATTTTTTATACATTCCTTGCTTTTTATACTGTTATAATCAGTTCAAAAGTTAAAAACTAGTTTTTCTGGACCAAAAAGTGATAACATTTTTTTAATCTCTATAAAAGACAAAAATATTGAACATGATGAATGTCAAGTATCATTTAATGCTGAGATCGTTTATCTATTCATATTTAATACAAAATTAATATCACTAAGAATTAGCTCATTAAAAAGGTAAATATTTGAGGAGTATTTTCCCAACGAAGTCCCAAACCTTGCCACATTTTAAGAATAACAACTAGATAGCACTGCGATGTAATTTATGAAATATCTAATACACCGCTGCTTTTATCAAAATTTTATAAGACAAGAATTAAATGTCCGACATTTTGAAAATATAAAAACTAACTAAACGATATTTATTTCTAAAATAATCCTTCTGAACTTGTTCCTTTTACCAAGTTTTATGATTTCATAAAGGTAATAACAAAAATAATAAAAAAACAACATAAAGTATAGCTGCTAAATGAAATCATAATTAAAAATAATTAGTATTCATGCTTAGAATTATTAGCTTAGAATCACACATGGAATCTGAAAATGCATAGCCAACCCAACCTTTTTGTTACACCATGCGTATCACATTTATGTAATTGTTACCTTTTTTAAACAAAATCTTTTTTACGCTGTACGGAAGCAGTTCACATATGTTGACATAACATAACATGAACAATATGAACATAACAAATAACAACAAAAGCACGTTATATACTTTTTAAATACTTTACGACGCAAATCAATTTTTGATAGTAACCAGATAATTAGTATTGTAAATATGATAACATAAAGCTCATTTGTCATATGATAAGAAAGCGATAGAAACCCGACTACAAGTTATTTAATTTACACGTCGTAGCATGTGATAGATTCGTCTGTTGGACAGTTTATACTCGGATACTGGATACAACATGTGTTATTCTCCCACAGTATCCAATGCTCTGTGATTGATGGATCCATTAAGGGAAACGTTACCCTGATCGATAAGATCTTTCCATCGTAAACGTCCTTATGATGTATATGTAGCTGTATCGTATAATTTATTGGCAACTGTATGGACGAGGGAACAACACCGCAACGTAATGATCTAAGGAAGTTTTATTAGTGTATAATATGTGAAATATATCTGGTTAGAGTAAGTTTAGTTGGCTGTCTATAATAGGTCCTTTGGAATTTATATTCTCAGCGCAGAGGAAATCAATAAATA
Source organism: Homalodisca vitripennis (assembly GCF_021130785.1). Lineage (NCBI taxonomy): Eukaryota > Metazoa > Arthropoda > Insecta > Hemiptera > Cicadellidae > Homalodisca > Homalodisca vitripennis. The sequence goes on from NC_060208.1 coordinate 16,414,843, forward strand.
GATTCACCTCATCATGGACCTATCGTACGATATACTGCCCGTTTCTCATTGGTGGATTCGTCGCGTATCCTGTCTGTCTGTCTATCTGCTTCTCTTAGACGTTCTTCGACCCCCGACCCAGTTTTACCATCGAAATCGTTCAGAGCATGGCATGCTCCGGTATCTGTAGCTCGGAAAAGATTTCGTACTTTGTTATATCTTTGGAAATATGAGTCTCGTCTTGAACTCACCGTTAAGAAGTAATAGAAGCGGCCTTCTTTTCTCTCTACCAAGGTGCGTGGGTATTGAACCCCCCTTTTCAACAAACTCTCAGTTTTCTTGTTGGCTGTAGTAGTGCCGTCTTGACTCTCGGCTCGTGATGACCGATATCTCAACAAACTCTCCGTTTTCTTGTTGGCTGAAGTAGTGCCGTCTTGACTCTCGGCTTGTGATGACCGATATCTCAACAAACTCTTCGTTTTCTTGTTGGCTGAAGTAGTGCCGTCTTGACTCTCGGCTTGTGATGACCGATATCTCAACAAACTCTCAGTTTTCTTGTTGGCTGAAGTAGTGCCGTCTTGACTCTCGGCTTGTGATGACCGATATCTCAACAAACTCTCAGTTTTCTTGTTGGCTGAATCAGTGCCGTCTTTATTCTCGCCTCTTCATGAGCGATATCTCAACGGTTGCAGTATGTATCTCAACGAGCTAGAAGTGCCCCCCTTACACCCCCTCCTGGAAGCCACGCAGAAGCTAAAACAACGTCGGTGAATTGGAGTCATTCCATGCACCCTTTCTTCTAACCCTATTCAGTAAATATCAATATTTTTCTATTACTATAAAAATAAGTAACGATACAATTAGGTTACCAAATATGAAGCATGAGGTAATTATCCTAATCTGTAAAGGTTGGTTATCATTCTAATTGTTTCCCTCTACACGAAATAGGACTAATTGTTTCAGCGTGTAACTTTACCACTTTGCCTGTAAATGATAGTGTTGGGTCGAATGATTAATTAACAAGATGGGAGTACGCCACACCATGTGTCGCGTAAAAGGATTTGCTGAGGCAGCTTGCTGAATTTATAGCCTATAGCTCATTTCATTAGGCCACATACGGCACAATGACACGTGTAAAATTATTTATTCTGCGTTTTTTTTCCTTGCTATAATGGTGAACCATGAAACTAAAGTTAAAAGTTTCACTAACGTTCAGCCAATTATACTTTATATTGCACTAAGACTTACCCACGGCTTCGTACACGTTGAAAACAGGTCACTATATTCACGTATTCTTTTTCTTTGACATTCTAAACATTTCTGAGAACATTTCAAAGCTATTCCAATATCCTTATGCATATAACATTTATGTTTATAGAACAGTGTTTTAGAACCCTGAAGTCGTAGAGTGAAACAGTTTTTATAAGATTAGAATTTCCCTCCAACATTCCCAGATAATTCAAAAAGACACTTTTAAAAGACTTTTAAGAGAGTATTTTTTAGCAAAAGGCTTTTATAAGAAGGACTTTATACAAGACATGTAAACTATATTTTCTTTGTTATATATTTGTTCTTACTTCGATGTGTTCAATTGTATTGTAATTTGAACGAATAAAATATTATTATTATTATTTATTGAACTGCTCCGACGATTTCAGTAACAATTGAAATATTTTACGCTAGTGTAGAGGAATCCTTAAGCCGAAGACAATAGCAATTAATGATGTAATACATGGTGGAGTTCTACACAGTTTCGGGATGGAAGTAAGCTTTTCATAGATATATATATATATATATATATATATTATGTTGACATCCATGGTTAACAACTTCAAATAAGCAAAACTGCTAATGGCTCTTTTTATGCTCTGCGCACGCGCAGTTTCCAACAGTTTCCTTGGACAAATTCTCACCAATTAGATCATTTAGCTTCCATAAATTAGATAAAGCATTATTACAGGAATGATTAAACATTAAATCAAAGGCAGCAAAACCTGTGCTTTCATTATGGGCGGTGTTTTAAACTTAATTGTATATAGCCTAGTCATTATCCCAATTACTATGACAGTTGTGATAGAAACTACGTAATAATGTAGATATGTTTCTAATATGCCTTTCTGATTGATTTCCATTAGCCCTGTAAGGCGCTAGTCTACGGTGTTCAATAAAATTCTTAAATAAGAACTTCTTAAAATACAGTGATGTAAAATATGCGACATTGTCTGACACTATTATTTTAGGTACAGAAAAGTTGTTAAAATTATGCGGTCTAATTTATTACATATTTCAGCACTCTTACATTCCTCCTCAAAGGGATTAGCCATAGAAATTTACTGGCGGCATCTACAACTACAAGTAAATATACATTGCTGTTTCTAGTTCTCACTAAGGGACCTAAAAGATCTATGAATAAACAATCCATATTGTTCTTAAATGGCACAGATACTAATTCGCCTTCATATTTTCTTTGGCACACTTTACTCATTTTACAAACATTACATGTTTTCACTTTTGCCTTTATAATTTCGTCTAAATCAGGTCTATAAAAATACTGATTAATTTTTCTTTGCGTTCTAGCAATGCCTAAATGACCTCCTATTAAAGAACTGTGGAAGAATTCATATACTAAAATCAATTAACTGTACAGGCAAAAAATATCTTACTCTTACTTTTTACAATTCCTTTTGTACATCAGTAAATTGTTTTTTATAAAATAACATAAATTGTTACTATTGCTTTTTACAGATTGAATGATTTGCTGAGTTTCTTTATCTTGAAGTTGATATTTTTCTAAATCTTTTAAAACGCTAATGGCAAATCATTAATTAACAACCACAAATATCCTTCTTATTGCACTTTATTATTTTATCTGCATTTTAGGCTTTACATTAGATGTTGGTTTACATTTTTGCCTTCGGGAGGAGTTTGAATGGCAGAAGGAAATCGATAATCTATTTTTATCCTGGTCTGGACCGTTCCGGCAGTCACTGGGGCTCGGATCAGCTGTTCCCGTCGACTCGCCCTCAAACATACGTGATAGGGCATCTGCCAGTGCATTATCGGTGGAACTTTTAAATTCAACCTCAAATGGCAAATTCAAAATCCTCTCGATCCACCGGGCAAGTCTTCCTACCTTCCTTTTGTGATTGAGGACATAGGATAAAGCTTGGTTATCAGTTATTAATTTAAAGGTTCTTACTTCTAAAAATTCGTGCCATTTTTTCTATGCAAATTAGTGCACTCAAAGCTTCTTTTTTCATAAACAGTATATTTTAATTCGCAATCAGTAAATTTCCTAGAGTAATAGGCTATTGGCATTAATTCATTTTGGTCGTTTTCCTGCTGTAACAAACAACCACCTGCGGCTATTCCACTAGCATCTGTCATTACTATAAATTGCTTTGAAAAAATCGGCTAACTGGAGTACAGGAGGATTCATTATAGCTTCTTTTAACTTTACAAACGAATCTTGACATTCACTTGTCCAAACCAATTTAGCGTTTTTCCTTCTTAAACGATTTAAAGGATTAACATAATTCGGCATAATTATGTTATAAATTTTGAAAAGAAATTAGTCATACCTAAAAACTGTGAAATTTGTTTGGCGTTCTTAGGCGGCATAAATTCTCTTATACTCCTTGTTTCGCTCGGGATCTATAGTTACTGTAATTATTTTTTATTAAGTTCCCCAAAAAGGAGATTTCCTCAAAACAAAACTTTGCTTTCTCTAGGTTTGCCGTTAAGCCATGTTTGCTTAGTCTATTTACAATCTCTCTGACATGTACTAAATGCGAATCAAGGTCTTTACTGTACACTAAGATATCATCACAAAAATTTATCACATATTTAAATTTTATATTGTCTAGGACTTTATCCAGATAGGCGGACAATACAGCACTACCAACATGTAAACCAAAGGGTACTCGGTTTAAATTTATATTTACCAAATATAGTGCTAAATGAGGTAAGATCTTGACTATCAGGTGATAATGGGACATTGCAAAAAACTTTTTCTTAAATCTATTATTGAAAAATATTTGGCTCCCACTAAGATGTTGATAATAATTATTTAAATCACCAATGGGAAAATCATATTTTCTGTAACTTTTTATTTAATTCGGTATAATTGACTACAAGTCTGTCCTTTTTGGTTAAAAAGGCTGGACTGGAGTAGGCTGAAGTACTGGTTCAATTATTCCTTGGTCCAACCAATCCTGTAATTAATTGTTTTTCATCTATTTACAGTAGGAGGGCTCATAAAATAAGGCCTAATATTTACAGGTGTTGGGGTCATTTAGAACTAATCTCACTTCCAAATCTAGAGCCTCTCCTAAATTTTGGATTAAAAAACATTTGGAAAATCCCCTATAAGGTTTTTGTATCTCAGCCTCAGCTCTAGTGCACCCTATTTTTACATCAATGCTGTTTACTTCATGTTCAAAAGGCTGTTGTCTGACAATAGTTATTTTCTCATTACAATCGAATTTAAAAATAAACATGAATCTCCATCAAGATCTAAAATTAATTTTGCTATTAGATATAAATTGGGTTTCCCAATACAATGTCCCATTTTAAATTATCCAATACAATAAATTTTACTTTCCAACAAAATTTAGAAATGTTTATCTTAGCATAACAGTAACCAAAACATTTTATTTCAGTGTTATTTGCAGCAAACATTCTATCATCTGACTTCATTAATTTAGAAACATTTTTATTCAACAATAGGCTATCATAAAATTCTTTACTAATTATATCTCTTGTAGCACCAGTATCTAATAAGCAGTTTGTTTTTTACATTTTTACCCACTATAGCTTCAATTAAAGGCATATTGTTACACTGTCTAACATTTAGTCTTAAATTAGGTTTTCTATAGTTTAATTTACTCCAATTTTTAATTACCTTTACGGTACCATAGACTCTCATAAAATAGTGTTTTTTCTTTTCTTACTGTATTACTATTTATAAAATTATTATTCTTAAACTTATGAAACCGGGGAGGGATATTTTTAGGTGTGTTGTGTGTAATACCACTCCCCTATCGACTAGTTTTTTTGGATTCCTAAAACAATATTTTGCTAAGTGACCAGGCCTATTACAATTGAAACATAACTTTGGGTTTTTTGACAGTAGGCCTACTTTTTCTAAGTTCAACATGTGGTGGATACATGTTGTTAACATATGTCTTACTTAAATTGTCCCTTAAGTTATCATTAAAGGTTATATTGTTACTAGCTATACACACATTTTCCAAATCTGTTAAAACAAATGGGGATTGTTTTCAAAAATTAACTTATTTCTATCTGTAGGCTTAATAATACCTCTTTCTATACAAGTTACCAAGTCCTGTTCACTTATGTTACACAATAAAACTTGACTGAGCTCTTAATGTCATAGATGTATTCATACAGTGGCTCATCAAACCTTTGTGGCCTATAAACTAAAATCTAGCCTCAGTCTTTCAATTAGGCCCTACAGGATAAAAGCACTAATTAATTCCCTGTGTAGATAGTTGACATTTGGCATGACAGACTTACACTGTATTATTTTGGCTAAAAGTGGACCTTTTGCATAACATGGTAACAATGCTAAAAATTTCATTTTCTGATAGGCTAGTTTTCACATTTTAGTTTTTAACAAAGTTTTCAAAAAGTTTATTAGCTCAGGTACTACTAAGCTATTTGTTACTGTAAAATTTTGTAAATAAACATTCACAGGGTTGTTTAACTTATTAAACATATTTTTAAACCAGACATAAGGTTGACTAATACAATCATTGTTTGCATTATAAATAGGCATTATAGGCAAAGTGGGGGTACTACTGGCAGTAGGCTGTGATATTGTTGGTGGTTGTACAGAAATAGGGGCCTATTTGTTCTTTCACTGCCTGTTCCATAGCCTCATCTTGTTCTAATGAGTCATTTAAATTGGCTTCTAACACTTTAAGCTGTTCTAGGTTCACTGTAGGTAGCAAGTTTTTAGCTAACTGTTGTTCAACATTTACTAGCCTACACTTTAAAGCTGATAAAGTTTCACTATGTTGTACCGTATGACGATAACACATGGGGTGGTGACTTCTGAGGTCCGTAGTAATAAATACTAGAAATACAAAGTTTACTTATAAGTTCAGTTTAATTACGAAAACTAAAAGCACCAACTTTTAGATGGTAAAGGAAAAAGTTATGTAATGCCACGTTGCTGCCAATTAGAATAATATAACTAAAAGCATATCTTCTAGGTGGGCCTAAAATATCCAATGTTCTATTGAATTATGCGTACGACGCTTTACTTTACAAAACAATAATATTTCACTTCCCTTCACAATAGGTAGACTCACAACCCGGGTATCGGCGTCTTGGCACGAGACATTGAAGCTGTAGTCTAAGAACGGTTATTTATAGAAGAGGGGTAGAAGTTGGGAAGTGGTAGCCATCTATTCAAACAACACGTGAGATACATCAGCTACGTAAACTCGCCTAAAACAAATTCGCGACGGTATTAGCCATTTAATGATACAAATTACTATTTATAACAACGTGCTCGTCGCCATAAGGACAACACCACAACCTTTATCTATCTCCATCAAGCAAATAAAAGATCTTCAAGGGTAAAGTTACTTTACTATTCACATCTTTACTTTACGTTACATTCATTTTATACGTTTGGCATCAAAGGGCTAATTTTAATAATACGAAAAGATAAATTTTTACTTACGGACAAAGCGCGCGAGGTCTGATGGGTTACGTAGTTGGCTGCTACAAAGGGTTAGAAGAAAAAATTCATACGCGTGCCAATTAGGTAGTTACTCCGCCCAATAATTTAGTTCCGGAACATTGGATGTAAAATAATATTATATTATACCGGCTGATTAGGTTGCGAAATTTACATTGTATGAAATTTAATTAACTAATTTACGGTACAGAATATCCCCCTGTTTTGATTTCGCAACCTAGTTGGGCCGCTTTACTTTAAACATATTCTAAATAACCAACTTAATTCAACCTTTTATTCATTACCATAAATTCAAATTCAACCATAACAATACGATAGCGCGGGGTTTCAAAAGTTTCCTATGATATCCGCTAGATCGCATGCCAATGCAATTCTATGACTGCTCGCTTAGGGACCAAAAATAGAAAATCAATTTAGGCAAACTATTTTCATGCAGTGCACGTTGCAGCGTTTTAGAATTTGCGGGTCGTTGCAAGAATAAGGGCATTTAAGGCGATTAAATCGTAAACAAGTGTAGTGTAGTGTTTTGTTATATAGGCGCCACATTCATACTTCTTTTTTGCATTCATACCAGTGTTTTGTGTATAGTGTTGTGCCATTAAATACCCTGAGACTTGCGGACAAGTTACCAATATGGATCGAATACTTTGGAATGAAACATCCCCTCACGAGAAGCTAAGTCTCACATTTCTTATTAATACTCATTACTCTTAAATATACATATTTACATACAACATCCTATACATCTTACATCTACATGAATTTTAACACTTCAAATATATCCACAAAATTCAAACTTCAATATTTTGACATACATACAAAAGACAGACACAACTTTTCATATTTGTTTCCTATATTACACAGTCAGGATCAACTTTGTCTCATTTCTTTATACTAAGTCTATTTACAAATTCTTTTTCTATATTTTATTTCCCTTGACACATTCGTTAAGAATTCACCAAACAGTTAACTTCCTGGATTTTATCTTATCTTTTAAATTTGGCAGCAAGTGGTTCCTTAAGCTAGGGATGCTACAAAGTTTTTTTTTATACAAAACAGGTCTTTAATTTGGTTTTAGATCTACAATATGAACTTTTTTATACATTCAAAACATTTTCAGTGTGTTGTACAATACAAGTTACAGGGCTTAAAAAATATAGAATTCTATAAATTTCCTACATATTTTGGTGCTAATTTGCACAAAACTTTTCTACCTTATTGCTTAAATAGTGAGTTCTAATCCATACTAAGGAATGCAACTTAAAGGGACGTTTTACATTTTGCTCTGAGTACTTTTGTCTATTACTGTTATGTGCGTATACTCCTTTTTACATTCACCACAGCTCTCTTTAAATTGTTTACAACAGTTTCCTTGGACAAATTCTCACCAATTAGATCATTTAGCTTCCATAAATTAGATAAAGCATTATTACAGAATGATTAAACATTAAATCAAAGCAGCAAAACCTGTGCTTTCATTATGGGCGGTGTTTAAACTTAATTGTATATAGCCTAGGTCATTATCCCAATTACTATGACAGTTGTGATAGAAACTACGTAATAATGTAGATATGTTTCTAATATGCCTTTCTGATTGATTTCCATTAGCCCTGTAAGGCGCTAGTCTACGGTGTTTCAATAAAATTCTTAAATAAGAACTTCTTAAAATACAGTGATGTAAATATGCGGCATTGTCTGACACTATTATTTTAGGTACAGAAAAGTTGTTAAAAATTATGCGGTCTAATTTATTACATATTTCAGCACTCTTACATTCCTCAAAGGGATTAGCCATAGAAATTTACTGGCGGCATCTACAACTACAAGTAAATATACATTGCTGTTTCTAGTTCTCACTAAGGGACCTAAAAGATCTATGAATAAACAATCCATATTTGTTCTTAAATGGCACAGATACTAATTCGCCCTTCATATTTTCTTTTGGCACACTTTACTCATTTTACAAACATTACATTCTTTGACTTTTGCCTTTATAATTTCGTCTAAATCAGGTCTATAAAAAATACTGATTAATTTTTTCTTTGCGTTCTAGCAATGCCTAAATGTCCTCTTATTAAAGAACTGTGGAACTAAATCAATTAACTGTACAGGCAAAAAATATCTTACTCTTACTTTTTACATTCCTTTTGTACATCAGTAAATTGTTTTTTATAAAATAACATAAATTGTTACTATTGCTTTTTACAGATTGAATGATTTGCTGAGTTTCTTTATCTTGAAGTTGATTATTTTTCTAAATCTTTAAACGCTAATGGCAAATCATTAATTAACAACCACAAATTATCCTTCTTATTGCACTTATTTTTATCTGCCTTTTAGGCTTTACATTAGATGTTGGTTTACATTTTTGCCTTCGGGAGGAGTTTGAATGGCAGAAGGAAATCGATAATCTATTTTTAATCCTGGTCTGGACCGTTCCGGCAGTCACTGGGCTCGGATCAGCTGTTCCCGTCGACTCGCCCTCAAACATACGTGATAGGGCATCTGCCAGCGCATTATCGGTGGAACTTTTAAATTCCACCTCAAATGGCAAATTCAAAATCCTCTCGATCCACCGGGCAAGTCTCCCTACCTTCCTTTTGTGATTAAGGACATAGGATAAAGCTTGGTTATCAGTTATTAATTTAAAGGTTCTTACTTCTAAAAATTCGTGCCATTTTTCTATGCAAATTAGTGCACTCAAAGCTTCTTTTTCATAAACAGTATATTTTAATTCGGCATCAGTAAATTTCCTAGAGTAATAGGCTATTGGCATTAATTCATTTTGGTCGTTTTCCTGTAACAAACAACCCACCTGCGGCTATTTCCACTAGCATCTGTCCATTACTATAAATTGCTTTGAAAAATCGGCTAACTGGAGTACAGGAGGATTCATTATAGCTTCTTTTAACTTTACAAACGAATCTTGACATTACACTTGTCCAAACAAATTTAGCGTTTTTCCTTCTTAAACGATTTAAAGGATTACATAATTTCGGCATAATTATTTATAAATTTTGAAAAGAAATTGGTCATACCTAAAAACTGTTTGGCGTTCTTAGGCGGCATAAATTCTCTTATACTCCTTGTTCGCTCGGGATCTATAGTTACTGTATTATTTTTTTATTAAGTCCCCAAAAAAGGATATTTCCTCAAAACAAAACTTTGCTTTCTCTAGGTTTTGCCGTTAAGCCATGTGTTTGCTTAGTCTATTTACAATCTCTCTGACATGTACTAAATGCGAATCATGGTCTTTACTGTACACTAAGATATCATCACACAAAAATTTATCACATATTTAAATTTTATATTGTCTAGGACTTTATCCAGATAGGCGGACAATACAGCACTACCAACATGTAAACCAAAGGGTACTCGTTTAAATTTATATTTACCAAATATAGTGCTAAATGAGGTAAAGATCTTGACTATCAGGTGATAATTGGACATTGCAAAAAAAACTTTTTCTTAAATCTATTATTGAAAAATATTTGGCTTCACTAAGATGTTGATAATAAATTATTTAAATCACCAATGGGAAAATCAATTTTTCTGTAACTTTTTATTTAATTCGGTATAATTGACTACAAGTCTGTCCTTTTTGGTTAAAAGGCTGGACTGGAAGTAGGCTGAAGTACTGGGGTTCAATTATTCCTTGGTCCAACCAATCCTGTATTATTGTTTTCATCTTATTTACAGTAGGAGGGCCTCATAAAATAAGGCCTAATATTTTACAGGTGTGGGGTCATTTAGAACTAATCTCACTTCCAAATCTAGAGCCTCTCCTAATTTTGGAGTAAAAACATTTGGAAAATCCTCTATAAGGTTTTGTATCTCAGCCTCAGCTCTAGTGCACCCTATTTTTACATCATGCTGTTTTACTTCATGTTCAAAAGGGCTGTTGTCTGACAATTAGTTATTTTCTCATTACAAATTGAATTTAAAATAAACATGAATCTCCATCAAGATCTAAAATTAATTTGCTATTAGATATAAATGGGTTTCCCAATACAATGTCCCATTTTAAATTATCCAATACAATAAATTTTACTTTCCAACAAAATTTAGAAATTTTTTATCTTAGCATAACAGTAACCAAAACATTTTATTTCCAGTGTTATTTGCAGCAAACATTCTATCATCTGACTTCATTAATTTAGAAACATTTTTATTCCACAATAGGCTATCATAAAATTCTTTACTAATTATATCTCTTGTAGCACCAGTATCTAATAAGCAGTTTTGTTTTTACATTTTTACCCACTATAGCTTCAATTAAAGGCATATTGTTACACTGTCTAACATTTAGTCTTAAAATTAGGTTTTCTATAGTTTAATTTACTCCAATTTTTAATTACCTTACCATAGACTCTCATAAAATAGTGTGTTTTTCTTTTCTTACTGTATTGATATTTATAAAATTATTATTCTTAACTTCTGAAATCCGGGGGAGGGATATTTTTTTAGGTGTTGTGTGTAATACCACTCCCCTACCAACTAGTTTTTTGGATTCCTAAAACAGTTTTTTGCTAAGTGGCCAGGCCTATTACAATTGAAACATAACTTTGGGTTTTTAACAGTAGGCCTACTATTCCTAGGTTCAACATGTGGTGGATACATGTGTTAACATATGTCTTACTTAAATTGTCCCTTAAGTTATCATTAAAGGTTATATTGTTTACTAGCTATACACACATTTTCCAAATCTGTAAAACAAATGGGATTGTTTTCAAAAATTAACTTATTTCTATCTGTAGGCTTATTAATACCTCTTTTTTATACAAGTTACCAAGTCCTGTTCACTTATGTTACACAATAAAACTTGACTGAGCTCTTTGATGTCATAGATGTATTCATACAGTGGCTCATCAAACCTTTGTGGCCTATAAACTAAATCTAGTCTAAGTCTTTCAATTAGGCCTACAGGGATAAAAGCACTAATTAATTCCCTGTGTAGATAGTTTGACATTTGGCATGACAGACTTACACTGTATTATTTTGGCTAAAAGTGGACCTTTTGCATAACATGGTAACAATGCTAAAATTTCATTTTCTGATAGGCTAGTTTCACATTTTTAGTTTTAACAAAGTTTTTCAAAAAGTTTATTAGCCTCAGGTACTACTAAGCCATTTGTTACTGTAAAAATTTTGTAAATAACATTCTACAGGTTGTTTAACTTATTAAACATATTTAAACCAGACATAGGTTGACTAATACAATCATTGTTTGCATTATAAAATAGGCATTATAGGCAAAGTGGGGGGTACTGGCAGTAGGCTGCGATATTGTTGGTGGTTGTACAGAAATAGGGCCTATTTTTGTTCTTTCACTGCCTGTTCCATAGCCTCATCTTGTTCTAATGATTCATTTAAATTGGCTTCTAACACTTTAAGCTGTTCTAGGTTCACTGTAGGTAGCAAGTTTTTAGCTAACTGTTGTTCAACATTTACTAGCCTACACTTTAAAGCTGATAAAGTTTCACTATGTACAGAACTTAGTTCTAGCTGGTTGTCTAAAAATAAACGGTTTATTAAATGTTTACACTTTTCTTGGAATTTGGTGATTTCTAAAGGTGAACTAGCACTGTTCAATTCACTGCACCCATGTTCTAATAATATCAACTTTTTCACTGAGAAGTTTTACTTCCTGATTGTGGTCTATTTTTAATAGGCTACTAGCAGTAGGTAAAATATTGTTTTCTCAAACACTGTCTTAAGGACTTTCTGAGTTCATTTACTGTACTGTCACTATTTAATTTAATACCTCTAGATATCAGTTCAAATACCAACTCATCTTTAGACAAATAATTCTATTTTAATGGCAGGCATTGTGGCGTTTTTCACTCAGTTTCACCCAGTTGATGGCAGAGTAGGCACATCAATAGCAGAGTCGCGCAATAAAATTGTGTACCGTATGACGATAACACATGGGGTGGTGACTTCTGAGGTCGGTCGTAGTAATAAATACTAGAAATACAAAGTTTACTTATAAGTTCAGTTTAATTACGAAAACTTAAAAGCACCACTTTTAGATGGTAAAGGAAAAGTTATGTAATGCCACGTTGCTGCCAATTAGAATATAATAAACTAAAAGCATATCTTCTAGGTGGGCCTAAAATATCCAATGTTCTATTGAATTATGCGTACGACGCTTTACTTTACAAAACAATAATATTTCACTTCCCTTCACAATAGGTAGACTCACAACCCGGGTATCGGCGTCTTGGCACGAGACATTGAAGCTGTAGTCCTAAGAACGGTTATTTATAGAAGAGGGTAGAAGTTGGGAAGTGGTAGCCATCTATTCAAACAACACGTGAGATACATCAGCTACGTAAACTCGCCTAAAACAAATTCGCGACGGTATTAGCCATTTAATGATACAAATTACTATTTATAACAACGTGCTCGTCGCCATAAGGACAACACCACAACCTTTATCTATCTCCATCAAGCAAATAAAAAGATCTTCAAGGGTAAGTTACTTTACTATTCACATCTTTACTTTACGTTACATTCATTTTATACGTTTGGCATCAAAGGGCTAATTTAATAATACGAAAAGATAAATTTTACTTACGACAAGGCCGCGCGAGGTCTGATCGGTTACGTAGTTGGGCTGCTACAAAGGGTTAGAAGAAAAAATTCATACGCGTGCCAATTAGGTAGTTACTCCGCCCAATAATTTTAGTTCCGGAACATTGGATGTAAAATAATATTATATTATACTGGCTGATTAGGTTGCGAAATTTACATTGTATGAAATTTAATTAACTAATTTACGGTAACAAGATGAAAATGTTCTTTGGCGGTGGAGAATTTTCTGGTACTTCGAACGACGTCCAGACCGGGATGACTGGGATTTAGCATCTTACTGCAGATGAAAATGTTCTTTGGCGGTGGAGAATTTCTGGTACTTCGAACGACGTCCAGGCCGGGATGACTGGGATTTAGCATCTTACTGCAGATGAAAATGTTCTTTGGCGACGGAGAATTTCTGGTACTTCGAACGACGTCCAGGCCGGGATGACTGGGATTTAGCATCTTACTGCAGATGAAAAGTTCTTTGGCGGTGGAGAATATCTGGTACTTCGAACGACGTCCAGGCCGGGATGACTGGGATTTAGCAACTTACTGCAGATGAAAATTTTCTTTGGCGGTGGAGAATTTCTGGTCCTTCGAACGACGTCCAGACCGGGATGACTGGGATTTAGCATCTTACTGCAGATGAAAATGTTCTTTGGCGGTGGAGAATTTCTGGTCCTTCGAACGACGTCCAGACCGGGATGACTGGGATTTAGCATCTTACTGCAGATGAAAATGTTCTTTGGCGGTGGAGAATTTCTGGTACTTCGAACGACGTCCAGGCCGGGATGACTGGGATTTAGCAACTTACTGCAGATGAAAATGTTCTTTGGCGGTGGAGAATTTCTGGTACTTCGAACGACGTCCAGACCGGGATGACTGGGATTTAGCATCTTACTGCAGATGAAAATGTTCTTTGGCGGTGGAGAATTTCTGGTACTTCGAATGACGTCCAGGCCGGAATGACTGGGATTTAGAATCTTACTGCAGATGAAAGTGTTATCTGTCAACGGAGGATTCTGATTCTTCAAATGAGTCAACCACTTTTACACAGACGATTAAGAGTTTGTGACGGAGTATTACAGGGCCTAGGAATGTGTTTTGTCCATTGTCACTGATTTCACATTTGTTGACATTAAACATTTTTTTCTTTTAGAATTTATAGATATATATTTTCTTTAAACTGACATCATTTTGCCCTAGTGATTTTTTGTCTAAAACCTCAGAATATTTACAAGTTACACTTACTTTTCTAGAATTTTGAACTAATTTTACTGAATTTTTAATAACCATAGTTACTAATTTCAAAAATCACACAATAAATGTGTAAAATGTGGATAGTTGACAAAAAATCTGTGTGGCTGGATTTGGTAGCCCCTGATACCCGGGTGCATTTGGTGGAGACTGGTTTTCAGGAAGAGAATGTTTCATTTAGATTTTTAGATATTTTAAATGTTTTTGAGGAATTTTATATTGTCAAGATAAATGCTATTTATATAACGTTATAAATCCTCATAAATAATAATCGCTTTTGAAAATAAAGTCGGTCTCAATTTTTTTTTTGAGAAATAAATCGCATTAAACATTACTGGATGTATGACTTAACTTTAACTCCATAACCTCTATAATTATTTATTTCCATTGCAAGATATAGATTTCATGGAACGATCTTATCTCATCGAGATATAAATCTTAGGTACTACAAAGATTGATGTTGGGTTTCATGTGTTGCTCTTATCTCAAAATATCAAGTTGAAGTTACATTAGTTTTGAAGGATAATTTGAAAACAATAATGCTATGTCATCATTACATCATATGCAATAATTCGATGTGTGTGTGTGTGTGTGTGTGTGTGTGTGTGTGTGTGTGTGTGTGTGTGTGTGTGTGTGTGTGTGTGTGTGTGTGTGTGTGTGTGTGTGTGTGGTGTGTGTGTGTGTGTGTGTGTGTGTGTGTGTGTGTGTGTGTGTGTGTGTGTGTGTGTGTGTGTGTGTGTGTGTGTGTGTGTGTGTGTGTGTGTGTGTGTGTGTGTGTGTGTGTGTGTGTGTGTGTGTGTGTGTGTGTGTGTGTGTGTGTGTGTGTGTGTGTGTGTGTGTGTGTGTGTGTGTGTGTGTGTGTGTGTGTGTGTGTGTGTGTGTGTGTGTGTGTGTGTGTGTGTGTGTGTGTGTGTGTGTGTGTGTGTGTGTGTGTGTGTGTGTGTGTGTGTGTGTGTGTGTGTGTGTGTGTGTGTGTGTGTGTGTGTGTGTGTGTGTGTGTGTGTGTGTGTGTGTGTGTGTGTGTGTGTGTGTGTGTGTGTGTGTGTGTGTGTGTGTGTGTGTGTGTGTGTGTGTGTGTGGTGTGTGTGTGTGTGTGTGTGTGTGTGTGTGTGTGTGTGTGTGTGTGGTGTGTGTGTGTGTGTGTGTGTGTGTGTGTGTGTGTGTGTGTGTGTGTGTGTGTGTGTGTGTGTGTGTGTGTGTGTGTGTGTGTGTGTGTGGTGTGTGTGTGTGTGTGTGTGTGTGTGTGTGTGTGTGTGTGTGTGTGTGTGTGTGTGTGTGTGTGTGTGTGTGTGTGTGTGTGTGTGTGTGTGTGTGTGTGTGTGTGTGTGTGTGTGTGTGTGTGTGTGTGTGTGTGTGTGTGTATTTATTTGTATTGATTCAATGTTTTCGTAATTCTTAATTAATTGTCGCTTTTATGAAGCCTTAAGAAATAACAAGTGTGAGAATAAAATTTGCCTGTAATTGCTTATATTTCGTCAAACACAGGAAAACAAACGATCAAACATGATTTTAACGAAAAATAAATGTGACATTTATTTAATATTTTGTTAGCACAAATTTTGGTAATTTGATTGTTTAACAAAGCTGGTATATTTCTCCTATGTCTTAAATATTTGTGTAGGATAAAAAATTATATTCTATTGAATTCTATTTGTTCGCAGCACACACGTCACTGATAAATATTTTAATCTACTTAATTTTCTTTATCCCGGTATAATGTGATTTAGTAAAGTATGATATGAAGTTTGATGCTTTAACTAGAAACAGCGACTTAGATAGATCGCAGTTAAACAAACACATTTAAAGAATACATATTTTATTGAACACATTAAAAAATTATATAAAAAATTATTATTGTAATAGCAATACCAAAACAAAGGACCAGTTCTAATAGCTTAGTAACTTTACAAGTTTAAATCAAATGTTTCGAAGTGCCGCCCTTCTGTCTCAATTCACTTTCTGAGTCGTTGCACATGCACTCTTTGTACCCTGATTAAAACGTCTTCGCCAATTGAGCTGCACTCGTTCCGTATCCTTTCACGCATGTCTTCGGGAGTTGTAGGGGGCGTTTAAAGTTAGTAGTTAAATGTGTTTGTTTAACTGCGATCTATCTAAGTCGCTGCTTCTGAAATCTTTTTTTATCTCAAATTTTTTTTACAGTTAGTCAAGACTACAAATCATTTAGTCGAACAGTTAAATGAATATCAAAGCAAAATGATTAGTGCTCAGCGTAAAATATGTCTAATATCAAAACACATACAAACTACACACATAAAAAAACATTAACAACACATAAAACTAACATTTAAACTAACAGATTAAACGTGCTTTAAGAGTTCATGCCACTGATGATGAACACTTCCAGTCCACGTAGCTCCTGAACCATTAGAGATATTGAAAAACTCTCGATAGCAAAAATGTCTTATTTTTTAGAGTAGAATCTGAAAACAACATAAAATACAGCATTTTCCATAAAAGATTTTAAAGTTGGCCACCATATTGGAAAATGGCGGCTACCTTCAAAAAATTTGAAAGTGTTATTCCTGAGTGAAACTTAAAATTGAGCAAGTTCCAAATTTAAAGTGTGGTGCTAAGTCATGTAATTAAAAAGTTAGCTATTGGATCACTTTAAAAAAAACTCACCCGGTGTAGTAATTATAAAGGACATAATTATATGTTTCACACGAAAGGGACTAATTAATGGTTAGTTGTGAAATACTATGTAATTGTATATGATAATTTTAATGTATCTGTAGTAGCTTCATTAAACATTGTATTTTATACTGGAAAGATTAACAGATGTGTTATGAGTTGGATTTAGCAAGTAAGTACAATGCGTGATGCCCGATACGTATATAACCACAAACGATGTTTATGAATTGTGACACACACACACACATACACACGTGTGTGTGTGTGTGTGTTAATGATTGCCATTCTTACTATGGATTTGTTTACATTCAAAGCATTACTCAAAATTAAAACTCACTGTGCCAGAAACTATGGCCGCACAATCATAGGGAGTCATGAAAAACTTTTTTTAATTTGTCAACTATTACTTGAATTTTTCTACTGACAAATATTCTAACAGTTACCAAATGATAATTTATTTACTAGCACTAGTATACATTATTGCATTTTTTAAGCTAAGTACATATCACTCACCGAGCTTTACCTGGTCAGAAAGTTTGTTCATATTAATGGTGACTCATCAGAGGATGGATTACGTCGACTATAAAATTGATTAATTTTAATATTTTTCTTCAGCTAGTTGAGGCGATTCAATGTGAATTGTGAGTTTAGCTCCAGTTCACCTTCCTCAGTGAACTGGAGCATCAGATTCCAGCCATATTGTTTTATGTGTATAAAACTCGGTTGCACCACTGTGCTTAGAGATAGTAGCTAAAACATCACAGTCCACTCAACTGTGAACCTCATGAGTCAATGAGAATACTTCTACACCTTGATTACCCTATATTTTTTAATCCGAATGTCCCTGATGTCGAAACTATATTTTAAATTTGTTTGTCGCCGATCAGATCTCTTCAGCCAATTCCAGGAGTCCAGTCTGTGAAAACGTCAGATTCCAGACGCTGCACCTTGGTAGGAAAGTTAACTGGAGATAAGCTCAACATTCACATGTATGTATGTGTTGTGATAGTTATGCTACAGGTGTTAATATGACTCATATATGAATCTCTTATGGGTTGTATTGGGTTTGTTAACAAATTTATTTATTTAGATATTTTCACGTTTCCATCACTGTTACCCATAAGACCAATGTGCAAATATTCGTTACGTCCAATTGACATGCACAATCATCGAACTTGGCGTTCCTCATATAGAAACATACAATTTCAAATATATAGGTCATTTTGTTTTCAAGATATCGTGTAGACAGACAGATAGATAAATAGACAGAAAGACAGACATAACTACAGAAATGAGATTTTTCCAGCCAACGAGAAATAGGCTTTGCTGAAGCTCAGACGACAAATTTCGTATATAAACCAAATAAAGAAAGTCGTCCACAACCAAAGACCCTGACTGGCTGGCTGGGGATTCTATTGAATAAGTATACAAACGGACTGGCAAACTACGATTTGGGCAGATGAAAAGAACACAAAGTGAATAAGCTTCCTTTGATTATAGGGCCCTCAGGGATTCTTAAAACATTTTTGTCTTATAACTCGTTTCTTCTCATTTCATTAATTGTTGTAAACGACTAGTGACGGAAAATTAAGTCGAAGCCTAATTCAGCAACTCTGATTTGCTTTTATTCAGTGTTTGGCATAATCTAATTTTCAGAGGCTTTTATTTGCTTGTAAATAACCGATTACGGCTATCAAACATTTCTTAGATAAATTCAAATACCTACTCCAATTTTTCATAATTATAATAATATGCAACTTTAAAATACTCGCTCTTCAATAATTTAACGTATTAAATATATCTCAAAATATATTTGAAGAGTGCTTTAAATGTTATATAATTTATCTATAATTATTACCTGAAACATAATTTCATATTATGTCTAGGTGGTTATAATAAAGGAAAGTATCAACTCTGTAATAATATTCTCAAATGTAATCAAATGAATTTTCTGACTTATTAAAAGAATATATTTTATAGAAACACTTTGCTTTGCACTAAAACAGCATTTGAGCCGCCATTTACTTGAGTGTCGCAGCTAGGCTTATAAATCAATACTAAATACCATAATTTAATTTTATTACTCTGCTGAGTTGTTACCTAATATCCACTGGCTTCATATAAAATTGGTGCAATAAATAAATCAAACTTAAAACTAATTTTATAAAGCTCTTTTGTAGATATTTAAATATATAGTGTGAATTAAAAGTATGGCAACACTCTGTTTAGTTTTTATGGATACAGATGGAGGGATGGAACTCGGGTCACCTTTCTAGGTAATAGACGTGAACTTTTTAGTCACTTTTACAACTTTTTCCATTTTCTAAAAATGGGATTTGGGGAGGAAGCGGCTCAAAACCTTTAAATTTAAAGGCCCATTAAAGTGACACCTCTTTTGAAAGGTCGTGATAAAAGAAGAACAGTGGAAACCACGACTTTCTATCCCAACCCACATTAATTCTAACTTAATTTCTGGGCCAGTAACTGATTTTGATACTAAATTTGGCTAGTAAAGTGATTGTTTTTTAATACTTTTTGACAGATATCTAAAAATCAACTGGCGCACAATTTAAGTTTTTCAATGCGATAACCTAAAACTTTGCTATTGTTTCAGTAGAAGTAAACTCAAAACACAGCTTTTGTATATGTAAACTTAACAGTATTACTGTTTTGATCTGGTATATAATAAAAACAAAATATAATTATATAAATAAAGTTTTTTTTTCTTCGTTTGATAAAAACCGTTGTTCACCATACGGAGCTAAAGTGTCTTTAGGCGCTTAATCGTGTTTCAGACCACGGATTCGCCATGATCGTATAAAATAATTGCCCACCGAAACCAAATCGTTTTTTCTCCTAGTCTACTCCTATTAAATTCCTATTAAAAACTACTATTAAATTCCTTAATTAAACTTTAAAGCACATGCTTTTGTTACTTACCTAAAATTTAAATCTAAATCAAAATGTTTATTTACAATCTACAATATACATTGCATAGGAAACGTCATTGATTAAACCAAAAATGTTAATATTCATCACACATCAAGACCACATTCAAACTTACAACATTCAAACATTCATATGTTAGTTACACCTACATTCTAGTGCCAATAGTAATGATGTGCAGTTTCCTCTCCCAGTTCTAAAATTTCAACAAAACTGATAAAAAGGGCTTGATGCCAGGCATAGTTTTTAACACCTTAGGCGTTGAGACATTTTAATTGTGTTTGGCAACCTCTTTATACAATGAAGACCCCCCCCGTGATAGCAAAAATGTAGAGATATG
The DNA here is from genome assembly GCF_021130785.1 of Homalodisca vitripennis. NCBI lineage: Eukaryota > Metazoa > Arthropoda > Insecta > Hemiptera > Cicadellidae > Homalodisca > Homalodisca vitripennis. Next base: position 16,435,332 of record NC_060208.1, read on the forward strand.
GCAAAGTAAATAGTTGTCAATCTTTAGACACTGTCCTGCGTGACTCCCTTGAAGTTAAAAGAGCGTTAATGCGATTGCCTGTTTGTAATTTTCAACATCTCATAATATGGTTGTGTTGCCACAGGCCCCCACAATACGATTCCGTATGAAAGGCGAGGATACATTTAGCCGTAATTAGCACCTGGCTCGGGTAATATTTTACCAATGATCTTAAGACATAAAATGCCTGAGGATAATCTTACACAAACATGTAAAATGTAATTATTCCAGGTCAACCCTCAATCCATGTGTATTCAAGGAACATTGAATAGTTGACTCCCTTCAATATTGTATCTGCCACTATAGCTTCAGGACTACTTCCAATGTCTATAGAGTGCCTTAAAATGTCCAGGGCATTTGATTTTGATGAGTTTATTTTTTTTATTTAGGCTATCGAATTTTGAAGAGGTCAACAAAAGCCTGTCATTATACGCTTTGTTTTGAGCTTTCTTTAAAAAAGAGAATCGTTTCATCTGCGTACTTCACAAGCTCTCCGTGCAGTAATCACGATGTCATTTACATATATCAGGAAGAGAATTGGACTGAGCATTGATCCCTGGGGGATTCCATAGCTCAGTGGAGTAGGCTTTGAAATTTTTTCTAGATTTTAATGACCTGTGTTCTATGACTTAGACATGAATTAATCCATAAAAACGGTACTACCCTTATACAGTGAACAGTGACATTCTAATTTGTTACGTAATGTCTTGTGGTCAACGTAGTTAAATACTTTACACACTTAATGTATTATTATGACCTTCAAAATTCCCTTTACAAAAATATCGAAAAGATTCACTATGGCGCCAATTTTTTATTTTCTCTCTCTTAAACCAAATTATTCTTCTGAATGCTGGTTTTTTGTTTAAAAGATTTATCATTCTCGATTAAAATAATTTTTATAATATTTTGCTCAAAGTGACGAGAGATAACGCATAGTCTCAGGGTAAAGAGAAATAACGCATAGTCACTGGGTAACGAGAGATAACGCATAGTCACTGGTTAACGAGAGATAACGCATAGTCACTGGGTAACGAGAGATAACGCATAGTCACTGGGTAACGAGAGATAACGCATAGTCACTGGGTAACGAGAGATAACGCATAGTCACTGGGTAACGAGAGATAACGCATAGTCACTGGGTAACGAGAGATAACGCATAGTCACTGGGTAACGAGAGAAAACGCATAGTCACTGGTTAACGAGAGATAACGCATAGTCACTGGGTAACGAGAGATAACGCATAGTCACTGGGTAACGAGAAATAACGCATAGTCACTGGGTAACGAGAGATAACGCATAGTCACTGGGTAACGAGAGATAACGCATAGTCACTGGGTAACGAGAAATAACGCATAGTCACTGGGTAACGAGAGATAACGCATAGTCACTGGGTAACGAGAAATAACGCATAGTCACTGGGTAACGAGGGATAACGCATAGTCACTGGGTAACGAGAAATAATGCATAGTCACTGGGTAACGAGAGATAACGCATAGTCACTGGGTAACGAGACATAACGCATAGTCACTGGGTAACGTGAGATAACGCATAGTCACTGGGTAACGAGAGATAACGCATAGTCACTGGTTAACTAGAGATAACGCATAGTCACTGGTTAACGAGAGATAACGCATAGTCACTGGGTAACGAGAGATAAAGCATAGTCTCAGTGTATTCGTCTCTGTATTTGTTACTTATGCACCAAAACTATTTCCCACATTAGAGCCAAGGTACCTCACTACTCTTTTTTCTGACTGTATTTGACATTGTTAAAGACAAAAACAAAAAGTTGTTAAAAGAAATGACTAATGTTAAAACATTGTTCTCTACTGCACATCTATTTTCCAATACGGCCAAAAATAACACGATTAGACCCTACTAAAAGTCGTTCCAACGAACGACCACCTGGAGAGCCGGCTCTCTACCCTGTCAGCAACTGTTACTACTTGGTTGATACGCTACGCTACTTGTCCATTAACCCAATAACGAAGCGCGGCACTCCGTAATTACGTCGAAGCCTGTTATGTAAGACGCAGGTATATCGTTGTTTATTTGGTAAATACTTAATTATATTTTGATTTGAAAGTTATAAAGTGTCCAAACTATATTTAAACGCATATGTAATAGACAAGGTTATTCTAAAAGTTAAAACTAAATTTTTATAGCGTTTTACACCATATGGGCATCCCTACCAACCTCGAAGAAAAGTAGCCTACATTTTTACAGTTGAACTTTAAGAGATATTTAAAAAGTAAACTTTAAATTAGAGATGTAGCCTCGAAAAGTGTTTGGTAAATATGTATATAATTATAAACCTTTTAACACTTTTTAAAACTTATTATTTTTATTTGTTATTCGGAAAAACATGATTAATTTTGTTTATGCATTGCTTGACATCTTTTTGAAAAGATCTTGAATCTTAAAATTTTACACACAAGCAAAAAAAGTCGCCTATTGTCTACTGTAGAACATTTTGAAATTTACAAAAGTGCTAAAATTAATCATAATATATTATTAAACGACAAAAATCTTCTAACAAACAATTTATTATTCGATAGACTTTTAAACAATATACATTGATCACACACAAAATTAAATACAACAAATTTAGCCACCAAGGTAGTGAACAAATACATGACAATTTGGTTTTAATTATTTATTTTCATAATTTAACTTAACCTTAGTACCTGAAGATGAATTCTCAAAATTTGAAATGTACATTGTACGAAAATAAAAAGTGTTAAAAGGTTTTATCATTATATACATAAACTTTAAAGTCACTCATTGAATACTAATAACTGGAAATCGTTAATATAATTTGAATGAGATATTATTGAACATATCTAAAATAACAAAAAGGTTTGCTCCTAAACTCCAGTCTGTTCTTCATAATAAAACAAAATCCAATAGGGATGTTGTTGAAACCAAAGTTACTTAGATAAATATGCTTTCCTCATGCATACGAAAAAGGCACACAGTTGATTAATCAATGAAATCATCTCTCTCGTTTCTAATCAACGTGTCGATATAAAATCTTTTTTGGTTTGTAAGCGTGCATTAAAACACAGAGCCTTTGATATATCCCGTGTTTGCAGAAACGTCTTTGATTCACCGACGTTTAAGCTACTGGTTTATCAGTTCCCGAAAGCCAAGCACGTAACCCCCTGATTGGTTCTCCCTTACAGAGTCTACCATTCCGACTTTGCAATCTTGTTCGTCTCAAACCACTGCTCAGCGTTTCTCAAGCGTTTTGATCTCAATATGTTTAGCTTTCCTTTCCTCAACAATTTCTCGTAAAGTAAACCTTACGTCCTTTTGATTTGATCAATTTAAATTCGATTGTGTGGTTACTGAGGTAGTTTAAAGGCTTTAATAGAATTTATTAAAGAATTCAAACTATCCCAATCTTTCAGCGGTAAAATTGCATTGGAAGTTTAAAAAGTCCTCTAATTTAGGTTCTAATATAGGCCATCAAAATGTTTAACATTTCTTATATCTCGTAGATGCATTTTAATAAACATTATTGAAGTGTTATTTCCATTCCCTTTCACGGAAAAAGGTTTTTGATCAAAACATCATTTCTACACAAAAGAGGTAAGATAAGATAACGATTTTTACTTAAATCAACAAATCACATTTTATTCGCTTTAACATGGACTTAAAGTATCCATTTTCACTCTTTTTATATAATTGGTAGACACTTTGACATATATTTTTGTCGAAAGTTTGTTTAAAATAGGGCAATATATATACACATACATAAATGGGCAATAAATGGCTCTTAATATTAATATATCATGTTTAAGTTGTTGCATAAACTAAAATTACGCATTTAACCCTTGCGAAATTATTATTTTACCTATTTTAACCTTAAATTCATTACTTTAGTCCAATTCAACAATAATCTTTTCCCTATGGTAATTAAAGGAAAACAATGGGTATGACTCAATAACTTTCGTTACAGATCCTTCTATCATGGATTTTAATCTATCGCCTTTTATTATCTACATATTCTGCTTTCATTAAACAATAATCAACTTTATTTTTAAGTATAGCTCTTATCCTCTAGTCAAGACATTATTTTCGTATTAAAAATTAACATAATAACATTTACGTATGGTGAAGGGAAGTATTTTTTGTAAGTTTAAAAATGTCCTTGAAGTACAATACTATTTGTACACCACTGGCCATCTAAATAATCCTTCTGTTTGTACTCTAAAAAGAGGGAAGATATAAATATGTAAATCTAGATCTGTGTCTGAATAATAACTGTAAACAGGCCGTGGACAAACAGAATAAAATATGCGGATCTGTTAGAAACGTGTGACCTAAGGCATTTCGTGGGCCGCTCTCATCGAGTGCAGGAAATCTTACTTTTACAAAAGAAAGTTATTACGTCCATGTTTAGAGTTTTATATCTGGAACATTGTTTGATACTTTTTAAAAGATTAAAGATTATTTTGCATATCGCATTAAAATTTATCATATTTCATTACACACTAAAGTTTAACTTGAACAATTTTCACACCCAACAAGACCACGTTACAAAACCATGATAAATGTTCTACAACATAGGTTCAGTAAAACCTCGAACATCTGTTAACTTTTGTAATTAAGTTCCGCCTTCAGTTCAAACTATTCCTTTAAAATGTGTTAAAGTAATGTATATGGCTGACTAGTAAACAATAACAATCCCTTCTACTCATTTCGTGAATTGCAGGTATTTGATGGTAGACTGATTGTTAATGTTTTCGTATAACTATCCTTTTATATTTTAAAACTGTAATCTATTATTAAATAATATTTATTAATTTTGTAGTAATATGAAAATGCCTATTTCCTTACAAAAAGTGATCAATGACGATGAAGTATTTGTATTTGTAAATTTATTTGCGTAGTAAATATACAAATACAAGAGATTTTATGCTTAAATAAATAAGATTAATGCATTTTAAAATTAATTGGCACTATTCTATTCTCTTTTCAATAATTGTACGGAATTCTTCTTCCTATTTTCAAAAAAAAATTAAAAAACTTAATTATTCTACACTGACATAGAATCTTTGTTAAATTAAATAAAGATTTAGTTGGCCACAATTTTTTTGTTTTTACCTGTGGAATTCTTTAAGTACTGTAATGTAGATTTAGCATTTCCTGACTGAATTCACTTCAAATAACAATAATTGCAGAAGATAAAATATCCTGGAATAGCGTACAAAAGATTGTAGCAAAAGAATGTTACTCAAGAAATAAATGGCCAGAAAAATCTAGTAGAGCAAAACTCGATAAACAAGAGATAAAGAGGAATTTATAGTTACCAATGACTTTAAATTAACCCACAGCTCTAGCGGATGCTAACGCTACATTTGTTTCCGCTGACTAAGGCGTTTCTGACTCCCCATAGCAAAGCTGAACAGTTTTATCACACAGTTAGTTATTATGTAATATTTTATAGTAGTTATTACTCACCTCCAAGCGATCAAATTATAGAATGAGTTAATTGATACAGTAGTTGGAATAGTAAAATTAAGGATGAGAATCTGCGAATTGAAGCAGCCGTGTTGTAATGGGCTGAGCGTTATCTATCACTCGTGGGGCTAAAAATAATGTATTTTTTCCTTTTTGTCTGTCTGCGTGCTTGTATGATATATTGAAAATTAACTAACCCATAGACTTGATTATTACACTTCGTTTCTACATAAGCAATATTGAGTTCAATTATGGTGCATGTCACTTCACAGGATTTGGCTGAGCGTTAGTGAATATTTTTTTAAATTTGTCTTACGGATCACCATGACGACAACTATATAATAAGATATAATAAATAAATTTATAAACATGCTGAGTGAAACCATACGAAATATTTACATGTGATATATTAACACAAGTAGCCTACTCATACGGTAAAAACAAAAATGTAAAAGAATTGAGAGTTTTTGTTAAAAGTGGGTTTTGTTGATAACGCACACTCTTGCGTTGCAGTTCCCCTCTTAGCTCACTGGACTTTTAATTATTTTAACAATAGCTTAAAGAACAGAAATTTGAATGAGAATTAAATGAGCTGACCTGATGTTTTGTGTAGTCTACGATCTCAGTGAAACGTGTTACGCGACATGAGATTATGGTTTATCGTAATAACTGTTATCTATTTTATTATTTTAGTAATATTACATACAAAAAAGGTTGATGTCCTACCTAAAACAATACATCTAATTGAATATTTTGTAAAAAATTTACATTAAATATTTTTTAAATTAGCATAAAACAATAATAATTATTTTCCCCTGACAATTTAAATAAATATAACCTTGTAACGTATTGCGTCTTGTAAAGTATACATAAATAGTAAGTAAAGAAATTTTACAAAATTATGCTTAATTTAATTTGGGCTTATTAGTTACTCCTTATAAGTATAAATAAGTAGTATATATTAACTTATATTGGTAGTCTTAAAAGACAGTATATTCTGTATGAGTAAGGTTGGGAGTATGGGCCACTTCCTGTCAAGATCCAAGAGGAAGAATTTGGGCAATAATCTCAGTCATTTCTCTTTGGAAGAAGGGAAAGCCAGCTCTGTACCAGCCTCTCCAGTCAAAGTAGGCAAGAGGCAGCGCGCTCTCAAGTCTAGGCTAGCAACAGCCCTTAACACTTAGGGAACTCCACCAACTCCAACAGTCATTCCCCACAGTAGACTAGATCTATCGATTTACCCCTGCACCCAATATCTCGACATTTTCGGTTAAGTGATGTGCCCAGTTTAGGTTAAACTGGAAGGCATAAATCAAGCTGAAGTGAACCATCCCGGGGGGGGGGTTAAGCATTAGATAGTTTAATAATACTTAATTGTTATATGAAGTTATAACTCTGTTTCAACTTTAGCAGCGTAATTTATTTTGTTTCCAGAATGTTTTTCTTTAGTCCGCTGCTTGCTTTGCCCCAGTTCAGGATCATAGTGGTATTCTAATTTTACGCAATTAATTACGCAAAATATGCGTACGTGTAAAAGATCCATGCCGACTATTGCAAATATATATGGATTTGTTTACATGAATGCAGTGAAACATATCTATTAGTTACATACACACATTTTTATGTTTAAAACGTACTGGCTAAAAAAGTAAAAAAAATTATTTAATTGTAACCAGCAATTATCATATATTTGGGTTTTATTTCCTGTTTTATAAGGTCAACTACGTTTATAATTGGTAGGGTGTTAAAAAATACAAAATACTCAATTTTCTTTAAACTTTGTATGTAAAATGGATTAAAACTAACCAATACTTTTTTGTTGTGCTTCTTTTCTGTTCTTTTTAAAACTGCTTAAAGCGCAAGCTTTCGTAATGTTTAAGTGTTTAAATTAACAGGTTAAAATTATGTTAAGAAAGTTTTGTTTTATTCCAAAAAAGTCACAAATACAGTTTATTTTGCTGCTGTGTGTGGAGTATGTTGCTACAACTCCATAGGTTTACGATTGAAAGGTTCAATTTACAATTGTAAGCATAATACAATATATTAATACACTGCTTGAATATAATTAATGAACATGTTTAAATTTAACTAACTAGAATAGCAGTTAGCTTATTAGAATAGCATAATATTTCAACGTCGCATTCGATTTGACTGGAATATTAGATCGTTTTGGAAGATGAAATTAAAATAAGCGTGTTCTTTTTACATGACCATGATACAAGGCATTATCCTCTTCATATAAACGTCCCCAAAAAATATATTATACAAATAGTGTAATGTACTAAATTTAACTTTGCGATAATAAAAGTTATACCAATAACTAAATGAATGTGTTAACTATATGACTATTAAAATAAATAAGTTACCTATTTCGATTAAAACCACTTTGTGTACACTTTACTGTTTTACTGAATTCCATTAGTTTTTGTACCTTAATGATAATAAATATTGAAAATTCGGAATCCACTTCTCTGATTACAAAATAAAATGTTGTCACCCAACATATGCATAGCGGCTATAATCCATTATTATAAAATTATCTTATTTTATTATTTATAGAATTGACTTTTTTTCATTTTTTAGAGAAGTAAAAAATAAAATTTTGACCTAATATCTGGTAAGATAGTATACAATAGCGCCCTAAATTTATAGTTAAAGAAAAAGAGTATAAGATATCAATTAAATGTGAAGTTTTTATATAGCCACCATTCTTCGGACAGGCATTCATTTTAGTACAAAAATATAATATTTAATACAAATAACTGTATATAGCGTTCATATTTTAATAGCAAAAAATTATTTGGGTTGTATATAACACCAAGAAGAATTGGATGATACGTTTTGCTGTCCACAGGGTCATGTATTTCGAAAAGCCCTTTTAATGCAATGTAATATAAATGGAATGAATGGTATTTGCAGACTCGAAAGACACGAGCAGGAGAGGATGTCGATATTCCAGATTGGCTAAGAATGTCATGAATCAATCTGATTGAACAAGAATCCAATAAAATCCTCTTCCATCCTTTCTGAAAAAACTTTGCTTTCTCTCTGTAGTTCTTTTTTTAAGTTATCTAACTTTTATTTTCTAATGCCTTTGAATACCTATCTTTATTTAGTATCTTTATGATAGTATTAATATTTAAGTTTAATTTTTGTGAAAAAGTATTTTAATCACAAGCGAAACATTTAAACAGGCAATTCACAATTTTATATATTAAATGTTGATATAAATATCGGATAAATGTAAATATCTATACAATAAACTCTTAAATTATTATGTTCTTGGTTAGTATTTATCTTTAATTTTTTACAGTCGTAGTTTACTATAGTTATCATTGTGCTGTTAGCATTAATTCCGTTTATGTTATGTTATATTATTTAATTAGTTGAAGTTATACACAGTTTTATGCAAATCAAGTTTTTTTTAATAATGAATTTTTAAACTTTATTTGATTAAAAAAGAATACTAAGTTGTGAGTAATTCAGAATGGCATAACTTTAAAAAATATATTTAGAATTCTCTTTAAAATTTTTGAGACGGTAAATTAAATTATTTTTTGAAAAATCATAAAATGGAACATACCCTAAATCAATTTTAAAACAAAGGTTCTCTTTATACGATCCCGTGATTTAATTTTAAAACTACCATTCCTCGTCCAGAATCAAGTGCATGAATTGAGAAAAAACCTGTATTCGATAAAGGAAAGTGAACATAGGTGACGAAAGAAAGAGGTGAAAGAGATGGGGTGATGAAAATAGAAAAAGAAGGAAAAGAGTGATACCGTCTCAATATTAGAGAGGCGTTCAGATTTCACCGATACGTTGGCAGTATATTTAAGTTCTGTTCGCGCAGAACTTTAACACGCGCCAGTAGTGAAATGACGTGGAATACCCCCATGAGATCAATTTTAAACATCAAATACATTTACAATACAATTTTTGATCATAGCGCCATGGAAGATGTACCATTTTAAAGATTTTTTGGGTAGAGCCTGGCAGAAGCTTTTATAATAATCCAAAATATTAGTTATACGCAATGTAAATGTTACTTCGTTTTCTCTTTTAAAATGTATACTTTGTGAATGTTTAAATTATAAGTTACAAAAAATATTTTCCCTCAACAAGTTTTATATTTGGATATAAAAAATAGCAGGAATATTGGGTGGTACTACCTACACGATGGGTACTGGGTACTTCAGGTACTTCAACCTTCCATATAGCAATCATATTAAATGTATTAGCCATGAATTATGTAACTAGTTAGAGAAAAAGCTGTTTTAAAAACAATATGAAGCCAAGTTTTATTCATACGTGCAGCTTTTCCGACTCGAACCGGAGAAATCGTCACACTATGGTTGTTCCAAGAAAACTGCATGAAGTATGTTATCGAACCCTGCTGAACTTTCTTTAATATATTGTCTTGTAGGCTAAAATATCAGATTATCAGAAGTATGGCATTCTTATTTTGAAAAGGCAACAATCCTTTTCTTAAATGGGAGGGTATAGATGTGTATAGAGGAATTTTGTAAGGACGCAATTTGAACCTTTTTTTAAAATTTCCAAACCCTAAAATTACCGTAAATAGCGCAGTGTAGCAGTGGTAGTGGTTATCGCAAGGTAACCGAATCAAGTAACGTCGAGCGTGGCTGCTGCTTGGATGGGTGGCCGCTGAGTGATCCTGTCCTTGCAAGCAACCAGCCTGCCCGGCCAGCCATTGGTGGTGGTTGGAAGTCACCTTAAAGCCGATAGTTGTCAGGTTTTGTTTGAGAGGGATTCTTAGCCCTAACTTTGCCTGGTAATGTAAAACATTCTGAATATTTATACTTCATCCGTTATGGCTCTTTCTGGATGGAAAATACAAAAAAAAAAAAACTGTTGTCGTTTTCGGCCAAATCAGCTACAACCATATAATTTCCATTGCCATATTCATCTTCACTATTTGTAATGATTATTAAAGTAGGTGACTTATGCCGCAAAATTTTAAAACGTCTCGGTCAAATAATAGCTATCACCAGTGTATATTGTAAATATTATACAAGCGGAATGATGTGCACACCGAATGTAAATTGATACTCAGTAACAAGAGTATCATAATTACATTCAATTTGTGTAAATGCTTCACTGTTAAGAGCTCAAGGGAAATTAAATGAATTACTAAATAAAAATTGCTGTTATAGTGGTTTCTCCAGGCTATTGAAAGGTATATTTAGTATATGCTTTAATAAATTAATTATACTTCACTCCTTGTAGTACATTGATGCATAATTATGCAATATTCATTATTAACTATGATTATCTAAATATTATTGGCTGAGGTAAGCGAAGACTAGTAATCAAGAGGGGTGGAAATTTCAATTCTGACTCTCTTTGATTTATTCTGTCCGCAAGTATACACTAATACAAATCACGGTACAGTAAGTACGAGGAGAGCCAGGCAGAACCATTTAACACGGTATATATTGTTACACGTCAGTGTTAGAATACAAAAGATGCTATTGAAGTATTGACACAAAGAACGAACTTACCTTACTAACTTACTCTGGCAGGAATGTGTTAGAATACCAATAAAACTGGATGTATAGTAATTGGTTCTGTAAGTGCGAGGAGAGCCAGGCAGAACGATTTAACGTGCTACAGACTGTTACACTTCAGTTTTAGAATACAAAAGATGCTATTGAAGTATTGACACAAAGAACAAACTTACCTTACTAACTTACTCTGGCAGGAATGTGTTAGAATACCAATAAAACTGGATGTATAGTAATTGGTTCTGTAAGTGCGAGGAGAGCCAGGCAGAACGATTTAACGTGCTACAGACTGTTACACTTCAGTTTTAGAATACAAAAGATGCTATTGAAGTATTGACACAAAGAACGAACTTAACACCCACTCTCTGGCAGGAATGTGTTAGAATACCAATAAAACTGGATGTATAGTAATTGGTTCTGTAAGTGCGAGGAGAGCCAGGCAGAACCATTTAACGTGCTACAGACTGTTACACTTCAGTGTTAGAATACAAAAGATGCTATTGAAGTATTGACACAAAGAACGAACTTACCTTACTAACTTACTCTGGCAGGAATGTGTTAGAATACCAATAAAACTGGATGTATAGTAATTGGTTCTGTAAGTGCGAGGAGAGCCAGGCAGAACCATTTAACGTGCTACAGACTGTTACACTTCAGTTTTAGAATACAAAAGATGCTATTGAAGTATTGACACAAAGAACGAACTTAACACCCACTCTCTGGCAGGAATGTGTTAGAATACCAATAAAACTGGATGTATAGTAATTGGTTCTGTAAGTGCGAGGAGAGCCAGGCAGAACCATTTAACGTGCTACAGACTGTTACACTTCAGTTTTAGAATACAAAAGATGCTATTGAAGTATTGACACAAAGAACGAACTTAACACCCACTCTCTGGCAGGAATGTGTTAGAATACCAATAAAACTGGATGTATAGTAATTGGTTCTGTAAGTGCGAGGAGAGCCAGGCAGAACCATTTAACGTGCTACAGACTGTTACACTTCAGTTTTAGAATACAAAAGATGCTATTGAAGTATTGACACAAAGAACGAACTTAACACCCACTCTCTGGCAGGAATGTGTTAGAATACCAATAAAACTGGATGTATAGTAATTGGTTCTGTAAGTGCGAGGAGAGCCAGGCAGAACCATTTAACGGCTCTCGACGCTCTAGTTGTGCTTGTTCCATCGCTGTCGGTGAATTGTTACTGCTATGTAAATATTCTGTGCAAGACTTGAACTTCAACAAAGATAACATTTCTTTTATTGATTTCATTATTAAGTTATAAGAACTATCATGTAATAACAATCTGCTTTGTTTGTAAATATTATGCATATAATGTTTACTCAATAATTATTAGAAGCATAAGAATTAAAATTGAAATCAAAAATACAATAACCTTGATCAAACAGAAAATTGTATGGCATTTATCCTTATTTATTATGCTATTTATAGAAATGCTTTTGAAATATGATATCATTGACCCATTATTTTGAACACTGCTTTTTATAGGACGTATATAATAGTATCTGTAAATTTAATGTTACATTTTTATTCTTTGATTTAACTTTTAAGTAAATAATAAAATTTTAAATCTTAAAATTATATTAAAAAATAACCTGACACTCGGGGCATGTATGTTATCGTGTTAAGGGAGTCATACTTTACACTTCACTTTGATGTTAAGTTCTTAACATGAACAGAACTATGGTAGGACTGTTTTAAAACAAACTATATGTTTTTAAAACATAGAAACTCCCTAAAAATAAAAAATGGCTAATGAAACCTGGTAAATTTATCTTTATGAAAGAACATGATACAATGAAATTTACTAAGGGGGAAATAATAATTAAAGGTAAAAAAACCAAGGTAAAAAGGTTGGGTCACCAAGTTTGACAACAGAAATTAAGTCTATGCAATATAATTTATTTTGCATAATTTTTTGTTTTTTTATTTAATTTATTGTTCATTGTAAAAGTGTATGTGTACAATGAAGCAAGATGTTATTTTTATTTAAATTGTATAGAGTTTATTTATTTATGTTGTGTAAAGAAATTTAAATATTAATTTGTGTAACTGCCAGCAGTTTAGTTTAGTTTAGTTTGTTATGTAAAGTTCATATTAAGAGTACATTCAGTTTAGTTAGGATGGCTGTTTTGGGAATAATTGAAGGTTTTGTACTTTTTTTGTGCTATATCATGTCCTGTAGTTGTCATGTAAAATTGAAAAATAAATAAATAATTGTACTTCATAAAACGTGCTGACATTTTTTAATCTTCTATATTTGTGAAGGAAACAGGATTTTTCCGGACATTTGCCATCGTTCTGTGATACAAAGTATCAGTAACACTAAGTTTCGAGATCTGCAATCTGATCTCTTCTTCAGGTAAATAACTAACATAAGACATAATTACAAACTGGGTTAAAATAAACAAATCATACCAGTGCGTTTTAACACACGTAAGTCAGGAATCACAACCACCATGTTGTGTGTCAGTTTCTCTAACTCTAAAACATACACTTAATAATAAACTAAACACAACACTAATTATCAAAATTGAACTACAGAATAAAGGTCACAATAGGTTTGCATTCGTCAACCAACCACCTACGACTGACCATACACCAATAGCAAATAGCGATCGTCATGGCAGAACAAGATGGTGGCAAAAAAAGGAATGGAAAAGGATTAGGCCTTTTTTATTATTGTTTCAAGCTATATGAACTTCTTAAAACCTTACTGTGTGCATTGTTTTATTAGATATATCTAATCTTTTTGTTACTTTTGGTTTTATTTTTAGTTCATTATTCAGAATTGGCAACCAAACCGGCCTAATCTCGACCGATATTTGACTGATTGGTTGGTCTCCCAATTTAATGTATGTAGCCTCGATTAATTTCCTTTCAAAGAAATGAGGTTCCCGATGTATTATGTTGGCTTCATCCCTATTCATATGATGGTCTTTGGACCAACAATTGTGTACAATTTCTGACTTTTCTGTTAGACCCTTTCTTGTGTTTCTTTGTGTTTTTTATCCTTATGTTTAATGGTCTATTTATCTCGTGTATATATTTCATATTGCAACTACATTGTATACTCTAACACAGTTTTTTTAATCCTGTGTGCCATTTTTTGTTTTGTTTTTACGAGACTTTGTCCAACAGTATTGTGTGTTTAAATTCGGTTCTAATATTGACGTTTCTACCCATTCTTCTAATTTTCTCCGATAATCCCGACTTATTTATCACTAACTTGAGGGTATCCATTGCATATAAGATCCAAATCAACATTTTTAAACTCCTCTTTTAACCCATATTTATCTGAGCATAAGCTCTTTGCTCTATCAAATAACGAGTAGGCCACTTCTATATTTTGTACCATTAGAATAATTTTGTTTCCTTTTAAATGAATTTTTAACACACATTTTAAATGTGAATATGTTTTTGTTCTGTTATGACAAAAAATCTTATAAGTTGCACCTAGCCCTATAAGGAACTTTGCGCTGCTTCCGGATTGACAGGATATTTTAGATGGGTAAGTTTGGAGGTAAGGGACGCCTCCTATAGAGATCCATGAGGAATAATTTAGAGCACTAATCTCAAGTCATGTCCTCTCGAGAGAAAGGGGGGAGAGGGGCTCTGAACCAGCCTCTCCAGTCAAAGTAAGCAGGGGGTCGCACACCCATATGTTGAGGTTAGCAAGAACCTCTGAGGTTAGGGAACGAATCCCACCAACTCCAACAGTCATCTCCTGCAATAGCCTAGACCTATCGAATTGCCCTTGCACCCCAGAATCTCGACATTTGCGGTTAGTGATGTACCGCTCCTGGACATCCATAAGGTTGTCCAGATTTAAGTGACACATCGGTTTTTGCTGTGCCCAGTGGTAGATACAACTGGAAGGTATTATTAACCAGCCAGAAGTGATCCCTGTTGGGTATAATTATTTTTTAAGTAATAATTACTTATATGTTTGAGTGTTAAGGCTTAAAACATTTAATGCCATGTTATGAATGAATTTAGATATACATACTCGGATTAGAATACAAAAAACACATCAGAAAACGTTAAAATAACAATATACACAATCACCAGCTGAGAAAGAGATCAGACTGCAAATTTTGAAACTGATTTTTTCCACTAAATGATTTTAATTGTCGGAAATATTCCTGTTTCATACATACGCAAATTAAATCGCAGTTCTTAGGCAAGCGCGACCCATGTAGACTAATTAATATCAGTCACACCTCTTCGAAACATTACTGCATAATTATCTTCTTAAATATTTGGACTCACTGTGGTGACATTGCAGTCAATGAATTTTAAACTGAAACTGCCACTACGCTATAGCTGTAAAGCTGTGCATTACACTGTTTAACAAGTTTTAATATTTTTCTACACCACAATTTCCTGAAGAATGCAAGAATTTCTCACACCTCTTAAGCTATAGTCTAGTCAATGAATATTAACAAGCTGTTATTTTTATTCCAATTATTATTATATGGACTATAAGTGTAAGCTTACAACAATCCTAATGCACATTAAAAGCTGTTGATTGCAATGTGCGAGAGTGAGAGATGGGGTAGCACTTAATTAACATTCTAGCGTTAAAACGGCGATGGAACCAATATTGAGGGTAAAATATTGCCTCTAAATAAGCATTTTCACTAGTTAGTAATACACACTCAAATAACTTAATGTTAACTCTTACAAATATGTATTTTCATGCATAAAAGCCTAGGTAATGTGTATTTTTAACTCATAAATATAAAGTCTTCTAATATCAACTTTGAATGAGGCTTTCAAATTACAATTTTTGGCATATTTTAAAATCGTACTTCACTTCTCAAAAATATTAAAACCCTCTCAGTAAATCTAGATCGTAATCATCTTATCACGATATTCACAAACAATATTCAAATATCAACTATATTGAAAGTACGACAATAATTTCAAATGTTTCTCACTGAAAAGAATCCAGACTCGCTTAAAATTTTGTTTTTACCTTATTAATATATATATATATATATATATATATATATATATATATATATATATATATATATAAGATATATTTCCTGACTTCAAACATAAAATAACTCACCCTAAGAATTATGGTGTTTCACCTGCAGTAAAACATTTTATACCTTTGTTAGGTCTTACGCAAAGCAGTATACCTACGGTATATTGGTGTTTACCCTCCCTTTTCTGTATTCTCCTCGTCTCTTTTAGTTTACAACTAACACGAAAGCCATTACGTTCTTTTCAAGGGGTTTTTTTAGAAATTGTTATAATGTTTGAAATTTACTCGTCTTCTACTTATTGGATTACGACTCTATAACAAATTAAGAAAGATAACCACAGCTAGCAACTTTAATATATTCTCCAAGGAAAAAAGTCTTGACACTACAGTTTATCAGATATCTATGTATACATATATACAAGTGTGTTTATTCAAATTCATTCATAATTGAAATTATCAGTGTGACCATTGCCATGGTTTAGTTTACGGATCAAAATCTAAATTTAACTTTTGAATTGAAAGTTCTGTTTGGTTTGAACTATTTTTTAAGCCTTTAAATGTTTATTAAGTATTTTAAATCAAAATACTTTAACCAGTTTCTTAATATTTCATTTTTTGGAGAAGACGTAAATAGTTTAGTAAAGCACTTTTAAAATAAAAGACCTAAGTTTTAGAATACCACACACTGTTTACTTGTAAAATTTGAGTATTACTGTGATATTGGCTAGGCAACAACACGCCTAACAGCCACAAAAATACACAAAAGCAACGTTTTACACAAAAGTTCCAGTAAATAACAACAAAAGCACGTTAACACGCTTGTAATAACGTATTGATAATGTTTCTCCTTACAGTATAAAATAACATACTACATGTATGTTTTTAATCAGTACACCATTTCCATTATACAATATATTAAACTAAAAATCAATCATAACTACGAAAGTGTGGTTACTTAAGAATCTTTCTACAAGACCTTCATGTTTTCGTACTATTTATTTCTTTCCTAAGTATGGTATAACTTAACCAAATTAATGATTGTCAGCCAAATTTAAATTCATAAAGTAATTATAATATTGGTACAATTGATTCACATCAGTTAATTAATAACGTATTACAGTTTAAAAAAAATTAACTCAGTTATCACACATTAAAAATTTATAAAGTATTTTTTTTTTTTTTAGTTAAGTAGCTCCAGGGTTTCTTAATAATTGAAACTCTTGTTAAATATAATCTGTAAGGCACGAATCTTTAATACGTGAATAATTTTAATTAAGTCCACATTCTTTACAAATTGTCTCGCATGTCATCCCTTCATTTACTGCGCCAGGGAGAGAAAGCAACTTAGATGAAATTAAATTTGCTCAATAAGAGATTTCCCTAGGGGAAGATCCTACCCTCTTTATAACGTTTATCCTTTAAAAAGACTGAATTTTACCATACATTATATATTTTACCATACTGATTATCACTCTTTGTTCCAACGGACTACTATTGGACTATTAAGTGTATAGACAAACAGATATTAATTAAATTGCATGTTAAGGCTTAATCAACTTAAGCACGCTATAACTAAGCAATATCAGTAATAATTAAAACATAATTTCACATAAAACCAAATCGTTATTTGCCAACATTATGAAATTCGTATGCATACACTTTTTAAACTTTAATTATTGACACGCTGATCCATAATGATTTATAAAAATAAAAATTTACAAAATTATTATCATTAAATAAGTACTAATGTATATACAAATATTACTTATACGTCACTTTATATAATTAAAAGCATTAAAGATTTATAAATTATGCGTTGATATAAACAGCCCAATTAAATCAAGAGATGGCTAAAACTGAATAGCCAATAATGCATATCCGGTTATAAGTGTATTTTGAGGTGCTCTAGATTGGCGGGCGCTCAACCAATCAGCAATTTTATAAATGCAAGTCAGCTATCAATGTAATTTTAATCACATAAACATAGTAAGCCCTTTCCATATTTATTACACTACCATCCACATTTATTTAATTATTTTTCATTTATACTAGCTACTAATTTAAATTTCGTCTTATGGCTACTGTACGGAATATATAGGAACAAACTTTATACTATTTCAGATTTCAGCAGCATTACTTGTAGTAATTAGTACAGTATTACATTAAAATTATCGTGGTCTTGAGCTTTTGGTTACGATACTAAACTATTTTTATTGTTTTATTGTAATCCGTACTGATGACTAGAATCTTCCCATTCTGTGAAAGTGGTTAGGAGATAGGTACCACGTACACATTGAATAACAGGCTAATATCTGTTTAATCAGCTGCTTTAATATAAATATGCAAGGTTTAACCGTATTATTATTTAATTATAATGGTATTTCAGTATGCCTCATTCCAACGGTATTGTATTGCAAATTAGTCCAACACAAAGTGCGGGTTGCTTTGCAAGTTTCATGCGGTTCATTTACTGTTACAAGGTAATTTACATTGCAGTAGAAGAAAATACATATATTACTTCCAGTCACAAAAAAGGTACATCAACAACATTAATCTTTACATCTAGAATAGATTTTCACATGGGTCTTAATTTGTGCAAGAGAATCGAGTCTCATCAGTCCATGAGCAGTTTATTACTTTGTTAATTGGTATATTTGAATTGGTTGATAATAAGTTTTTAATTCTTAGTTTATTAAAAGAAACGATACTCCTGGTTATACGGACTGTAGCTTTAATTACAGAAAGGTATAAATGTGTAGTAAAGTTATATAATCGACTGATAACATAAACAGGTTTATTACAAATTTATTCTATATTGCACTATATTATATTTGTAAATTTTCGTATTTGTCTCGATTAAGATGTAATTAAAAGTACTAAGAAATTATAAATATATAAGTATCGATAATGTATATAATAAATGTTTATTTATATTAGACAAATCTATCTATTTTTTCAGAGCCCCCTCAGAGTACAGGACCAAGTTTCGATCTGTTGGAAACTGTGCTCATGGTATGTCCACCAACCAAGGTATGGCAGTTTTCTCTTATATTTAAGATTGATTATTACTTACACCTTGTTCAGGTTCTTCAGGAATACAAATTAGTATTTTGTTGTGCCATTTTGATAATTATATTATTCAGTTTATGTAAAACAGTGTTAACTATCTATTAAAAAATAAATAAATTCTCTTGATCGTCTCCCCAGGTCAGAAAACTACAACGGCGGTTCTCTTAAAATACCATAATGTACGGAACATTTCCTTCATGGAGATACATGAATTAAATAAACAGGCCATCCTTAATTAGAGGTTGGTGTTGATTAAATTAACTCAGTTTCCAAAACATGATTAAACTACATGTTACTTATTAGTAAATTACATTATTTGGCAGCTGCCGTACTTTGTTTAGCTGTGATTTTTCAAAATCTCATCCTAATTTTCATTCGCTGTCAAGCTGCACAACTGCTGACTTTTCAAGTGTATAATTTTTAATAAATAATATATC
Source organism: Homalodisca vitripennis (assembly GCF_021130785.1). NCBI lineage: Eukaryota > Metazoa > Arthropoda > Insecta > Hemiptera > Cicadellidae > Homalodisca > Homalodisca vitripennis. The sequence goes on from NC_060208.1 coordinate 16,454,899, forward strand.
CATCAAATGTTGGATCTACATCTATACATTTAGTACTGAGTAATTTTCCCTATTAAGTACAAATACTTTTCAGTACTACGTACACTACATGCATATGATAAAGTAAGTTTGAATTTGCATTGCGTCTAATTTCTTATGTACGAGTATTACCACAGTATTTTACAGTACATTTAGACTACGTACTCCTGCTAGATATCTTGGACCTACCTGGTGTCGATCATGATTTCTCAATCCATAACACAGGTGTGAATGTATTCCCGGTAAATGCTATAGAGACACGATTTCTACAGTTCTGTTTTCTAATAAGAAACTTCACGCACTGGCATCGATTTGGAGCAGCAAATTAACGTACGATGTCTGACGTTTATCGCGATGCACACCTCACGTGGGAACCAGCGAACGCGGCGTTCAGACACAACGTCATACGAAGGACGTTGTAGACGCACTGACGTCGTGACGCCACCCCCTCCAACACCTCTCACCACCACCACCCCCAATCACCCGTAAAACTCCAATAGCCGCAACATGGGAAGGCCGTCATTCTATCGCCACACACACACACACACACACACACACACACACACACACACACACACACACACACACACACACACACACACACACAAACTGTTTCCCTGCTATCCTGAAATATTCTGAAAGCCTTTTCACATCGAAACGTCTGCATTATTTTATATTTTCAACCGATTTTCAATTAAGTTGTCAGCATACCATTGACTTACTAATCAACCCTCAAAAATAATAAATTTTGATATCTTGAAATTTATACAAATATTTTTTTAAAGGTTCTAGATACGTAGTAAGATGTTTTTTTTTAATTCCGCATGTGTTATTCAAGTTTCCTACATCAATTTGACGAAAGGACTGACGTACCATTTCTCTAAATATCTCGGCATGTATTTACCAAGGAACTTGAAATTTTCCACAAACAGTATTTTCGGGTCTTAGCTGCAAAATTAGTAGTTATTAAAAGGCTCCCTCTCTTTAATTAATAAACAGTTAAAACATTATAAAACAATATTGCTTTTGTGTTTTTCGAGATGTCTTGGAAATCTCGATACCCCAAGAAACCCACAGGGTTTATAAGAGCAAATGGCTCCCCCAGATATTGATTTTTGTTGCCTAATAGTTGAAGTTTATTTTGGAAAGAAAATATATAAATATACAATAACCGAGAAACTAATTAATTTTCAAAATTAATTATTTAAGAAAATTACTCTTTACGTTTTTTTTAATTTATTGATCGCATACCAAAGGAATAAAACATAGCAAAAACGGTCATATCATCTGGAGTAGCAGCCACGTTGTTTAATTGATGAATAATTGAGCTTTCAGCATTTAAATTACGCCTTTAACTTATTGCCAATGGCGCAGTGTAGCGGGTATAGTGGTTATCACAAGATAATGGAATCAAGCAACGTCGAGCGTGGCTGCTGCTTGGATGTGTGACTGCTGAGCGATCCTGTCCTTGCAAGCAGCCAGCCTGCCCGGCCATTATTATTATTATTATTTATTATTATCAAAGGTCAGTGCCATTTACACAGATGTACAAACAAGCAACTAGTACATACAAAAGTACAAAGTACAACATAAAGTTAACAACAATATTTACTAGATAGCTTCAAGATGGATATAAATAATTTCCAACAAATAATTATTTCAAATACATAAATAGTAACAACAAAGAATATAAACTAAGCAACAATCAATAAATTAACTCTAACAACAATTGACTTCAACCAACCCAACAACAATACTAATATGTAGGTATATAAATGCTGTTAACTACGAGTACAATGGGACCAACTAGCATTTGATCTAAATGCATTTTAAATGCTATGCCTAAGAACAAAAAGAAGAGAAGACTAGAAAAAGAACAAGTAGAAAATTTCTTGAATAATCACGAGTGTAATATGTTTTCCCTGAAGGTAGTGGGTGATGAGCCAAAGAAGTCGGCCATTGGTGGTGGTTCGGAAGTCACCTTTAAGCCGTTGGTCTCCAGCTTAAGTGTTAGAGAGAGTTAATTAGCTCTAGCTTCGCCTGGTAAGATAAGACATAATTTACTTTACTATAATTTTAACTTAAACATTATTTACACTCAAATGTTCTACATTTCAAAACAATCCAACTCAGCCCATAAGAAAGAGTTTGATTTATTGGACAGGACCCACCTAGATAAACGTAGCTGCGTCATGGGGTGCTGCCAGACTATTGCTGGCTTGTGATTTTGGACAAACATAGCCTCAAGGAGCTGTGCTGATGAAGTTAAAAACTGAATTAAAGTGGTGCAATGGATTTTTTATTTGGAAAAGGTTTATTATACATTATATTCATGCATTATTTTTCTGGATACAGAAAAATATAATCACACTTTGTTATCACTCAGCGTGAAATTTAAAGTAGGAAATTTAGGTATTTTGAAATCAGGTCTAAGTAAAAAGGACTGAAGATAAATATTTTAATTTTACAGTATGTACATGAGTTAAAGCCTCAGGGAGTGATATGTTTGTTATTTACAAACAAATCGTTAGTAACAAAAACAATTGTCGTTTACTTAAATTCAATTTAATTCTAAATATATAATTTCCAAAAGTCATGAATGGTTAAAGGAAGGATGTTACATAAAAATATTTATTTCGATAAAAAACCTAAACATTATGTCATAAATAAATTATAATTTCCAATGGTCATAAATGAAAAAATGAATAAGGAGAGGATTTACTTCCCTCCGGGCCAGGATGTTGTCCATATTGAGTTGAACGCTAGGGCTCCCATGTTTACTTGAAGCCTGGCACGAATTTAACCTTGTTATAGTTCTAAACAATGACAGTATTTCTGAATTTGCCATTTTGCCATTTATATTTAAAAAACACATTTTAAGAATTGGTATGTCCTCTTCTTCATGTGTCAATAAAATCCAAGAGAAAAAGATTTCACTAATAAGTTAAGGCAGAACATGAACACATCAAAGTCGTGTTTGATGAAAGAAAATGTTTACTAAAAAAAACTGTATCACCAGCAGGGATAAACACGTCCCAACATCACTAGTAGTTTAATCATGTTAAATAAAAATACAAAAACTCTATCGCTTTATCATTAAATTGTATAACTCTCTAAAGTTACTATTTACAATAATGATAGTAAATAGTCTTAGTCTTAGTTATTCAAGGACAATAAAATAGTTGCGGTTAGAACTCGCAGGAATTGGCCTTTTTTGGGGGGGGGGAGGTTGAAGCATCCTTTATTCCTTATCACCACTTTCTTGTATAAAAGATGTTTAAAAGAAATGGTATCCTGAGAGGTAACACATAAACCATTCATAGGTGTTCTTAAATAATTATTCTTCGTCATCTTTAGGACACCTCCTCCTTTCATCTTACATTTTCATACTAAGGAGATCCCCTTGAGCCGCAACTTGTAAGATGCAATAGCGATCATAATTTGTGAAACCTTTTCACATCAATTTATCTCCCACACGATGGTGCTTCTCCACATTTCCATATCCATGATCGGCATGTTCTCGATGACAAGTTTCAAGACTGATGGATTTGGGAGGGAGGACTGGTATAATAGCCAGCAAAAAGTACAGACTTAACTCCAATGAATTTTGTTTTCTGGTCTTATGCGAAGAACATTCTGTATTCTGAGAAGTTCAGAAACCTGAACCTCATACGGGGGTGGACAAGGGGTGGTATTGCAAGAAATTGTGAGAAATTTTTAGCGGGAGACTAAATTCCAATTTTATACTTGAAGAGCCATAAGCTGCAGCCATGAGTACCAATAAAACCCTTTTGAGTTTTTCTACCTGTACATTTATAAATGTCACCTTATAAGTTTTAATGTTTTGAATAAAGATTGTTGTTAAATGTATCAGTTCTTTTATTTAATTTTTACCATTCATTAAGCACACACACATGTATATATATATGTGTGTGTGCTTAATGAATGGTAAAAATTAAATAAAAGAACATATATATATATATATATATATATATATGTAGGCGGCCGGGAATGTTTCCATTAGATGTACAAACATCATCTGTACTCTGTAAGTCAATTATATGCAATAGTAAATGCTACGTAGAAAAAAATCATGACATTTGGTTGGGTTCAAAATAAGAAATAATATTACAAAACTTAGCAAATTAGAGGTTGAGGAATTCATCCAAATTTACGTATGGATATTACAAGGATTTCTGAAGTATAATTTTCATGACTGGAAGTAAGTCTATGTACTTAAATGTGCCGTAAAACGAAATATATCTCGTAATTTTCTTCGTTGACACATAAATAAAAATGTATTTTATAAATTATCAATATCATAATCTATTTAAGATTACAATTAGTGCTAGGTAAGATGTTATTTCGATTATATCGCATACAAAATACAACAATGGAATATATGTGTTCACAAACATAAAATTGGTGACAAAAATGAAAGAGCTGACGTCGAATAGACAGAAAAAGTTGATGGCCCAATCCTTTATAACGAGCCAGCTTGCAGTTTTTCTGTGTAACTTATCTGGCATAAACCCCTATTTCGTTACCGTGTATGTTTGTACTGAAAATCTTTGTTCTTATAAGATTATTTATTTCTAGAGTGCGGAACCAAGAACGGTGATCGAGTCTTATTCCAAGAAACGGAACATGTTTGCCCAGGGCTGCGATGCAAAATACTTACTGTTTCTTTACCTTCTATCCACATTGTGTTCGTTACACACATTGTTTTTCTAACAACATTATTTCTCTGTTGCTGTGTTGCGTCATATTGAAATTTGTGAATTTTCAGGTATTAAGTTTATCCACTTTCATGTAACATTTGTGTTTTCTGTATAAGACAAAATATTTAGATCTGTAAGGGGTAGCTTAAAGGTTTTTAATCAGGTAAGGCAATTTCATAATATTCAAGGTCAAACCCAAAACACATTGTTCTTTAAATATTATATAGCACAAATATTTACTATGCCCCAAGCACATTTTGTGCGCGTAATACTGCAGATTATTCTGATCATTATAATTTACTGAAACATTTTACTTTATTAAAAATTCATGGCAGTCAGCAGTAGATATTCATACAAGTAGTATTTACTTTTTAACAGAATTTGTGGAACAGACAACAAGAAATGGACTTCCACTATCTCACGTTCACTACCTCTAAAATCACGCTCGTGTAAATAAATAAATAGTGCCAAAGACGGTGGAGAATATTTACTTATTAGTTTTAGTATATTTTAATTAAGGACTGTTTTTATAAATTATAAATATTATAATTGATTTAACCTACGTCATTTAACTAGCGTTAATTTGTACCAGACATTGATTTGAACACGTAGTTGTCATAGTATGAAGACAGAGTGAGAGAGAGAAAGATGTTCAGGCAATACTTACCCCTAGAGGAGCAATACCTAAAATAACCAGGCGTACCGACGTCACCGCTCAGTCCTTGTTCAGATGTCCAGCTAATGTTACAAGCATAATCTGCTATAAGCAGTTACTCAACCCACCGCATTAGGCGGCTTTTTTAGGTTATTTTCTTAGTATCAGTATACTTAAACCTCTCTTTATAATTTGTAAACATTATTATTACTCAAACCCCTTTTTCAACCCCTTCAAAGAGTGTTTGTGCCAGTGTTATAAACAACATGACTTCTGAAGACTCCCGCGCGCGACTACCGCGGCTATTGTGTGAGAACTGAAAACGTGCGTTATTCGTTCGTCAACTGTACTCTCAACCCCTTCTAGGTATCTTCAACCCTTTTGAACCCCTTTCAACCCCTCTCCCTGGTGTGGACTCGGACGCACATTACTGGTGGCAGAGTGATCTATGGTCCTCGAAAATAAGGTACTGTTAGCTCTTATTATTTCTCTCAAGAAACAGACGCAGTGTAGTGGGTACGGAGGTTATTGCAAGATCGAGCGTGACTGGATGGGTGGCCGCTGAGCGATCCTGTCCTTGCAAGCAGACCGCCTGCCCGGCCGTTGGTGGTGGTTCGGAAGTCACCTTCAAGTCGTTGGTCCCCAGGTTAAGTGTTAGAGAGGTCTATTAGCCCTAACTTGGCCTAGTAAAATAAGACATTTTTATCTTTTACTTAGTTTAACTTTAAAAATATATTTTTTTAATTAGCTAGGTATTAGATTGAATCTCTTCCACTCCTGTTAGGAGGTAGGTAAAATCTGCCTGCATAGAAAGTTCAGAAAAGTTGAAAATGTTTTAAGAAGAACAATAAGAATGTTCTAACATGTATCTCGCATTGCAATGAACATAAGACCCGTTACACCATATACAGGTCTGGTGTTTCACCGGATAAAATTTGGAAATAATGTACGAAACTCAATTCACTGGCAATATTCCATGGCGTAACCGGAACCATGAACATTGGGATTCATTGTTTGGTTTCCATTAGTCCAATTCCGATTGTTGTTTAGCCTGTGGTATGGGTATGAATAAGTAATCGCGTGGTGAAATGATATCAAACAACAAGAGTTGTAAACGACCATTGTTATTCTATCAGTTATTCAATGTTATTTATAATTAGCCTACTTTTAGTGTATCAAAACAAAGGGACTGCAGTTATATGTATTAACTGTATATATGCAGTTATAATGTATTAACAATACGTCATCATTTTTCAATTTCTAACTATTTTCAATGGACAGACTTAGAATTTCCTTTTTTAACTCTTAGAATTAAGAAGATAAACTTTTTTTAAATTTAGATGCTGTTATTCAGAAAACCAGCGTTTTTATTATTTTGTATGTTGCTTTTTATGAACAATAGAGCACGCAATTTAAAGGGGAGATATTGATTTGCTGAGCGTAGTGAAGCCTCACTCTTGACTAACCGCGTAACCTTTTAAAGTTAGTTATTCGACACATTTAGACCAAAGTGGGCATACCCCCCAATACATAATATGCGGTATTCATCATATAATGGGTTTTCTTATTGAAGCGATCTTAAAAAGTTTTACAGTAAGGTTGTATGTTCATACCAAGAACACAGCCTGATATAAAAGTAATGTGATCATAATGGGAAAAGGCCTCGAATGGAATCAGTTAGTTAAGTAATTTTTACATATCCCTTTATAATCCCTTAATAATATATGACGTGTGACATCCAAAAAAGATAACAAAAAACATTTAGGAGCCTAGGGGGCAGGGCCCCAAGTGCCGACAATTACACCAAAATGGATCTTGTGCCTAAGGAATTACCACTTGACATGGCGACTGTATTGGTTGATACCAGTAGAATGGTAGTGGTAAATCAACCGACTGGTCTGGGCATCTCTAGCTAACGAACCGAACGAAAGAGAGGAAGAAATCCTTCATGTAAGCCCGACCTCTTTTATTTGAAACCCGATTGTGTCCAAAACGTAGAGGCCTTATCAAAAAATAGAAGAAAATTCTGCTTATTAATTTTATATTTCATGGAATTTCTTATTATTACTCCACAAAATACTTTTAATTCGGATTTCACATTCCTTGGGCCTTGTCTGCCACATCGTGGTATGACCGATAGTTGTATTATCAAACTTTTCCATTTAAACTTAGATACGGTATAAAAAGTTCAGTTACATATGTTATCTACAGAATACGAGTTAGTTATTATAAACCGTTAAACTTGAAAAAATGTTGAACATTTCCAACACTTCTTCTGACTGCTTATGGTGTAGGGAAGTTCATACTGTAAATAGAGCCACATAGTTTTTAAAACCACATTCTTATTTTTAACTGTGTCTGTCGATTGCAATGAGGCTGAAGAACATGACTGTATAACTGTATAGTGACAAGAAATTTTAATTTTATCTGTCTAATTGTTTGTATAACCGTCCGTCTATAATAACAGAAAACAGACTATTTTACTAGAACCAAAAATAAAAAAATCTGTTTTTAAACACGTTTTTTACAACTGAAACTTTCTCAAAAAATTGCCTCACGAAATAAAACGATCCACCAATATACGAGTAAATTCGTAAACTTAAGTCTTTTTCATTATCAAGCGACAATTGTAATAGGTTTTTATTTTATTCTAACAAAAACTACAGTATATTATGTGATATAGAATATGTAGTTTACTATAACGAAATCCCTTAATTTTTTTTAAATTTCTTTAAATAAGTTTTATTTTACAATATGTTAGCTACCAAAATAAACAATATTTTGGTTTTTATCAGCCTACAGTATAGTGATTAGCCTTCAATTTAGTGATAAACCTGTCAGCTGCGTCTGACACGAATGCCACAGAGAGCAGCTCGGCTGATAGGTAACATGTTTGACGTGTTTGACTGGATAATAACTTTTATTTTTTTACTTTCGTTTGCACCCCTGGTCACATTACTTGTAAAAGTGGCCAGGTAATTCCAAAGTTAATTATTTGTAAATATTGTATTTTATATTTGTTGGACTTAATTCATTTATATTCTCACAGTCGATTGTAATGGACCCAAACACACGAAATGTGTCGAGACATTTCAATGCTTATCTGTGTATACTTTTTTATACCAGTCAGTCTGTAACTGCCTGTACGTATTGCCTTACAATCGATTGTAATGAAGCCGAACAATCGAAATGTGAGAGAGACATTTAATTGTTTATCTGTATATATATGTTTGTATAACAGTCAGCCAGTAACTGCCTACACGTATTGTCTTACAATCGATTGTAATGAAGCCGAACATTCGAAATGTGAGTGAGAAATTGTAATGTTTATCTGTCTATATGTTTGTATAAAAGTCAGCCAGTAACTGCCTACACGAATTGCCTTACAATCGATTGTAATGAAGCCGAACAATCGAAATGTGAGTGAGAAATTGTAATGTTTATCTGTCTATATGTTTGTATAACAGTCAGCCAGTAACTGCCTACACGTATTGTCTTACAATCGATTGTAATGAAGCCGAACATTCGAAATGTGAGTGAGAATTTTTAATGTTTATCTGTCTATATGTTTGTATAAAAGTCAGCCAGTAACTGCCTACACGTATTGTCTTACAATCGATTGTAATGAAGCCGAACATTCGAAATGTGAGTGAGAAATTTTAATGTTTATCTGTCTATATGTTTGTATAACAGTCAGTCTGTAACTGCCTACACGTATTGTCTTACAATCGATTGTAATGAAGCCGAACATTCGAAATGTGAGTGAGAAATTTGAATGTTTATCTGTATATATGTTTGTATAACAGTCAGTCTGTAACTGCCTACACGTATTGTCTTACAATCGATTGTAATGAAGCCGAACATTCGAAATGTAAGTGAGAAATTGTAATGTTTATCTGTATATATGTTTGTATAACAGTCAGTCTGTAACTGCCTACACGTATTGTCATACAATCGATTGTAATGAAGCCGAACATTCGAAATGTAAGTGAGAAATTTGAATGTTTATCTGTATATACTTTTGTATACCTGTCTGTCTGTAACTGCCTACACGTATTGTCATACAATCGATTGTAATGAAGCCGAACACTCTAAATGTAAGTGAGAAATTTGAATGTTTATCTTTATATACTTTTGTATACCTGTCCGTCTGTAACTAATAGGTAAAACTAGTCTCAGTACATAAATTAGTAGCAGTCTAGCTATTTTTCTACTATATGGATCTTTTCCATGTATATGGATATTACGTAGCTTTTGATTGAGTTATAATTTATTTTAGACATCTGCGGTTTTAAGGTCTCCGGAGGAACAATGTTCTGTCTTTGTTTGTAAAGGAATCTCAGTAAACCACACAATCACATATAAATTTGAGAAATAAGGTTGTTTTATATGTATATATATATAGAGAACCTATATATATATATATATTTTAGTTTATATATATATATAAAAGTTAGGATGCAATTGTAACTATATATTATCTTCACGTAACATGTTAAAAATTATTACGAGTGTAAAATTAATCAAGGGTGCATGCCGCATGCTCTTAGCAATGTGTACATTTAATGCAATATGCGAGTATATAACATTCGTTTGTACCTACTCAATATGCTACTACTGTTAACATACTCTGTGTTATGTATAACATACATTTGTACTTAGTTATCCATTGTACAATATTTGTAGTCTACAGTGTATGTGATACATAATGAGAACGAGTTTTGGTCGAAGGGCTTGTAACTTTGGTTCACTTGACTGTATTAGATAAAGAAAAATATTTTTGTAAACTTTTAATCTGCATACCTTGCATGTTTATAAAGGTTTTTTGGAGCCACATTAATAAATTAAGTACATTATACAGTATACAATGAGATCCTACTTGACTTTTCTGTCGCTGATAATTACTACATGGTTTTTTTTACATAAGCAACAACACATCATTATTTTACGTATACATTTGGAGCTAAAATTTGTTATATTTTCTTCTTTAGATTATTTTGATGGATTATTTTTAAACGATCCATTATTTTTTAAATAACTTCTTTGTTTAAGGCAAATTTCATCAATATTATTTCAAGTAAATCGCAGTCGATGTTTAGATTAGGTAGACTCACGATTGAGAGCCTATGAGAGCTTTACATTCTACAACAATCCAGGCCCAGTCCTCGTATTTATCTATCGAATCTAGATAGTCAGTTACCTGATCTCATATTGCAGTGTTGTCTCATCGGTGAGACAGAAGCGTATAATGAGAAAAGCCAGGAAATTATCCAGGGGAGCAAAGCTGATTTTAACTGTTTCATTAAATAAGCGCGCAATAAAGAAGAAAATAACGTTACAAAGGACAAAAGGTATTTAACGCGACCCTTGTACACAATTAGTGTCCTAATGGCTGTGGGATTGTCAAAGCGTCCCTTCAACTGCGTAGTCACCGGGTTTCTTGCTTTGTTGCCAGAAAAGTTTTATTTTTATAAGTTTTCTCGCTGACTTTTTACCCCAAACGTAAATTTACATGTATGGGTTCATACTAATGTAACCTGAGTTGCTGGAGAAGTCTTAAAATAATATTCGATTCAATGAAATGTTTACGAAATAAGTTGTTTCAACACGGTAGTCAGCTATATAGGTTTTTTACAATTAGATAAAGTGATTTGTGTATTCAACATCTGTGTAAAATGATGACTATTAGGTAGTAGACGTTGTATTACAGTAAACATATTTACTATAACAGAAACATGTTATAGATAAAGTGGTCTGTGTATTCAACATATTTATAAATAATGACTATTAGGTAGTAGACGTTGTATTACAGTAAACATATTTACTATAAAAGAAACATGTTATAGATAAAGTGATTTGTGTATTCAACATCTTTAGAAATAATGACTATTAGGTAGTAGACGTTGTATTACAGTAAACATATTTACTATAACAGAAACATGTTATAGATAAAGTGGTCTGTGTATTCAACATCTGTATAAATAATGACTATTAGGTAGTAGACGTTGTATTAGAGTAAACATATTTACTATAACAGAAACATGTTATAGATAAAGTGGTCTGTGTATTCAACATCTTTAGAAATAATGACTATTAGGTAGTAGACGTTGTATTACAGTAAACATATTTACTATAACAGAAACATGTTGTAGATAAAGTGGTCTGTGTATTCAACATCTGTATAAATAATGACTATTAGGTAGTAGACGTTGTATTACAGTAAACATATTTACTATAACAGAAACATGTTGTAGATAAAGTGGTCTGTGTATTCAACATCTGTATAAATAATGACTATTAGGTAGTAGACGTTGTATTACAGTAAACATATTTACTATAACAGAAAAATGTTATAGATAAAGTGGTCTGTGTATTCAACATCTGTATAAATAATGACTATTAGGTAGTAGACGTTGTATTACAGTAAACATATTTACTATAACAGAAACATGTTATAGATAAAGTGGTCTGTGTATTCAACATCTGTATAAATAATGACTATTAGGTAGTAGACGTTGTATTAGAGTAAACATATTTACTATAACAGAAACATGTTATAGATAAAGTGGTCTGTGTATTCAACATCTGTGTAAATGATGACTATTAGGTAGTAGAAGTTGTATTAGAGTAAACCTGTTATCTGTAAACATGTTACAGATAAAGTGGTCTGTGTATTCAACATACAGGGTGTAAAGTCCTGATACGCCTAGAGATATTCCAAACGAATATCTCAATCGATGAACAATCTTCACCATGCCCATTAAAAAACTTGTTTGGGCTTTTTTAAGGGTAAAAATATTTCATCCTCTGTTTCAAAAGTGGATTTAGGGGTGTCATTTTAAATTTCCAAATTGCATCCTCTATCTTGTGACATGTAATTTGTAAGGTAAATTCAAAAGAAACACAATTACATGAAAAAATATCTCTACCATGATCCTATCAAAAGTTATGGGCAAATTATCTCTTACATTGTAATGCCACCTAGAAAAAGACACCGTCCTCTTACCAAACGTATGCACACCAGAAACATTAGATACTACGTACTACACAAAGGGATAAGCTGGGCACCTCCACGTCTTACTAAACTATATCACGCATGCATTGTGTTTATATGCGCAATAAATTGGCGTTGTCCCTACAGATTATGTTTTAGAATTATTTGCCCATAACATTTGATAGAAAATGCGTAATTTTGTTTTTCCATTTATTAGACATTTAATATGACATGTCACAAGATAAGGGTTGTAATTTTTAAAATCAAATTTATCTCTTCTACTCCCCTTTGAAAAGGGGTTAAAATTTGTTTTGCCCTCAAAAAATCCTAAAAATCAATTTAACAAGTATGGTGAAGATTTTAAATTGATATTTCAAACAGTTTTGAATATTTCCAGGCGTATCAGGACTTAATTTACACCCTGTATGTGTATATAATGACTATTAGGTAAAAGAAGTTGTATTAGAGTAAACCTGTTTATTTTAACAGAAATATGTTATAGATCAAGTGGTCTTCGTATACAGCACCTATGTCTATATTCACTATAAGGTGATATATGAGGATCAGTATAATTAAATCTGCTTTTATTGTATCAGCAAACGAGTGAGATTAATATTTTTTTAAGCACCAGAGTACAAAACCATGGGACACTGTGCGCTGAAGAATGGTTTTATTATTTCAAAAACTTAATATTGTAAAATGTATTATTAAAAATTGTAGATAGTTGCTTAAAGTAGTTCAAGCACCATATACTAGTTTCTGATATTGATGTTATTATTATTGAAAATTATTTTTATGTCATTGAATAGGTACTACGTAGAATGGTTTTATTACAATAATTTTCTTTTTTTGTGCTTCATAAAATATAAAATATATAAATGACTATGCGCTGAAGAATGGCTTTATTAATGCAAAAACTTAATATGGTAAAATGTATTATTGAAAATTGTAGATAATTGCTTCAAAATGTTCAAGCACCATATACTAGTTTCTAATATTGATGTTATTTTTATTGAAAATTATTTTTATGTCATTGAATAGGTACTACGTAGAATGGTTTAATCACAATAATTTTCTTTTTTTGTGCTTCATAAAATGTAAATTATATAAATGACTATGCGCTGAAGAATGGCTTTATTAATGCAAAAACTTAATACTGTAATATTTATTATTGAAAATTGTAGATAATTGCTTAAAAATGTTCAAGCACCATATACTAGTTTCTAATATTGATGTTATTATTATTGAAAATTATTTTTATGTCATTGAATAGGTACTACGTATTAAATATATTTAACAGCAGTTTATATTTACTAATAATACTGCATTCACCCTAACTTAGATTATGGTTTTAGTTCACAAGGGAACCACTGTACGAGATAGATATAAATAAATATATGGTGCACAATATAATGTATGTTATGAAAGCTACATATCACGTCGACAAATGGTCCAATTATGGCCATCTATCACGGTAATTGACGTGCCCGGGCACACATCACGTAGTCAGTCGCGTAGATAATGTAACGTGGACAATGAGGCCATTATATTGCTGGCAATGATGCTATTGACGGATGTTAGCTCTGACGTTGTCAACACCATTATCTATAGCGCAATTCACACATTGTCACACTAACTAAAGACATATTGTGCGATTATTACGTATAACTAAGTAATTATTAAGTACGTGGCGGTCATTATTAGAAATAATTAGTTGGTCTAGTCCATTTCTGCTGTACCCACTTTAGGCTTTAACTTCATTTATTGGTTGGTTGTAAAAGCAGCTATAATGTTTTAATTTCCCTCACATTTACAGACAACTTCAACGAGAAAATGTTATGTAAAATACTTTTGATAAAGTAACGCAAAAGGCTTTCTATTGCATTTTTCACACATTGCCACACTAACTAAAAAGATACTGTGTAATTATCATGTACAACTATGTAATTATTAAGAACATGACGGCCATCATTAAAGGTTTTTCAAGTACAAATAACTAATTGGTCTATTACATTACTGTTTTACCCCGTTAGGCTTTAAGTACCTTCATTGGTTAATAATTGAATCAAGGTTGGTTAAAATTTCCAACAAAAAAAACTTTGGACTGTATTTTTTTTATATGATTCATATACATTACCTGAAATATAAGCATAAATGGCAGACAATAAGTCATAAATAGACGTTAAAATAAATCAGAAAAGGAAATACAAATCAAACAAAATATTTGTAAAATTGTATCTTAAATAATAGGCTATATTCTACGCGTTATGAGGTTAAGAACCAGAGTCCCTGTAGCCCCTGCAGCTCTGCCTGTTATTTTAAGTCCGACGGCGTTACTGTACTTAAAGTTGCGTTGTTGACACGGAGAAAATTACACATGATTGCCAATAAACACAGTGATTGCCAATGAATCACTTACAGTGTCGATGGCTTACAGATCAATATATATGTGACGTATTATATAAGGCTACGTCGACCATTACTAGCATACAGCTACTGCTTCTGTGTCTTACTTGTGTCCAGATTGTCCCTTAAAAACCCCAATCCAAATCGGTCGAAAATTTTAATTTGTTTAAGCTTTGCAATGTGCCATTCATCACATCGAGAATATTAGAGACATTCCATGTTCCGCAGCACACACTTTGTGGGAAAGTGCTTCAGGCGGCACAGAACAGTTCACACGCACAGAACGACCAAGCTCCCACCTTAACTGTAATAAGCACAAAACTGTAATAACGACGGTGACTCACGATGTAATATACAATCTTCCAACATCGCCCAGTAGAGCGTCAAAGGAGCTATCATTATTGAAAAGTCTTTTCATTGTCATAAAAGCAAAGAAGTCTAATTTTCTCATAAGGCAGATACAATAAACGTTATTATAATTTATTTTTCACGTCAAAGAAAATAACTAAAGCTATTTTACATAATACGCAATATATTTTTAGAGCAATAATAATATTTATTATTTATATAAATATTTTTAAATCAACAAGTTTTTCAGTTAGTAGAATTTAGAGATATGTGTGCTTTATTATTAATGAAATAATGTTTAATAATTGTAGAAATAGTCTTCATACATTATATACAAGCAGTACATGTTTATTTAATTCAGAATGTATATCGTCAATGTACAAAAGTATAATCAACTTCACTTCACTTGTAATGTAATTTCAATATTATTTCTTCTTGCGCATATAAAAGTCATATACGATGAAGTATAAAATACAAATCACTCCAAGAGTATTTACATAAATAAAGTTTTAATGGATAAAGTAAGTTAATATTTTAAATAGTTACAAAATTAGCAAACTGGGATAAAACTGTTTTTACTAACATGCTATTATTTAAAAGTAATTATATCGTAACTTTGTTATTTAACGAATATCTTTATATTTTAATTCCTCCTTTTTTATTTGTTCTTTGATATCGTAATTCATATTTTGAGATGACACGGTATGTAATTATTTAATTTTTATATAATTAACCCAGTTTAATTATTATCAAAATTAGATCATATTGAATATGAGCTAGATTTGTTAAATGAATCCTGAAATCCGGCATAAAGATCAAGTAAATTGTAATTATATTTTAAATGATCAATTTTAAACATGTGGCTATATAAATTAGCCATATTGGCAACAACAAAAATGGAAACATGCGATCAGATAATACATGATTAAGCGTAGCTTTGTGTGTTTTTTTATAAACTACTAATAAAAAAGATGTTTTAGGGTTTTATGTTTAAAAAAGGGTTGAAAGTATCAGTTTGAAAACCGATTTACTGTACTCTAGCTATTGTAAACGATGGTAATACTTAGGTTACAAAGAGAATTAGTATTAGGGGTGAGAGATATCTTAGATTCCTATTTGAGCTTCTTTCAGTGAACATTTTAACCTACTATTTTGATTTCCTGTTATTTGGGTGAGCCAACTTTATGACAGGAAGTTCTTGTGATAAGAAATTTGGTGGTTGGAGCACTGACCCTACCATTTCACTAATGAAAAGAAGTCAATGAAAGTGCATAATATGTTGTCGGAAACTGTGTCCAATCGGTGAATTGATTGGCCCAAGGTTTCAATACGAAATGTGACGTCCCCACGGTATGGCAAGATGTTCTATCCATAATAATAGTGATAGTTATTGATTGAACGTTAGTAAATTTATTAAATAAGAAGATTATAACACGGTATTCTGTGAATTGATATTCGATTAAGACAAGTAATGGCACTGAACTAGGATCTGCCGCCGAAAGCAGTTGGCAAAATTCCATCTTGCGCACCCAGAGAGAGATCCAAACATAATGTCGTAGTTGACATGGTTCCCACCATTCATGATCGACATCAGAAGTAGCGGATGCCACGTTTTAACCGACCGGTAGCGGTTGGTAATATCCCATCTTGGACATCCACAGAGTGATCCAAACATAATGTCATATTTGACATAGTTTCCATCATTCATGGTCAACATTAGAAGTGATGGATGCCACATTTTGACTGGCCGAAGCGGTTGGAAATATTTTCTCTTTCATATACAGAGAGTTATCCAAACATAATTTAATAGTTGATATGGTTTTTCTTTTTTTTTATATAACAATGTCTTCTATGTTTAAAAATTCACAATTTTAAGGTAGTCCTATGTCAAAACAAGAAAACCTTAATCATGAAGCTATCGGCTCTGAGTAGTGTCTTCAAACCACCACCCACTTCGAGACCAAGAAATTTTATCGATACTATTAATGTAAGGATATTCATAAGGCTGTTTGTTTTGTAAAATGTAATTTTTATAATACATCCCTTTTCTTGATTCCTGTTTGATGGAATGCATAATTTATTTTTGCTGAATTGTTTCCTCGATTTATTTCATAAAATTTTATGGGCAATAAAACATATTTTGTAACTGTTCAGTTTGTTAATGCTCCTATTAATTCCGTCAAACTGAAAATTGCAATAATTTATGTGAGTAGTTTATTTCGTCAATGTACACACAAAGTATATGGTATAATATTACAGTAGTATAGATTCAGTGAACACGCTCATATTGTACACTGTCTCGGATTTGTTTATCTACGAAACCCATATAATTACTTGTTTCTTAACAAACAAGCTTCATCGCTCAACTGAGCTTGAAACACGAGCAGTTAGTTAGAAGAACTTGGAGATTTCTAGGAATAAAAGTTTCTTTTAACTTTTCCGTTAACTAAACAGACCATAAAGAACAAAATAGTGATACAGGAGAAAAATGTGTTTAGCTCGGCTCTTGTACACAATTATTATGGTTCTAATGGGAGCGGAATTCTCAAATTTCCTCTTTAACTGTGTGCCAGATGTCTTCCTTTCCTCCCAGTAATGATTTCGTTAAGCTGAACTTGAAACACGAGCACTTAACCAGTAAAAGTGGGAGATTTCTCAGAAAAATGAAAGTTACTTTTAACTTTTCTTCTAACTAAACACGCAATAAAGAACAACATACTGTTCCAGAGGACAAAAGGTGTTTAGCGCACCTCTTGTACACAATTACGGTCCTAATGGGAGCGGAATTGTCAAAGCTCCTCTTTAATTCTACGCCAGTTGTCTTCCTTTTCTCTCAGTAAAGTTTACGTTGAGCTGAGCTTGAAACACTAGCTCCTAATAAAGAACAAAATGGTGTGTTATTGAGGACAAAAGGTATTTAGCGCAATTCTTGCACACAATTACGGTCCTAATGGGAGCGGAATTGTCAAAGCTCCTCTTTAATTCTACGCCAGTTGCCTTCCTTTTCTCTCAGTAAAGTTTTCATTGAGCTGAGCTTGAAACACTAGCTCCTAATAAAGAACAAAAATGGTGTGTTATGGAGGACAAAAGGTATTTAGCACGGCCCTTGCACAATTACGGTTCCAATGGGTACGAAATTATCACAGGTCATCTTTAATCCTGTGCCAGTTGTCTTTCTTTCCTCTCAGTAATGCTTTCGTTAAGCTGAGCTTGAAAAACGAGACCATAAAGAACAAAATAGTATTACAAAAGACAAAATGCGTTTAGCGCAATTCTTGCACACAATTACGGTCCTAATGGGAGCGGAATTGTCAAAGCTCCTCTTTAATTTTGTGCCAGTTGTCTTCCTATTCCCTCAGAAAAGTTTTAATTGAGCTAAACTTGAAACACGAGCACCTACCTAATCAATAAAAGTGGGAGATTTTTTAGAAGAATAAAAGTTAATTTTAACTTGTCCATTAACTAAACACGCAATAAAGAACAAAATAATATTACAGAGGACAGAAGGTGTTTAGCGTGACTCTTATACACAATTACGGTCCTAATGGGTACGAAATTGTCAAAGCTCCTCTTTAATTCTGTGCCATTTGTCTTCCTTTCCTCTCAGTAATGCTTTCGTTAAACTTAACTTGAAACACGAGCACTTAATAAGTAAAAGTGGGACATTTTGCAGAAAAATAAAAGTTACTTTTAACTTTTCCATAAACTAAACACGCAATAAAGAACAAAATAGTGTTACAAAAAACAAAATGTGTTTAGCGCAATTCTTGCACAAAATTACGGTCCAAATGGGCGCGGAATTGTCAAAACTCCCCTTTAATTGTGTGCTAGTAAAGTTGTCTTACTTTCGTCTCCTGTAATGTTTTTGTGGAATAAATTTTTATGTTTTAATGCTGTTTCTCTCGATTATATTAATGAATAGTTTGCATTAGGCCAAATATTTTTAATATCAATTAATTCCATTAATTTTTTTTAATTTTGGCCTCACGAAGCCTTTAAGGCTAATTAGTATGGTCGTAAATGTTCCAATTTCATACAATTCCTAAATCTGTTGGCATACCACTGTACACATGAGCTCAGTCTCTAAGATGATAGTGTTAACCATTCCACACAGATAGGACTTATAAGCAAGAACATCACGTTGATAAATAATTATACTGTATATTGGAACCGTGTTGTCGTAATGAAGGAGTGACGTTTATGGACTGGAGTAGTATACGACGACCGGGCTGAATATCGTACGGCATGTACCTAAACCTGCTGTGCAAAAGAGTACTATCGCGGATCATTATAAAGCAGTAAACCAATGACTTCGAAGAATGATAAAAGCTTGGTATCGAAAAGTGAAGTGATTGAAAGCTCAAAAATGAATGCACTTTTGTATGTTTGACTGGATGAGTAAGTGATCAATCTTAGCTTATTTTAAATTAATAATTAATCTTTACTATACAATCCATTGTAACTGTCTGACAAAATAAAATATATTGTTGTTATTATTAGAGTTTAATTACTTGTACTTAATTACATTTAGACTTAAATAACTCAGTCACTAACAAACCAATATATTATAATTTTCTGTAGTTTTTATTTTAGTTTAATTCGTGAGGCTGTCAGTTTTATTGATATGGGGAAGTTCCAAAATAATTTTCGTATAGCTAAGTGTACTAATAGAAAGTATCATTTAATTGTAATTAATAATTAAATTTCTGGAAAATGTTTCTTTTAAATTAGCTTTTCAATATTATTTTATTTTGAGTGCAGTATCTTTGCAATTTAAACATAGTAAAAAATAAGGACAGTTGTTAAGTTAGATTTACTGCTTCAATCATATATTTTAACGCTTCTTTCTAATGCTTTATATTATGGCTATTAATCAAATAACTACTGCTTCAGTAGCTTTATCACATATTATCAAACAGTAAACCAATGCTATGTAATTCTATTTAACCACTTAGCATTTTACTAATTTGTGCATCAAATTGCCCTGGAGACAACTCTGCTATGATCGTCACAGAAGTAAGAAACACAAAATGTAGTCTTTAATCAATAACAATCAACAAACAATCAAGGTCAGAACCAGTCGGTATGAACATACTAATAATTAATTATGTTATTTTTCACTTCATGCCGCTAAGATTAAATATCTGTGGTGGGCGACGGAAAGAGATGCTCTGATGTTATATCAAAGTTATGTTTGACAGCGGTAGGGCAGTGCGCCCGGGAATGGTTTATCGCGGCAAGAGATAAGTTTTCGTAATATCAGTGATCAAAGGTTATTGTTTGTGATAGTTGACAGGTAGGGTTGCTCTAATGTTAGATCAAAGTTGTGTTTGTCAGCGGTAGGACAGTGCGGCCGGGAATCGTTTATCGCGGCAAGAGATAAGTTTTCGTAATATCAGTGATCAAAGGTTATTGTTTGTGATAGTTGACAGGTAGGGTTGCTGTAATGTTAGATCAAAGTTGTGTTTGTCAGCGGTAGGACAGTGCGGTCGGGAATGGTTTATCGCGGCAAGAGATAAGTTTTCGTAATATCAGTGATGAAAGGTTATTGTTTGTGATAGTTGATAGGTAGGGTTGCTCTAATGTTAGATCAAAGTTGTGTTTGACAGCGGCAGGACAATAGGGCTGGCACTGGCTTCTCGCAACAAGAGACAACTTTTCGTAATATCAAAGATCATAGGTTATTTTTTATGGTAGCTAACTGGATGTGTTACTCTGATGTTAGATCAAAGTTGTGTTTGACATCGGCAGGACAATAGGGCTGGCACTGGCTTCTCGCAACAAGAAACAACTTTTCGTAATATCAAAGATCATAGGTTATTTTTTATGGTAGCTAACTGGATGTGTTACTCTGATGTTAGATCAAAGTTTTGTTTCACAGCGGTAGGTCAGTACCGCCGGGTAAGTGGTTTATCGTGGCAAGAGATAACTTTTCGTAATAATAAAGATCAAAGGTTGTGGTAGTTAACGGGAAGAGTTGCTCTGATGTTAGATCAAAATTATGTTAGGCAAAATTAGCCGGCATTGGCCTCTTCCGGCAAGAGATAACTTTTCGTAATATCAAACATCAAAGGTTATTGTTTTGGTAGTCAACAGGTAGGGTTGCTCTGATATTAGATCAAAGTTGTGTTTGACAGCGGAAGGAGAATACGGCCGGCACTTTCGCGGCAGGAGATAACTGTTGGTATTATCAAAGATCAAAGGTTGTTGTTTGCGACAGCTGACGGGAAGAGTTCCTCTGATGTTAGATCAAAATTATGTTAGGTTGCGTTAGGACAATACATCGTGTACTGGCTTCTCGCGGCAAGAGATAAACTTTCGTAATATCAAACATTAAAGGTTATTGTTTTGGTAGTTTTACATAGTTTCCAGCATTCATGATCGTTATCAGAAGTGATGGATGCCACATTTTGACCGACCGGAAGCGGTTAGTAATATACCATCTTGAACATCAAGAAAGTGATCCGAACATATTTTAATAGTTGACATGATTTTTACTATTCATGATCGCCAGTTCTATAAAATTATCCTTCCCTTATTTAGTTCAATTTCATCAATGTTGAGCGGAATAAGCTGGTTTACTTCAATGTTACTCCAGAGCAGGCCTGCATACCTATTTATGTGTTACTACAGAGATCAGTTTTGCTCAAGTAAACAGATTAAATTCCCAATGTAATTTTCAAAATAAGTAGTGTTTTAAAAATATATTTTAAACGCTATGCTAAATCTATACACGTACAGTTAATCTGTATACGATAAAATAACACAAAAGCCTTTTTAAGTTCATATATAAATTACTATCTAATGCAAAAGTCTCGGCCCATAATTTCTTAAGAATATTTTAGATTTTTTAATTTAATTCGGCTTTGTATATAAGGAGGATGCTAGTTGTGAAGTCTGAATTGTATAAACGTTAAATCCCAGCACCATAAACTTACCCGTGGACTACGTGTTACAGGTCTCTGTATCCTGACTACTAAATACTTACTCATCTTTATACAAATATGTTACTCGATGTAATGTATAATTGCAGAAATATTTAAAAGGATAACAATGTCTTCTATGTTCAAAAATTCACAATTTTAAGATAGTCCTATGGCAAAAGAAGAAAACCTTAATCTTGAAGCTATCGGTTCTAAGTAGTCTCTTCAAACCACCACCCACTTCAAGACCAAGAAATTTTATCAATAGTATTAAAGTAAGGATGTTTATAGGTCTGTTTGTTTTGGAAAATATAATTATTATAATACATCCCTTTTCTTCATTCCTGTTTTATATAATGTACAATTTATTTCTGTTGAATTGTTTCCTCGATTTATTTCAAAAAACTTTATGAGCAATAAAACACATTTCTAACCGTTGAGTTTGTTAATGCTCCTATTAATTCCGACAAACTGAATTGCAATAATTTATTTGAGTAGTTTATTTCGTCAATGTACACACAAAGTATATGGTATAATATTACAGTAGTATAGATTCAGTGAACACGCTCATATTGTACACTGTCTCGGATTTGTTTATCTACGAAACCCAGATAATTACTTGTTTCTTAACAAACAAGCTTCATCGCTCAACTGAGCTTGAAACACGAGCAGTTAGTCATAAAAACTTGAAGATTTCTAAGAATAAAACTTTTTTTTAACTTTTCCATTGACTAAACAAACAATAAATACAAACAACAACAACAAAAAAATAGTGTTTAGCTCGGTTCTTGTACACAATTATTATGGTCCTAATGGGAGCGGAATCCTCAAATATCCTCTTTAACTGTGTGCCAGATGTCTTCCTTTCCTCCCAGTAATGATTTCGTTAAGCTGAGCTTGAAACACTAGAACCTAATCAGTAAAAGTGGGAGATTTCTCAGAAAAATAAAAGTCACTTTTAACTTTCCATTAACTAAACACACAATAAAGCACAAAATGGTGTGTTATAGAGGACAAAACGTATTTAGCGCGGCCCTTATACACAATTACGGTCCGAATGGTTACGAAATTGTCACAGGTCATCTTTAATTCTGTGCCAGTTGTCTTTCTTTCGTCTCAATAATGCTTTCGTTAAGCTGAGCTTGAAACACGAGCACCTAATCAGTAAAAGTGGGAGATTTTTCGAAAGAATAAAAACTTGTTTTAACTTTTCCATTAACTACACACACAATAAAGAACAAAATAGTGCTACAGAGAACAAAAGGTGTTTAGCGCGACTCTTGTGCACAATTACGGTCCTAACGGAACGGAATTGTCAAAGCTCCTCTTTAATACCGTGCCATTTGCCTTCCTTTCCTCTTAGTAATGCTTTCGTTAAGCTGAGCTTGAAACACGAGCACCTAATCAGTAAAATTGGGAGATTTCTCAGTAAAATAAAAGTTACCTTTAACTTTTCTTCATTAACTAAACACGCAATAACATACAACATACTTTTCCAGAGGACAAGAGGTGTTTAGCGCGACTGTTGCACAAACTTAGGGTCCTAATGGAGGCGGAATTGTCGAAGCTCCTCTTTAATTCTGTGCCAGTTGTCTTCCTTTTCTCTCAGTAATGTTTTCGTAACGCTTGAAACGCGAGCACCTAATCAGTAAAAGTGGGAGATTTTTCGAAGGAATAACAATTTATTTTAACTTTTCCATTAACTAAACACGCAATAAAGAACAAAATAATGTTACAGAGGACAACAGGTGTTTAGCGCGACTCTTGTACACAATTACGGTCCTAATGGAGGCGGAATTGTCAAAGCTCCTCTTTAATACCGTGCCATTTGCCTTCCTTTCCTCTCAGTAATGCTTTCGTTAAGCTGAGCTTGAAACACGAGCACCTAATCAGTAAAATTGGGAGATTTCTCAGTAAAATAAAAGTTACCTTTAACTTTTCTTCATTAACTAAACACGCAATAACATACAACATACTTTTCCAGAGGACAAGAGGTGTTTAGCGCGACTGTTGCACAAACTTAGGGTCCTAATGGAGGCGGAATTGTCGAAGCTCCTCTTTAATTCTGTGCCAGTTGTCTTCCTTTTCTCTCAGTAATGTTTTCGTAACGCTTGAAACGCGAGCACCTAATCAGTAAAAGTGGGAGATTTTTCGAAGGAATAACAATTTATTTTAACTTTTCCATTAACTAAACACGCAATAAAGAACAAAAATAATGTTACAGAGGACAACAGGTGTTTAGCGCGACTCTTGTACACAATTACGGTCCTAATGGAGGCGGAATTGTCGAAGCTCCTCTTTAATTCTGTGCCAGTTGTCTTCCTTTTCTCTCAGTAATGTTTTCGTAACGCTTGAAACGCGAGCACCTAATCAGTAAAAGTGGGAGATTTTTCGAAGGAATAACAATTTATTTTAACTTTTCCATTAACTAAAACACGCAATAAAGAACAAAATAATGTTACAGAGGACAACAGGTGTTTAGCGCGACTCTTGTACACAATTACGGTCCTAATTGAGGCGGAATTGTCGAAGCTCCTCTTTAATTCTGTGCCAGTTGTCTTCCTTTTCTCTCAGTAATGTTTTCGTAACGCTTGAAACGCGAGCACCTAATCAGTAAAAGTGGGAGATTTTTCGAAGGAATAACAATTTCTTTTAACTTTTCCATTAACTAAACACGCAATAAAGAACAAAATAATGTTACAGAGGACAAAAGGTGTTTAGCGCGACTCTTGTACACAATTACGGTCCTAATGGAGGCGGAATTGTCAAAGCTCCTCTTTAATACCGTGCCATTTGCCTTCCTTTCCTCTCAGTAATGCTTTCGTTAAGCTGAGCTTGAAACACGAGCACCTAATCAGTAAAATTGGGAGATTTCTCAGTAAAATAAAAGTTACCTTTAACTTTTCTTCATTAACTAAACACGCAATAACATACAACATACTTTTCCAGAGGACAAGAGGTGTTTAGCGCGACTGTTGCACAAACTTAGGGTCCTAATGGAGGCGGAATTGTCGAAGCTCCTCTTTAATTCTGTGCCAGTTGTCTTCCTTTTCTCTCAGTAATGTTTTCGTAACGCTTGAAACGCGAGCACCTAATCAGTAAAAGTGGGAGATTTTTCGAAGGAATAACAATTTCTTTTAACTTTTCCATTAACTAAACACGCAATAAAGAACAAAAAAATGTTACAGAGGACAAAAGGTGTTTAGCGCGACTCTTGTACACAATTACGGTCGTAATGGGAGCGGAATTGTCAAAGCTCCCCCTTTAATTGTGTGCTAGTTGTCTTTCTTTCGTCTCTTGTAATGCTTTTGTGGAATAAATGTTTATGTTTTATGCTGATTCTCTCGATTAAATTAGTTTGCATTAGACCAAATATTGTTAATTTCAATGTATTCCATAAATTTGTTTTTAATTATGGCCTTACGAAGCCTTTTAAGCTAATTAGTATGGTCATAAATGTTTCAATTTCATAGAATTCCTAAAACTGTTTGCATACCATTGTACAAATGAGCTCAGTCTCTAAGATGATAGTGTTAACCATTCCACACAGATAGGACTTGTAAACAAGAACATCACGTTGATAAATAATTATATATTGGAACCGTGTTGTCGTATAAAGAAGTGACGCTTATGGACTGGAGTAGTATACGATGACCGGGCCTAGATCGTACGGTATGTACCTAAACTTGCTGTGCAAAAGAGTACTATCACGGCTCATTATAAAGCAGGAAACCAACGAGTTCGGAGAAAGATAAAAGCTTGGTGTCGAAGAGTGAAGTAATTGAAAGCTCAAAAATGAATGTAGTTTTGTATGTTTGACTGCATGAGTAAGTCAATTTTAGCTTATTTTAAATTAATAATTAATCTTTGCTCTACAATCCATTGTAACTGTCTGAAAAAAATAAAATATATTGTTATTATTATAGTGTAATTACCCGTACTTAATTACATTTAGGCTTAAATCATTCAGTCACTCACAAACCAATATTTTATAATTTTCTGTAGTTTTTATTTTAGTTTAATTCATGATGCTGTCAGTTTTATTGATATGGGGAAGTTACGAAATAATTTTCCGAGTAGCCTAATGTACTATAATTAGCATCATTTAACTGTAATTAATAATTAAATTTCTGGAAATTTTTTCTTTTAAATTATCTTTTAATATTATTTTATTTGGAGTGCAGATATCTCTACAGTTAAACACGCTAAAAAATAAGGTCATCAGTTGTTAAGTTAGGTTTACTGATTCAATCATTTTAAACGCTTCTTTCTAATGCTTTACATTCTGGTTATTAATCAAATAATTTCTGCTTCGGTAACTTTATAACGTATTATCAAACATTAAATCAATGCTATGTAATTCTATATGACCACTTAGTATATTATTAATTTGTGCATCAAATTGCCCTGGAGACAACTCTGCTATGATCGTCACAGTTTAAAGTAAGAAATACAAAATTTAGTCTTTACTCAATAAACAATTAACGCCAATCAACGTCAGAACCAATCAGGATGAACATACTAATAATGAATTATATTATATTACACTTCATGCCACCAAGATTAAATATCTGTGGTGGCCGACGGAAAGAGATGCTCTGATGATAGATCAAAGTTATGTTTAACAGGGGTAGGACAGTACGGCCGGGAATGGTTTATTGCGGCAAGAGATAACTTTTCGTAATATCAAAGATCAAAGGTTATTCTTTGTAGTAGCTAACTGGATGTGTTACTCTGATGTTGGATCAAAGTTGTGTTTGACAGCGGTAGGACAGTACGGCCGGGAATGGTTTATTGCGGCAAGAGATAACTTTTCGTAATATCAAAGATCAAAGGTTATTCTTTGTAGTAGCTAACTGGATGTGTTACTCTGATGTTGGATCAAAGTTGTGTTTGACAGCGGTAGGACAGTACGGCCGGGAATGGTTTATTGCGGCAAGAGATAACTTTTCGTAATATCAAAGATCAAAGGTTAATCTTTGTAGTAGCTAACTGGATGTGTTACTCTGATGTTGGATCAAAGTTGTGTTTGACAGCGGTAGGACAGTACGGCCGGGAATGGTTTATTGCGGCAAGAGATAACTTTTCGTAATATCAAAGATCAAAGGTTATTCTTTGTAGTAGCTAACTGAATGTGTTACTCTGATGTTGGATCAAAGTTGTGTTTGACAGCGGTAGGTAGGACAGTACGGCCGGGAATGGTTTATTGCGGCAAGAGATAACTTTTCGTAATATCAAAGATCAAAGGTTAATCTTTGTAGTAGCTAACTGGATGTGTTACTCTGATGTTGGATCAAAGTTGTGTTTGACAGCGGTAGGACAGTACGGCCGGGAATGGTTTATTGCGGCAAGAGATAACTTTTCGTAATATCAAAGATCAAAGGTTATTCTTTGTAGTAGCTAACTGGATGTGTTACTCTGATGTTGGATCAAAGTTGTGTTTGACAGCGGTAGGACAGTACGGCCGGGAATGGTTTATTGCGGCAAGAGATAACTTTTCGTAATATCAAAGATCAAAGGTTAATCTTTGTAGTAGCTAACTGGATGTGTTACTCTGATGTTGGATCAAAGTTGTGTTTGACAGCGGTAGGACAGTACGGCCGGGAATGGTTTATTGCGGCAAGACATAACTTTTCGTAATATCAAAGATCAAAGGTTAATCTTTGTAGTAGCTAACTGGATGTGTTACTCTGATGTTGGATCAAAGTTGTGTTTGACAGCGGTAGGACAGTACGGCCGGGAATGGTTTATTGCGGCAAGAGATAACTTTTCGTAATATCAAAGATCAAAGGTTAATCTTTGTAGTAGCTAACTGGATGTGTTACTCTGATGTTGGATCAAAGTTGTGTTTGACAGCGGTAGGACAGTACGGCCGGGAATGGTTTATTGCGGCAAGAGATAACTTTTCGTAATATCAAAGATCAAAGGTTATTCTTTGTAGTAGCTAACTGGATGTGTTACTCTGATGTTGGATCAAAGTTGTGTTTGACAGCGGTAGGACAGTACGGCCGGGAATGGTTTATCGTGGCAAGAGATAACTTTTCGTAATATCAAAGATCAAAGGTTATTCTTTGTAGTAGCTAACTGGATGTGTTACTCTGATGTTGGATCAAAGTTGTGTTTGACAGCGGTAGGACAGTACGGCCGGGAATGGTTTATTGCGGCAAGAGATAACTTTTCGTAATATCAAAGATCAAAGGTTATTCTTTGTAGTAGCTAACTCGATGTGTTACTCTGATGTTGGATCAAAGTTGTGTTTGACAGCGGTAGGACAGTACGGCCGGGAATGGTTTATTGCGGCAAGACATAACTTTTCGTAATATCAAAGATCAAAGGTTATTCTTTGTAGTAGCTAACTGGATGTGTTACTCTGATGTTGGATCAAAGTTGTGTTTGACAGCGGTAGGACAGTACGGCCGGGAATGGTTTATTGCGGCAAGAGATAACTTTTCGTAATATCAAAGATCAAAGGTTATTCTTTGTAGTAGCTAACTCGATGTGTTACTCTGATGTTGGATCAAAGTTGTGTTTGACAGCGGTAGGACAGTACGGCCGGGAATGGTTTATCGCGCCAGGAGATAACTTCGTAATATCAAAGATCAAAGGTTATTCTTTGTAGTAGCTAACTCGATGTGTTACTCTGATGTTGGATCAAAGTTGTGTTTGACAGCGGTAGGACAGTACGGCCGGGAATGGTTTATTGCGGCAAGAGATAACTTTTCGTAATATCAAAGATCAAAGGTTATTCTTTGTAGTAGCTAACTCGATGTGTTACTCTGATGTTGGATCAAAGTTGTGTTTGACAGCGGTAGGACAGTACGGCCGGGAATGGTTTATTGCGGCAAGGACATAACTTTTCGTAATATCAAAGATCAAAGGTTATTCTTTGTAGTAGCTAACTCGATGTGTTACTCTGATGTTGGATCAAAGTTGTGTTTGACAGCGGTAGGACAGTACGGCCGGGAATGGTTTATCGCGCCAGGAGATAACTTCGTAATATCAAAGATCAAAGGTATTGTTTGTGGTAGCTGACGGAGTGAGTTGCTCTGATGTTAGATCAAAATTGTGATAGGCTGCGGTAGGACAATATGACCGGCACTGGTTTCCCGCGGTTGGAGATAACTTTTCGTAATATCAAAGATCAAAGGTTATTGTTTGTGGTAGTTGACGGAGTGAGTTGCTCTGATGTTAGATCAAAATTGTGATAGGCTGCGGTAGGACAATATGACCGGCACTGGTTTCCCGCGGTTGGAGATAACTTTTCGTAATATCAAAGATCAAAGGTTATTGTTTGTGGTAGCTGACGGAGTGAGTTGCTCTGATGTTAGATCAAAATTGTGATAGGCTGCGGTAGGACAATATGACCGGCACTGGTTTCCCGCGGTTGGAGATAACTTTTCGTAATATCAAAGATCAAAGGTTATTGTTTGTGGTAGTTGACGGCATGAGCTGCTCCGATGTTAGAGTAAAGCTATACAACAGAACAACTACATAATTATCAACAATTTAATTAAACAATGTTCGAATGCTAATTAGTTATGCTGTTGCTTGTATAGAGTAATTTACTACTTTAAATTATTTATTTTGTCAGAATAGTTATTATATTACAACAGCTTATTTACACACCAAAGCTGAAAAAGATTTTATGTACAAGAGTTTATTAGACCGTCTGTTTACTAATTTAATCTATTGTGTTTCTATCACTGAATCCAAAGTATTTTTTTCAGCTACTGATTGATACGTTTTAATATCTGTCAACGCTTTTTTTAAATCATCAATTGCAGCCAAACATTCCGGTGTTTTAGTATAATATACACGAATTATTTTTAAATGGGAAACAGTGGAAGTTATATTAAAATCAGGTAAATGTTTGTTTACAACTATAAATTCACATCATAATGGAGCTTCACACGTGTTCTATTGTAACATATATAAAGACAGAACCATTTATATATACAGATCCTTTATGAGTTTTAACACAATAAGGACAAATTATCAATTATATATATATATATATATATAAAACATATATATATATATATATATATATATATGAGATTATGGCTAGGAAACTCTTGAAAATTGTTAAAACTGATACAGAGTAGATAAATATGGTTAGGATTCGTTCTCGGAGAAACTATAACTAGGATATTATATATTTTCGAAGTTTCAGAAATTCTTAAATAAAAGGTTATTAATATCACATGCAATAAGTGATGTAGTGACAAAACCGGTTGGCATAGTTTCGCCACTCTTAGTTAAATAAATACCCTTACCACCTTGTGCGGTAGCAACACGTTGTGACCTGGGAGTGTGGCACAGGAAATCGCACAGTGCTCCGACCATAGATACAGATGACTCCGATATATAAGATGAACACAGAGCTTCTCAGGATGTTCCGAAATAAAAAGTAACTTATGTATACTACCTTTTGAGTGAAAATTTCATTTTATATTGAATGCATTAATAATTTCATTTAAAAAGACGTATGCGTCGAAATGTGATTTTAGAGAACTTTCCTTATAATACGAAATACATTATTTGAGCAAAGACTAAAATAGATAATTTATGTCTTAAATTAACGTGTTAAACATTTTCTCATTAAGAAGTGCTCATTATACAGTTGTTTTAGTATATTAATCACTAAACTCTCCATTACATTTTTACAAGTTGGAAATTATAAATAAGTAAATAAAATGATACTTAATGAACGTCAATGATGAAGTCTTAATGTACTGTAATAAATTCAAATTTTTATTGGAGTGAAAAGGATTATTGAGGTATGAAACAGTTTATTTAAGAGAATACTACCTCCAATATTTTAAGGGTGTACAGTTTGTTAGGAGGGTTCCGAAATACTAATTGAATAATTCTTTGTCTGCACATAAACCTTCAGAATTTTGATCTTAAAATATCATACATTATAAGTTATTCTGAATGAAAATCATATTTATTTCTGTTACAAATAATAAACATAGTACATAATGATTTATAAACTGATCTCTCGAGATCAACATAAGCTCTGTTAGTTGCGTCGAGCTATCATTTTGGAAGGTGCACACTCACTTTATTCTACAAATAAATTATTTTAAAATTTAAGGTAAAATACTTTAAAAGTTTTACCTTAGAAGTGAAAAAGATAGGATTAATTTAAATGTATTTACCACAGAGCAAATATGACAATTTAATACAATATTTTAAATATTACTACAAAAATTAATTTATACAATTTACATTCAAATTATATAATAATTGTATTTTGCATATTAAATACAAAAGGTATAAAGAACACTGTTGGTATAAATTTTCCGGGAACATACTTTATAGATATTACTAAATAAAACTACGCAATTAAAAACTGTTATGCGTTTTCTATAATTTCTTTATTGCTGATTTATCTACTGGTCTTTCACTCTTTTTTTGTTCAAAGCATTTGTTAGTTTAATATGTATGGTTTCCACACATATTAACTACATTGTTTACTTTCACAAACACGTATTCACTACACGGGTTTTAACAAACGGATTAAGTTTATTGACGTTTAATACACGTCCCCCAATTTTGATATTGAGTTACTATTCTAAAAACACATATGGTGATAAATACATACAAAATGTCATTCAAGTATTGCCTTTCAGTTTGTTTGTACTCGAGATTTTCAATTAATAACAAACGGTATGGTATTCATTGATAATTAGACGTAAAACGTAATGCATATAAAACTGTGGTTTTAATATATTCATCATCGTCAAGCCCACCAGAGTACCTTATGTGAAAATATTCATAGCTTTTATCATTAAGGTTAGTTTTACAGTGTTTAAATAGTACTCATAATGCATTAGAAGTTTTAAATCCGTCACTGGTGCAAACTAGAGTAAAATATATATTAATTGTCTTCGCCATTTGCCTCACTACTGACCAATCACTGATCTAAAATTTAAAGTTACAAATGTATCAGCTACTTCCACTGAAGTGTCAACAAATGTTTCATTTCAGTTAATTGTGTATTATGAAACATAAATATTACAATTTTTTCTAAATTCAATAACATTCCAGGCAACTCTTCCGATCTTTCTCTTCGAATAATTTTCTCAGAAATGAAATGTTACAAAAAGAATTAGCCGAAATGGTCCAGCCGTTCTCGAGATTAGCGCTTAGCATTTAGCGATTCATTGTTATCTATAAAATAAATATTCATTATACAATGTTACCATGGCCGTAGTGGGTTCTACATAATCATTCCGCTGGTGTGATATCAAACAAATGTGTTTTATACTATACGACAGGAATATGAAGGGTGAGAAAAAACCTTCATCGTGACCTCATTTCCTTTCATCTCTCCACATCCAGGTTGCCCTCTTTCTTTTTAATAATAAAAATATGAGATTTCAGTGTAATTTGTATTTTATTCGGACAAGGTAATATTATTTATATGGAGCTGAAATGTGGTATAGAGAAGTCAGATACAGCACGCGGCAACCAGTTGTAATTTGCTGAAGAAAGTTAAAACACGAAAAGGGATAACAAAAAACATTTACGAGCCTAGGGAGCAGGGCCCCAAGTGACGAGAATTACACCAAAATGGCTCTTGTGCCTAAGGAATTACCACTTGACATTGCGACTGTATTGGTTGATACCAGTAGAATGGTAGTGGTAAATCAACCGACTGGTCTGGGCATCTCTAGCTAACGAACCGAACGAAAGAGAGGAAGAAATCCTTCATGTAAGCCCGACCTCTTTTATTTGAAACCCGATTGTGTCCAAAACGTAGAGGCCTTATCAAAAAATAGAAGAAAATTCTGCTTATTAATTTTATATTTCATGGAATTTCTTATTATTACTCCACAAAATACTTTTAATTCGGATTTCACATTCCTTGGGCCTTGTCTGCCACATCGTGGAATAACCGATAGTTGCATTATCAAACTTTTTCCATTTAAACTAGATACGATATAAAAAGTTCAGTTACATATGTTATCTACAGAATACGAGTTAGTTAATATAAACCGTTAAACTTGAAAAAATGTTGAAAATTTCCAACACTTCTTCTGACTGCCTATGGTGTAGTGAAGTTCATACTGTAAATAGAGCCACATAGTCTTTAAAACCACATTCTTATTTTTAACTGTGTCTGTCGATTGCAATGAGGCTGAAGAACGTGACTGTATAACTGTATAGTGACAAGAAATTTTAATTTTATCTGTCTAATTGTTTGTATAACCGTCCGTCTATAATAACAGAAAACAGACTATTTTACTAGAACCAAAAATTTAAAAAATCTGTTTTAAACACGTTTTTTACAACTGAAACTTTCTCAAAAAAATTGCCTCACGAAATAAAACGATCCACCAATATAAATTCGTAAAGTCTTTTTCATTATCAAGCGACAATTGTAATAGGTTTTATTTTATTCTAAGAAAAAACTACAGTATATGTGATATAGAATATGTAGTTTACTATAACGAAATCCCTTAATTTTTTTAAATGTCTTTAAATAAGTTTTATTTTACAATATGTTAGCTACCAAAATAAACAATATTTTGGTTTTTATCAGCCTACAGTATAGTGATTAGCCTTCGATTAGTGATAAACCTGTCAGCTGCGTCTGACACGAATGCCACAGAGAGCAGCTCGGCTGATAGGTAACATGTTTGACGTGTTTGACTGGATAATGACTCATTTTTTACTTTCGTTTGCACCCCTGGTCACATTACTTGTAAAATTGGCCAGGTAATTCCAAATTTAATTATTTGTAAATATTGTATTTTATATTTGTTGGACTTAATTCATTTATATTCTCACAGTCAATTGTAATGGACCCAAACACACGAAATGTGTCGAGACATTTCAATGCTTATCTGTGTATACTTTTTTATACCAGTCAGTCTGTAACTGCCTGTACGTATTGCCTTACAATCGATTGTAATGAAGCCGAACAATCGAAATGTGAGAGAGACATTTAATTGTTTATCTGTATATATGTTTGTATAACAGTCAGCCAGTAACTGCCTACACGTATTGTCTTACAATCGATTGTAATGAAGCCGAACATTCGAAATGTGAGTGAGAAATTGTAATGTTTATCTGTCTATATGTTTGTATAAAAGTCAGCCAGTAACTGCCTACAGGTATTGTCTTACAATCGATTGTAATGAAGCCGAACATTCGAAATGTGAGTGAGAAATTTTAATGTTTATCTGTAATGTATAACAGTAAGTCTGTAACTGCCTACACGTATTGCCTTACAATCAATTGTAATGAAGCCGAACATTCGAAATGTGAGTGAGAAATTGTAATGTTTATCTGTATATATGTTTGTATAACAGTCAGCCAGTAACTGCCTACCGAATTGCCTTACAATCGATTGTAATGAAGCCGAACAATCAAAATGTGAGTGAGAAATTGTAATGTTTATCTGTCTATATGTTTGTATAAAAGTCAGCCAGTAACTGCCTACAGGTATTGTCTTACAATCGATTCTAATGAAGCCGAACATACGAAATGTGAGTGAGAAATTGTAATGCTTATTTGTCTATATGTTTGTATAACAGTCAGTCTGTAACTGCCTACACGTATTGTCTTACAATCGATTGTAATTAAGCCGAACATTCGAAATGTGAGTGAGAATTTTTAAAGTTTATCTGTATATGTTTGTATAAAAGTCAGCCAGTAACTGCCTACACGAATTGCCTTACAATCGATTGTAATGAAGCCGAACAATCGAAATGTGAGTGAGAAATTGTAATGTTTATCTGTCTATATGTTTGTATAACAGTCAGCCAGTAACTGCCTACACGTATTGCCTTACAATCGATTGTAATGAAGCCGAACAATCGAAATGTGAGTGAGAAATTGTAATGTTTATCTGTCTATATGTTTGTATAAAAGTCAGCCAGTAACTGCCTACAGGTATTGTCTTACAATCGATTGTAATGAAGCCGAACATTCGAAATGTGAGTGAGAAATTTTAATGTTTATCTGTATATATGTTTGTATAACAGTCAGTCTGTAACTGCCTATACGTATTGCCTTACAATCGATTGTAATGAAGCCGAACAATCGAAATGTGAGTGAGACATTTAATTGTTTATCTGTCTATATATTTGTATAACAGTCAGCCAGTAACTGCCTACACGTATTGCCTTACAATCGATTGTAATGAAGCCAAACAATCGAAATGTGTTGAGACATTTCAATGCTTATCTGTGTATACTTATTTATACCAGTCAGTCTGTAACTGCCTACACGTATTGTCTTACAATCGATTGTAATGAAGCCGAACATTCGAAATGTGAGTGAGAAATTTGAATGTTTATCTGTATATATGTTTGTATAACAGTCAGTCTGTAACTGCCTACACGTATTGTCATACAATCGATTGTAATGAAGCCGAACATTCGAAATGTAAGTGAGAAATTTGAATGTTTATCTGTATATACTTTTGTATACCTGTCTGTCTGTAACTGCCTACACGTATTGTCATACAATCGATTGTAATGAAGCCGAACATTCGAAATGTAAGTGAGAAATTTGAATGTTTATCTTTATATACTTTTGTATACCTGTCCGTCTGTAACTAATAGGTAAAACTAGTCTCAGTACATAAATTAGTAGCAGTCTAGCTATTTTTCTACTATATGGATCTTTTCCATGTATATGGATATTACGTAGCTTTTGATTGAGTTATAATTTATTTTAGACATCTGCGGTTTTAAGGTCTCCGGAGGAACAATGTTCTGTCTTTGTTTATAAAGGAATCTCAGTAAACCACACAATCACATATAAAATTGAGAAATAAGGTTGTTTTATATATGTAATATATATATATATATATATATTATATATATATATATATATATATATATATAGTTAGGATGCAATTGTAACTATATATTATCTTCACGTAACATGTTAAAAATTATTACGACTGTAAAATTAATCAAGGGTGCATGCCGCATGCTCTTAGCAATGTGTACATTTAATGCAATATGCGAGTATATAACATTCGTTTGTACCTACTCAATATGCTATTACTGTTAGCATACTCTGTGTTATGTATAACATACATTTGTACTTAGTTATCCATTGTACAATATTGGTAGTCTACAGTGTATGTGATACATAACGAGAACGAGTTTTGGTCGAAGGGCTTGTAACTTTGGTTCACTTGGCTGTATTAGATAAAGAAAAATATTTTTGTAAACTTTTAATCTGCATACCTTGCATGTTTATAAAGGTTTTTTGGAGCCACATTAATAAATTAAGTACATTATACAGTATACAATGAGATCCTACTTGACTTTTCTGTCGCTGATAATTACTACATAGTTTTTTTACATAAGCAACAACACATCATTATTTTACGTATACATTTGGAGCTAAAATTTGTTATATTTTCTTCTTTAGATTATTTTGATGGATTATTTTTAAACGATCCATTATTTTTTAAATAACTTCTTTGTTTAAGGCAAATTTCATCAATATTATTTCAAGTAAATCGCAGTCGATGTTTATATTAGGTAGACTCACGATTGAGAGCCTATGTGAGCTTTACATTCTACAACAATCCAGGCCCAGTCCTCGTATTCATCTATCGAATCTAGATAGTCAGTTACCTGATCTCATATTGCAGTGTTGTCTCATCGGTGAGACAGAAGCGTATAATGAGAAAAGCCAGGAAATTATCCAGGGGAGCAAAGCTGATTTTAACTGTTTCATTAAATAAGCGCGCAATAAAGAAGAAAATAACGTTACAAAGGACAAAAGGTATTTAACGCGACCCTTGTACACAATTAGTGTCCTAATGGCTGTGGGATTGTCAAAGCGTCCCTTCAACTGCGTAGTCACCAGGTTTCTTGCTTTGTTGCCAGAAAAGTTTTATTTTTATAAGTTCTCTCGCTGACTTTTTACCCCAAACGTAAATTTACATGTATGGGTTCATACTAATGTACCCTGAGTTGCTGGAGAAGTCTTAAAATAATATTCGATTAAATGAAATGTTTACGAAATAAGTTGTTTGGGGCTTTTTACAATTAGATAAAGTGATTTGTGTATACAACAAGTGTCTATCATCACTATTAGGTAGTAGACGCTTTATTAGAGTAAACATATTTATTATAACAGAAACATGTTGTAGATAAAGTGGTCTGTGTATTCAACATCTGTATAAATAATGACTATTAGGTAGTAGACGTTGTACTAAAGTAAACATATTTACTAAAACAGAAACATGTTATAGATAAAGTGGTCTGTGTATTCAACATCTGTATAAATAATGACTATTAGGTAGTAGACGTTGTATTAGAGTAAACATATTTATTATAACAGAAACATGTTGTAGATAAAGTGGTCTGTGTATTCAACATCTGTATAAATAATGACTATTAGGTAGTAGACGTTGTATTAGAGTAAACATATTTATTATAACAGAAACATGTTATAGATAAAGTGGTCTGTGTATTCAACATCTGTATAAATAATGACTATTAGGTAGTAGACGTTGTATTAGAGTAAACATATTTACTATAACAGAAACATGTTATAGATAAAGTGGTCTGTGTATTCAACATCTGTATAAATGATGACTATTAGGTAGTAGACGATGTATTAGAGTAAACATATTTACTATAACAGAAACATGTTATAGATAAAGTGGTCTGTGTATTCAACATCTGTATAAATAATGACTATTAGGTAGTAGACGTTGTATTAGAGTAAACATATTTACTATAACAGAAACATGTTACAGATAAAGTGGTCTGTGTATTCAACATCTGTATAAATAATGACTATTAGGTAGTAGACGTTGTATTAGAGTAAACATATTTACTATAACAGAAACATGTTATAGATAAAGTGGTCTGTGTATTCAACATCTGTATAAATAATGACTATTAGGTAGTAGAAGTTGTATTAGAGTAAACATATTTACTATAACAGAAACATGTTATAGATAAAGTGGTCTGTGTATTCAACATCTGTATAAATAATGACTATTAGGTAGTAGACGTTGTACTAAAGTAAACATATTTACTATAACAGAAACATGTTATAGATAAAGTGGTCTGTGTATTCAACATCTGTATAAATAATGACTATTAGGTAGTAGACGTTGTATTAGAGTAAACATATTTACTATAACAGAAACATGTTACAGATAAAGTGGTCTGTGTATTCAACATCTGTATAAATAATGACTATTAGGTAGTAGACGTTGTATTAGAGTAAACATATTTACTATAACAGAAACATGTTACAGATAAAGTGGTCTGTGTATTCAACATCTGTATAAATAATGACTATTAGGTAGTAGACGTTGTATTAGAGTCATATTTACTATAACAGAAACATGTTACAGATAAAGTGGTCTGTGTATTCAACACCTGTGTAAATGATGACTATTAGGTAGTATAAGTTGTATTAGAGTAAACCTGTTATCTGTAAACATGTTACAGATAAAGTGGTCTTTGTATTCAACATCTGTGTAAATGATAATTATTAGGTAGTAGAAGTTGTATTAGAGTAAAACCTGTTATCTGTAAACATGTTACAGATAAAGTGGTCTTAGTATTCAACATCTGTGTAAATGATGACTATTAGGTAGTAGAAGTTGTATTAGTGTAAACCTGTTATCTATAAACATGTTACAGATAAAGTGGTCTTTGTATTCAACATCTGTGTAAATGATAACTATTAGGTAGTAGAAGTTGTATTAGAGTAAACCTGTTATCTGTAAACATGTTACAGATAAAGTGGTCTTTGTATTCAACATCTGTGTAAATGATAACTATTAGGTAGTAGAAGTTGTATTAGAGTAAACCTGTTATCTATAAACATGTTACAGATAAAGTGGTCTTTGTATTCAACATACAGGGTGTAAATTCCTGATACGCCTAGAGATATTCCAAACGGATTGAGATATCGATGAACAATCTTCACCATACCCGTTAAAAAAACTTGTTTGGGCTTTTTTAAGGGTAAAAATATTTCATCCTCTGATTTTTGAATTTAGCGGATTTAGGGGTGTCATTTTACATTTTTAAATTGCATCCTCTATCTTGTGACATGTAATTTGTAAGGTAAATTCAAAACAAACACAATTACATGAAAAAATATCTCTACCATGATCCTATCAAAAGTTATATCAAATAATCTCTTACATTGTAATGCCATCTAGAAAATGACACCTCTTGCCAAACGTATGCACATCACAAACATTAGATACTACGTAAAGGGATACGCTGGGCACCCCAACGTCTTTCTAAACTGTATCACGCATGTATTGTGTTTATATGCGCAATAAACTGGCGTTGTCCCTACAGATAATGTTTTAGCGTTATTTGCCCATACTTTTTGATAGAAAATGCGTAAATGTGTTTTCTTAGTGTCGTTTTGTTTCCATTTATGAGACATTTAATATGACGTGTCACAAGGTAGGGGTTGAAATTTTAAAAATTAAATTTATCTCTTCTACTCCCCTTTGAAAAGGGGTTAAAAATGTTTTGCCCTCAAAAATCCTAAAAATCAATTTCATAAGTATGGTGAAGATTTTACATTGACATTTCAAAACAGGTTTGAATGTGTCCAGGCGTATCAGGACTTAATTTACACCCTGTACGTGTCTATAATGACTATTAGGTAAAAGAAGTTGTATTAGAGTAAACATGTTTATTTTAAACAGAAATATGTTATAGATCACGTGGTCTGTGTATACAGCATCTGTGTCTATATTCACTATAAGGTGATATATGAGGATCGGTATAATTAAATCTGCTTTTCTTGTATCAGCAAACGAGTGGGATTAATATTTTTTAAGCTCCAGAATACAAAAACATGGGACACTATGCGCTGAAGAATGGTTTTATTATTTCAAAAACTTAATATCGTAAAATGTATTATTAAAAATTGTAGATAATTGCTTAAATTAGTTCAAGCACCATATACTAGTTTCTAATATTGATGTTATTATTATTGAAAATTATTTTTATGTAATTGAATAGGTACTACGTAGAATGGTTTTATCACAATAATTGTCTTTTTTTGTGCTTCGTAAAATATAAAATATATAAATGACTATGCGCTGAAGAATGGCTTTATTAATGCAAAAACTTAATATTGTAAAATTTATTATTGAAAATTGTAGATAATTGCTTCAAGCAGTTCAAGCACCATATACTAGTTTCTGATATTGATGTTATTTTTATTGAAAATTATTGTTATGTCATTGAAAAGGTACTACGTAGAATAGTTTAATCACAATAATTTTCTTTTTTGTGCTTCATAAAATGTAAAATATATAAATGACTATGCGCTGAAGAATGGCTTTATTAATGCAAAAACTTAATATTGTAAAATTTATTATTGAAAATTGTAGATAACTGCTTAAATTAATTCAAGCACCATATACTAGTTTCTGATATTAATGTTATTTTTATTGAAAATTATTTTATGTCATTGAAAACGTACTACATAGAATGGTTTTATCACAGTAATTTTCTTTTCTTGTGCTTCATAAAATATAAACTATATAAATGACTATGCGCTGAAGAATGGCTTTATTAATGCAAAAACTTAATATTGTAAAATTTATTATTGAAAATTGTAGATAATTGCTTAAAGTAGTTCAAGCACCATATACTAGTTTCTGATATTGATGTTATTTTAATTGAAAATTATTGTTATGTCATTGAATAGGTACTACGTAAAATGGTTTTATCACAATAATTGTCTTTTTTTGTGCTTCATAAAATGTAAAATATATAAATGATTTAACGGAAACAACTATATTGTAAGACTAGAGTAAATAATTAATATTTACTTAGTACATGAACGATATGAAAACACAATTATTGACGACGTTAAAAGTATTCTCTATTACCACCTAGCAATGCTCAATAATTTGAATTTGGTTTTTTATTACGTTTTGGAAAACATTATGTTCTACCAGTACTATTTAAAAGTATCTATACTAGACATATTGAATTTTTATGTTTTTTTTTTTTTAAATGTAAGTTACTAAATATATTTAACAGCAGTTTATATTTACTAATAATAATGCATTCACCCTAACTTAGATTATGGTTTTAGTTCACAAGGGAACCACTGTACGAGATAGATATAAATAAATATATGGTGCACAATATAATGTATGTTATGAAAGCTACATGGTCCAATTATGGCCATCTATCACGGTAATTGACGTGCCCGGGCACACATCACGTAGTCAGTCGCGTAGATAATGTAACGTGGACAATGAGGCCATTATATTGCTGGCAATGATGCTATTGACGGATGTTAGCTCTGACGTTGTCAACACCATTATCTATAGCGCGATTCACACATTGTCACACTAACTAAAGACATATTGTGCGATTATTACGTATAACTAAGTAATTATTAAGTACATGGCGGTCATTATTAAAAATAATTAGTTGGTCTAGTCCATTTCTGCTGTACCCAGTTTAGGCTTTAACTTCATTTATTGGTTAGTTGTAAAAGCAGCTATAATGTTTTAATTTCCCTCACATTTAAAGACAACTTCAACGAGAAAATGTTATGTAAAATACTTTTGATAAAGTAACGCAAAAGGCTTTCTATTGCATTTTTCACACATTGCCACACTAACTAAAAAGATACTGTGTAATTATCATGTACAACTATGTAATTATTAAGAACATGACGGCCATCATTAAAGGTTTTTCAAGTACAAATAACTAATTGGTCTATTACATTACTGTTTTACCCCGTTAGGCTTTAACTACCTTCATTGGTTAATAATTGAATCAACGTTGGTTATAATTTCCAACAAAAAAATGTTGGACTGTATTTTTGTATATGATTCATATAAATTACCTGAAACTTAAGCATAAATGGCAGACAATAAGTCATAAATAGACGTTAAAATAAATCATAAAAAAAAAACAAATCAAACAAAATATTTGTAAAATTGTATCTTAAATAATAGGCTATATTCTACGCGTTATGAGGTTAAGAACCAGAGTCCATGTAGCCCCTGCAGCTCTGCCTGTTATTTTAAGTCCGACGGCGTTACTGTACTTAAAGTTGCGTTGCTGACACGGAAAAAATTACACATGATTGCCAATAAACACTGTGATTGCCAATGAATCACTTACAGTGTCGATGGCTCAGATCATAATATATGTGACGTATTATATAAGGCTACGTAGACCATTACTAGCATACAGCTACTGCTTCTGTGTCTTACTTGTGTCCAGATTGTCCCTTAAAACCCCACTCCAAATCGGTCGAAAATTTTAATTTGTTTAAGCTTTGCAATGTGCCATTCATCACATCGAGAATATTAGAGACATTCCGTGTTCCGCAGCACACACTTTGTGGGAAAGTGCTTCAGGCGGCACAGAACAGTTCACACGCACAGAACGACCAAGCTCCCAAGTTAACTGTAATAAGCACAAAACTGTAATAACGACGGTGACTCACGATGTAATATACAATCTTCCAACATCGCCCAGTAGAGCGTCAAAGGAGCTATCATTATTGAAAAGTCTTTTCATTGTCATAAAAGCAAAGTAGTCTAATTTTCTCATAAGGCAGATACAATAAACGTTATTATAATTTATTTTTCAAGTCAAAGAAAATAAATAAAGCTATTTTACATAATACGCAATATATTTTTAGAGCAGTAATAATATTTATTATTATATAAATATTTTTAAATCAACAAGTTTATCAGTTAGTAGAATTTAGAGATATGTGTGCTTTATTATTAATGAAATAATATTTAATAATTGTAGAAATAGTCTTCATACATTATACAGGGTGGAAAAAAAGTATGGAAACGCTTTCACTAATTTTGTATGGCTTCACTTATACAAATTAAATTTTGTACATCACCACTTGTATTAAGAACCTAGTTTTTGAGACCAGTGGGGACATTTTATCTTTTCAGGGGGACGGCCCATGAGGAGTCGGACGAAAATCTTAAATGTAAGCATAGGCCGAGTTTGGTATCAAATTAAAGGTCTAGTAAAGAGAAACTCATTACCGCAAACCGCACTTAAAAAGGTTGACCCTATCCAGAGTACGGGCCGTTTAAATTTCATAAGTAACGTTTGATTAATTATTATTTCTCCGCAATTTCACAGTCTCAAGTAAACTGTTCTGACTGAAAATGGCACTTTATGGAACACAATTATCCAAAAGAATTAAATTTAAAATTATCTATGTATTACAAAAAAATAACCATACCTTTTAAATGAGGTGCTCAAACTGCTCTCCGAACACTTGTTGGCAATGAGCTAGTCTATTATAAAAACCTACTGCAGTCACATTTTGAAGCATCTCAGGTGTAATTCTTCTTGCTTCTTCTAATAAACGATTTGTCAGCTCTTCAATGTTGGCTGGTTTTAGTTTTATACACATTATCTTTTAAGAAGCCCCACAAAAAAAATCTAGTGGATTAAGATCCGGTGACCTAGCCGGCCACTCAATGGTACCCCTGCGACCAATCCAACGGTTAGGAAACACTTCATCTAACAGATTGCGCACCCGCAAATAGTAATGGGGCGGTGCTCCATCTTGCTGAAACCATACTGCATTAAAATTTGCCCCAAGAAGAGCACGCACTGCTGGCAAAATGTTATTTGTCAACATATTGAAATAAATTTCGCCTGTTAGATTTCCATCTATCACAAACGGTCCTACAATGTTAATGTTTATTATTCCAGCCCACATATT
Organism: Homalodisca vitripennis; assembly: GCF_021130785.1. Lineage (NCBI taxonomy): Eukaryota > Metazoa > Arthropoda > Insecta > Hemiptera > Cicadellidae > Homalodisca > Homalodisca vitripennis. The sequence continues at coordinate 16,498,681 of NC_060208.1, forward strand.
CACTTTCTGAGGCCTTTGTGTGTGGCCTTCTATCATCCAGTGTGGATTATGGTCGGCCCAGTAACGGCAATTATGCCTATTAACTGATGTGTCCATTAACAAAGAATGTAGCTTCATCTGAAAACAATATCGAACTTAAATATTTTGAATTTCGTCACACTTTCTCATCATTATTTCGCAAAATTCAGTCCTTCGATCAAAATCATCCTCTGCAAGTTCTTGGGTTAGGGTTACTTTAAAAGGGTGATACTTGTTTTTGTGTAAAACATTCAACACTGAGGTATGGCTCATATCAAGATCTTCTGCAGCCACTCTGGCCGAGGTGCTGGGATTTTCAACAAATGTTTGGAGTACATCCAAAGATTTTTGTTCATTCGTTGCCGATTTAGGCCTGCCACTTCTTTCGCGATCTTTGACTGTTCTAGTTTCTTCAAATCTTTTTACTGTCTTAAACACTGTTGACTTACTAATTGGGGGTCTATCAAGAAAAGTGTCGCTAAACAAATGCGCTGTTTCTTCATAGGGACGAACTAGATATCCATACCCACGCATCATAAGCAGCGTGATTCTCTCAAACTCACTAAGTGACATTGCTTTTAAAACTAGTAGAATAAAATGTAAACACTTAAGTAAAAAAATTTATAACTATCGCAGTACCTTCTAGTGAAGACTTTCAACTTTATTTTACGTGGACGAAATTATAACGTAGACTAAAAACCAAGCTGATATTAAAAATACAAAACTGTGGAGTTTTGCTGTGACAGTACTGTTTGTATTGCCTAAACCAGTTTATGTTTGCCTGAGATAAAAGGGCTGGAGGGACTGGACCTTGACCTCATGTTGATAAGGAGTTATGGTGGTATTATTGAATACTCTCAGTTTCTTGAAGACAACACAGGGAAAACCCCTATTTACTGTTATCCAACAAATGCAGAGGTAAAAAAATATTTTTTTGTTGGAAATTGTTTTTTAAATTTACATAACCGACATAAAACATACTACTGAAAGTAAATTAGTTACTTCACAAGACAAAAATTACTAAATTTCTTTGTCATGAAAATTCATACGGCCCGTACTCTGGATAGGGTCAACCTTTTTAAGTGCGGTTTTCGGTAATGAGTTTCTCTTTACTAGACCTTTAATTTGATACCAAACTCGGCCTATGCTTACATTTAAGATTTTCGTCCAACTCCTCACGGGCCGTCCCCCTGAAAAAGATAAAATGTCCCCACTGGTCTCAAAAAACTAGGTTCTTAATACAAGTGGTGATGTACAAAATTTAATTTGTATAAGTGAAGCCATACAAAATTAGTGAAAGCGTTTCCATACTTTTTTTCCACCCTGTATACAAGCAGTACACGTTTATTTAATTCAGAATTTATATCGTCAATGTACAAAAGTATAATCAACTTCACTTCACTTGTAATGTAATTTCAATATTATTTCTTCTTGCGCATATAAAAGTCATATACGATGAAGTATAAAATACAAATCACTCCAAGAGTATTTACATAAATAAAGTTTTAATGGATAAAGTAAGTTAATATTTTAAATAGTTATAAAATTATTAAACTGGGATAAAACTGTTTTTACTAACATGCTATTAATTATATCGTAACTTTGTTATTTAACGAATATCTTTTTATTTTAATTCCTCCTTTTTTATTTGTTCTTTGATATCGTAATTCATATTTTGAGACACGGTATGTAATTATTTAATTTTTATATAATTAACAAAGTTTAATTATTATCAAAATTAGATCATATTGAATATGAGCTAGATTTGTAAAATGAATCCTGAAATTCGGCATAAAGATCAAGTAACTTATAATTATATTTTAAATGATCAATTTTAAACATGTGGCTATATAAATTAGCCATATTGGCAACAAAAAAAAATGGAAACATGCGATCAGATAATACATGATTAAGCGTAGCTTTGTGTGTTTTTTTTTTATAAACTACTAATAAAAAAGATGTTTTAGGGTTTTATGTTTAAAAAAGGGTTGAAAGTCTCAGTTTGAAAACCGATTTACTGTACTCTAGCTATAGTAAACGATGGTAATACTTAGGTTACAAAGAGAATTAGTATTAGGAGTGAGATATATCTTAGATCCCTATTTGAGCTTCTTTCAGTGAACATTTTAACCTACCATTTAGATTTCCTGTTATTTGGGTGAGCCAACTTTATGACAGGAAGTTCTTGTGATAAGGGATTTGATGGTTGGAGCACTGACTCTACCATTTCACTAAAGAAATGAAAGTCAATGAAAATGCATAATATGTTGTCGGAAACTGTGTCCAATCGGTGAATTGATTGGCCCAAGGATTCAATACGAAATGTGACGTCCCCAAGGTATGGCAAGATGTTCTTTCCATAATAACAGTGATAGTTATTGATTGAACGTTAGTAAATTTATTAAATAAGAAGATTATAACACGGTATTCTGCGAATTGATGTTCGATTAAGACAAGTAATGGCACTGAACTAGGATCTGCCGCCGAAAGCAGTTGGCAAAATTCCATCTTGCGCACCCAGAGAGTGATTCAAACATAATATCGTAGTTGACATGGTTCCCAGCATTCATGTGCTGGTGGGTGCCACATTTTTACCGCCCGGAAGCAGTTGGTAATATCCCATCTTGAACATAGAGAGAGTCATCCAATAGTTTCCACCATTCATGATCGTCATCAGAAGTGGTGGGTGCTACATTTTGACCGGCCGGAAGCGTTTGGTACTATCCCATCTTGAACATAGAGAGAGTCATCCAATATAGTTTCCACCATTCATGGTCGTCATCAGAAGTGGTGGGTGCCACATTTTGACCGGCCGGAAGCGGTTGGTACTATCCCATCTTGAACATCCAGAGAGTGATCCAAAACATAATGTCATAGTTAACATGATTTGCACTATTCATGATCCCCATTTTTATCAAATTATCCTTCTCTGATTTATTTAAATTTCATCAATCTTGAGCGAAATAAGTTTGCAAGTGTTGTGTGATAAAAGATTATATTTATATATTAAAATACGTTTCACTTCAATGTTTACACCAGAGCAGGTCTGCATACTTATTTATGTGTTACTACAAAGATCAGCTTTGCTCAAGTAAACAGATGAAATTTCCAATGTAATTTCCAAAATAAGTAGTGTTTTAAAAATTCTATTTTAAATGCTATGCTATACACGTACAGTTAATCTGTATACGATAAAATAACACAAAAGCCTTTTTATGTTCATATAAAAATTACCATCTAATGCAAAAGTCTCGGCCCATAATTTCTTAGGAATATTTGGGATTTTTTAATTTAATTCGACTTTGTACATGAGGAGGATGCTAGTTGTGAAGTCTGAATTATATAAATGTTTAAATCCCAGCTCCATAACTTACCCGTGGACTTGGTGTTACAGATCTCTGTATCCTGACTACTAAATACTTACTCATCTTTATACAAATATGTTACTCGAGGTAATGTATAATTGCAGAAATATTTAAAAGGATAACAATGTCTTCTATGTTTAAAAATTCACAATTTTAAGACAGTCCTATGGCAAAACAAGAAAACCTTAATCTTGAAGCTATCGGTTCTAAGTAGTCCTCTTCAAACCACCACCCACTTCGAGACCAAGAAATTTTATCAATAGTATTAAAGTAAGGATGTTTATAGGTCTGTTTGTTTTGGAAAATATAATTATTATAATACATCCCTTTTCTTGATTCCTGTTTGATGGAATGTATAATTTATTTCTGTTGAATTGTTTCCTCGTTTATTTCATAAAACTTTACGAGCAATAAAACACATTTCTAACCGTTGAGTTTGTTAATGCTCCTAATTATTCCTACAAAACTGAATTGCAATAATTTATTTGAATAGTTTATTTCGTCAATGTACACACAAAGTATATGGTATAATATTACAGTAGTATAGATTCAGTGAACACGCCCATATTGTACACTGTCTCGGATTTGTTTATCTACGAAACCCAGATAATTACTTGTTTCTTAGCAAACAAGCTTCATCGCTCAACTGAGCTTGAAACAAGAGCAGTTAGTCATAACAACTTGGAGCCTTCTAGGAATAAAGTTTCTTTTAACTTTTCCATTAACTAAACAAACAATAAATACAAACAATAACAAAATAGTGTTTAGCTCGGTTCTTGTACACAATTATTATGGTCCTAATGGGAGCGGAATTCTCAAATATCCTCTTTAATTCTGTGCCATTTGCCTTCCTTTCCTTTCAGTAATGCTTCCGTTAAGCTGAGCTTGAAACGCGAGCACCTAATCAGTAAAAGTGGGAGATTTTTCGAAGGAATAACAATTTCTTTTAACTTTTCCATTAACTAAACACGCAGTAAAGAACAAAATAATGTTACAAAGGACAAAAGGTGTTTAGCGCACCTCTTGTACACAATTACGGTCCTAATGGGAGCGGAATTGTCAAAGCTCCCCTTTAATTCCGTGCCATTTGCCTTCCTTTCCTCTCAGTAATGCTTTCGTTAAGCTGAGCTTGAAACACGAGCACCTAATCAGTAAAAGTGAGAGATTTCTCAGAAAAATAAAAGTTACTTTTAACTTTTCCATTAACTACACACGCAATAAAGAACAAAATAATGTTACAGAGGACAAAAGGTGTTTAGCGTGACTCTTGTGTACAATTACGGTCCTAATGGGACCGGAATTGTCAAAGCTCCTCTTTAATTCTGTGCCATTTGCCTTCCATTCCTCTCAGTAATGCTTTCGTTAAGCTGAGCTTGAAACACGAGCATCTAATCAGTAAAAGTGGGAGATTTTTTAAGGGGAATAAAAAGTTACTTTTAACTTTTCTATTAACTAAAACACGCAATAAAAAATAGTGTTACAAAAGACAAAATGCGTTTAGCGCAATTCTTGCACACAATTACGGTCCTAATGGGCGCGGAATTGTCAAAGCTCCCCTTTAATTGTGTGCTAGTTGTCTTTCTTTCGTCTCCTGTAATGCTTTAGTGGAATAAATTTTCATGTTTTAATGCTGTTTCTCTCGATTATATTAAAGAATTGTTTGCATTAGACCAAGTATTTTTAATATCAATTAATTCCATTATTTGTTTTAATTATGGCCTCACGAAGCCTTTTAAACTAATTAGTATGGTCATAAATGTTCCAATTTCATAGAATTCCTAAAACTGTTAGCATACTACTGTACAAATGAGCTCATTCTCTAAGATGATAGTGTTAAACATTCCACACAGATGGGACTTGTAAACAAGAACATCACGTTGATAAATAATTATATATTGGAACAGTGTTGTCGTAATAAAGGAGTGACGCTTATGGACTGGAGTAGTATACGACGACCGGGCTTAATATCGTACGGTATGTACCTAAACTTGCTGTGCATGAGAGCACTATCGCAGCTCATTATAAAGCAGGAAACCAATGAGTTCGGAGAAATAATTGAAAGCTCAAAAAAGAATGTACTTTTGTATGTTTGACTGCATGAGTAATCAATTTAAGCTTATTTTAAATTAATAATTAATCTTTGATTTACACTCCATTGTAACTATCTGAAAAAATAAAATATATTCTTATTATTATTATAGTGTAATTACTTGTACTTAATTACATTTAGGCTTAAATCATTCAGTCACTCACAAACCAATTTTTTATAATTTTCTGTAGTTTATATTTTAGTTTAATTCATGAGGCTATCAGTTTTATTGATATGGGTAAGTTCCGAAATAATTTCCCGAGTAGCCTATTGTACTAATAGAAAGCATCATTTAAACTGTAATTAATAGTTAAATTTCTGGAAAAATGTTTCTTTTAAATTAGCTTTCAATATTATTTTATTTGGAGTGCAGATATCTCTACAGTTAAACAAGCTACAAAATAAGGTCAGTTGTTAAGTTAGGTTTACTGATTCAATCATATATTTTAACGCTTCTTTCTAATGCTTTACATTCTGGTTATTAATCAAATAAATTACTGCTTCGGTAACTTTATCACGTATTATCAAACATTAAATCAATGCTATGTAATTCTATATGATAAGTGGTATATTATTAATTTGTGCATCAAATTGCCCTGGAGACAACTCTGCTATGATCGTCACAGTTTAAAGTAAGAAATACAATATTTAGTCTTTAATCAATAACAATCAATAAACAATAAACGCCAATTAACGTCAGAACCAATCAGAATAACATACTAATAATTAATTATATTATTTTACACTTCATGCCACTAAAATTAAATATATGTTGTGGCCGACAGAAAGAGTTGCTCTGATGTTAGATCAAAGTTTTGTTTGTCAGCGGTAGGACAGTACGGCCGGCACTGGCCTCTCGCGGCAAGAGATAACTTTTCGTAATATCAAAGATCAAAGGTTATTGTTTGTAGTAGCTGACAGGAAGAGTTGCTCTGATGTTAGATCAAAGTTGTGTTTGACAGCGGTTAGGACAATACGGCCGGGAATGGTTTATCGTGGCAAGAGATAACTTTTCGTAATATCAAAGATCAAAGGTTAACTAACTGGATGTGTTACTCTGATGTTAGATCAAAGTTGTGTTTGACAGCGGTAGGACAATACGGCCGGCAATGGTTTATCGTGGCAAGAGATAACTTTTCGTAATATCAAAGATCAAAGGTTATTGTTTGTAGTAGCTAACTGGATGTGTTACTCTGATGTTAGATCAAAGTTGTGTTTGACAGCGGTAGGACAGTACGGCCGGCAATGGTTTATCGTGGCAAGAGATAACTTTTCGTAATATCAAAGATCAAAGGTTATTGTTTGTAGTAGCTAACTGGATGTGTTGCTCTGATGTTAGATCAAAGTTGTGTTTGACAGCGGTAGGACAATACGGCCGGCAATGGTTTTATCGTGGCAAGAGATAACTTTTCGTAATATCAAAGATCAAAGGTTATTTTTTGTAGTAGCTAACTGGATGTGTTACTCTGATGTTAGATCAAAGTTGTGTTTGACAGCGGTAGGACAGTACGGCCGGCAATGGTTTATCGTGGCAAGAGATAACTTTTCGTAATATCAAAGATCAAAGGTTATTGTTTGTAGTAGCTAACTGGATGTGTTACTCTGATGTTAGATCAAAGTTGTGTTTGACAGCGGTAGGACAGTACGGCCGGCAATGGTTTATCGTGGCAAGAGATAACTTTTCGTAATATCAAAGATCAAAGGTTATTGTTTGTAGTAGCTAACTGGATGTGTTACTCTGATGTTAGATCAAAGTTGTGTTTGACAGCGGTAGGACAGTACGGCCGGCAATGGTTTATCGTGGCAAGAGATAACTTTTCGTAATATCAAAGATCAAAGGTTATTGTTTGTAGTAGCTAACTGGATGTGTTACTCTGATGTTAGATCAAAGTTGTGTTTGACAAGCGGTAGGACAGTACGGCCGGCAATGGTTTATCGTGGCAAGAGATAACTTTTCGTAATATCAAAGATCAAAGGTTATTGTTTGTGGTAGTTGACAGGTAGGGTTGCTCTGGTGTTAGATCAAAGTTGTGTTTGACAGCGGTAGGACAATACGGCCGGGAATGGTTTATCGTGACAAGAGATAACTTTTCGTAATATCAAAGATCAAAGGTTATTTTTTGTAGTAGCTAACTGGATGTGTTACTCTGATCTTAGATCAAAGTTGTGTTTGACAGCGGTAGGACAATACGGCCGGGAATGGTTTATCGTGACAAGAGATAACTTTTCGTAATATCAAAGATCAAAGGTTATTGTTTGTAGTAGCTAACTGGATGTGTTACTCTGATGTTAGATCAAAGTTGTGTTTGACAGCGGTAGGACAGTACGGCCGGCAATGGTTTATCGTGGCAAGAGATAACTTTTCGTAATATCAAAGATCAAAGGTTATTGTTTGTGGTAGTTGACAGGTAGGGTTGCTCTGGTGTTAGATCAAAGTTGTGTTTGACAGCGGTAGGACAAATACGGCCGGCACTGGCTTTTCGCGGCAGGAGATAACTTTTCGTATTATCAAAGATCAAAGGTTATTGTTTGTGGTAGCTGACGGAGTGAGTTGCTCTGATGTTAGATCAAAATTGTGATAGGCTGCGGTAGGACAATATGACCGGCACTGGTTTCTCGCGGTTGGAGATAACTTTTCGTTTATATCAAAGATCAAAGGTTATTGTTTGTGGTAGTTGACGGCATGAGCTGCTCTGATGTTAAAGTTATACAACAGAACCACTACATAATTATCTACAATTTAATTAAACAATGTTCGAATGCTAATTAGTTATGTTACTGCTTGTATAGAGTAATTTTCTACTGTAAATTATTTAATTTGCCAGAATAGTTACACAACTTATTACACAACAAAGCTGGAATAGATTTTATGTACAAGAGTTTATTAGACCGTCTGTTTACTAATTTAATCTATTGTGTTTCTATCACCGAATCCAACGTAGTTTTTTCAGCTACTGATACGTTTTGATATCTGCCAACGCTTTTTTAAAATCATGAATTGCAGGCCAAACATTCCGGTGTTTTAGTATAATATACACGAATCATTTTAAAATGGGAAACAGTGGAAGTTATATTAAAATCAGGTAAATGTTTGTTTACAACTATAAATTCACATCATAATGGAGCTTCGCACGTGTTTCTATTGTAACATATAAAGACAGAACCAATTTATATATACAGATCCTTTATGGGTTTTAACAAAATAAGGTCAAATTATCAATTATATAAAGATATAGTGCAATGCGTGGCCGATAAAGAAGTATGGTAAGGTGATAAATAGTATAATAATAGAACGTATATCATTATGTATTAGAACGTTCTCGGAGAATCTGTAACTAGGAATATTATATATTTTAGAAGTTTCAGAAATTCTTAAATAACAGGTTATTAAATCACATGCAATAAGTGATGTAGTGTAAAAACCTTTTTACCATACTTCAGCCACCCTTAGGCAAATACCCTTACTACCTTATGCGGTTGCAACACGTTGTGACAAGGAAGTTTCGACACAGGTAATCGCACAGTGCTCCGATCATAGATACAGATGACTCCGATATATATGATGAACACAGAGCTTCTCAGGATGTTCCGAAATAAAAAGGAACTTATGTATACTACCTTTTGAGTGAAAATGTCATTTTATATTGAATGCAGTAATAATTTCATTTAAAAAGACGTATGCGTCGAAATGTGATTTTAGAGAACTTTCCTTATAATGCGAAATATATTATTTGAGCAAAGACTAAAATAAATCATTTATGTCATAAATTAACGTCTTAAACATTTTTCTTATTATGAAGTGCTCATTATACAGTTGTTTTAGTAAACTAAGAACCAAACTCTCCATTACATTTTTACAAGTTGGAAATGATAAATAAGTAAATAAAATGATACTTAATGAACGTTAATGATGAAATCTTAATGTACTGTAATAAATTCAAATTTTTGTTGGAGTGAAAAGGATTGAGGTATGAAACAGTTTATTTAAGAGAATACTACCTCCAATATTTTAAGGTTGTACAGTTTGTTAGGAGGGTTCCGAAATACTAATTGAATAATTCTTTGTCTGCACATAAACCTTCAGAATTTTAATCTTAAAATATCATGCATTATAAGTTATTCTGAATGAAAATCATATTTACTTCTGTTAAAAATAATAAACATAGTACATACATAATGATATATAAATTGATCCCTCGAGCTGAACATAAGATCTGTTAGTTACGACGAGCTATTATTTTAGTAGGTGCACACTTTAAAAATTTAAGGTAAAATACTTTAAAAGTTTTATCTTAGAAGTGAAAAGATACGTTAAATGTATTTACCACAGAGCAAATATGACAATTTAATACAATATTTTAAATATTTCTACAAAAAATAATTTATACAATTTACATTCAAATTATATAATAATTGTATTTTGCATATTAAATACAAAAGGTATAAAGAACACTGTTGGTATAAATATACCGGGACTTTATAGATATTACTAAATAAAACTACGCAATTAAAAACTGTTATGCGTTTTCTATAATTGCTTTATTGCTGATTTATCTACTGGTCTTTCACTCTTTTTTTGTTCAAAGCATTTTATTAGTCTATGGCTTCCACACATATTAACTACATTGTTTACTTTCACAAACACGTATTCACTACACGGGTTTTAACAAACGGATTAAGGTTATTGACGTTTAATACACGTCCCCCAATTTTGATATTGAATTACTATTCTAAAAACACATATGGTGATAAATACATACAAAATGTCATTCAAGTATTGCCTTTCAGTTTGTTTGTACTGGGAATTTTTAATTAATAACAAATTGGTATGGTATACATTGATAATTAGACATAAAACATAATTTATATAAACTGTGGTTTTAATATATTCATCATCGTCAAGTCCACCAGTTTCTTAGAGTACCTTGTTTGAAAATATTCACAGCTTTCATCAGTAAGCTTGGTTTTACCGTGTTTAAATAGCACTTGTAATGCACTAGAAGTTTTAAATTCCGTCACTGGCGTAAACTAAAGTAAAATTTATATATTAATTATTAATATATTAATTGTCTTCGCCATTTGCCTCACTACTGACCAATCACTGATCTAAAATTTAAAGTTACAAATGTATCAGCTGCTTCCACTGAAGTGTCAACAAATGTTTCATTTCAGTTAATTGTGTATTATGAAACATAAATATTACAATTTTTTCTAAATTCAATAACATTCCAGGCAACTCTTCCGATCTTTCTCTTCGTATTACTTTTCTCAGAAATGAAATTTTACAAAAAGAATTAGCCGGAATTGTCCAGCCGTTCTCGAGATTAGCGCTTAGCATTTAGCGATTCATTGTTATCTATAAAATAAGTATTCATTATACAATGTTAGCCTGGCTGTAGTGGGTTGTACATAATCATTCCGCTGGTGTGATATCAAACAAATGTGTTTTATACTATACGACAGGAATATGAAGGGTGAGATAAAAACCTTCATCGTGACCTCATTTCCTTTCATCTCTCCACATCCAGGTTGCCCTCTTTCTTTTTAATAATAAAAATATGAGATTTCAGTGTAATTTGTATTTTATTCGGACAAGGTAATATTATTTATATGGAGCTGAAATGTGGTGTAGAGAATTCAGATACAGCACGCGGCAACCAGTTGTAATTTGCTGAAGAAAGTTAAAACACGAAAAGGGATGACAAAAAACATTTAGGAGCCTAGGGAGCAGGGCCCCAAGTGACGATAATTACACCAAAATGGCTCTTGTGCCTAAGGAATTACCACTTGACATGGCGACTGTATTGGTTAATACCAGGGTAGTGGTAAATCAACCGACTGGTCTGGGCATCTCTAGCTAACGAACCGAACGAAAGAGAGGAAGAAATCCTTCATGTAAGCCCGACCTCTTTTATTTGAAACCCAATTGTGTCCAAAACGTAGAGGCCTTATCAAAAAATAGAAGAAAATTCTGCTTATTAATTTTATATTTCATGTAATTTCTTATTAATACTCCACAAAATACTTTTAATTCGGATTTCACATTCCTTGGGCCTTGTCTGCCACATCGCGATTGCATTTAAACTAAATACGGTATAAAAATTTCAGTTACATATGTTATCTACAGAATACGAGTTAGTTATTATAAACTGTTAAACTTGAAAAAATGTTGAACATTTCCAACACTTCTTCTGACTGCTTATGATGTAGTGAAGTTCATACTGTAAATAGAGCCACATAGTCTTTAAAACCACATTCTTATTTTTTAACTGTGTCTGTCGATTGCAATGAGGCTGAAGAACATGACTGTATAACTGTATAGTGACAAAAAATTTCAATTTTATCTGTCTACTTGTTTGAATAACCGTCCGTCTATAATACCAGAAAACAGACTATATTACTAGAACCAAAAATAAAAAAATCTGTTTTTAAACACGATTTTTACAACTGAAACTTTCTCAAAAAATTGCCTCACGACATAAAACGATCCACCAATATAAATTCGTAAACTTAAGTCTTTTTCATTATCAAGCGACAATTGTAATAGGATTTTATTTTATTCTAAACAAAAATTACAGTATATGTGATATAGAATATTGTTTTATTATAACGAAATCCCTTAATTTTTTTAAATGTCTTTAAATAAGTTTTATTTTACAATATGTTAGCTACCAAAATAAACAATATTTTGGTTTTTATCAGCCTACAGTATAGTGATTAGCCTTCAATTAATGATAAACCTGTCAGCTGCGTCTGACACGAATGCCACAGAGAGCAGCTCGGCTGATAGGTAACATGTTTGACGTGTTTGACTGGATAATAACTTTTTTTTTTTTTACTTTCGTTTGCACCCCTGGTCACATTACTTGTAAAAGTGGCCAGGTAATTCCAAAGTTAATTATTTGTAAATATTGTATTTTATATTTGTTGGACTTAATTCATTTATATTCTCACAGTCGATTGCAATGGACCCAAACACACGAAATGTGTCGAGACATTTCAATGCTTATCTGTGTATACTTTTTATACCAGTCAGTCTGTAACTGCCTGTACGTATTGCCTTACAATCGATTGTAATGAAGCCGAACAAACGAAATGTGTCGAGACATTTCAATGCTTATCTGTGTATACTTTTTATACCAGTCAGTCTGTAACTGCCTGTACGTATTGCCTTACAATCGATTGTAATGAAGCCGAACAATCGAAATGTAAGAGAGACATTTAATTGTTTATTTGTCTATATGTTTGTATAACAGTCAGCCAGTAACTGCCTACAGGTCTTGTCTTACAATCGATTGTAATGAAGCCGAACATTCGAAATATGAGTGATAAATTTTAAAGTTCATCTGTATATATGTTTGTATAACAGTCAGCCAGTAACTGCCTTCACGTATTGTCTTACAATCGATTGTAATGAAGCCGAGCATTTGAAATGTGAGTGAGAAATTGTAATGTTTATCTGTATATATGTTTGTATGAAAGTCAGCCAGTAACTCCCTACAGGTATTGTCTTACAATCAATTGTACTGAAGCCGAACAGTCTAAATGTGAGTGAGAAATTGTAATGTTTATCTGTATATATGTTTGTATAACAGTCAGTCTGTAAAACTACTGTACTGTCTGTAAATATTGCCTTACAATCGATTGTAATGAAGCCGAAACACTCTAAATTGTAAGTGAGAAATTTGAATGTTTATCTGTATATATGTTTGTATAACAGTCAGTATGTAATACTACTGTACTGTCTGTAAATATTGCCTTACAATCGATTGTAATGAAGCCAAACACTCTAAATTGTAAGTGAGAAATTTGAATGTTTATCTGTATATATGTTTGTATAACAGTCAGTATGTAATACTACTGTACTGTCTGTAAATATTGCCTTACAATCGATTGTAATGAAGCCAAACACTCTAAATTGTAAGTGAGAAATTGTAATGTTTATCTGTTTATATGTTTGTATAACAGTCAGTCTGTAATACTACTGTACTGTCTGTAAATATTGCCTTACAATCGATTGTAATGAAGCCGAACACTCTAAATTGTAAGTGAGAAATTTGAATGTTTATCTGTATATATGTTTGTATAACAGTCAGTATGTAATACTACTGTACTGTCTGTAAATATTGCCCTACAATCGATTGTAATGAAGCCAAACACTCTAAATTGTAAGTGAGAAATTTGAATGTTTATCTGTTTGTATAACAGTCAGTATGTAATACTACTGTACTGTCTGTAAATATTGCCTTACAATCGATTGTAATGAAGCCGAACAGTCTAAATGTGAGTGAGAAATTGTAATGTTTATCTGTATATATGTTTGTATAACAGTCAGTATGTAATACTACTGTACTGTCTGTAAATATTGCCTTACAATCGATTGTAATGAAGCCGAACACTCTAAATTGTAAGTGAGAAATTTGAATGTTTATCTGTATATATGTTTGTATAACAGTCAGTATGTAATACTACTGTACTGTCTGTAAATATTGCCTTACAATCGATTGTAATGAAGCCGAACACTCTAAATTGGAAGTGAGAAATTTGAATGTTTATCTGTATATATGTTTGTATAACAGTCAGTATGTAATACTACTGTACTGTCTGTAAATATTGCCTTACAATCGATTGTAATGAAGCCGAACACTCTAATTGTAAGTGAGAAATTTGAATGTTTATCTGTATATATGTTTGTATAACAGTCAGTATGTAATACTACTGTACTGTCTGTAAATATTGCCTTACAATCGATTGTAATGAAGCCGAACACTCTAAATTGTAAGTGAGAAATTTGAATGTTTATCTGTATATATGTTTGTATAACAGTCAGTATGTAATACTACTGTACTGTCTGTAAATATTGCCTTACAATCGATTGTAATGAAGCCAAACACTCTAAATTGTAAGTGAGAAATTTGAATGTTTATCTGTATGTATGTTTGTATAACAGTCAGTATGTAATACTACTGTACTGTTTGTAAATATTGCCTTACAATCGATTGTAATGAAGCCGAACACTCTAAATTGTAAGTGAGAAATTGTAATGTTTATCTGTATATATGTTTGTATAACAGTCAGTATGTAATACTACTGTACTGTCTGTAAATATTGCCTTACAATCGATTGTAATGAAGCCGAAACACTCTAAATTGTAAGTGAGAATTTGAATGTTTATCTTTGTATACTTTTGTATGCCTGTCCGTCTGTAACTAATAGGTAAAACTAGTCTCAGTACATAAATTAGTAGCAGTCTAGCTATTTTTGTACTATATGGATCTTTTCCATGTATATGGATATTACGTAGCTTTTGATTGAGTTATAATTTATTTTAGACATTTGCAGTTTTAAGGTCTCCGGAGGAACAATGTTCTGTCTTTGTTTGTAAAGGAATCTAAGTAAACCACACAATCACATATAACTTTGAGAAATAAGGTTGTTTTATATGTATATAAAGTTAGGATACCATTGTAAACTATATATTATCTTCACGTAACATGTTAAAAATTATTACGAGTGTAAAATTAATCAAGGGTGCATGCCGCATGCTCTTAGCAATGTGTACATTTAATGCAATATGCGAGTATATAACATTCGTTTGTACCTAATCAATATGCTACCACTGTTAACATACTCTGTGTTATGTATAACATACATTTGTACTTAGTTATCCATTGTACAATATTGGTAGTCTACAGTGTATATGATACATAATGAGAACGAGTTTTGGTCGAAGGGCTTGTAACTTTGGTTCACTTGACTGTATTAGATAAAGAAAAATATTTTTGTAAACTTTTAATCTGCATACCTTGCATGTTTATAAAGGTTTTTTGGAGTCACAGTAATAAATTACGTACATTATACAGTATAAAATGAGATCCTACTTGACTTTTCTGTCGCTGATAATTGGTACATAGTTTTTTTACATAAGCAACAACACATCATTATTTTACGTATACATTTGGAGCTAAAATTTGTTATATTTTCTTCTATAGATAATTTTTATGGATTATTTTTAAACGATCCATTATTTTTTAAATAACTTCTTTGTTTAAGGTAAATTTCATCAATATTATTTCAAGTAAATCGCAGTCGATGTTTAGATTAGGTAGACTCACGATTGAGAGCCTATGAGAGCTTTACATTCTACAACAATCCAGGCCCAGTCCTCGTATTTATCTATCGAATCTAGATAGTCAGTTACCTGATCTCATATTGCAGTGTTGTCTCATCGGTAAGACAGAAGCGTATAATGAGAAAAGCCAGAAAATTATCCAGGAGAGCAAAGCTGATTTTAACTGTTTCATTAAATAAGCGCGCAATAAAGAAGAAAATAACGTTACAAAGGACAAAAGGTATTTAACGCGACCCTTGTACACAATTAGTGTCCTAATGGCTGTGGGATTGTCAAAGCGTCCCTTCAACTGCGTAGTCACCGGGTTTCTTGCTTTGTTGCCAGAAAAGTTTTATTTTTATAAGTTTTCTCGCTGACTTTTTACCCCAAACGTAAATTTACATGTATGGGTTCATACTAATGTACCCTGAGTTGCTGGAGAAGTCTTAAAATAATATTCGATTCAATGAAATGTTTACGAAATGATTGGTTTCAACACGGTATTTAGCTATATAGGTTTTTTTACAATTAGATAAAGTGATTTGTGCAAAAACATATGTGTCCATCATCACAATTAGTTAGTAGACTTTGTATAAGAGTAAACATATTTACTATAACAGAAACATGTTACAGATAAAGTGGTCTTTGTATTCTACATACAGTGTGTAAAGTCCTGATACGCCTAGAGATATTCCAAACGGATTGAGATATCGATGAACAACCTTCACCATGCCCATTAAAAAACTTGTTTGGGCTTTTTTAAGGGTAAAAAATATTTCATCCTCTGATTCAAAAGCGGATTTAAGGGTGTCAATTTATATTCCAAATTGCATCCTCTATCTTGTGACATGTAATTTGTAAGGTAAATTCAAAAGAAACACAATTACATGAAAAAAATATATCTACCATGATCCTATCAAAAGTTATGGGCAAATTATCTCTTACATTGTAATGCCATCTAGAAAAAGATACCGTCCTCTCACCAAACCTATGCACACCAGAAACATTAGATACTACGCAAAGGGATAAGCTGGGCACCTCGACGTCTTACTAAACTATATCACACATGCGTTGTGTTTATATGCGCAATAAATTGGCGTTATCCCTACAGATTATGTTTTAGAATTATTTGCCCATAACATTTGATAGAAAATGCGTAATTTTGTTTTTCCATTTATTAGACATTTAATATGACATGTCACAAGGTAGGGGTTGAAATTTTAAAAATTAAATTTATCTCTTCTACTCCCCTTTGAAAAGGGGGTTAAATTTGTTTGCCCTCAAAAAATCCTAAAAATCAATTTAACAAGTATGGTGAAGATTTTACATTGATATTTCAAACAGTTTTGAATATATCCAGGCGTATCAGGACTTAATTTACACCCTGTATGTGTCTATGATGACTATTAGGTAAAATAAGTTGTATTAGAGTAAACCTGTTTATTTAAACAGAAATATGTTATAGATCAAGTGGTCTGTGTATACAGCATCTGTGTCTATATTCACTCTAGGTGATATATGAGGATCAGTATAATTAAATCTGCTTTTCTTGTATCAGCAAACGAGTGGGATTAATATTTTTTTAAGCACCAGAATATAAAAACCATGGGACACTATGCGCTGAAGAATGGCTTTATTAATACAAAAACTTAATATTGTAAAATGTATTATTGAAAATTGTAGATAATTGCTTAAAAAAGTTCAAGCACCATATACTAGTTTCTAATATTGATGTTATTATTATTGAAAATTATTTTTATGTCATTGAATAGGTACTACGTAGAATGGTTAAATCACAATAATTTTCTTTTTTTTTTGTGCTTCATAAAATGTAAAATATATAAATGACTATGCGCTAAAGAATGGCTTTATTAATGCAAAAACTCAATATTTTAAAATTTATTATTGAAAATTGTAGATAATTGCTTAAATTAGTTCAAGCGCCTTATACTAGTTTCTGATATTGACGTTATTATTATTGAAAATTATTTTTATGTCATTGAAAAGG
Source organism: Homalodisca vitripennis (assembly GCF_021130785.1). NCBI lineage: Eukaryota > Metazoa > Arthropoda > Insecta > Hemiptera > Cicadellidae > Homalodisca > Homalodisca vitripennis. The sequence goes on from NC_060208.1 coordinate 16,516,272, forward strand.
TACTACATAGAATGGTTTTATCACAGTAATTTTCTTTTTTTGTGCTTCATAAAATATAAACTATATAAATGACTATGCGCTGAATAATGGCTTTATTAATGCAAAAACTTAATATTGTAAAATTTATTATTGAAAATTGTAGATAATTGCTTAAAAAAGTTCAAGCACCATATACTAGTTTCTAATATTGATGTTATTATTATTGAAAATTATTTTTATGTAATTGAATAGGTACTACGTAGAATGGTTAAATCACAATAATTTTCTTTTTTTGTGCTTCATAAAATGTAAAATATATAAATTACTATGCGCTGAAGAATGGCTTAATAATGCAAAAACTCAATATTGTAAAATTTATTATTGAAAATTGTAGATAATTGCTTAAATTAGTTCAAGCACCATATACTAGTTTCTGATATTGATGTTATTATTATTTAAAATTATTTTATGTCATTGAATAGGTACTACGTAGAACGGTTTTATCACAATAATTTTCTTTTTTTGTGCTTCATAAAATTCAAAATATATCAATTATTTCAGGGAAAAAAACTATATATCGCAAGACTAGAGTAAATACGTAATATGTACTTAGTACATGAAAGATATGAAAACACAATTATTGACGACGTAAAAGTATTCTCTACTATCACCTAGCAATGCTCAATAATTTGAATTTAGTATTTTTATTACGTTTTGTAAAACATTATGTTCTACCAGTACTATTTAAAAGTATCTATACTAGACATATTGAATGTCCATGTTTTTTTAATGTAAGCTATTAAATATATTTAACAGCAGTTTATATTTACTAATAATACTGCATTCACCCTAACTTAGATTATGGTTTTAGTTCACAAGGGAACCACTGTACGAGATAGATATAAATAAATATATGGTGCACAATATAATGTATGTTATGAAAGCTACATATCACGTCGACAAATGGTCCAATTATGGCCATCTATCACGGTAATTGACGTGCCCGGGCACACATCACGTAGTCAGTCGCGTAGATAATGTAACGTGGACAATGAGGCCATTATATTGCTGGCAATGATGCTATTGACGGATGTTAGCTCTGACGTTGTCAACACCATTATCTATAGCGCAATTCACACATTGTCACACTAACTAAAGACATATTGTGCGATTATTACGTGTAACTAAGTAATTATTAAGTACGTGGCGGTCATTATTAAAAATAATTAGTTGGTCTAGTCCATTTCTGCTGTACCCACTTTAGGCTTTAACTTCATTTATTGGTTAGTTGTAAAAGCAGCTATAATGTTTTAATTTCCCTCACATTTACAGACAACTTCAACGAGAAAATTGTATGTAAAATACTTTTGGTAAAGTAACGCAAAAGGCTTTCTATTGCATTTTTTCACACATTGCCACACTAACTAAAGAGATACTGTGTAATTATCATGTACAACTATGTAATTATTAAGAACATGACGGCCATCATTAAAGGTTTTTCAAGTACAAATAACTAATTGGTCTATTACATTACTGTTTTACCCCATTAGGCTTTAAGTACCTTCATTGGTTAATAATTGAATCAAGGTTGGTTATAATTTCCAACAAAAAAAATGTTGGGCTGTATTTTTGTACATGATTCATATACATTACCTGAAATATAAGCATAAATGGCAGACAATAAGTCATAAATAGACGTTAAAATAAATCAGAAAAGGAAATACAAATCAAACAAAATATTTGTAAAATTGGATCTTAAATAATAGGTTTATATTCTACGCGTTATGAGGTTAAGAACCAGAGTCCCTGTAGCCCCTGCAGCTCTGCCTGTTATTTTAAGTCCGACGGCGTTACTGTACATAAAGTTGCATTGTTGACACGGAGAAGATTACACAAGATTGCCAATAAACACGGTACGAATCACTTACAGTGTCGATGGCTTACAGATCATAATATATGTGACGTATTATATGAGGCTACGTCGACCATTACTAGCATACAGCTACTGCTTCTGTGTCTTACTTGTGTCCAGATTGTCCCTTAAAAACCCCACTCCAAATCGGTCGAAAATTTTAATTTGTTTAAGCTTTGCAATGTGCCATTCATCACATCGAGAATATTAGAGACATTCCATGTTCCGCAGCACACACTTTATGGGAATGTGCTTCAGGCGGCACAGAACAGTTCACACGCACAGAACGACCAAGCTCCCACGTTAACTGTAATAAGCACAAAACTGTAATAACGACGGTGACTCACGATGTAATATACAATCTTCCAACATCGCCCAGTAGTGTCAAAGGAGCTATCATTATTGAAAAGTCTTTTCATTGTCATAAAAGCAAAGAAGTCTAATTTTCTCATAAGGCAGCTACAATAAACGTTATTATAATTTATTTTTCACGTCAAAGAAAATAACTAAAGCTATTGTACATAAAACGCAATATATTTTTAGACCAATAATAATATTTATTATTATATAAATATTTTTAAATCAACAAGTTTTTCAGTTAGTAGAATTTAGAGATATGTGTGCTTTATTATTAATGAAATAATGTTTAATAATTGTAGAAATAGTCTTCATACATTATATACAAGCAGTACACGTTTATTTAATTCAGAATGTATATCGTCAATGTACAAAAGTATAATCAACTTCACTTCACTTGTAATGTAATTTCAATATTATTTCTTCTTGCGCATATAAAAATCATATACGATGAAGTATAAAATACAAATCACTCCAAGAGTATTTACATAAATACAGTTTTAATGGATAAAGTAAGTTAATATTTTAAATAGTTATAAAATTAGTAAACTGGGATAAAACTGTTTTTACTAACATGCTATTAATTATATCGTAACTTTGTTATTTAACGAATATCTTTTTATTTTAATTCCTCCTTTTTTATTTGTTCTTTGATATCGTAATTCATATTTTGAGATGACACGGTATGTAATTATTTAATTTTTATATAATTAACCCAGTTTAATTATTATCAAAATTAGATCATAATGAATATGAACTAGATTTGTTAAATGAATCCTGAAATCCGGCATAAAGATCAAGTAAATTGTAATTTTACTTTAAATGATAAATTTTAAACATGTGGCTATATAAATTAGCCATGTTGGCAACAACAAAAAACATGGAAACATGCGATCAGATAATACATGATTAAGCGTAGCTTTGTGTGTTTTTTATAAACTACTAATAAAAAAGATGTTTTAGGGTTTTATGTTTAAAAAAGGGTTGAAAGTCTCAGTTTGAAAACCGATTTACTGTACTCTAGCTATTGTAAACGATGGTAATACTTAGGTTACAAAGAGAATTAGTATTAGGGGTGAGAGATATCTTAGATTCCTATTTGAGCTTCTTTCAGTGAACATTTTAACCTACCATTTAGATTTCCTGTTATTTGGGTGAGCCAACTTTATGACAGGAAGTTCTTGTGATAAGAGATTTGATGGTTGGAGCACTGACCCTACCATTTCACTAATGAAATGAAAGTCAATGAAAATGCATAATATGTTGTCGGAAACTGTGTCCAATCGGTGAATTGATTGGCCCAAGGTTTCAATACGAAATGTGACGTCCCCACGGTATGGCAAGTTGTTCTTTCCATAATAATAGTGATAGTTATTGATTGAACGTTAGTAAATTTATTAAATAAGAAGATTATAACACGGTATTCTGTGAATTGATATTCGATTAAGACAAGTAATGGCACTGAACTAGGATCTGCCGCCGAAAGCAGTTGGCAAAATTCCATCTTGCGCACCCAGAGAGAGATCCAAACATAATGTCGTAGTTGACATGGTTCCCACCATTCATGATCGTCATCAGAAGTAGCGGATGCCACGTTTTGACCGACCGGAAGCGGTTGGTAATATCCCATCTTCAACATCCACAGAGTGATCCAAACATAATGTCATATTTGACATAGTTTCCATCATTCATGGTCAACATTAGAAGTGATGGATGCCACATTTTGACTGGCCGAAGCGGTTGGAAATATTTTCTCTTTCATATACAGAGAGTTATCCAAACATAATTTTGTCATAGCTTACATGATTTGCACTATTCATGTCACCATTTCATCAATATTATGATTCTCTGATTTATAGTTAAATTTCATCAATGTTGAGCGGAAAAACTGTGTAAATTTTGTGTGCCAAAAGTTATATACATATAATATAAAATATATATATATATATATATATATATATATATATATATATATATATATACAATATGTTTGACTTCAATGTTACTCCAGAGCAGGTCTGCATACTTATTTATGTGTTACTACAAAGATCAGCTTTGCTCAAGTAAACAGATGAAATTTCCAATGTAATTTCCAAAATAAGTAGTGTTTTAAAAATTCTATTTTAAATGCTATGCTATACACGTACAGTTAATCTGTATACGATAAAATAACACAAAAGCCTTTTTATGTTCATATAAAAATTACCATCTAATGCAAAAGTCTCGGCCCATAATTTCTTAGGAATATTTGGGATTTTTTAATTTAATTCGACTTTGTACATAAGGAGGATGCTAGTTGTGAAGTCTGAATTATATAAATGTTAAATCCCAGCTCCATAAACTTACCCGTGGACTAGGTGTTACAGATCTCTGTATCCTGACTACTAAATACTTACTCATCTTTATACAAGTATGTTGCTCGATGTAATGTATAATTGCAGAAATATTTAAAAGGATAAAAATGTCTTCTATGTTTAAAAATTCACAATTTTAAGGTAGTCCTATGTCAAAACAAGAAAACCTTAATCTTGAAGCTATCGGCTCTGAGTAGTGTCTTCAAACCACCACCCACTTCGAGACCAAGAAATTTTATCAATACTATTAATGTAAGGATATTCATAAGGCTGTTTGTTTTGTAAAATGTAATTTTTATAATACATCCCTTTTCTTGATTCCTGTTTGATGGAATGCATAATTTATTTCTGCTGAATTGTTTCCTCGATTTATTTCATAAAATTTTATGAGCAATAAAACATATTTTGTAACTGTTCAGTTTGTTAATGCTCCTATTAATTCCGTCAAACTGAAAATTGCAATAATTTATGTGAGTAGTTTATTTCGTCAATGTACACACAAAGTATATGGTATAATATTACAGTAGTATAGATTCAGTGAACACGCCCATATTGTACACTGTCTCGGATTTGTTTATCTACGAAACCCAGATAATTACTTGTTTCTTAGCAAACAAGCTTCATCGCTCAACTGAGCTTGAAACAAGAGCAGTTAGTCATAAAAACTTGGAGCCTTCTAGGAATAAAGTTTCTTTTAACTTTTCCATTAACTAAACAAACAATAAATACAAACAACAACAGTGTTACAGTAGACAAAATAGTGTTTAGCTCGGTTCTTGTACACAATTATTATGGTCCTAATGGGAGCGGAATTCTCAAATATCCTCTTTAATTCTGTGCCATTTGCCTTCCTTTCCTCTCAGTAATGCTTTCGTTAAGCTGAGCTTGAAACACGAGCACCTAATCAGTAAAAGTGGGAGATTTTTCGAAAGAATAAAAACTTTTTTTAACTTTTCCATTAACCAAACACACAGTAAAGAACAAAATAGTGCTACAGAGAACAAAAGGTGTTTAGCGCGACTCTTGTGCACAATTACGGTCCTAATGGAGGTGGAATTGTCAAAGCTCCTCTTTAATTCTGTGCCAGTTGTCTTCCTTTTCTCTCAGTAATGCTTTCGTTAAGCTGAGCTTGAAACGCGAGCACCTAATCAGTAAAAGTGGGAGATTTCTCAGAAAAATAAAAGTTACTTTTAACTTTTCCATTAACTACGCATTAACACGCAATAAAGAACAAAATAATGTTACAGAGTACAAAAGGTGTTTAGCGCGACTCTTGTGTACAATTACGGTCCTAATGGGACCGGAATTGTCAAAGCTCCTCTTTAATTCTGTGCCATTTGCCTTCCTTTCCTCTCAGTAATGCTTTCGTAAAGCTGAGCTTGAAACACGAGCACCTAATCAGTAAAAGTGGGAGATTTTTCGGAGGAATAACAATTCTTTTAACTTTTCCATTAACTAAACACGCAATAAAGAACAAAATAATGTTACAGAGGACAAAAGGTGTTTAGCGCGACTCTTGCACACAATTACGGTCCTAATGGGCGCGGAATTGTCAAAGCTCCCCTTTAATTGTGTGCTAGTTGTCTTTCTTTCGTCTCCTGTAATGTTTTTGTGGAATAAATTTTCATGTTTTAATGCTGTTTCTCTCGATTATATTAAAGAATTGTTTGCATTAGGCCAAATATTTTTAATATCAATAATTCCATTAATTTTTTTTAATTATGGCCTCACGAAGCCTTTTAAGCTAATTAGTATGGTCGTAAATGTTCCAATTTCATACAATTCCTAAAACTGTTAGCATACCATTGTACAAATGAGCTCAGTCTCTAAGATGATAGTGTTAACCATTCCACACAGATAGGACTTGTAAACAAGAACATCACGTTGATAAATAATTATATATTGGAACCGTGTTGTCGTAATAAAGGAGTGACGCTTATGGACTGGAGTAGTATACGACGACCGGGCTTAATATCGTACGGTATGTACCTAAACTTGCTGTGCATGAGAGCACTATCTCAGCTCATTATAAAGCAGGAAACCAACGAGTTCGGAGAAATATAGAAGCTTAGAAGGTATCGAAGAGTAAAGTAATTGAAAGCTCAAAAATGAATGTACCTTTGTATGTTTGACTGCATGAGTAAGTGATCAATTTTAGCTTATTTTAAATTAATAATTAATCTTTGCTCTACAATCCATTGTAACTGTCTGAAAAAAATAAAATATATTGTTATCATTATTATAGTGTAATTACCTGTATGTAATTACATTTAGGCTTAAATCATTCAGTCACTCACAAACCAATATTTTATAATTTTCTGTAGTTTTTATTTTAGTTTAATTCATGAGGCTGTCAGTTTTATTGATATGGGGAAGTTACGAAATAATTTTCCGAGTAGCCTAATGTACTAATAGAAAGCATCATTTAACTGTAATTAATAATTAAATTTCTGAAAAAGTTCTCTTTTAAATTATTTTTTAATATTATTTTATTTGGAGTGCAGATATCTCTACAGTTAAACACGCTAAAAAATAAGGTCAGTTGTTAAGTTAGGTTTACTGATTCAATCATATATTTTAACGCTTTTTTCTAATGCTTTACATTCTGGTTATTAATCAAATAATTTCTGCTTCGGTAACTTTATCACGTATTATCAAACATTAAATCAATGCTATGTAATTCTATATGACCACTTAGTATATTATTAATTTGTGCATCAAATTGCCCTGGAGACAACTCTGCTATGATCGTCACAGTTTAAAGTAAGAAATACAATATTTAGTCTTTAATCAATAACAATCAATAAACAATAAACGCCAATTAACGTCAGAACCAATCAGAATAACATACTAATAATTAATTATATTATTTTACACTTCATGCCACTAAAATTAAATATATGTTGTGGCCGACAGAAAGAGTTGCTCTGATGTTAGATCAAAGTTTTGTTTGTCAGCGGTAGGACAGTACGGCCGGCACTGGCCTCTCGCGGCAAGAGATAACTTTCCGTAATATCAAAGATCAAAGGTTATTGTTTGTAGTAGCTGACGGGAAGAGTTGCTCTGATGTTAGATCAAAGTTGTGTTTGACAGCGGTAGGACAATACGGCCGGCAATGGTTTATCGTGGCAAGAGATAACTTTTCGTAATATCAAAGATCAAAGGTTATTGTTTGTGGTAGCTAACTGGATGTGTTACTCTGATGTTAGATCAAAGTTGTGTTTGACAGCGGTAGGACAATACGGCCGGGAATGGTTTATCGTGGCAAGAGATAACTTTTCGTAATATCAAAGATCAAAGGTTATTGTTTGTAGTAGCTAACTGGATGTGTTACTCTGATGTTAGATCAAAGTTGTGTTTGACAGCGGTAGGACAATACGGCCGGGAATGGTTTATCGTGGCAAGAGATAACTTTTCGTAATATCAAAGATCAAAGGTTATTGTTTGTGGTAGCTGACGGAGTGAGTTGCTCTGATGTTAGATCAAAATTGTGTTTGACAGCGGTAGGACAATACGGCCGGGAATGGTTTATCGTGGCAAGAGATAACTTTTCGTAATATCAAAGATCAAAGGTTATTGTTTGTAGTAGCTAACTGGATGTGTTACTCTGATGTTAGATCAAAGTTGTGTTTGACAGCGGTAGGACAATACGGCCGGGAATGGTTTATCGTGGCAAGAGATAACTTTTCGTAATATCAAAGATCAAAGGTTATTGTTTGTGGTAGTTGACAGGTAGGGTTGCTCTGGTGTTAGATTAAAGTTGTGTTTGACAGCGGTAGGACAATACGGCCGGCAATGGTTTATCGTGGCAAGAGATAACTTTTCGTAATATCAAAGATCAAAGGTTATTGTTTGTGGTAGTTGACAGGTAGGGTTGCTCTGGTGTTAGATCAAAGTTGTGTTTGACAGCGGTAGGACAATACGGCCGGCAATGGTTTTATCGCGGCAGGAGATAACTTTTCGTAATATCAAAGATCAAAGGTTATTGTTTGTGGTAGTTGACGGAGTGAGGGTTGCTCTGGTGTTAGATCAAAAGTTGTGTTTGACAGCGGTAGGACAATACGGCCGGCAATGGTTTATCGTGGGAGATAACTTTTCGTAATATCAAAGATCAAAGGTTATTGTTTGTGGTAGTTGACAGGTAGTGAGTTGATCAAAATTGTTTGTGGTAGTTGTGTTTGACAGCGGTAGGACAATATGACCGGCACTGGTTTCTCGCGGTTGGAGATAACTTTTCGTTATATCAAAGATCAAAGGTTATTGTTTGTGGTAGTTGACGGCATGAGCTGCTCTGATGTTAGAGTAAAGTTATACAACAGAACAACTACATAATTATCTACAATTTAATTAAACAATGTTCGAATGCTAATTAGTTATGTTGCTGCTTGTATAGAGTAATTTTCTACTGTAAATTATTTAATTTGCCAGAATAGTTACACAACTTATTACACAACAAAGCTGGAATAGATTTTATGTACAAGAGTTTATTAGACCGTCTGTTTACTAATTTAATCTATTGTGTTTCTATCACCGAATCCAACGTAGTTTTTTCAGCTACTGATACGTTTTAATATCTGCCAACGCTTTTTTAAATCATCAATTGCAGCCAAACATTCCGGTGTTTTAGTATAATATACACGAAACATTTTAAAATGGGAAACAGTGGAAGTTGTATTTTTAAATCAGATAAATGTTTGTTTACAACTATAAATTCACACCATAATGGAGCTTCACACGTGTTCTATTGTAACATATAAAGACAGAACCATTTATATATACAGATCCTTTATGAGTTTTAACAAAATAAGGACAAATTATCAATTATATAAAGATATAGTGCAATGCGTGGCCGATAAAGAAGTATGGTAAGGTGATAAATAAATAGTATAATATTAGAACGTATATCATTATGTAGCAAGATATAAATAATTTTTAATACGAAAATACAATGAAATAGAATACAATAACAATAAAAATATAAAACTAAATTATAATAATAAACTCTTTGCTTTCAAATGTACGAAGAGTACAGCTAGTAACAACAAGCGCATCTACAATAAAATAATAATTGCTATACAAAGAATGTTTTTATAACAGATAAAGTGAGTTTTATCATTAAAGTTCATCTGGTTATGTTCAGAATCGATTTGTTCTGGACCCTCCCACCAGCCGGCTACCAAGAGGGTCGGGAAGAATGAGAGAATTTGAAGGCGAATCTTGTTTTAGTTTGTTTAAACCAAGCTTAAATTCAAATAATATAATTATAAGATTTATCGTAATGCATAAATTATATATATATATATATATATATATATTTATATATATATATACACAATGTTATAGTTAGTAAATATATAAACCTAAAATCGTTTATTTGGACATATATCAATAATCGTATGTATATATGTTCAACTATACATAAAGCAACTAAATGTAACATGTTTTCTAGAAAAGTGTTTATATTATAATTATATATTGAATCTGGACTGACTAATTAAAATCTAAACAGATTAAAATGTCAGTACTGTGCATACAAGTTACTAGTACGGTTGGGTGGGATAAAACAATTCAGAGAGAAAATCAAATCTGATTTTTACGAAGAAGTGCTGAAGCTTGTTTTTAAAATATGAAATTAAAGGGCTGGTTTTTAAGTAATCTGACAATCTATTACAAACTATATTTCCAGTCCCTAGGTATTATACCGATTTTCAGTAGACTGTTGATGTCATTATTATGGTGGAGTACAATCAAACTGTTTTTAGTTCTTATAGTATATATATATATATATATATATATATATATATATATATATATATATATATATATATGGTTAGGAAACTCTTTAATATGTTTAAGAGTGTAAACTGATACAGAGTAGATAAAATGGTTAGGGTTCGTTCTCGGAGAATCTGTAACTAGGAATATTATATGTTTTAGAAGTTTCAGAAATTCTTAAATAATAGGTTATTAATATCACATGCAATAAGTGATGTAGTGTAAAAACCTTTTTACCATACTTCAGCCACCCTTAGGCAAATACCCTTACTACCTTATGCGGTTGCAACACGTTGTGACAAGGAAGTTCGACACAGGTAATCGCACAGTGCTCCGATCATAGATACAGATGACTTCGATATATATGATGAACACAGAGCTTCTCAGGATGTTCCGAAATTAAAAAGGAACTTATGTATACTACCTTTTGAGTGAAAATGTCATTTTATATTGAATGCATTAATAATTTCATTTAAAAAGACGTATGCGTCGAAATGTGATTTTAGAGAACTTTCCTTATAATACGAAATACATTATTTGAGCAAAGACTAAAATAAATAATTTATGTCATAAATTAACGTATTAAACATTTTCTCATTATGAAGTGCTCATTATACAGTTGTTTTAGTAAACTAAGCACTAAACTCTCCATTACATTTTTACAAGTTGGAAATTATAAATAAGTAAATAAAATGATACTTAATGAACGTCAATGATGAAGTCTTAATGTACTGTAATAAATTCAAATTTTTGTTGGAGTGAAAAGGATTATTGAGGTATGAAACAGTTTATTTAAGAGAATACTACCTCCAATATTTTAAGGGTGTACAGTTTGTTAGGAGGGTTCCGAAATACTAATTGAATAATTCTTTGTCTGCACATAAACCTTCAGAATTTTGATCTTAAAATATCATGCATTATAAGTTATTCTGAATGAAAATCATATTTATTTCTGTTACAAATAATAAACATAGTACATAATGATATATAAATTGATCCCTCGAGCTGAACATAAGCTCTGTTAGTTGCGACGAGCTATTATTTTAGTAGGTGCACACTCACTTTATTCTACAAATAAATTATTTTAAAATTTAAGGTAAAATACTTTAAAAGTTTTACCTTAGAAGTGAAAAAGATATGATTACGTTAAATGTATTTACCACAGAGCAAATATGACAATTTAATACAATATTTTAAATATTTCTACAAAAAATAATTTATACAATTTACATTCAAATTATATAATAATTGTATTTTGCATATTAAATACAAAAGGTATAAAGAACACTGTTGGTATAAATTTTCCGGGAACATACTTTATAGATATTACTAAATAAAACTACGCAATTAAAAACTGTTATGCGTTTTCTATAATTGCTTTATTGCTGATTTATCAACTGGTCTTTCACTCTTTTTTTGGTTCAAAGCATTTATTAGTCTATGGTTTCCACACATATTAACTACATTGTTTACTTTCACAAACACATATTCACTACACGGGTTTTAACAAACGGATTAAGAGGTTATTTTTTTTTTTTTATTGGGGGGGAACCCCCGTTTTATACACGCCCCCCAATTTTGATATTGAATTACTATTCTAAAAACAAATATGGTGATAAATACATACAAAATTTCATTCAAGTATTGCCTTTCAGTTTGTTTGTACTCGAGATTTTCAATTAATAACAAATCGGTATGGTATTCATTGATAATTAGACGTAAAACGTAATGCATATAAACTGTGGTTTTAATATATTCATCATCGTCAAGCCCACCAGTTTCTTAGAGTACCTTATGTGAAAATATTCATAGCTTTTATCATTAAGGTTAGTTTTACAGTGTTTAAATAGTACTCATAATGCATTAGAAGTTTTAAATCCGTCACTGGTGTAAACTAGAGTAAAATTTATATATTAATTATTAATATATTAATTGTCTTCGCCATTTGCCTCACTACTGACCAATCACTGATCTAAAATTTAAAGTTACAAATGTATCAGCTACTTCCACTGAAGTATCAACAACTGTTTCATTTCAGTTAATTGTGTATTATGAAACATAAATATTACAATTTTTTCTAAATTCAATAACATTCCAGACAACTCTTCCGATCTTTCTCTTCGTATACTTTTCTCAGAAATGAAATTTTACAAAAAGAATTAGCCGAAATGGTCCAGCCGTTCTCGAGATTAGCGCTTAGCATTTAGCGATTCATTGTTATCTATAAAATAAATATTCATTATACAATGTTACCATGGCCGTAGTAGGTTCTACATAATCATTCCGCTGGTGTGATATCAAACAAATGTGTTTTATATTATACGACAGGAATATGAAGGGTGAGATAAAAACCTTCATCGTGACCTCATTTCCTTTCATCTCTCCACATCCAGGTTGCCCTCTTTCTTTTAATAATAAAAATATGAGATTTCAGTGTAATTTGTATTTTATTCGGACAAGGTAATATTATTTATATGGAGCTGAAATACGGTGTAGAGAAGTCAGACACAGCACGCGGCAACCAGTTGTAATTTGCTGAAGAAAGTTGAAACAGGAAAAGGGAGGAACTGAGGTATTAAATTAACCTGCGTTGACAACAACAATACATTGAGTGTTTGCGTGGTGGCTGCATCGATTCTTGTAATGAAACCTGAACAAATATTTTACAATATTAAATAAAAAATTTTATAAATTAAATTAATAATATTATACATATTTGAAAACGTTTTCCAATGGCGTAGTGTAGCGGGTACAACGGTTATCGCAAGACAATCGAACCAAGCAACGTCGAGCGTGGCTGCTGCTTGGATGGGTGGCCGCTGAGCGATCCTGTCCTTGCAAGCAGTCCACCTGCCCGGCCATTGGTGGTGGTTCGGAAGTCACCTTTAAACCGTTGGTCCCCAGGTTAAGTGTTAGAGAGGGCTTCTTAGCCCTAACGTCGCCTGATAAAATACGACATCTTTACTGTATATTACATTCAGATTGTTTGCACATAATCTTTAATAAGGGGTTCATTTACTGTTAACATTAATGTTTGGGTAATAAATGCTCCTGAAAATCGTCGTTGTGATTGATTTACATTACATAGCTGTAAGTTTCCTATAGGTCTGGAACAACTAAAATACGGTATACAATCGACTCGCCCCTTCACTATGCCTTAACATACAGGCTTGTGCAAAAACCAAACAGTTTAGTCTCCTACACTGGCTGGGATGGTACTCGAAGAGAGAACAAGGCTTTAATTGAATACGCTGTAACACAGTGACTATCTGTGTCTGAAGAGACGAAACAACGTCGAAACAGTTTCACTAGGTGGAGTTTCTAATTCTTTGCTCAACGCAAAGTTTCCTAAGGGAGCCGAAGTCCACAACACAGTAGCGGTGCCCACTATGCCTTATCAGCCGTGATTAGTGGCATGGTGGCATAGTGTTTTAAGGAACCAAATCGTTTTTAACTCTAAGGAGTTAATCTCAACTCAGATTACGAAGAACCCCCTCTCTAGTGACCGAGAAGATCGCTTGAGTACGACCAGTATAGGAGGTTATCCTCCCCAGGTAATACACATCACACGTGCTAGAGCTCTGCGTCGACACGTTTGACAAAATGATCACCGATGTACTTGTGTAACTCCAAAACGCCAAATTTCTCGGTCAGTACAGATTTTTACCGAAGTCATAAACTAACTTAACTCCCTGTTTTAACTTCAAACTACATTCTCTGTAAAAAAAAACACCAGTTTGAATTTTTTAAGGAAGGGTAAATGTACTAGTGAGGTAAAAGGTTGTTGTTAATGATGGGTAAAAATACGAGCACTAGAAGTGTTATGGGTCTGATGAAAAAATGTTATTGCTTTAGTCACCCATATTTTCTGGATTGTCTGAGGGACCTCGGGTTGGATCATTTTGTATACCAAATCTACCCAAATCTACGTAAGGACAGCGTTGTATGCTGATGGTAGAAAACGTTCTCTTTGGTCCCCAGTCAACTCTGGTATCCCTTAGGGATGTATTCTGAGGTCAGCACTGTACAAACTTGTGCGTAAATAATTTTCTGGTGGTAGTCCCACACATCCATATACGATACTGCCCTCAGCTTTTCCAAAGTTACTGCTGAAAATTGAAGATGAACAGTGAAATTGTTTTAAAGCATGTATATATATATATATGTATATATATATATATATATATATATACATTATGTATGTATGTATATATATATATATATATATATATATATATGTATGTATATATAAGCCTACCCGTTTTAAAATTTCTTCCATTTACAATTGAATCTCAAAAAAAACTATTTTAATAAAATTTTTCAGAAGCAAAATCAAACTCACGAAAATCCAGTTCCACAGCATAATGAATTGTTAATACTGGATATTCCATATGGATTGTGTCCTTAGTCAGAGTACTCATATAAACCAGGTGTGCCAGTCTGCCGCTTCATCTGTATTCCTGATGTGCCAACTTGCAAAGTAACGCAACAAGTTTCTTCTTAAACTTGTTTACTGTTCTCTTCTTGAGTCACGTCTTAGATATGTTAATTGATCTGGAGTGCTGCAGCTCTGACACAAATTGATACAGTTTTTTTATTATGAAAGATATATGTTCTTGTACTTTTGGGCTTATGTAAATGAGCTCTTGTAAAGAATTAAAAGCGTTAATACTATAGATACTTATATCTGTTACAAAATAGTGCAAAATAGTGTAGCAGTCATTGATAGATCGCGTGACATGACACCTGACCAAAAACCGCACGGTAGAATCTTGCATTATATGATAACATAATGGGAGAGGTATATTCCTCGAAGTTCCTCGGAATTTATCTTGATCAAGGTATGACATGGAATCTTCATATTCGTTTGATCCAAATGTCCTCAAATACTTATTTTTTAGATGTGTAGCCAAATACTGCCGTTTCAGTTTCTAACGCCGGGTAATTTCTAAGAGCATGAGAGCTATAAAAACGAGCGATCCGCATCATTGCAAAATTAAAATTCAAGAGTCATGGATGGGTGCAAAAATTGTTTCAAAAGGTTGCAACTTTTGACTCCGTTAAGTCTCTAAATTCTGGAAACAAGCTCATACTGTATTTTAAATTTGCCTTAACTGACGGACGAAACATTTA
Source organism: Homalodisca vitripennis (assembly GCF_021130785.1). Taxonomy (NCBI): domain Eukaryota; kingdom Metazoa; phylum Arthropoda; class Insecta; order Hemiptera; family Cicadellidae; genus Homalodisca; species Homalodisca vitripennis. Next base: position 16,531,782 of record NC_060208.1, read on the forward strand.
TTCGTACGAGGAAAAGTAGCAGAGAAAACTAATGAAGTTGGAGACCAACGACAGGCATGAGTTCGCCTCTTTGACAGTTTGCCAAACGATATAAAAAATGTGCACACGCTCAAAGCGTTTAAGCCACATTTTAAACACTGCTTTGTTGTCAAATGCATTTTATAGCGAGATTTATTTTATAGTGACTAACTGGGGGACCGCAAAATTAGTAGATTTCAGAATCGAGGTGGGAAAAATTGGATATTAACAAAGCAGAATAGGTGTCAAAATGTATATCTGAATGAGAGTTCGATAAGGCGTGTGTGTCCAAATTGTAAAAAAGTTTGCTACATAGATTTTTTTTTTTCTAGGAAATAAATATTTGACTGTGCATTTCTCGTGTAATGCAGTTGGTATATTGAAACTCTCTTTTATAGGTTTAGGAAAATTATGTAGAAAAACTGAATTTGACAGGAAAAGAGGAACTGGTATGCGTAATTCAAAATATGTGTACACTTTATGCTCAGTTACTGCTATGTCGCTTATGTCAAACCATTCTTCGACTTCGTATAATATGTCTAAACAAAGTGATATGCATATTCCGTTTAAGAGCCAGAATCAACACACATTAAAGAAATACATTTTTACACCAATTGAAAATATATTTGTGGAGTAATTGCAAAAATAACAGAATACGTGGAATTTTAGAATGAAAAATGCCATCTTCATTATTTTGTTTAATGAACGTAAGTTTTAATAGTTGCATTTCTTGAAGTGGCTTTGTCTTGTCCTGTATTATACTGTAATTTTGGATTAAATTCATTATACATAAATAATTGTTTAGGTTATACTACGAGTATTTAGTTACCATATACATTTACATACATATCTAGTAAATATACGGGTACATATCTAATATCATAAGCTAGATTTGCACCTTTCTGTCCATCAGAAGCCGAAACAACTCTTAATAGATTTTTGTTGAGTTTAAAAGAGCTGATTACTCGAACTCGCGTGTATTATTCCCAAATTCAGCAACTAATTTAATATGAATTGATTGGTTGTCAGGAAATCAATTTGAAAATATGTTTTAATTGTATTTAGTTTTTTCGTATCTTCAATTAAGTGAATATATGTAGACTGTTTTAGTTCATATACAAAGACAATGGTTGCAGCTTAAGTATTTTATTATTAACTTTTGATCATTTTTTGGCACTTGACAAGACGTGATGTTTAACAGAGATAATAAACTCATGTCTAGTTGCGAGCTATGTACAATTAAAATGAATTAATAATAAGGGAATGCAATTAATAAAGGAAAGGGGTACGTTTATGCTACAAATACGTATGATATTAAATTAGTTGAATATGACTAAATATAATTTAATTACTAATCAATACTTCAATGGAGTTAATATTAATTTACCCCATTAATTTCCTTGCCATTTGTTGTGCCGATGCAACTAATTCCGGTTTTAGTTCACAATTAATGCATATTTAACTCTTGTAGACCACCCGAACTCCTACATCAAAACTCAATTATTATTAATCAGCATTGCATTCTGTAATTTAGTCGACACCCAAAAAATAATGTTGGTATCTAAATTAATTAATTAATCTATTGTGATTATAGATTGCTGATAACGCTGCTGCTGGCTGACCTTGCCCCATATCACGGCACATACGTCAGCACTAGCTTATGAGCTTTGCTTAAATAATTTATTGTATCATAACTTTTGAAAGAAGTAACATTTTGAGGCAATTCCCTATGCAATTTTTATAGAAACTTTTTAAATTTTCATAACAGTGATCAGTTAGAAAACTAATCAACAATTGCTATCGTAAGAGCAAACTTTTGGTACATATAATTTATTTATATATCCACTCTGGGACGGCCGTCCAATTCTAGTTTATACATATGTAATAAATGTCTCTTAACACGTTTTTAGTCTTCCATCAACACGTTATCTACAGTACTTTAATTTCAGTACTTATTGAGGTACGGTTGAGCTAGTACTTTTTCGTCAATAATAATGTGTGTATGAGTTTTGAAAATCACGTGTAATAAAAGCTAGGGCAAATTAAACAAACTGCTAACCTGCGTTTGAGATTTGAAAGAAAATTCATTATTGGTACACTTATCGTGATTTGACATGCAAACAGTAAAATCGAAAAGTCGATTTAATATAAAATTTTAAAAAGTATCAAGTAAATGGTAATGTAAGATTAAGTTACCTTAAGAAAGACATGTCTGCTTAATCCATAACCCGCATCAGTGTGGAAGTATCAGGAGTCAATAAAACTCAAAACTAGATGGAAATATCAGGAGTCACTAAATCTCAATCAAGACCGGTAATTACAACGTAATCAGAAAAGCCTGCGACATTCAGCAGAACTAATCACTGGAGACGAAGTTCAGTTCACTGGTGGATAAAACGGCCCACGTGGAATTGTGTAAACGCGGCGTTTACCGCGACGTTCCTCCACCGACGGCAGGGATGTACTGACACTGACGTCGAGACGTCACCACCCCTCCTCCTTACGACCCCACTTACCCCAACTCCCATTGCGAACACTTATTTCTCACAGTGCCGACATCAGACTCTCTGCCACCATTGGCCTGAAAACGATGAATTTACTGCTGCACCACTTAATACAAGGCTCGCTTTCACTTTGGATTATTTGTAATTGACAAATACGATTCGAAAATTGGGAATTCCACAAGGTGTTGCAATCAAAACTGGGTGGTGATATTTTTTATTTTACCTTTTTTTATCTGCTCAGGAATTAATGTGAATGTAATATACGCTTAGACAAGTAACAATAATAATAAGTGCTTTATTTCGTAAAACATAAAAAACATTGTTATAGCGATCGCAAAGTTGTTTTTTTGAAGTGAAAACTTCTTTAGGCGCTTTGAGCGTTTTGGTAGAGGGTAAAATCCTCGGTTCGCGTCACCGACATGCTAATGATACTAACCTGCATGAAAAAGTCAGTCTCGCTGTGTTTTTTAACCGTAGACTTGGCCGCGGACTACTAACCTGCATGAAAAAGTCAGTCTCGCTGTGTTAAAACTGTCCCGGCGGAGTATGAAAACAGACTGCGAAAATCAGTGACCTTTACGGCTTCCTCTCGCGATTTAAAAGTGAAGCCAATGTCGTACAATTCTGTAAGATGCGTCAAATTAAAGCTCTTAATATTGGCAATCTATTGGTTACATTTTTAAATATTAAAAAAATTTCGAAATAATTTTGATTATTGTTTACATTTTACATAGCGTTTACAATGACAAGAAAAAAGTAGTAAGCGAGGATTTTTTTTTATTTTTTGGTCAGACAAGATTTGCTAGCGAGAAAGTTGTGTGAAAATAGATGAATATTTTTTTTGTAATTTATCATTTTTTTATTGGAAGTTTAGTTTAGCCTGTAGTAGCGTATGAAGTGATGAGTGAACGTTTCTGTCCGAACTGTAGTTGGCGCATTGGCTCACTGATACCGTATTAACTCAATAAATTAGTTTATTGTGCAATAAAAATACCTTTACGAAAGAACCAAGTTAATTTAACTAATTTATTAGTTTTAAAAATATTGTGGGTTTAATTGTTATTGCAATTATATATACTTTATCCGTAGCAATAACTGTATTATTTACAACGGTGTTCAACTCACTGTTGTTCACTCGGTGTTTACTCACTTATAAATGAATAATGAAAACAACGAATATATTTTTAAACATTTTTAATATTTGTACGAATATTTGTATTTAAAATTTAGCATTATTCATTTTAATTATGTTTTTAATATTTAACCTCTTCATCATGAAATGAGTATTATTACGGTATAAGATTTATCTTACTAGCGTGGTAAAATAGATTTCTAGTTATTTGATAATATTTTTTCGTGGATTTTAAAATTGGAAAATTAAAAACGCGTCACATTTACAATTACAGATGTACTGCTACTATAACGTATTGTTAATTACTCTCAACTTAATAGTTCCGTTTTCACTTCTATCGGCAGTCCCACGACTGCTACTTTTTTTTTCATTCTAGCATTAAAGTCCCTTTCAAAAGAACAATTTTTGCATTAACTCTCTCAATCAGAATTCATTCGAATTTATCCACCACTTCCCCGGTCAGTCACCCAATTGAGAGGCCTCCCCACTGTGTGCCATAAACTCATCTGTACTGTAAAACGCATGTTAATGTTGCTTGTAGATGAGTTTTAAATGCTTTCAGCATGGAGACCATTTTTATTCAGTCCTAAAAGTTGTTGACAACTCCTGCCTGAGAAGGCAACTGCCTCTAGTTTCATAAGAGTGTAAATCACTACTTCTTATGTCCTCACATTTGGATTTGAAAAAAATTCCAAGATTTAGAGGCAAGGCAATGTCAACAGTTTCAGATTTTTGAAATCTGGCCTGCTCGACTCTCTCCATTGCAGTTTTTGCAATTATTTTAACTGCTTTTTTGAAGATGAGAATTCTGGAAAAGTTTACGCTTGAACAACCTCCCCATAACGCTAAATCCGTAAGAAAGGTGTAGGTAGATCAGTCCATAATATGTCGTCATCAGTACCTGAGTTGGTTAGTATTCGGACAGTTTTCTCAAAACATAAATGCCTGATGATAACTTTGAACAAACATGGTCCATATGACAATTCCAAGTCAAAGTACCGATCTAGGTACTATTACACTTTACACCAGAACATAAAACATAAGATATAAAGGTGTAACTAACCGAGACTATTTTATTCAGAAAGGATTTTAGAGATAAATGTGGTTGGTTGCAAAACATAATGAATAAATACATGTAATTTCCGGTGATTCCATTATAACGCATTTTCTATTTTGTTGTATAACATTAAATGATGTGTTTTATCTTTTATTATTTGTTGAATTACATTTCATTAATTACTTAGTAAACATTGCAATTAGTTCACATTACAAAAAGATTAATGATCTGGAATAGTTCTATGAATTTCTACTCGTACCAATATTCATATAGGCCTAGATAGTTACAACATTAACTATTATCATTTATGTAATGTAAAATATTGAATACTTTAATTATTACTTCACAATTAATTACGGTAGTGTGTTTGTCAGTGCACGTTATGAATACAGATCATATTGTACAACATTTGTTAAATAGAAATAGTCAAATATTACTTAGCCTGAGCGCCTCTGTAAGGTAACATCACTACTGTATTTCACTTTTTTCTTAAGTCGAGCTTGGCAGGCCATGTACTTACTTTTTTGCAGTGATACTTTGTTTACTAAAAACTTGATTTCGGTAGGTCCCAGAATCGTATCATGTTGCAGGCCAAATGCTCATGCTCGGAGCAAATTTACATACTCGAAGTGTTCTGGCGTGTTTCTTTTACCAAAAACTGGTATTGCTTATGTACTGGGTAGGTTTTGAAGTACCGATGGCCGAGCGGTCTAAAGCGTTGGACTTTGAGCCTGAGTATCAGTACCATCGACCTTGTACTGTATCAACTCTCTCCTTTATTCTGGATTAGATTCCCGTACAGGTCAGTGACCCATGAGGACGAGCAGAATAATGCCTAAAAGGAGGGATTGGTATCTCTTGAAAAAGGTACTTTTGTTAATAAAACTTAAAACTCTTTGTAACTAATAATATATCCTATGTTACTCGTATAACACATCATTAGTTACTAAAAATATCAAAATATTAAAGAAGATATTACAGATAATTGTATTAGTACAAATTGACAAATAACTAATTTTATGTACCTTGCATGTGTTATGAAAAAATAATATATGAAATATACGCCTACAAGATAGGAGGAATAGTAAGATGAAACTAGTCACAAAGCCACAAAACTGTTTTGAATAAAAAGTTGCCTCGTTAACTTTTTGTGGTCTGTTTGTTCTCCTGCGAACCTGCTCTGACGTCAAAGCGGCTTATGCCGACAAATCTTGTAAAATGTTTTTTTTAGAAAGCTTCAAATTATTTTACATAGTCATTTCATTAAAAAGTATACTTAATTTTAAAAGTGACTCCCATGGCTCGGAATACAAATAATACCTGCGTAAGCTTTTAAAATGAGTTTTTTAAATGCGTTCTACTTAACTAATAATCAAAATATTTACATACAAGCTATATATAAGTGGTAAATTTATAAACATCTGTCATCAGTGGAAACACGTCAACACAAAAGCCGAACCCTAAAAAATATATGAGTGTTTTTTTCGTTTATATGTATTTGTGTTAAATTCCTATCTGTTATTCTCCTAATATACAAAAAAACTAATCGTAATTAACCATAAAAATCATTTCAGTTTTATAATTCAACTCTGTACACACTTATACGGATCCAACACAATTTTAAATATTTAGGTACATTCTGTTGCTCTGCAGTATGACATTGTGTGCTGTACTTGTCCGTCCTGCACTTAATGGTTCTGTCTAAGGAGAGGCGTGTTATACGTTCGAAATTCTCAACATACAATTTAATGAAAAATCTAGATTTATGACTTTATTTATTTAAGGAAGTAAACAAAAACCACCACCAAAGTGAGTGACATAGTCCCTTTTCAGAATAGGAATGAGTTTTAATTAAAACATGTTTTATTACAAATTAAACCATTTTAAATATATTTCAAATAAGCAATGTAATAATTATTATACAATATATTATATTCAATTTTGCCTCAAATAAAAATATTATGACAAATGTACAAAATATGGGTTTCAAAGAGCATTCCCAACGAAAAATTGGTTTATTTAATACTTAAATTCAGTTATCAAACATAACTATATCGTACAGAACAACCTGTTACAAGCGTTAACCGCAGCTCTCGTTGAAGGCGATGCGAGATGACTGGAGTCGGTTCTCGAAGCGGAAGGAAAGATGCCACAAACTCACACTCGACTGGTTGACAAAGGAGTCGCAGAGTTGACGCCAGGCAGGAGCCTTGTGGTTTGTATTAGATGAGCAATAGAGAGAAGTTGTCTTCACAACATTCAAGCTTGTTACAAACGTTAACCACAGCTCTCGTTGAAGGCGATGCGAGATGACTGGAGCCGGTCCTCGAGGCGGAAGGAAAGATGCCACAAACTCACACTCGACTGGTTGACAAAGGAGTCGCAGAGTTGACACCAAGCAGGAGCCCCGTAGTTTGTATTTGATAAGCAATAGAGAGAAGTTGTCTTCACAACATTCAAGCTTGTTACAAACGTTAACCACAGCTCTCGTTGAAGGCGATGCGAGATGACTGGAGCCGGTCCTCGAGGCGGAAGGAAAGATGCCACAAACTCACACTCGACTGGTTGACAAAGGAGTCGCAGTGTTGACAACAGGCAGGAGCCTTGTGTGTTTTGTATTTGATAAGCAATAGAGAGAAGTTGCCTTTACATCATTCGAGCTTGTTACAAACGTTAACCGCAGCTCTCGTTGAAGGCAATGCGAGATGACTGGAGCCGGTCCTCGAGGCGGAAGGAAAGATGCCACAAATTCACACTCGCCTGGTTGACAAAGGAGTCACAGAGTTGACACCAGGCAGGAGCCTTGTGGTTTGTATTTGATAAGCAATGGAGAGAAGTTTCCAACAGAACTTTTAACCTTGTTATTTTGCACTAATTGCTAACATAAAGACAAAGACAATCGCTAGTTTATAATAATGGTGAAACAATTTACATTCTGCTTCTGTAAAATTTCTTGTAACAGTACTGGAGCAAGAAAATATACATTTTATGAAGTAAGTGATGTACAGGTACGTTTAAATGTTATATAAGTTCAAATGTAAGTATTTTATTATTGTACTTTATACTTTACAATTCCCATTGTAATACTTCTTCCGGATGGTTTGTACATAAGATCTTGTATAATAAGTGTTTAGATAGCTAACATGAAGAGAGATGGTCCATGGCAAAACAAGCACTTCAAACTGGACACTGTTTTTCATAAACAACATTATTATAAACAATCAAAACAAAAACATTCTTCGATGCAAATACAATAGTTTTTATGAATAATAACCAATTCCTCCTTGTATTTTAATTACGAGTTTTTATTTAAGTATAAAACTGTTATTTTATTGACGTGACAACGTCTTAAATTAGGTTGCGGCTCGGAGTCACTCATGAAAAAGTGTAACGCCCGGTAACGTTACGATGCCCGTCCAGTGGGTCCGCCGCACGGGATCCGCACGGGATAAAGCAGATAACTGTGGGTCCGCCGCACGGGATAAAGCAGATAACTATGTTTATTCGTGAAAATGTGGAGTGCTTAGATTCGTCATTTACAACAACTACAACAATAAAGGTAAATAATTGTACACTGATATTTCATTATCGTAAACTATGATTGATTGATTAATTGTTAAATTGACACAAAAGTTGAGAAACTGAGTTTATAGGTTATGTCATACTATTGACAAATTTTGATAGTGTTAAGTAAATTATTAGTTTAAATCACTCTGCAATCAATCGTAATTCAGTCGATTGAGAAGAAAACAGCGCGTATTGCTAGTCAAACATTTAAAATAACAAATTATAACCTCTAACCTGTCATAACAGTGCGACCAAACAAACGAACTAAAACCGACCATTTACAATAACAAATTTTAATTAATTTCAAATTATGTACAATGTTTTAGTAAACAAAATATATTTCTATAGTTAAAATTTGTTCAATTCTTATTTTCATTCAATTCCTTGTTCCTATTGTGCAATTTAATAATATTCATATCAATAAATATTCTACCGAGAAAAAGACGTTGTCACGTAAAATCTTCGCCCGTAAAAACCGACTTTACAGGCAATCATAATTTTTTTATTGTAACCACTTTAATTTCTGTTGTGGGTCTGATGTTTTCTTTGAAAACGAAAGGTCTCACAAAAAATCGTACTATTGAAGTTATTGTTTTTTAAATTAATTAAGAATTTCAATAACAAAGGTCCTTCTAAAATGTAACCTTTCGTATGTAAGCAATACGTGTGTGTGATGAGTGGGCTTCAAGTACAAGTAACGCTCTAACAGTCTTATTAAAATTTTACTACTTCTCTGAATGATGTTAGATGTCATCTGAGTGTCTAGAAAGAAGTGGGAGTTGCATAGTTGTATGTTTGGGTAATCGGTCCAATCACGCTAGATCTTAAACATCTGCACTATTATATTAACACACATATCTATTTCAAAATATGTCAGCATGTATACTGTTTCAGGGCTATTCCAGATTATACAGTCATATGAAGTCTGCTGGAGTTTCCCAGTTTTCCTATTCTTAGACGGACTATCTATGATGAGCCCACGCTCATACTTTGTTTGTGTAAAAAAATTAAATTTGAGACTAATAAAAGTGCTTTAATGCTCAAGCTTAGGTCCCCGGTGCCATAACTATCATCTCAAAGGAAGCCGATTAATCAGCACTCAATATGGCTTCTTTATGCCAGGCTAATTTGATGCTGCCGTTATTTGTGTTATTTTTCTAGAGTTTCTTTTATCATTCGCTGAGGCCTTCGTGCGTATATTGTGTTTACCAACTCGGGTGAATGTAATTTTTTTCGTTAATTATTAATTAATTTTTCGTTCTCCGAATTTCACTGAGCCACGCTTGAGAATTTACAAAATGACTGGTTCTTTGAGAGTATTGACCATGGAAAAATAAAATGCTAAAAGTATTTTCAAATTAAAGCAGTAAACATTACTTTTTCTACTAACTGCCGCGTCTTTTTCTTTACAGAAACCCCCTCTACAACGCTCTTCTTCCATTCTGTATTGGGCGTCTAACGATGTAAAGGTCTTTCGTCACAGGTGACGATAACGTGAGGTGAATAACGATGCGATTCAGGCCTCGTCATTTAGCTTGAATCGATTGTGTCGCTGCGAAACCCCCAATCGTTGATTCTCGTGATCCTCCAGTAACAAAATTAGAAATAAAATTATTTGTATTTTGCCAAGCGAAGTTAGGGCTAAGAAGCCCTCTCTAACACGTAACCTGGGGACCAACGGCTTAAAGGTGACTTCCAAACTATCATCAATGGATGGGTAGTTGGGCTGCTTGCAAGGACAGGATCGCTCAGTGGGTCACCCGTCCAAGCAGCAGCCGTGCTCGGCGTTGCTTGATACGGTTATCTTGCGATAACTGCGATAAGCTACACTGTGCCATTAGAAGTGATAGCCTTCTGGATGATACTTTTTTGGAATCATAAGTCTTACGTTTTATTACAAACCATTGGGCACGACCTTAAGTAGTTTTTTAAAAAATGTAATGTTTGGAAAATATTTAATTGATGTGATAAAGTTAGCAACTGCACGCGGTCCAAGATAGTGAGGAATCCGTATTCCATGTGACGGCTTTATCGTAATCTACCCTTAGGATTACGTCATATTTCCTCCAGCTAAAAAGCATTTCTATGTAGAAATGCCTGGGATTAAATCACACAGCATTAAAACCAACAAATCATCACGATTAGTATAATAACAGCTTCTTCAGTGTTCCGGACCAGAAAAGAGAGGGTGCTTACGCTGAAATGTTTTTCTAACACCCATAAATTAGCCCGCGCGACTACTACTAAACGTTTTAATGTCCACTTGAGTCTAAACAGCCCTATTTACATTAAATGTTTCAGTTTTAATGTGATTCTCTCCTCCTCTTCCGTGTTCAGGCTGTAAACCAAAGCTACCGCTTGTTTTATTATCCCCATACGTAACAGCTGGTGGTAAATGGTTCATGGTGTTTGGGCACTTTTACAGTGCACTGTTCGTTCTTTAGAATTTCAGTATGGAAAAAGTAATAAACTGTCTTCAGTATCTTTACATTATGTTTTACGTTGTTTTCAGTAAATATTTTTAACTGTACTATGGTTTGATGGGCTAAACTATTACCGTATTTACTATATTATCTTAGCCCTGAACTATGAATTGACTATGCCATTATATTAACATTAACACATGCCTTCGTCAAACAGATCTAATAGTAGCCATAACTATGTAGTAGTATGACTACTACTTGACTGTTTGACGAATGTATGGTCTAATGTTAATATGCTCAAATGTATATTAAATATATATTAGAAGGTCAATAAATCAATCAATCGATCAATGTTTATTGTGAAGACATGATATAGCAATATGTCTAGTAAAAGTCAATTCAATTTCAGAGCTAAAATTTTGAACATTCTTACCACATCAGGATCACACTCAAACATACAATTCAACATTCATGCAACTTTCATCCATTTGCCAATTTTCCGCCCATATCGCCGAAGTCAATCTTCTGATTGGGTGATCTCCCAGTCAAATGCCAAAAACTCAGTAACATTATAAAATGCTTGTGACTCTTGATGAAATGAACACCTGCCTGTGATGGCAGACGTTCATAAACCACCGTTCTGTGTTTACCAGTCCAGTATAACGTACAGCTTACTAGGATCTACATCCTTACTTACATACGTACTTCATAATATAATTATTTTGTTGGTGGAAATGGTGATTGTTGCGTATTTTGGTGATTGAATGAATGGATAATTACTTTTTAATTAGTTAGGCATTAGTAATCAAGTAATCAGTGGCAGCCAGCACAGTGCCAAAGTTTTAAATTGAATCCAAGGTAGAGAAATTCCAGGCTTACAAACACTACAACTAAAGTAGTAAGTTGGCTGCTCGTGTTCAATTTCTCATACCGACGTCCACTCTGGTAATTGTGCATGCGTAACTTGGGCGCGTAAAAAGATCACGTGATTCAGTTGTTCAAGTCTTTATTTTGTTTATAATATAAATATATTATATTATAATGCTATGTTATTTGCATTTCAAAATTATTGCACAGACCGTTGCCATACCTTGAGTATCTCGTTCTATTGTAAAAAGACGTAACAAAGTGCCATTAAACCATTAAACCAGTGTCTATCTCTATAAAGAGTGTAAAAAACTATACAAACTTTAGGATATTTTTTTAAAGACATTAAAATCCTAAACTTTAAAGAGCTAAAACATTTCTAGGAGCTAAAATCTAAATGCAAAAAACGATCTATCTCTTTTTGTTTACCAGCTGTCTCTCTGTATGTGTTTTTTAAATTTGTTATTTCAGAAACCAGTAAAGATAAAAAACTAAAAATTGGTACAATCTTTCGCAGTCTCTAATCGAACAAATATATTATATTGTAATATAACTTTTCAATATGATGGACGTTTAAGTCCTTTAAAGCTTGATACCGTAAAAATTAATACGATTATTACAATATTTAAGTAATAATAAAAGTTTACCAATATAATTACAAACATTTTTACACCCATTTCATAAAAATTGGTTAGTAAATAATGCAGATATAAGCTTTTACAGGAAGTAATACATGGTTAATGATGCCGCAAACACGTAAACTATGAAAACTTTTCTGACAACCTATTTCAGATTCATAAATGGATAAACTCTGAAGTTTCTCTATTTCTACGTTCACTTTTAATAAGGAACAAGTGCCAAACACAATGTCTCTAAATCTTACAACACCCGGGTGTTTCTCGAGTTGTTGTTCTGGCACACTAATTCCTCTGCTTAATTAAAAGCTCTCCGCCTTGTCGCGACCCCTCACCCTCCCTCACACATTGTGTTCCTGCTGAAGAATTGGACTCGGGAGAAATTACAGGAGAGGTGAAGTCGCAATCCGTGGTCCACACTTACCTCCGTGATAGTTTGGTGTTATTTTCGAAACTTAACTACTCCGTTGAACAACAAGCACACGAGGATAAATTTACACTTTATCTAAATCAAAAGAAAATATATCGATCAACTACGATATCGACATGATTGTTGATTTTTCTATGTAGTTGTCACAGTATTCTTAAGTTTTTCTGAATGAGAACTCTTCCATGATGGTGCCAACACTTTCTACTCATTTGTAAAATCGCGGGTCTTTTTGTTAGCCCACACCAACCCACTCAAACCTTTCTATGGGTGATATGCCGATCACACTCTCTGGAATTATTTTTCTGCTACGTGATATATTCTACTATCTCGAGGGATGTTTTTCTCTCCTTGCCATCGAAGGTACTGCCGCATTCCATAGTGATGGCCGGAGCATTAGTAGATAAGATAAGATCAGATCAAATAAGATAAGATCAGATCAGATAAGATAAGATCAGATCAGATAATATCATATAAGATCAGAAAGATCGGATCTAATAAGATTAGATCAGATGCGATAAGATAAGATCAGATAATATCAGATATAATAATATTAGATCAGATAAGATACGATAAGATCAGATCAGATAAGATAAGAATGTTTTCTGTCCTAATCTTATAACATACGATAAATAATATACATCTACAACACATTAATAACGATTATACCTTTTATATATTATACTTTGAGTAGTTAGAGGATGATGGATCGTAAAGTCCATACAAGGTTTGGTGAGGGCGTAAATGGACCTCATATTGCAAAACTCCAATCGGACTTTGTTTAGGAAGCTTTTAAGAGTCCATCGAGAAACTCTGACTCTTAAATGATACCCCTGAATAAACAATAATATTAATTGTTTAATTAGTGCGTGAATACCTGTAAATGACAGTGGAGACAAAACGCATCACAACATCGCAACATTAAGGATGTAAAATGTATACATCATTAACATAAAACATTGTCCGAACTGAAGACAGATCTATTTAACTCCAAATAGTTCGTATGATTAACCTAAGTGATTACCATAAATATTTATTCATTGAGTATAAATATGGGTGTTAAACTAGTACGTATAAAAATGTGTAACAATGAAGATTACTCAAACTAACTTAGGATTATTCAAATCATATTCCAAGCAACGTGATCGATGTAGAATTCTACATACAATAGATCTCCTAGGTTATTTTGGGCTAACCATGTTTAATGTATACGACTTAAGTACCCCATAATGGAGTAACAATTTATTGCATTGTAATTTGTGACGAGAAACCAGATTTTTCGAAAGATTAAGGATAATGTGGTAAGAATAATATAAATTCGTGGAATGTTTTGTTGGTTGACTTTTCAGGAAGACTATCACAAGAGGAGCTGCAAAATCTATATTTTTCGGTCTGTCTACCTGAGCGACTGTCCTCGCGATATTTCGAGAACGAATTTGCGTAAAGATTTAAAATACAAGAAGAGAGACTAGGAGATCCATAAACCGACAATCAAAGTAGCGAAGGGCCCAACATACAGTAACGAACGACGTAACAAGTTTCAAGTGTCTAGAACACTTATATCGAGTGTTATCATTTTTGGCTTCATGAATGCTAAGTGTATTATCCACATTATTTATCCACAACTTCCTGCCAAAATTGTTAAAACTACAAACAGAAAGGAATCGGCCACTAGGACAGTTCCACAAATCAATAGTGTAAGACAGTTCTTGACGGTCTAGATTGAGGTGACATTTGTAATTTGGTTTTTTTATCAAATGAATTTAATCGTAAAAAAGTCAATATATGTATCATATACTGTTTACACCGTTGTTCACAGTGAATTTAATTGTATATAAGGAATTGAAATCGAAGAGAAATTAAATATTGTGCGAACTATATCTGTCCAGTGCGCTCCATGAAGACATTAGTGAAGGAAAAGGAAGCGGACCGACTGACTGGAAGTATCAGTCCAGGAATCTAGACTCAATTTGCACCTCATAAGCGTACAAGCTGGTTTCGCTTGAAATCAATAGAGGAATTTCTCCAAAGATAGAAGTCGATCGTCAGCCGTGCTAAATTTTGGTAGTGGTCGAAATAGAAATGTATCGAAGGGGTTAAAAATATTAAACTATTTTGTGTTTAACAGCTCAGCTCAGAACTTTTGGAGAGAAGTCATAGCTGAGTGGCAGATGGTTAGATGACAAGATACTCGATTCTCATTTAGAGTCTTGTTTCAGTGGTTCGATCAGTAAGAATTCTGAAACTCTCTATTCCGGCCCGTCTGTCGCACAATTGATTAAATTTAGTAGTAACAAACTATGCCTTTTTCTGCGTAGGTGATTATCATGACTAGAAGTGATTCACTGGAGTTTGCTATTTGTAGATGTTTTGGCTAAACAGGCTTACCATTTTGACTCGCTAGGCAGATATAATCTCTCTAGTGCAAAACTTGTCATTGGCAGGCTTGCTAGTGATTTTGCTCTCAATGAGATAGTATGTGTACTAAACAAAACCACAGCTATGAGTGTGGACTTAATGTTCTTATGTATGCTGAGTTAGTTAATGAGGCTTACTGTAGTAAAATCGTTCAGATATCATTTCTTGATTGGTATAATCATATAATATTATATGTTATCTCAAGTAATGAAAATAAATCCTGTATCACAAGTAAAATAAATGAAAAAATGCTAAATAGGCTGATCAAGTCAATTTGAAACTTGAGTCAACTTTTCTTCTTGCTGGAGAAAAGCACTTAGATAAGGCTGTTGGGAAACTGTTCAAAATCACAGAAAAAATCAATTCCATGCCCCCCAAGATAGTAATAAAACGATTGTTCTTGATTTGGGTTTTAAAATAGTCTTTTAAAACTTCAAATATTATTATAGATGATTCTGAAATCTTTCCTTCCCTAAACGTAAATTATCTGGGAATTGTATTTGATCCAAATTTAAAGTTCTTTGATAATATGACAAAGTTTCAAAAATATTGAGCGGCTGCTTGTTTTTAATGTACAGACTCACCTGTTATGGATTGTCTATATCGGGAACTGAGAGTACAAAAACTCAATACATCTTCCGTCAGCTATTTTAGGATCTTTAAATAGGAGCTGTAAAAATGCCTTTCGCCAAAACAATATTCTGACCGTCTACTTACGTTTTGCAATATCTTTCATTTTACAAAAAGTATCCACAAAATTACACCGTCACCAACAGTGTTAATCATACTTACTATTAATTTAAAGAATAGAAATTACCTAATATTAATTTGCAACAGAACACAATTATTTGAAGATCAGAGTTTTATGCCTGCACTCGTCTTTTAACTCTTTACCACTTTACTTGGAAAGTCTTGCTGATGACAGGGAATTCTTAAATAAACTTTAAAAGTTTCTTAAGAGAAAACTTAAGATTTAACCTCCACAATTAATTATTTTACCTTATTTTAGGTTACATGGCTAATTCTGTTTTGACTCATTACTGTTATAACTATCACATCCTTTATACATGTATCTTGCTGATTGCCAGTGCATTTTAGATTTTTGACAATGAATGAATTGAGTTCAGCTGAGTTGAGTGTTTCTTATTATTTTAGCATGGCATACTTAAAATCGATCGCCAGGCCCATAAATTTGAGCTGTATCACCGTTATACAACTGAATAAAGAGGATAAATGTCTCTGCTCTTGGCTAACAGTCGGTTCGTGTATAGTTGGCTGACGCCGATTTACATTTATTGATGTATCTAGTGATTGGTTCTCTACTATAAAAGCTACGAAAAATACAATTCCATAATCTGAAACCTTTTGATTCCCTCTCATTTCGAAACCCCGCTAAAATTAGCGCTCATGCCGGACGATGTGTTTCTTGAGTGAAACTCCTCTACGTATTCGAAGGAAATCGAAGATTTCTGCTTGAAATTTCAAATTGTTGGCTAATTAAAAACAAAAGCTGTTGTGTTACAGGACGCTGTGATTAGGGATGTTATAAAACAATAACAACAGATGACTTTATATTATTTCAACTGGTTAGCGGCCAGTTAAAGAGATCACGATAAAATTACCTGATTACTGGGCGTTAAGTATGGACTATGGAGTGGAATGTAAGTATAAAACGCATAGACACCGCATTTTTATCGGTTGTTTCTTTTGTATCCTGTATTTGGAGTTATTGAGAGTGTGTTTTACACATTCTAGGCATGTTATAACCGATCATACCGAAGACAGATATAAATCGATTGTCTTAAAACAAAGCACAAAATCATCAGTCAACACTTTTAAGGAAAATTGTTCAATAATTGTCATCAATTTTTTTAGGAGAGGCCAATCCCCTTTTAAGCCTTATTCTGTCCGTCCTCATGGGCCACTGGCCTGTGCGAGGATCTTACGATACAGAATCAGGGAGAGTCGATACAGTACGAGGTCGATTGTACTGATAAAAAGTGCAACGGTCACAGATAGGATTTGAACCTGCCCTATCTCTAACTCAGACCCAAAGTCTAACGACTTAGACCGCTCGGCCATCGGCACTCCCAACAATTGAGGACCATTCATGTTACATTACGCCTGAATCTGCAGAAACTTTTTAATGAATTTTAAAAAGTGGTTTACAAGAGCACATTTGAATTCTAAAGTGTACAAATAGATTTACATTAAATAATTTGAATTTGTGCAGCGCACTTTGATAAAAATCGTTAGTTTAACTTGAATTTTTATGTTTTACCAAATTCTAGGCTTATTGTGATTTAAGTTATTTAGTTTTTTTTTCTAGGGGTACTTATTCTAATTTATTAATATTTTAATGTGTATTTACGTAGTATGGGAAGATTATTTGCCTTGAAACGTGAAGGATTAAAAGTGAACTACTAAAGTATATTGTTTCTATTGACAAAACAGAGGTGTAAACACTGTTACTCATATTAATACTCTGGGCATTCATAGTGATGAAACCAAACAATCAATTTTTTGTAGTAATAATTCAGTACACCAAAAATGTGTGTTTAGCTCCAGTTCACCTTCCTCTTATTGGAGCTTTGTTTTCACCGTTTGCCTTATAAACATCTTTGAAAAGTATACCATTACTTATGTTGAAATTCTAAACACTCAAGAATCGAACCTCAGACCAACATTTGTTACCCACTCTACACTTAAAATTTTTGAACATTTTTTTAACTCGTTCATAAGGTTAATATTGCAAGAAACCGCAATTTTCACTATTCTGAGATTAAATGTTCTCTTTAAATCCATTTGAGACACCTTGTATGAAACACCCTGTATAAGACAGCTCTTTAACTATGTAGGGGAGTATGTGCAATATGAATTCGATGCTGTATTAATTATAGTCTAGTTACGACCCAGTGTACACTGAGCCTGAGACACAGTCAATAATTAATTACAAGGTAGGAGTTAACCACACTACTTGTCTCAACATGCTCCCCAAGGTTGCGCATGGACATCATACATAAAAGAGAATTTTACATCCCCCCTGCAGACATAAAAGAAATTGTATCACCCTACAGAGCTCTATACTAACGCTCAGCCATATTCCATGGTTGGACACGCACAATCATACAACCCATACTTGGTTATGCAGAAATTTAAAGCCTGCAGGTTATTTTTATCGAGATGTCTTGCCAAATGATACGTTAAGTTGGGTTCTTTGTTTAAATAATAAAGTTTCGGTGAGGTAGGAACGGTGGAAAAAGTGTTTTTAAATCATATCTTGTCACCAACTTTTAGCAGTGACTTTCACTCTATTATTTTTACTTTTCTACATGTGATTTTGAATAATCTACATAAATCTGTTAATGCGTCACATTTTAAAATCTAGTATGCTCATTGCCAATTCAGTTATCCACAAGACCAATTTAAAAATATTTGCTAACACTCGGTCAAATCCCGTGGAGTAACATGCACCACCATCAAACTCAGTGTTACAATATATAAATGAAGCTTAATGCAAAATTTCAAATCAATAGTTCAGTTTGTTTTCGAGATATCAAGCGGACAGACAGACATAAAACCTTTCAGCTTCACGAGTAACAGGCTAAGCTAACTCTTTGGAAATTATAGGACTGTCTATCCTGGACTCGAAGAAATCTTGCATTCAACTTGTATTAAAAACCTCTTTGGTAACTGTTATTTTGTACTAGTGACAGACAATATTTATTTAATAATGTAATTTATAATGAATTTCTAATTAAATAAACCAAAGTTATCAACTGGTTAAAATACAAATTGGAACTAAATATGTTCTGACAGGAAGAAGATACACCGATGTAATTAATAGCGATGGATGTGTAAACAGAACTAATGAGCTATGCGACACACATACAGTCGGATATTGATATTGTTAATAAAATACGGTGTAATGATATTTGTCCCACATTGACCACCATAATCAGACTCGGAGGCTATGAATACGAGAAGAGGTTCTGATCTCCTGATCCGCAGCCACATTGAATTACTCTAGTAATTATTTGCACAAATACAGTCGGATACTGTTAATACAATACGGTGTAATGATATTTGTCCCACATTAACCACCATAATCAGACTCGGAGGCTATGAATGCGAGATGAGGTTCTGATCTCCTGATCCGCAACCACATTGAACTACTCTAGTAATTACTTGCACACATTCAGTCGGATACTGTTAATACAATACGGTGTAATGATATTTGTCCCACATTAACCACCATAATCAGACTCGGAGGCTATGAATGCGAGATGAGGTTCTGATCTCCTGATCCGCCGCCACATTGAACTACTCTAGTAATTACTTATTCATGAAGCCCTAATGAAGGGATGAGGCTCCTCCCTCAGAGGGCGCCTCGCTTTTGTAGTGGTCGACCACTTTTTGTAGTAACCCACTTAGAATTAATTCATTTTTAACTCTTCAACCTCTTTACTCTTTGGACTACAAAGATCCAACAGATGGTGCAAACGGGTTTATACGGTTTCTAAATATAATTGTGAAAGTACTATTTATAAACCGTAACTTTGGTTCTTCCTCTTAAACACTGGTTGACCAAAGAAGCAATTTGTTAGTAAACATGACATCAAAAACATGTTATTTGTTCCATTTTCACATCTTAGTTTTAAAACCTCTGTTATAATTATTTTATATTATATTTGTTAAAACTAAATTGTAACTACGATATAAATTATGCAAACCAGGCGAGATGTCCAACATACATATCTAATGTTATAAACACTTGTAAAGAAACTTGATTTTTTTAATACAATAAGTTAAGACATTTACCTGTTATTAGTAAATGTTTTCGCTGTCAACATTTTAAACGATTAACCATCGCGCTACCAAAAATGCAATACAATTCGTATCCAAGAAATTTACTTTTCCTTTTCAAACCAAGAATTGTTAATACGAAAATTATGATACGATAATTTTGAAATTTGATACGATATTTTTGTAGAATGTATCTCTATCTCTAAATATAAATATTTATTTATTCTAGAAAACTATTAAGTTAGTTGAAAGTCATTTCACTGCGATAAAATGACCCCGTAATGTTAGTTATGAAGAAACAAAATATTATATTTAATAATACTCTATGTTAGTACTTCGATTTTCTGTATTATTTATTGGTACTTATTAGTAAACAACCGTACTATTTTACTTGGTGAAGCGTTTCAAAAAAGCAATCAATTATTTGTTTTTGTTTTGATCTGGTTGAGTGAGCTTTCTTTTAATTTTCAATATTTTATATTTTACCTGCATATCCACTCCATGTCCTGTGCTTAGTGAAAGACCAGCAAGAGGGTCACGTGCACAGATCGAATCACCAATCTCACTATCCACCAGTGATCACACGCGCACCCGCGCACACACGCACACACCACGTCCCTCACATCAGGTCCGGTCCCGGCGAGGACCAAAAGAGACTGTTCCTCAAAACCAGGTATCACCAACACGATAACCCCCTCCCCTCTCCACCCACGCACAATCAGCTGATCTGTCAGACCATTGTTGGGCAAAGCGGATCACGCTCACATTGATATTCATAAAATCCCATCTGCATATCTACTAATCGCTATCATATTTTATATTTCTCACAGACAACACTGTGTGTGTTTGTGTTGGTGTGCCGAGCCACACGAAGTGGATTTTATTACATTTATATACTTTGTATAATACACCTCTTTGTAAATTCCTGTATTCTTCAGTTATCTTTACAAGCGTAATCCTGTGCTTGTGAAACATTATCTTTGCCATTTCCATTCACAAGGAATTGGAATTTAATTAGACAAATAAAAATTATACCATTACAAAAATTCATTAATATTTAATTTGTTTTATAGATTTTTTGTTTTGAATTTTAATGTGCTTATGTAGTATTCTGTCAAAAACAGTTTAATTTTTAATAACAATTGATAGTTTCAGCATGTCCATAAATATCATAATGCATTTAAACATGCGATTTCAAAATGCTGCCAGTTTCAGAACTGATTCTCATACACAATTAATTATTAACGTTTAGTTTCACAATTGCCAAAACATATGTTTGATACAATTCAACCACTCTTCTAGTGTCCAACATTTCTTATAAAAAAAAAACATTTAAAGACAATAACACCATTGTTTCATTTTCAAAAACTAATTTGTATATAAGAAACTATCACACTATATTATAACCATTATCACCGCATATTATATTCCATGGATGTTTAATTTGCCTGTTTCTACAAAAATAGGGGTGGGATAGCGTTTCTATCTTATCTTATCTATTAATGCATCCAGCCATCACTAAGGAATATGGCAGCGCCTTTGATGGCCACGAAAGAAAAACATCCATCGAGATAGTGCCTATCAGTAGAAGTTTAATTTACCTTGTTTAACAAGAATAGGGGTGGAGTAACGTTCCTGTTTTATTTTATCTTATCTATTAATGCATCCGGCCATCACTATGGAATGTGGCAGCGCCTTTGATGGTCCCGAAAGAAAAACATGAATCGAGATAGTGCCTATCAGTAGAAGTTTAATTTACGTTGTTTAACAAGAATAGGGGTGGGGTAACATTCCTGTCTTATCTTATCTATTAATGCATCCGGCCATCACCATGGAATGTGGCAGCGCCTTTGATGGCCCCGAAAGAAAAACATCCATCGAGATAGTGCCTATCAGTAGAAGTTTAATTTACCTTGTTTAACAAGAATAGGGGTGGAGTAACGTTCCTGTCTTATCTTATCTATTAATGCATCCGGCCATCACTATGGAATGTGGCAGCGCCTTTGATGGCGGCGAAAGAAAAATATCCATCGGACAGTGCCTATCACGTAGCAGATTAAAACTCCACGTGATCAAAACATATGCCCGAGAGAGAGCAATGATATATTAAAATCGCAGTTTGTAGAAATTTTTGGAAGTACAGCTCATAAATTTCATCTCTTCAGAACAATTACAGAGTGGGAAACGGTCTATTAAAATTCATGACCAGTTCGCACCACTTGGGAAGGCTCGCAAACACAAACAAAGCTCAGCGATTGTTTTGTCGGCAAATTTTACCTGGGAACTGTTTGGCAACAATTGTTGTTGTTTCAATTGTCGGCAACTCGTTTGGAACTTTTCGTTGAATTTTCATCAACAAAACAAAACGTTGAATTTTCCAAAAAAACACAATTTAAGAATTAAAATCATAATATAATTATGATTATATATTATAATTATATTACTTCCACTTCCTCCAGCCTTATGGTGATTTATCAATAAGCAGTACAATAATTGATTTTATTTTAATCTCTCAAAACGGTACTCGTCAAATTCAAGAGTCTGATTTAACAACTAAAAAGTTTACCAAACAATATCAAAGTCAAATTTTTTATTGGAAAAACATGTTAACATGTATAGCAAACGTCTCTAAATTTAAATAAAAATGATGTTGTCACCATAATATCCACTCCTACATACAGTTTTTGCATTCTTCCAGTCTCGTTCACACGCCAATTCTATCCACTTCCAACGTCGGGGTCAGTCTTGTAAATGATCGGTCTGCCAGCTGTGTGCCATAAATTTTCCGACATTATAAAATTCCTTTGACGCTAAAAAGCATTTGAGGCGAATTTTTAACGCTTTGGGTGTTGGGGCAATTTTGATGGAATCTGGCAATCTTTTGATTAAATGAACACCAGTCTGTGAGGGCAAGTGCTCATAAGCAACCGTTCTATATAAATACCGTTCTTTTGTAATTACAGACTACAACACGGTAAGACCTACCACCCCCATTACGCTGTATAAACCTACAAAATTCTTCCAATCATTAATTTAATTTTCAAGGAAGTCAACAATTGATTCTGGACTAGGTGTGATTACGCTGCATCGATAACCTGTTATCAAGCAAACACCGCACCGTTATCAGTGTTGTTGACCTTGACACTCACTAGATCGCAGCCCCTGCACGTCAACGCTTGCCCCTCCTTGTGTAGGAGCGGCGCCACACCCACGCCCGCCCGCCGCTGGACACCGTACTTTTTAGGCAGCTGTGTGAACTGACTTGAATAAAATCATTTAATCCTAAATTTAAAAAAAAAATTTTACACATCTGTTCTATTCAAAAGCTACCGTAAGATAATGTATTCGTATTCTGTTATCTTCTATCAACAATATTGTAAAACTGATGACTAGCAGAGCTGCTGAGGGCGAGGTACTCTTTATTCCCAGTCCACCTGAAGGAAATCGGTGAATCATGAGTATGCTAGAAGAGTGGTGTATACCTTTTCTATCATTCCGGTCTGTGGACTGACTTTAACCAAGGGTATTTTTTTAAGTTATAGTGGGTTAGCACCTTGGCAAATATATTTCCATAACATTACTGCAAACGTTTTATATGGATCTGTATGGTTGGATATAAGTTAGTATGAACATCCAATGAAACCAATTTTAACCAAACAGGGTTATTGAACTTCTTAGTATTAAGAGTTCCTCCAGTCATGACTGAGAGCTCTCATCTCCTGATGGATCGGAGTTCCTAGATGTTACGAGCTCAAATGTGCCTGGAACTCCCAGTGGCTGGAAGCTCTTAGTGCTCGGAAACATCCTGAGCATAAGAACTATGAAGCTGTTAGTTTACAGCAGCCGGGATCTCTTAGGGCTGAGTTTTCAAAAGTCCGTGATTTCAAAAGTACCGGTATCTTTCAGAGGACAACAACTTCTACAGGCTGAGCCCATTTGATTTCGGGAGGTTCCAGTTATGAGCAATTCGAAGAAGTTGGAGTTTCAAATACAAAAAATGTCCCACAGGCCATTAAGAGGTCATTATTAAGAGGTCATGTCATGATCCATAAACTTATAGAACCATGACAATGGTTTTTGATTAGTCATCAAATGATCAAGCTTCCAAAGATAAGCAATCAAAAGCTAGAAAAAAAACGGAAAGTCCCATAATTACGACTATAACCCGTTGTACTTTTTCCACAAAATACAAATTATTTTTAAAAAAAAGTGGTTTACGGTACAGAATGTAGATATGGCCGGTTATCTTGCTGTAAAAAGAACAGCACGTAGTTAAGTGTAAAGTTTACCGTAGGTTAGAACTCTCTCACACATTCAGTCACACTGGACTGTCAGCTACTCTGTCTGCAAACATTCCCCACGTGTTGTGAGTATTGATGGATCTCCAACAATGGATGTGTTCTCTCGCTGTAACAAGAACAGCACATAGTTAAGTGTAGAGTTTGCTGTAGGTTAGAACTCGCTCGTACATTCAGTCACACTGGACTGTCAGTTACTCTGTCTGCAAACATTCCCCACGTGTTGTGAGTATTGATGGATCTCCAACAATAGGGGATGTGTTCTCTCGCTGTAACAAGAACTGAACATAGTTAAGTGTAGAGTTTGCTGTAGGTCAGAACTCGCTCGTACATTCAGAGCACTGGACTGTCTGTTACTCTGTCTGCAAACTTTCCCCACGTGTTGTGAGTATTGATGGATCTCCAACAATAGGGGATGTGTTCTCTCGCTGTAACAAGAACTGAACATAGTTAAGTGTAGAGTTTGCTGTAGGTCAGAACTCGCTCGTACATTCAGTCTCACTGGACTGTCTGTTACTCTGTCTGCAAACTTTCCCCACGTGTTGTGAGTATTGATGGATCTCCAACAATAGGGGATGTGTTCTCTCGCTGTAACAAGAACTGAACATAGTTAAGTGTAGAGTTTGCTGTAGGTCAGAACTCGCTCGTACATTCAGAGCACTGGACTGTCTGTTACACTGTCTGCAAACATTTCCCACGTGTTGTGAGTATTGATGGATCTCCAACAATAGGGGATGTGTTCTCTCGCTGTAACAAGAACTGAACATAGTTAAGTGTAGAGTTTGCTGTAGGTCAGAACTCGCTCGTACATTCAGTCTCACTGGACTGTCTGTTACTCTGTCTGCAAACTTTCCCCACGTGTTGTGAGTATTGATGGATCTCCAACAATAGGGGATGTGTTCTCTCGCTGTAACAAGAACAGCACGAAGTTAAGTGTAGAGTTTGCTGTAGGTCAGAACTCGCTCGTACATTCAGAGCACTGGACTGTCTGTTACACTGTCTGCAAACTTTCCCCACGTGTTGTGAGTATTGATGGATCTCCAACAATAGATGTGTTCTCTCGCTTCTTTAACCAATCAAGCCAGCAAATTCCTTTCAGAGAAATGAATTTATATAGTGACCTTTATTTCACATGTTTGTGTTTATTAACCGGCTATATCCGATGATAAAAAAATTTTTTCGTAGATTTTCTTATCATTTTTTACTATTTTTCTCCATAGCTGGCTCTTGGAACGAACGAACAACAAATGCTGACGTTTATTCATTTTATTTGTTACTCACCCAAATTACAAAACAAAAAAACTGTGTCCAGATTCACGTGGTAGCATAAATAGAATAACTTGGATTTTAGTTGAAACCAATCATGTGGCACTCTAGTTAGCCGCCGACAGCACATATTAATGCTTCGCTTCCAAGATAGTGACAAGGTAAGAGTACGCAACATCGTGTTGCGTGATAGGCTTCGGGTAAGGTTGCATGCAAAATTTCAAATCTATATAGCTCATTGTTTCATTCTCTACACATCCTGCAGACAGATAGACAAATATACAACCATGCAGAAGAGAAATGGTTACATCCTCCCGCCAGACAAAAGAGTAATTGTGTTAGCCCACTGAGTGATAGGCATTAATGACGCTCAGCCTAATTCCATGGTTTGTATGCATCACCATACAATAATTCCATGGTTGGACATGCACCACCATACAATAATTCCATGGTTGGACATGCACCACCATACAATAATTCCATGGTTGGACATGCACCACCATACAATAATTCCATGGTTGGACATGCATCACCATACAATAATTCCATGGTTGGACATGCACCACCATACAATAATTCCATGGTTGGACATGCACCACCATACAATAATTCCATGGTTGGACATGCACCACCATACAATAATTCCATGGTTGGACATGCACCACCATACAATAATTCCATGGTTGGACATGCACCACCATACAATAATTCCATGGTTGGACATGCACCACCATACAATAATTCCATGGTTGGACATGCACCACCATACAATAATTCCATGGTTGGACATGCACCACCATACAACTCGTTCTTGTCTATGTAGGAATAAACTTTCACACAACACTCAAAGTGTACAGATGAAATCTTTTTCCAAATATCTTGCTATTAGATACTTTCATATTTTTGTGAAATTAATTAGGTTTTGGAACAGTGTTCCAATAAAAGTTCCGGAAAGCTAGCGAGGGAACTACAACGTAACATTAAAGTCCAATATTGTCACCGGCTTCATTTACTCCATTTAGTCTATAAATAACATTTTTATTTGTTAAAATAGCATATGGTTGTACACAGTTGTTTTACAAATTTATTAATTATTCTGCTATTTCTCGTTATCACCATGGTTACCCATAAGACCAATTTAAATATATTCGCTACACTCAGCAAATCCCATGGAGTGACATGTGCCATTAACGAACTCTGTATTCCTCGTATATAAATTAAGCTTCGTGCCAAATTTCAAGTTTTTAGTCAGTTTGATTTTGAGATATCGTTCGGACAGACAGACAGAAAGACAATTTTTCCAGTTACGTTAATGATTAGCCAATAAATTTCAAAACTGAATAGGAGATCGTCTCAAGTCCATTAATAAAAAACGAATACATTTTTAAAGCAAAACTTAACACAGAAAAACACTATATTATTATTCAAAATCCTTCGTGTCCCAACAATAATTCACAGGATGAAGAATACATATATATGAATATGGAAGAGTATAAATATAGGATATAGATAGGTGAATGTGACCTCAATTTATATTCCAGGAACGTATTAAGCTTGTATTAAAAATTATAAAACCCCGTAGACGTGAGCTTGAATTTAAATCCAGGATGATTTAAGGAGCTAAGGATGTTATTCTGGCTGAAGGGTTTATGTAAAACTTACCTTGTTTGTAAGCCTTTTAATACTTTCTGCATTCGTATCAAACAATTAAATAGTTAGATAATTTTTAAGCCCCTTTGAATCATTGGTTTTAAACGTTTTCTACTCTGTTCATTAGTTCTAGATGGGTCGTTCCACAGTTGAGTAAAATTGGATTAAAATGTTTAATATTATGTTGATTATTGCCTATGCAATATTATTATTACAAGCATTTTTTTATTATTGCAATAATATGCAATAAATCTATTTTTATTACTAGTATTTCCTTACTAATCGAATTACTACAACAATGCCATAGTTGAGATTTTTTTACAATTTATGTAAAAACACAATGCTTTAAATAAAAATTAAGTCTAATACAGAGTGTCCCAGAACTCTAGCAAAAGTTTCAGGTAATATTTCTGGACCAAAAGAAAACAAAATTACATTTTAAAACATTTAAAAATTTAATAATTTCCCTAATAGCCGCCATTTTGATTTTTCACTTTAGTATATTTAATTTAAGAACTGTTTTTTAATGAGGTGAAATTTAGTATATAGCTTAATGCCTAATTACAGAAAGAATTAGAAGCTTTACTTCCAAAACTGCGGCTTCCTAAAATCGTTAAGCGTAAATATTTTTAAAATGCTATGTAAAAAGTCTCAATTGTTAAATTTTAGTTAGACAATGTAACTAAAAATCTGACGATACCCAGTTTATGAAAATCAGTTGATGTGGGACATAAGGCACTTAAAAAAAAGTACTGACAATATTCACTGTGATTACGTGGCAGCACTGTTTGTGGGCCGCAACAATCAGCTGTTTTAATTTTAACTGCTCTGTGGTGTAGTGGTAGCATGCTCGACCGGCAAGTGAGAGATCCGGCTTAGAGTTCCGGCGGAGCAAGTACTTTTTGTGATTCATTCTTTACTGAAATTATGTACACAAATTATGTATATAATTTATAATATTATTTTGTAATACATGAAACAACGTGTAATTTTGTGTAAAACTCATATATGACAAACAATTGCTTTGAAAATTAGTAAGCTTCAGACTTCTAAAACTCAAAATGAACATTACGTTTCACAATTCTATATATCAATACTTTGATGTTAGATTCGATTGGGTTTTAAATAGCAGAAGTTCATTCACAAATGATTCCAGTTTAACTAATTGAGTCTTCATTCAGCCGGTTAGCATTCACAATTCCGGTTCGAATACACAAGTCATGAATTTGTAAGAAGTTCATTTTCGTTATTCAATGCTATTTGTGTTTCGTAGAATCCTTAATCCAATTTTGTTGCGTTCAGTAAAACTACTTCAGTTCACAACAACTCTGGTCGGAATAAACAAGTCATGCATTTTTAACAAGTTCATTCCAGTTTCTCGGTATCATTAAACTGTGAAAAATTGTATAAAGATTATTTTAATTGTAAAGATCATACAATAACGAGTAAAGTATATTTATTAGTTATAATTGCCATAGTTAATGATTAGTAATAACACTTCCCAAATTGTCACATATTGATTGTTTAACTCACCCTTATTTAATATTCCAATTATACGAGTACTTTGTTATCTAAGTAATCGAATTGTAATGAAATGTTAAAATAAAAGTTATGTTTTAATCCAAAAGTGAACAAGCGACCTAAAATAGTACATTTACCAATGTGATACATAAACGTGCTTTAATTTTGAAACCCCAAGTTTTATAATTTAAAACTCCTTAATCTCATTTTCGCAACAGCATGCTGTAATTTACTAATTTATTTCGTCAAAAATAGTGTATTATTATAGTTATAACTTTTTTTATATTGTTATATTATTGTTATCATATTATTATTTATTATTAAGATATAATTTTTCAAATTATTTATTGCTGTTATTGATACTCAAATTATTTATTTTATATCGTTGTTATTATATTATTTATTATTATATTGTTGTTATATAATATTTATTTTTATAACGTTTTTGATATTTTATTATTATTATTATTACGTCATTTACATTCAAATTATTATTATTACCTACTATGATATTAATTCAAGTTATTCTGGTACTATAATCATCACTTTTCTCAACTGCTTTAATATTAATCAACTAAAGCTAAAGCTAATCAGCAGCCTTCATCTTTTTTTGTCGGCTGCTTTTATTCTAATCAGCTTTCTTATCAATTTTTGTTATCCTTGTATGCAACGGGTTTACCGTGAATAAATAAATAAATAAAAACAATAGTTGACATTTGTAATGGATTTTGCTCATTACTTACTGTACATGAGGAGGTATTTAATCAAGTTACAGATTATACAGTCTATACACCTCATCAGACTTAATTAAGTGTGTAACAATAGCCAGATGATTATGTCCGACAGACAGTGCTTGGTGTTAATGGACGACGATGTGCAGCGGTGGAGTGGCGGGAGGGGGGAGGAGAGATCTACTGTCGAGTCAGTGAGCTATTGGCGCCGCAGGAGTTAATATAGGCATTGACTAATGGTTCCTGACCTGGGTTATGGGAATATTTTATACGCAGCTGTTAGTCCTCGCTTATTAACTTATAAGGACCGCACGTTTAAATAGGTTCTTTTTAATTTGTTTTATAAGAAAGTAAGCAAATGTCTCGCGTTTGCAAGATTCTCAAAATTAAGTATGCATATCAGTAAGTGAGCATACTACCTGAATATCGATCTTGCAAGTATGCAGTGTACTGCCTCAGGTAACATATAATTCGAGGAAGCGTACTGTCTCAGATAACATATATTCAAGGAAGCGTACTTCCCCAGATAACATATAATTCAAGAAAGCGTACTGTCTCAGATAACATATAATTCAAGAAAGCGTACTTCCCCAGATAACATATAATTCAAGGAAGCGTACTGTCTCAGATAACATATAATTCAAGGAAGCGTACTGTCTCAGATAACATATATTTCGAGGAAGCGTACTGTCTCAAATAACATATAATTCGAGGAAGCGTACTGTCTCAGATAACATATAATTCAAGGAAGCGTACTGTCTCAGATAACATATATTTCGAGGAAGCGTACTGTCTCAAATAACATATAATTCGAGGAAGCGTACTGTCTCAAATAACGTATAATTCGAGGAAGCGTACTGTTTCAAATAACATATAATTCGAGGAAGCGTACTGTCTCAAATAACATATAATTCGAGGAAGCGTACTGTCTCAAATAACATATAATTCGAGGAAGCGTACTGTCTCAAATAACATATAATTCTAGGAAGCGTACTGTCTCAAATAACATATAATTCGAGGAAGCGTACTGTCTCAAATAACATATAATTCGAGGAAGCGTACTGTCTCAAATAACATATAATTCTAGGAAGCGTACTGTCTCAAATAACATATAATTCTAGGAAGCGTACTGTCTCAAATAACATATAATTCTAGGAAGCGTACTGTCTCAAATAACATATAATTCGAGGAAGCGTACTGTCTCAGATAACATATAATTCGAGGAAGCGTACTGTCTCAGATAACATATAATTCAAGGAAGCATACTTCCTCAGATAACACATAATTCAAGGTGCATTCGTCCGCAATTGTAGGTGGTTGTTCGACGAATGCAGACGTATTGTGACCTATATTCTGTAGTTCTGTTTCAATAATTAGAGTTGTGATTAGTTTCTTATTAAGTGCATGTTTTAGAGTTAGTCAATTTGACACACAACATGGTGGTTGTGATTCCCGACTTAGGCGTGTCACAACGCTCTGGTATGATTTGTTTATGTAAACCTAAATTGTAATTATGTGTTAGGTTAGTTATTTATCTGAAGAAGAGATCAGATTGCAGATCTCGAAAGATAGTGTTACTGATTTCTTGTTTCACTGAACGATGGCAAATGTCTGGAAAAATCCTAAATAGTTCTATCTACTTCTTTGCCACATAGTATTCGAAAGTCATCTCTATTTATCCTCTGCTATTGCTTCTTATTATACTTTTCCACATCCTTAAGGTTTATTAATTCCTACACATCCAGGGTTTTGAACAATCGCAAAAATTCAAAATACTTGAAGCCTAATTGTGGCTCTCTCCTCAAGCAACAACCGGAATATTAATAGCCCAGATCGCTTTAGGCTAAGTCAGGGTCCTGCTATGGGTTCAATGTGTTTAGTCAAGACAAAATGTTTGGAGTTCCAATGGAATATTTATAACACATAGAACAAAGGTGGTTACTCACACCACTCATGTCTGTACCTATTATAATGATTTCTGGGTTCTTTGGTATTATCCAGAGGTCACTGTTTTTGGACGAGTTTTCCTTATCGGAGATCAAACTAAATAACTGTATTAAAAAGAAAAGACTTTTTTTATTAATTTACTAGTCATTACGACAAACGGTTACCGTATTCCAAAAGGAAGCGATGTCGACAAGAATTGAGTTGAATGCAGCGCCGCCAGTCGCCGCTACTCCCGATGTATTTTGCCAATAAAAAACTTTCCTCTTTAGTTGGAGGTGAATCTCCGATTCGAGGATCATTATTCACGAATTATAAATGAAATTATAAATTAACCGAGAGCACGACAATCTATGAAAACCAAAAACTAAAAGTAATGACAGGTGATCCGTGCGCCTAGGCCTACTTGAAGGGTCGCTCGTTTAGTAGGCGTCTAGGGAGGCGATTTGGCGACGGAAAGTTTGACTCATCGGGTATTTTTTTATTCATTACGAAACAAGGAAAGTATTAGTAACATATAAAGAAGTTTATTTTGGTCCCTTATAAAGAAAACTCGTCCAAAAATAGTGATCTCCGAATAATACCAAAGTACCGATTTCTGATATTTTAAATGCGTTTCCGCCCAGAACAGGAGAATCGAAATTAAAATTTCGTAAAATTTCACGAAAAATCAGGTAAATAGAAAAAGAAACTCATTATGATATAATAGTATAGATTGAAAGAGTCTCTTAAATGAAATCAACTGTTTTGTGTAAACATCTTTAAGACCATATTCTTAATTAATTTAACCACTATTTTTAATTTGTTTACATTTATAGTCTTGAAAGCATACAGTAAGCTTCATGATAATAACACTTCTTTAGTAAGAAGCTTTTTTTAATCTCATTTAAGCCTCAGCATCAGCTATGCCGGTTTCGAAGTGCACTGGTTTTTATTATTATTATTACATGATTGGACCTCCCCGGGATTTGAACCCGTGATCTCTCGGTTAGAGAGCCGAGACTATAACGATTAGTCTACGGAGGAGGGCAAAATAACAAGCTTTTCTGTCACCTTTGTTGAGCACAGAGTATGAAAATATCCAGATTATAAAATTGAAAGTTTTAGTAAAAATATACTTTTAAGTGTACATTTTAGGAAATTTTAAGTATGGAGTGCTTGGTCAGTACTGTAATGCAGATATCAAAGACGAAGTTACTATCTAACATTTAATATACATTTAAAGACTGTTATAAAACCACCTTAGTTGTCTTATGACATGAGTAGGCTTCTCAAACTTGTGTATGTATGTATATTTTCTTGATCAGGGAAAAACGAAATCTAATTTGGCACAAACAAAACAAATTATATTTAAAGCAAATGGTGCTGAACCAACCTAAAAACTTAAAGACATCAATGAAATGGAATAAATTATTAAACCAAAACGTTTTAGTTCAAATTTAAAATAGTTTTTATTTAAATTTTCATTGCTTATTTTTTACGTGTGTAATAAATTTAATAACGGTGTTCTCTGATGGATTTTTAACACATGGTTCAGAAAAAAAAATAAAAGGAACAACTATTCTGATTTATGTTATATTATTAATATAATTTGTTTTAAAAGAAAATGTCTTATTCTATTGTACATCTTGTTTGTGTATTTGTATTCCTTACGGGAGCGTAAACGGGAACATTGCTTGATGATTTCATTTAGAATTGTAAAGTAATTCAGTCCAAGAAGCAGAAATATTTTCTATATCATATCAGTGTTTCTATATCATTATTATTAGTTGCTGTTGTTATAGTGTGCTTTATATAAAATTCAATTTTATAAACGAGTTAGAAGTACAACGCTATAATAGGCCTCGCTGAGGCTGCATACGTAATTTTAAATCTACAGATAATTTCATTCATGATGTGTCCTGCAGACAGATAGACAGACTGTCAAAAAAGAAGTTGACACAAAATTACGCATCATAGAACTCTTTCTTGTAGAAATGGAATTTCGTGCAAAATTTTAAGTCTACATATGAAATCTTTCTCTACACATCTGTTCACATGATACATTTTGATTTGTGTTCATTAAAATGGGTTTCACATAAGTGTTGAAAAGTCTGCACACCAAGTCACTATAAAAATTATGTATGTGTTAGGATAGCTAGGCTAAATGTTTTAATATATTACGTGTTTGAATCTCTCTTATGCTATTATCTCGTTACTACCATGACTTCCCATAAGATAAATATAAAAACATTCGCTAACGCCCAGCCAAATCCCTTGAAGTGACATTCACCAAAATCGAGCTCAGAGTTTCTCATATACAGATGAAGCTTCATGCAAAATTTCAATTCAATAGGTCAGTCCATTTTTGGAAATATCGTGCGGACAGACAGACAGAAACTTTTACAGTCCCATAAGTAATATACATCCCTAAAGCTGAGCCAATCAATGTATTTTATAGCAAACGCCTTGTTTACTAGGTAAATTACAGATAGACTGCAATTTCTAGTTTAATGCTGTTTTTCGTTTAATTCGTTTTCACTTCATTTCGCTCGTTCCAAAGAACCTTAAATAAACATATAATACATATAATCTATAACTCTAATATACTTCTTCGCATATCGCAACTATGGTGGAAAGGGTCGATACAATTTGAAATGATGGATTTAGCTCCAGCTCACCTTCCTTTCAGAAAAATATACTTCTGCACATAACGCAACTATGGTGGAAAGGGTCGATTCATTGTGAATGATGGATTTAGCTCTAGTTCACCTTCCTCTTAGAAAAATATACTTCTTCACATATCGCAACTATGGTGTGAATGGTGGATTTAGCTCTAGTTCACCTCCCTCTTAGCTTCATCACATAACGCAAACTTGGACTATGGTGGAAAGGGTCCATTCAATGTGAATGGTGGATTTAGCTCTAGTTCACCTCCCTCTTAGAAAAATATAATACTTCTTTACATAACGAAATTATTGAGAGTAGGGTTGATTCAATGTGAATGATTAAGTTTAGCTCTAGTTCACCTTCCTCTTAGAAAAATATAATACTCCTTTACATAACGAAGTTATTGAGAGTAGGGTTAATTTAATGTGAATGTTAAGTTTAGCTCTAGTTCACCTTCCTCTTAGAAAAATATAATACTCCTTTACATAACGAAGTTATTGAGAGTAGGG
Source organism: Homalodisca vitripennis (assembly GCF_021130785.1). Lineage (NCBI taxonomy): Eukaryota > Metazoa > Arthropoda > Insecta > Hemiptera > Cicadellidae > Homalodisca > Homalodisca vitripennis. The sequence goes on from NC_060208.1 coordinate 16,566,204, forward strand.
TTAATTCAATGTGAATGTTAAGTTTAGCTCTAGTTCACCTTCCTCTTAGAAAAATATAATACTTCTTTACATAACGAAATTATTGAGAGTAGGGTTGATTCAATGTGAATATTAAGTTTAGCTCTAGTTCACCTTCCTCTTAGAAAAATATAATACTTCTTTACATATCGAAATTATGGAGAGTAGGGTTAATTCAATGTGAATGTTAAGTTTAGCTCTAGTTCACCTTCTTCTTAGAAAAATATACTTCTTTACATTACGCAGCTATGGCGAGAAGGGTGGTTCAACGTGAATTGTGAGTTTTGTTTTTGCTCTATTTCACCTTCCTCTTAGAAAAATATACTTCTTTACATATCGCACCTATGGTGAGAAGGGTCGATTCAATTTGAATTTTGAGTTTAGCTCTATTTTACCTTCTTCTTATAAATATATAATTCTTATCCACATAAAACAACTATGGTCAGGGGTGGATTAATGTAAATGTTGAGTTTAGCTTTACTGCACTTTTCTCTTAGTCTGTGACAGCGTCAGATCCCAGATGCTGCACTAAGAGGAAGGTGAACTGGAGCTAAACCCAATATTCACATATTACATCTTGCCATCAGTAATCGAGAACTCCGTAACAAAATCGTTATCGAATCATTTACATTATCGGCCAATAATACTTTATACTTTCGTACAACATTTTTATACGGTGATAATTTCTGAATCCGGTCACTTTTTATTGAGTAATGCCACAACGCCGCAGGCGACAATTATATTATTATGCAGAACAATCTGTTCAAGGCGCTCCAACTCCCCCCCCCCCCCACCAACAGACCTGTCGGTTCCCAGCTACGGTAGCACATTCCCCACATCTGCGATGGAACTGTTACCTCCGTATTTATAGCCCATAAATATGTTAATGTTGCTGGGGCATGATTTACTACACGAGGTCAATACCCACTTTACATAAGTTATAGTCCATTATGGGCACGTTATTGGTTTAATGAATGCATTTCATGGATTCCTCGAACAAAATTAAGAAATAGTTACTTAACCGTTGGACAAAGTGTTCCTAGTTTTTAAACACCATTTACATTCTAGTTTGGACGTCGAACAGTTATATATACTCCAGATTACAATAACTGTAATTTATTAATATTAAACTTCCTTCTTAGACAGTGCATCTCTAGTACATGATTACACTAAATAATGATTTATCACACTTTCTATCGCTACAGTTAAAGGACAACTTACTGATTAATCATCAGTTCTTCTTTGTCCGCGATACATTATACGGAGTGTACCGTAACTC